>NC_140704.1:125817500-126497500 GCF_050655825.1 Lonchura striata
CTCCACTGTGGACCCCCTGTCCTAGTCTGCCATGGCTTTTAGCTTGCTCTATGCTGGGAATTCATGAGTGAGGTAAGAACAAATGAGAAGCAGTATAATGGTGGAATGGGTCCGCTAGTTCCAGTTTCTGTCTCCTACCACTTGATTTTCTGTTTAATTAAGTATGTTTCTTCTGCCTGGTACCATAACCCAGCACCAGGAATGTCTGAAGATCATAGACAAATGCATTCTGGAATAGTGATCCTCTCAGGAAATTAAAATAATATGGAGGGAACTGATGTGGTTCACATGGTTACAGTTAATGGTGTCTGTCTGCATCACAGCCTGGAAAGGAAGCTGTTGTTCCACAGCAACAGAAACTCAGGCTTTTTCTGCAGTGGAGGCACAGCATGTCAACTGACGGAGAGAAAGCAGGAATAAATGGAGCTTACTCTCTGCATAATAGACTTACCTAGATATTTTTTGTCTCACAGGTGAGCAGGTATTTCCTAGTGCACCAGTGTCAATAATGCAGCACTGAACCACTTAGCTATCACTGACATGTAGGGTGTTGCCCATTTTTCCTGCAGTTTCATTGACAGAAAGCTAGAAAAGCCTGTTCAGTCTCAGTAACTGGTGTTCATCTAGGGTCAAATCCAAGAGAAAGTTACTAATAAGAAGTACAAAAGCCATCTGTTATGTTCAGAGTGAATGATAGAAGACCTGTTCAAGAGTTGAATGGAAAAGACCCTTCCTGGAAAGCACTCCTTGAATAATCTGAAGAACTTCCCCAAAAATGTTGGTATTGATAACTTTTGTGGAAAAGAATGACAGTGTTAAACTTGAATTGGTACTGCAACTCTGTTCCAATGTTTTATGCATAACAATTTTAAAACATCCATCTTGATGGTGTTTCAGAAAAGAATATTTACATTATTTAAATTTAGTATTAGCAGAAAGCCTTCTAGGAGTTTAAACAAACAAAAAACAACTTAGTAAAGTCTCAGATAGAAAGCAGCCTGCCTAGAGGCCTCAGAATTAGACATTCCTTTATTATTAAATGTGGCACCTCTTGAACTTCTTGGCTAAAAACAGAGACAGGGCATTTTTCACAAGAATCTCGATCCAAAGTACACAGTACTTTGTTTCATACATGAATGGAGATGATAGTAACCTTAAACCTCTCAACGTTTTTGTCCCCTTTCTCTACCTGAAAAGATAAATAGTCTATCACAGGTCTGTGAAAATGTATATCCTAGAGGCAGGAAAAAATGGAAGCCCCAGGATAGCCCCTTGATTGCTTTTTGTGCACCGATTCCTGTCTTCAGCTCAGGCTCCTCTATGTATAAATGCATCTGCAGGTGCCCTGGGATGGGGTTTGAGGTCTGTTTAAATGAAACTGAGAATTAACTGGTTTTGCACAGCTATCTGTCATAACAGTGATATCTGTTAGTCTGTATCAAGAGAAAGAATCTTAACTTGAGCTTTCTTTTTCTGAGAATAAAGAACTATTTTTCTTATTCTTTATTCTGCAGAAAGAGGGAGCTTCTATGTGTTTTCTTTCATGTCATGCTGTCATATCTTTCACCTAGAGCTACTTATAAAATGTATTTTCTTTGAAAACTTTTAAAGAAATTAAGAACATTTTTTCTTTTGATGGAAATCTTCAGTGGTTAATAACAAGGAAAAGGGAAATGTAGATTTTTTCTGTATATAAGAGAATGAAACGCCACAAAAAAACCCATTTTCATTCACATTTTGTGTTTCTAAGAAAATGCAATTTGTTCTGATCATATTTAAAATGATAGAGGTCAGACACGTGCCTTTGCAGATTTCTGACCAGTTGTGACATGGAGCTAGAGTTTGGTCCTTTTTGTTATCAGTTCTGAGATAAGCTGTTGCCAATTAAAATCTGCCTTGCAGCAGGTTAGGAAAGCACTGAATATTTTAAGATATATAGCTGTCATATTTGACTTTTCCAAAAGCTAAACAAAGAATAGCATATCAGAGAAGCTTATTGTTATTAAATCTGACAGCATACCAATTTTCTTTATTTCTTGTTGTCTAAAAGCCTGATGCCAAATATGAAAGGAAATGCAGACAACTTTTAGAATAAAGAAAATTGACTACTACAAGTGGTAAAGCCTCAAATGATAGCACTTTGTTTGCACCACATAGACACCCAGGAATATAAACTTCTTTGTAAAACACAGACTTGAATTTTCATAAGAAAAGTATTTCTGGCAGTGAGGTTTCTTGGGAATATGTCTGGTGATGCCTGGATTAAGCCAGACCTTCGAATACTGAGCCCTTCAGAAGTGTGACTCAGATGTTTGGAGGTTTGGATATATGAGAGTAAATTTACTATAAAACATTGCACAGCTTTACTTTGAGTTGCAGTGGATTGTTGGACAAGCAGCTTGATGTATTAACCCTCTGTTTATTTTCAAGATATTCAAGATGTTTTTCTCTAGAGGGTAGACTGGAAATTTTCTGTGTAAACTTTCTAATTATTACCTAATGCATGTGAGAAAGTACCTGCATGTGTGGTAGGCACCAATTACAATATACATACAAAAATTTCTAACAGGTGGCTGTTGAGATAAAAAAAAACAAAAACATGTTCTTAGAGAGAGAGAGAGTCCAAAGTCCAAATGATCTCAGAGCCTAAGTAAATATATAAAGTTTGCCACATCTCTCTGTAAGTTCCAATGAGCTCATATGTTTTCATCACACAGTATGTATTGAAAAAAGTGGGAGCAAAAAGACAAGGCTCTGTCAGTCATTCTGTAAAAGCATGCAGGCAGAAGGGCTGTTGGGTTGTTTTATTAAGCTTTCTGCCAGATTTGGGGTAGTGGACGTGGTGGGAGGTCCTACAGAAAGTTTCTAAACTTGAAAATGCTACAGGTCTGACTATATGAAAGAGAAGGGGAGCGAAGGACTCCTGCGTGCCCTGCGCGCTGCTGTGGGATGTGAGACAGTTGCCGTACGTGCAGGTGAGCGGTGCAAGGCTGAGTGACCCTTGAGGACAGGACCTATGTGTTCCAGGGTACCTCTGCTAATCCTCTCTGGGACTTGCACGAGCAGCTGTGGAATGCAGCTGCACAGATGGACTGGACATGTTGGATTTCATCCCTTGGCTTCACAGTGTTTTTATCACAGGAAGAAATTGCTTGAGTCAAGGTTTCTTCTTTCTTGCTTGCTGCCATTCTGGAAGTAAGAGCTTTTGATCTTCAGCTAGGCAAACAAAGAGAAGCAGGGGGCTACTGGAGAGTAAAATAATATGTTTGACATGGAAAGGCTAATTTTTTAACTGATCATTGCTAAAAGAAGGTCATACTGGTCATCTATCTGAGATGCCTAAGAATTGCCATAGATCCGTTTGTGTGAAATAGCAATCTGAATATCACTAATAGGAATCCACAGAAAATATATATAAATGAAAAATAAGATGCCAAGACTAGAAAAAAAATTGCCAGTTTTTATTGCTTCAAAATGTAGCAGTATTGCCATGCAACTTTCTTCAAATTGCATATCCCACCCAGTATTTAATTTGCCATCTCTTCATGCAACTGCACTTGTGTAAAAAAGTTACAGAAGGGAGTGATCAGAACAGTGAACTTAACCTGTTTGCTCTGGATTTGTGTTCACATCTCTACCCTGTGTTTGTCACTTCAGCTGTACAGTTGGTGGCAGCCAGCTGAGGGTCTGGTTACACCTCAGCTGTCCTGGCACTATGGGCAGCAGCCCTGACTCAGGGAGTTCCTAGGAAGGCAGTGAGTGACCAGGATGTGTATGTTTTGCTTAAGGTTTTACTATTAGGAAATATGCATAGTATTATCTTAGCTGATATGTCATTTAAAAAAACCCCAACAAACAGACCAATCAGTAATAGTAAGGTACTGAGGGCTGCTGTTGATATTTAATATCCAGAGCAACGCTCTGCTGAGGTTGTCTTGCGCTCTTTTGCAAGTAAGGAGAGCTTCCCAGTTACTGGCAATAAAAAATGAGCCAGGAAGGATTAAAGATGATAATGGCAAAAGAAGAATGAAAACACAGGTTTGGATTGCTTGAGTGTTTTACAATGATCATTAGCACAGTCCTTAGGCTATCAGGTAAAAACATATCTATGGATTCCACAATTATCTCACATCTTCTATCTCACAGTCTGTCTGCTGGCACTGTCACGGAAGAAGCATTCCTACTTACCACATTTTTTTCTTTTTTTTCTTGTGACAATGAGGACTGTAAATTTAAGTCCATCTATAAACATCCAGTATACCCACAGATATCCACACAGAAGGGGAAGATAACTAATACAGTGTATGGCTTTGCATTCTGTTGCCTTTGCATTTAGATCACAATTCTTGCTGTTGCCTTTAATAGTAATTTCAGAGTACTTGCAGAGATGAGGAGAGGTCATTGCCATTTGTGTGATTAGGTTTGTCTCCTAAGACATTTTTTGAGCAGTGTCAAGAAAAAACTGCTCCATTTAAATGATAGAGGACTGCAATTCTGCCTGCAATGAAAATGAGCAGAACCATGTTTCTAAATTCAAGTTATAGTTCAAAACTGTTATGTACACAATTCCTCAAATTAGGTAGGTATCAAAGTAGGAAGGGAACAGCCAATTATTTTTCAACAAATGTCATGGACAGATCATTGTAATATTGTAGTTACTTCTTTTTCATCATCAGAATGTTTATTCAGCTTCACCATTGTTTTAATACCTAAGAGCATAGTTCTTACTATGTTAAGAACATAGTTCTTACAGGACTTTCTGTTCCAACCAAGCACAAAAAGACAACTTCATCCTTTTTACATGGAAATTATCTAAGAACAACTGACAGGCAGCTGTAGAAACAGCTATAAAAAGGAAATGTATGAGGGAACTGTGATCCACAATATTAAAAGGCTTTTCTTAGTGAAGGAAGCCCACTTTTTGCACTTCAAGAAATTACATTCAACATGAAAGATACTTTGTTGTACACTCTATTGCTTATTACACATTTTGGGGATTAAATATTTTACTATTTGTTTACAGAGGGAAAAAACCAAAATCTAGGGTGAAATTCTGGCTCACTGGAAAAATTCCTGCTGACTTTATTAATGCTAAGATTTTAGTGCTAACTCTCAGCAACTCTCACATGCTGTGTGAGTGCAGAGAGCACCCCAGAGCTGCCTCATGAAGTGGTTTCAGGTGTTGAAACTCCCCATGTAGAAACAGTGTCCTGTTCCTTGTGTTCAGACCTCTTGGCAATTTTCAAGTGAGATGTAGTTTGGAAGTGTTGTTTTGCAGGGAACAGCACAGAGTTCACAGTCAGGGAGCTTTCTAGGAAAATAATCTTTGGCTCAAGAAAGAAAAATAAATTGGCCAAAGGATGTTCAAGTTATCAGTGGAAGTGTGGTGACAGGCTTTAACTCTATTGTGGCTCAGTTAGACCCAGCTGAGAAGTGGGAAGGTTTCCATGCTGGACCAAAGCAGTGATCTGGAGTTTGGGGGGCATCTTTATACTGAATAGAAGGCGACTTCTTCCTCATCTACTTGCAACCTAGTAAATGAAGATTAGCTGTCCCCAGGGAGTGGATGATCATAGTTTGGCACTGGGAGTTTGCATGATCAGCACTTCAGGATGAGTCACCTTCTTAGATCTTAGAACCCACTGAGTATGGAAATCTTTCTCCTGCTTCTCTTTTACAATTTTGTGTTCATGACAGAGAGCTTTATCGGATGTGTTTAATAGGAACACTGGATTGCCCATATTTCAGTTTGTAATTTTATTTATCACTCTGTTTCTTTTAAATTCTTTGCTAATTGTCTTGAGGTTTTTAATTTCTGTCCTTGTAGAGAAACTGTCCCTCTCACTTTCAAATTACTTCAGTTTCTCTTTTTAGGATATATTTGAATTTCTTGATATGCAATTTATTTATGTACATGTAATGAAACCACATGGCTTCAAAATCTAAATGTCTTTGCTCTGTTCTTTTACATGCCCAAAACAGGGGACTGAACTGTGATAAAAATTAGTACAACTGTAGACTCAGGATCAGAATTTTTTTTGAAAGATTGAACTAATTTCACAGTCTCTTATAATATTTTGGGTCATTATGAGATAATATTTTTCACCTTCAGCCTATATTAGTTGTTTGCCTTTTGACAGGATCATAGGATGGTTTGGGTTGGACAGGATCTTAAAGATCCTCCAGTTCCAACCCTCCTGCCATGGGCAGGGACACTTTCCACTCAACCAGTTTGCTCACAGCTCCATGCAGCTTGGCCATGAACACTTCCAGGGATGGGGCATACACAACTTCTCTGGGCAACCTGTTCCAGTGCCTCACCACCCTCACATTAAAGAATTTCTTCCTAATATCTAATCTAAACCTATCTTCCTTCAGCTTTAAGCCTTCTTGTCCTGTCTCTTGATTCCAGTGCAAAAAGTCTCTTTCCAGCTGTTTTGTAGGCTCACTTCAGGTGCTGAAAGACTCTATAAGGTCTCCTTTTGTATTCTGCTCTTCTGGTGATTATCTAGAGCTAGTCCTAGAAGGACTGAGACCACCTTTTCATCTGAAAAAACGAAGCAAAAAAAAAAAAAAAAATTGAGGTGAGGCAATCAACTTCTCCCATGAAATACAAGTGGTTTACATAGCAATAGGGGACTCTATAAGGCTTTTCACCAGTCTGCTAATGAAAGAATGGAGGAAATTTAAAGAAGCTGCATATGCTCCCCTCCCGTTTACTCCTTAGTCATAAGTTCTTGTTCTCTTTGTTCCTATTTTTTTTATGTTTGCCAAAAATTTGATCTGTCCGGAGAGGGATTAAGAGTGAACAGATAATGGAAAGCAGAGTGTACTATACTTGACAAACTCAAAACATTTTAACTGAGTTGGAAACAACACCTCAAAACTTTACCAATCCGGTGCTGCAGATGATTCTTGATAACCAGAAATGAAGCTGAGGAGTAAGATAAATGAACTAGAAGTGCCCTTGCTGCCCAAGGCAGGGACTGTGCCTTGTTTAGAGAGTGTTAATAGTGTAAACCTAGTCCATTCTTCACATTTCTTGCAAACACCTAACGTGCTATTTTGTGAGGCCGTTCAGCACACAAAAATGTTCTGGGTGGAAGTCAGGATGTTGGCGCTCTTTGTGCGAATACAGCGCACGTTTGGATTACTGTGGGAGTGCAGACAGGGCACTTGGGAGCAAGCACGCAAACCTCATGTTCAGCCTCCTGGCAGGAGCACTGGTGCCAGAAGTGTGATTAATCCCAGCACAGGAGGGTGTTTATGGGGTGTCACAGTCCTGGCAGAGCAGCTCCTTGTGGATGCACACCAGGCAGCTGTGTTTGGACCCACGCGCTGGATCCGCGAGCTCCTCTGCTCCCCTGGGCCCGGGCAGGCTCCAAACGCCGGCTGTGGCCCCAGTCTCTCAGGCACACTCCCCAGCCACTCTTTTATTTTGTACCTGCTCTTTAAGCCCTCTTTTTGGGACCACTGCTGTACCACAGGGATTATAAAGGGGTTTTTATATACTGGCCACATGCAGCTAGTAAACTAAATGGCAGAGATACAAAGCAGAAGAAATGTTTATGCACACACAGTTTTCTTCGCCTTGGGCCCTAGAGAATATCCTGGCTTTTGGATTTTTTTATCTCTAGCTCCTCCAAGAACCTCCCATAATTTTTCAGAGCTGAAGAGTATTCCTTTGTAGCATGCTTCTTCTTAAGTCTTCTGTCTTTTGTCCTTGTACTAGCAATTTGCTTTGTCTTTGTCTTGGAAAATTTTATGAATGGGTGTAAAATTAACCTTCTTTTCTTTAAGCACCACCCATTTTAACATCCCTAAGGTGATTCTACTTGAATGGAAAATTATTTAGGTTAAGGACTCTTACTAGTCTCTATTGTGCTTCTTCACCTTTAACCGAGGAGGTACCTTATCCACTCCATATGTGCAAAAGCTTGGTTCAATGGTCTAGCAGTTTCATAATATGTTAAATTCTGTCCTTCTCACTAAGACAAATTTCACAAAGTACTAGAGTCAGGTCATGAATTATTGTCCTAGTCAGTGATCAGTCTTTTCACTCTTCAGGTTTGTGAAATTAAAACTGAATTAAATGTTAGAAATCATTATGAGCTCATAGTACAGAAAATATTTGTGATGTGGGCCACTTTATCCTTTGATAAGTTAATTTCTGACTTCGCCTCTTATTTCATGCCTCCGAGAGCATAATATATTTCATAACCACTCAAGATATATGAGTTTGTGTTTGTGTTTAAAAGCACTGATGGTCTGCATAAACAATTTTACCACATTCTGTTCTACCTTTCTACTTGCAATTCACTATGACTATTCTGCACCTAAACACTCCAAGAAGGGTGTTTCAGATATACATGTAATTCCAGAATCTACAGCCTACTTGGGTATCCCTTAAACACTAAGATATACTAGGATTTGTGTGCACTTGTAATGTGTCAGTGAGATATTCTTTATCAGGAGTTCCAATGGTGCATTAGGTTTTGTTGCCAACATCTCCATTATTTCTGAGACAAACCTCTTTTGCTGTGGAAAAAACAGCAGAGTTACAAATCAAGCATGTAATTGAGCAGGCTAAGCATATAAAGGAAGCAGTGTTTAAGTTCACTTGTCATGTACCAAACATTGGAAGGCTTAAGAAGTCAAATTGTCTGTTCTTACAGAGCTGTTATCTTTTTTATATCAGGCAGTGAACAAAGCCAGCTCCTGTGCAGAATAAAGAAGTGAAATCCATACTGTACCTGGAAATGATCCATAGTCTTTGCCTTTGTGGAATCCCTTTCTTGACCTTGTGACCTCAAATATGAAGAGCTGCCACACAAATTGTCTCTGGCTATAGATACTCCTGAGGTCCTATTTCAAATGTGTTGGGGTTTTGTGGGGTATGTAATACCTATGCTGAAATGTTCTTCCCTGTGTTCCTCTCCTTCACTTTCTGAGTCCCAGCCAACATTTCACTCCTCTCCACACATGGATCTCATCAACAAAGAAGGGAAAATGGTATGAGAATGCCTGTTTGGTGAAGGACTTTTCCATAAAAAAAGGGAGAAATCAGAATACTTGGCTTCTTCTAATGATAGGGGCAGGAATTCTGTCCATCAATAGGGCAAATCCTGCTGGATTCTGTACAGGCTGCTCCACAGTTCTCTTCTTAGTTTCAGATCTGATGTATCACAATAGTACATTTGTGAGTTAAGGTACTTGCTTTTTTTATTCTAGCACTATAATAATATAATCATATAATCTGCTCTTTTTCTGTTCTACTGCTAAGGATACTTTATTTTGTCAGGTTTGGGATGAAACTCTTGCCAAATCTGCTGAGGCCTGGGCTGCTACATGCATTTGGGACCATGGTCCTTCCTATCTTCTGAGATTTTTGGGCCAGAACCTGTCTGTAAGAACTGGAAGGTAAGAGGATACCTTACAAAACAATTATTTTTTTCAGACTTTGAACAACCTTTGAGGTCCAGATCTTTGATGGATGCAAGTGTCATCCAGTATTTTATATCTATTATCTATAGAATATATCTATATCTGTCAGTGTTTGTTTGGCTCAAGAATATTATTGCTTACAACTGTGACCCTGATGATATGAGGAGAAATCTAAAAGGACTTTTTTCTTACACTTCTTTCCAGGTATCGATCTATTCTCCAGCTGGTAAAGCCATGGTATGATGAGGTGAAGGATTATGCTTTCCCTTATCCTCAAGATTGCAACCCTAGGTGCCCGATGCGATGTTATGGACCCATGTGCACCCATTACACACAGGTTATATAAATTTCCTCTATTCAAAATCTCATGTCCAAAGCTGAACTTTCCTATGACGTGTATATACCCCTCTCTCTCAAAGAAATGTATGTGTATATCTATAAATATATGTATATGTATATTCCTTTTCAATTTGGACTTCACCAATAATAAATATTTATTCAGATGGTTTGGGCCACTTCCAATCGTATAGGCTGCGCAATCCACACATGCCACAATATGAACGTCTGGGGATCTGTTTGGCGGCGAGCTGTTTACTTGGTGTGCAACTATGCCCCAAAGTGAGTTGCTCTCTTTTATTTTTGTTTATTTTTATACTTTGTGCATGTTTTGGTCCTCTCATAGGACTACTTACTCCTTTTTCTGCAGCATGACCTCTCTGTGCTTCTTCTGTGGGCTGCTCCTTTGTTTAAGCTTTCCATCTGAACATACAGAAATGTATGACTTTGGTATTCAAGGAAGAAAAGGAATTAACTTGATGTGTGTGGAGAAAACCAAAAACCCGTTTCACTATTATTATTATTATTATTATTATAATTATTATTATTATTAATTTTCTTCCTTCTTTGTGCTGACTTCACTTTACTTTGAATTCCTTATTTCCTCACTCTCTTTTATAGATAGGCATGGTGGACTAGACTTCCTCAGGTAAGCAATCCCACTGTAGATCAGGCTCTTGGTTTCCAGACAGGCTCTTGGTTTACATACAGGTGGGCCTGTGCAAATCTTGTGAAATTCAGTAAGGCCAAACAAAACTGGATTGGGTTAATCCAAGCACAGGTGCAGGCTGGGTAGAGAACAAATTGATAACAGCTCTGAGGAGAAGGACTTGTGGTTGCTTGTAGATGAAAAGCTCAATATGATTCATCAGGGCATGCTTGCAGCCCAGAAAGCCAGAGGTATCCTGGGTATCAAAAGAGATATGCCCAGCAGGTGATTCTTCTCCTCTACTTGGCTCTCTATCCTAGAGAGCTGCATCCAGTTCTGAGGTCTTTAGCACAAGAAAGACATGTTTAAAAAAACAGAAAACCTATTAGAGCAGGTCCAGAGGAGAGCCACCAAGTTGATCAGGGCTGGAATACCTGACTTATGAAGGCAGGCTGAGAGCTGGGGCTGTTTGGCCTGGAAAGCAGAAGGCTCCAGAGAGACCTTGTATCAACCTACCAGTACCTAAAGGGGTCGTACAAGAAAGCTCGAGAGGGAATTTTCACAAGGACATCTATTGATAGGACAAGAGGGAATGGCCTTAGCTTAAGATGGGTAGGTTTAGATCAGACATTAGGAAGAAATCCTTTACTGTGAGGATGGTGAGGCACTGGAACAGTTTACCCAGAGAAGTTGTGGACTCCCCATCACTGGAGGTATTCAAGACCAGACAAGATGGGGTTCTGAGTAGCCTGGTCTAGTGAGAGGTTCCCTGCCTGTGACAATGGGGTTGGAAATAGTTTGTCGTTAAGGTTCCTTCCAACCCAAACTATTCTGTGATTCATTCTTTGGTACATGTTGCCCACAGGATACCTTTGCTTATGACCGTGCTACATAATCTGTAGCATTGCTTCCATATAGAGTCCATCAGCCCAAACTCCATGTGTGCAAACCTACCTCATCTTGCCTTCCATATTAGGGTCTGTTAAAATACAGCTCACAGACACCCATAGGTGGCTGTGTATCTCATAACTTGCAGAGTTTTGTGTTTGGTTGAAATGCAGAAATTAATTTTCTGCCAGCATTTCCTAGACATCATCCCAAGCTTGCCTTTGGGTGCAGAATGAGTCAGTAAAGTGTGGCTCTGGGAGAGCTTCAATTTGCGGTCTGGTTTGCACCACTGTTGCAAAAGCCACACAGTGTAAGTGGCTGCTTGCTCTGCCTGTGTATTAGGCAAAGACATAGTTCTGTATAGGAACCTGAGTATAATTAACTGAGCATGTTTTCCATAAACTCTTGGTGGCACAGGTCCATTTGTGGTAAAGAATATGCAAGAATATGTCATTACTGTAGTTGTTACATGAGTAAAAAGAATTTTTAAAGGTTTTGCAACTGAAAAAGAGATAGGATTTCGTAAGAAAATTTACTTGGGGAAAAAACCACCTTTGGAAATCAAGGAGACTTCTCTGTCCTTTTGTCTTTAATATTTACTGGAAAAGAATGGCAAGAAATTAATGTGAGGGAGCAAAGATTAGGCAAAGACTCTGACTTACAGCTCCACAACATGGACAAGATGAAATCAAAGATTCTAAGATAATTTTTAATGTATACTAATTTAAAAAATAAAACAAACAAAAAAAAACCTTTCTGGAATACTTATTTTTATATATAAGAATAAAATGGATTTATACATTAGGCATTTTTGGAAACTAATTTAGTATTTGTGTATCAGTTAGCAATGAATTATGACATTTTGTATTTTCTGAATCTAAAAGTTTCTCGAACAGCAAACTAAAGCTTGAAGTTGCAAGCTCTTTCTCTGTGTGAGATACTGAGTGGACCTTTCAGTCACAGGAAGTAGAATCATGATTCCACATCTAATTCTTGCAGGGTCACAAAAATTATCTTGAGTGGTCTTCCCTGGATTAAGGTTGTATTGCTAAATTTAATTGGGTTAAGGACATTGGGCTTAGAGTCCTTGGGCACACATGCAGAAGTCTCTTTGCCACTCAGTAAAGTCTGTCCTTCTGAGCAACAAGCACATCAGAAACATCTCTAAAAAGGAAAGGAGTGAATATCACAGCCCCAGTCTGAGTTATTAAGATTGGATTTTGGCAAAGATTTAGGATTTAGAACTCCAGATATTTTCACTGATCGCATGCTGTAACACGGAAAAATATTTATCCTTCTGAAATGAGTGAAAACCCCCTAAAGTTAAGGAGGATAATTGCAGTTTAGAAAGGCCCCAGATTATTTAGTGGTCTCACACAAATCTGCCATGTGTTGCATAGAAAATGAATCAGAAAACAGTTTTCAGCAAACTCTGAATTTCCATATCTGTTATCAGACTAAATATATTTCCTGAGCACTTAGTCTGCTGTACTCATTTGGAAGAGAAGTAGGAATGAGCAAATTATTTGAGATTCCTACTTTCTTCCAAGGCACAACCCAGACAAGGGCTTTTGATCCAATGTTACTGGCTGGGAGGTGGGGAGTGACAAAATATTTCATAAATAATTGCATTACTCACTGCTATTCCACGTCACATGCAAACTAAAGGAAACTTCTCTGCTCTGTGAGACATAACATTTAAATAAAAATCTAATTTTAACTTTCTGCCTACATCATGAGTGTTACATGATTCTCTAAAAGTCTGTGGTTTATATAAACCCCTAAAAGTCTGGATGTGTTTTTCAGATGTTCCTAGATGTTTCAGAGTTACCTTTTTTCATATGATCACTCTCCAGACTTTGTACCCCTTTCCCTGGAGAGTCTATTGCACACCTCTCTTCACCAAACAGGAGCCCTCCTTCTCCTCTCATTTTCATCTGTGAGACCTCTGGAAATGACCCAGTCCAGTTGCTTTTAATAGTTTCTTATCTTCCTTTTTCTCTAATCATGAATTCAGCCTCAGAGATTCACAATGTGAACCTAGGCTGGTGCAACATAAGAGTAAGGTTTCACTCAGTTTGTTTATCCATCTTCCAAGCACTAACTTTTAAGATAAGTGCCAGAGAAAAACGTACTCAAGGAAAACCTTGCATCACTGCTTATTTTGCTATTTTTCATAAATATAGATCTCCAGTAAGAAATACTTTGTCATGGGATCAGAGAACCAAAAATCACTTGGTTGTAGCAAAAGCAAGAAGACTGGGACTTCACCACTGATACTAAAGGGTGTTGCATAGATATTACTGGCCTGGATTCACATGATCATTTTCCTGCTCTTTCTTGGGAATTGCTAGATCAATGTTTATCAGTAAACTGCAGAAGTAAACTAATGTCATGTGTTTACTAACAGAGCATTTATGCGATATCAGTGGAGATATTAACCTTAATCACTGAAAACAAGTATGGTTAATGATTTTTTTTCTTCCACTCTGAAATTATTAAGCATTCTTTTTCATTTTTTATTTTCAGGGGGAATTGGATTGGAGAAGCACCATACAAAGTTGGAGTCCCATGTTCAGCTTGTCCTCCAAGCTATGGAGGTTCTTGCATCGACAATCTTTGTTTCCCAGGAGTAACATCAAACTACTTATACTGGTTTAAATAAGTTAAGGTTAACATTATTTTAAAGAAAACCCACAGATGAGTAACAAGAATCTTTTGTATTGAATTTTGCACATATTATATATAGAGAGATATTGTAATAATACTCTGATATTTTCTTTTTGTATGCTTTTGTATAATTAGCTTTCAAAGTACAGTATAATTTGGGATTTAAGACTCACATTATCCCTTTTAGATTAACATTTTGTTAAAGGAGAACAAACCCATTTTAATCTTAGCAAGTATAGCTTCCTGAAGATTAGATTATATTAAAAGCACATCAGAAGATAGAATGTTACTTCCTTTTAAAAACAATAGCTCTAGAAAGAGAGGGGTCATTGTTTAATACTGTGCTTTAAAAATAGAGTGTGACATGCAAAGGAACAAATTGTCCTCACACTCCCAATGGTTCCTCCTGTTTACACCTGTGCTTCCACCTGCAATGTCAGCGGGACACTGAGCAGAGGAAAACATATGTGCAAGAGAAACTGCAGGATATTACCTACCTCATGCACAGCATCAATTAATTTATGGTGTTTCAAGAGTTCAGCACATGGCTGCTGCTATCACATGTCTGTGTGCAGACAGGAATATTGAAGAGGATGAGGAATCACACAGATAAGATGCAGTGGCTGTTAACCCACGTGCATAAAGTCGTATCTAGATAGAAGGCTACATCACTGTAAAAATACTGGTATAACAGCACAGCTTGATTCTACCTTCCTGTATTTCTGAACACAGTATAGCTCTATAATGGTGCTTAGAAGGAGTATATTTATTCTTTTACAGGAAGAAATATATTGCTACAAAGCAATATCTGTCAATACATGACATGCATAATGTTTTTTACACTATAGGTTTACCAGTATATATGTTGTCCCTCTGACTGAAATTCAGTTGAGAATCAGGAGGGATCAGACGTAAACACAGGTAGGAAGATTTGTAAATAAAAGACTTTAGGGATCTTTAAAAATTATATAGATTTGTTGCAAAAAATTCAAATTTCTAAAGCAATTGCCAGTGTCCATTAAAAATATATTGCACTGTTTCCTGAAAATATCTGTGTGCATCATTAAAAACCAAATCTGCCAAAAACTTTCTGCCAAAACCTAGATGCCCTATGGGTAGCTAATAGAAACATTGAAACCAAAATATTATACAGGTACTGTCCTTGAAAAACAGATTATTAAAATGAAGAGATCAAATGTCTGCCACTGTTACTAGGTCGTTGAAATAACCTTGAATTTTGGCTTTACGTTACAGGGCAGAATATACTCCACTTTAAATATAGGTGTTTAATCTGCATGCCCTGCTACATTTAGACCTCTGAAATTTATGAACTTTGAAAAGCAATACTGAGTAGAGCAAGTGGAACAACAGAGGATAATTTCACTAGAGCCATATATGTATGTATCTTTAAGTCACTAATTCAGTTTTTTTAGGGTATCTGAAGAACAGCCTGTATAGTGTATGGAATGTAGCAGCCCCTCTCTGCACTCTGATCCCTCAGAGAACATCAGCAGCTGACCTA
Organism: Lonchura striata; assembly: GCF_050655825.1. Taxonomy (NCBI): domain Eukaryota; kingdom Metazoa; phylum Chordata; class Aves; order Passeriformes; family Estrildidae; genus Lonchura; species Lonchura striata. The sequence goes on from NC_140704.1 coordinate 125,833,010, forward strand.
TGGCTCTTCAGATATATCTGGTTAGTGACACTTCTGTATCTGACAGGACAAGAACTAGACAGGCCTTTAGATGTGTCTATGTTGTAGAAGGATAACTGTAATATTCTACTAACTTTTATCCTAACAGGTACATTATAAACATTTTTCCTTTTGTTTTCAAAGGAGTGTGGACTTGAACAGTACTCAATCAGTCAAATACTTTGACAGAGTAAAAGCCAGTCCTGTTTTGGGAGCAAAAGACATCCTCTTTGCATTATCTGAGTACACACTGAAGTAAAAGTGAGACAAAACTACTTAGTGGGTGACTAGCCCCTCAGCCAGCACAGTTTTTGTCAATGATGCAGGTGAAAAATGCATTTTTGTTCTGCATAAGAAATCTGCTATAGAGGTTAAAGCAGTGCATCTACCCATTTTCAGTATTTTTATTTTTGAAATACAAATAGGAAGCAGAGCATAAGAAAAAGTTCAGGTTAAGCCATGAAGCCTACAACAGTAGGTCTAACAATAAATGACTATGCACTTTGAAACTTGCAACTTGTATGTTGTATGGTACACTTTCCAAACAGAACTAGACATTGTAAATTAATTTATAATTCTGTAGTTCAGCTGAAATTATTATCACGGGTATATATATTATCGCATCTGTTACTTTTTAAGTTGCTACAAATACCTTGATTTTGTGGAATATTTTGTTTTCTGTGAATATAGAAAACTTTGCTTTTAACAAATAGGTATGCAGGTTTTTTCACAACATCCCATAATGGTGCTAGGAATTAACTATTGTAATCACACTGTCATTGACAGCAGCAAAATATGATCTGGAAATAAGCTATTTCATACGAGCAGCTCCTGATAAAACTAGCCACAAGCACTCAAGCATTTGCTGAATATTTTTTCATTTAACATAGAGGATTATAGGTCATCAGACATTTGGTTGCCACATGAAATTTCCACTTTAAAGTGGAAGGCCTTTCTGTATTGCCTATTTGAATTGCCCCAGTTTCTATTATCTTTTTGCTCTTGGGCCAGGTAATGACAGTGCCAGTAAAGCTCTATTTTGATTGCCAGTGCTTCCTGACTGACTACCTGACACCAAGTGCTACTACAAAAAAAAAAAAAACAAACCACTGAAACATCCAGAAGACTTCACATGTCTTTGGTAGCTTTAATACATGCTGAGCTTGATGAGTTCAAGGCCATGCTGAGGCAAACCACCTCCAGCTGCTAATCTGATGGCCTTGAAGTACTAATTTCTTCTCAGCAGAGGGGTGTGCCTTTAAAGACAAAGAAATTAGCTCAGACTTCTGTTCTAAATATAAAATTTTAGAAGTGTGCACAAGCTAAAATAAGGAAAAAATTATTTTTTGTCAAAATACTGTGAGAGGAATAAGACTAAAATTATGTAATGAAATTGATGTAATTAATTATTGAGTGCAGCTGTTTATAATAATATCTGCTTGTGACTTTTTGCCTCATTTAAACATTTAAGGTGATGGGGTAGCCATTGATACCTTTTGGTGCTAACCTCTGTGTTCTGGTGCTTAAGTTACAGATTATGTTTTGTGGAAATATTACCACATACACTCCAGTGTTTGTGAGATCTTTTTCAGCTAAACATATAAATTGCCACTAGGTCATATTTGCTTTCAGAGTTCCTTTTTATGGTTGTTTCAGGCTCTAATAAAAGTTTTATGTGCATCAGAGAGGAAAATGTATTCCAGTTCAAAACCAAAACAAACAGTACCCTCCCCTCCTCACAACAGGCAAGTGCCTGTGGAACAAATTACAGGGAGAGTAAGACCTCTCAGAGTCATGACTTCAGATTGATGCTGAGCAAGTTTTAGTGATTCCAGATCATCTCTCTGAAAAATAAATTACTTCAGAAAATTTGGGCTTGACCTTGCACACTTATCCTTGGTATCTATTCTTTGAGATCAGGTTTTTTTTCCCTCTGAATTTGAGGTGAGTTTGATCAAGTCTTAGTAAAAACCAGAGGAGTTTTAATATAACTTCTGCAGGAATGAAAAATTGGATTCCATGAGAGCTTTGTGAACAGTGAAATTAGACTTTGTATGTCATCCCCCTTTGAAAGAGAAAGCCTTCCAGAGCAAAAGTACTGCGACTGCAAGGAAAGAAATATATCTGTGTCTATATCCATATCTGTATCTGTAGGTAGGTGGAAAGGTATATGATAGGTGATAGATAAATATGTTTATACATTCTCCCTGAGGATCGGGTTGAAAGCATGGATGCCCTCTTGTGGTTAAGAATGCCACTACTCATTACACAGGAATCCAAGAGGTTCTAGGATTTTTTGAAAACAAATGCAAATCTAAAGATTTTGGCCTTGATTTTAGAGACACATGACTTTGTCTGTTTCCTTTGAGAAAAGAGGTGCAGTGCACAACTCTTCCATTTCTTAGTTTTACATGATTTGTAAGTACAGAACTCAATTACAGTTTTATTAGCTGGTGACTACCTAACATAGAGAGTTTTATGAATATGATGTAAACCAGAGTTATTCAGATGTCAGAAGAATTTTTAGAAGGGTTAAGTCAGATATAGTTCTTAAAAACCAGTGTGTGGGAAGCCTCATTACTCAGATACTAAATTATGATGATCCCTAATAAAATCTTAAAGACCTGAATTACTGTTGCAATCTGCCCATTATTGGTAAGTTTTCAAGAAAAGACTCTTACTTTCCTTCTCTCGGATGAGATTATCTTGGAATCCAAGCACACAAATTTTTTGTAGTGCTTTTTAAAACTAGCAGAATTGAAAATTTGTATGCTCTAGTTCTCAGATGATACGTAATTGGTCTGATGATCTCAAATTGCACAAACCTTTTTGTTTAAATTTGCAATAAAAATGTTGAAATTCTATCAATAGAAGTCTGAAATAGCAATAACCTTCTCAAACTGTTTTCTTTCAATAGAAAATCGTTGAAAAAAAATTAAGAAAAAATAACAATTTCCCATCTGATTGATTCAACAGATGGGCAACAGCCTATCTGGTTAATTCAAGAAATGATAAAATAAATTGATTTCTATTGGTAATTTCAATACTTTCTTCTGGCTTAGCTTTCATTTCCCAACTTACCCTCAGGGTAAGTTATAAAAGAATTACAGGGCAATGCATTTTTAAATTCACACAAGCCAGTGGAGCAGATAGAAAGTTTTGACTGTTATCCACATTCTGTAGAGTTCCCCTGAGTGTGATCTGTGAGAAATCCAGACTGAAATGGTTGCAATTCATTAGCTCCTGCCAAAAGACAAAATTCAGAGTGGAAGAAGAGTTTGGCGTGTTATCATTGAGTAATAAGATTGTAAATTCTTCAAAATCCCTCATACTGAAAGTGAATATAAATTATACTTAGGGTTATGTTGGCCAGCAGGAAAGAGAGGGAATATCTCTCAGGTTATATGTTTAGCTCACAACAGCAATTGTCATTCAAATCACTGGCTGTTCATCATTGCTGCTAACTCTCTACAGCTTCAATAGACCATCCTGTAAGTCAGGAAGTGTCTTAGATGTGATGTTTAAAGTAATAAAATTCTTCCTTAAGAGTGAATGGTAATGTTGAAATCAATAGTTCTTAGGAGTTAAACAGCTTTGTTTCATGTAGAGCGTTCTAATGTAATTAAAATGGTGCTTAAAGGCAGGGTTCATTTAAGAAGCAAACCATCTACAGATGCTTTTTTCCATATGCAACAAGGAAAGATTTATCTGAGGCTTAAAGATGCTGGGGATTAGAAAATAAGTATATTTCTGTGCTTTTTTAATCTGAACCCATGTGAAAAAAATGTTCAGTGTTTATAGAGTGAAATGCTCTTCCCCCTCCCCCCCCTATATATTTTCATTTTTCTTGTTCAGGTTTTTTTGATAATTGTGTGGGTGGGGTTGTATCTGGTTTTTTGGAGAAGAAAGCTTGTTGTCTAACAGGTGTTGCAGTGAACTTACCAATGTATAATTTCTTTTGTGTTGTCATATGACATTATATATATATGTATATTATACCTGAGATATAAATTTGTATCCCTGTTTCAACTTTTAATGCTATGAAACTGTACACCATTTTGATTTATTTTGTAACATCTATGCATTTAAATAAATAAGTAAAATTATCAATATTTACAATTGACGTTCTTTTGAGACATCTCTCGTGGTTTCCTTTTTCCACTTGTACCCTGAAGAAGACAAGTTTTCAGGGAGACAGTAAAGGACAGATCTAAACTGAATTTAAATTCCATTTTAATATATTTATACAAGTGCATGTGCTTTACACCAGTGCTCCATTATGTACTTGAAATCTCTTGATGTATCCACCCATATGGATAGGAGCCTGTCTTTTGGTGTTGAGAGGTGGAATTCTTCACCAGAATTAGTGTTCAGGGTATGTTTTGTTATGTGCCTCTGGCCAAGTAGAAAAATCTGAACTGTGACAAAAGGAGATATCCACAGAAAATTTCAGAGGAATGATTGTCAATTGGCCAGGTTTTTTTTTCCATGGAAGGAACCATGCTGCAGTCAGAAAAAGAGTAGTTCTTTGTTCCTGAATGATTATTCTTCCTCGCAAGCTGTAAAAACTACATTTGAAAACAAAACCCAGATATTTTTAAATAAAAAGGAGCCTGTGTCATGAGGACAAGGGGGAACAGAGGGAGGAAGAAAAGGCATTTTTAAAATGCTTAGACTTATCATCACAAAAGCTATTAAAATCCAATGTGTAAATTCTTGGTTCTTTTTGTTTCATCCATCAAAAGCTGGGCACAAAAAAACCTACTTTTCTTAAAATTCGGCATGACACTAAGTTATTTATGTATCATTTAGACATTCAGCCAGAAGTACACAATCTTACAGAATATAGGAAAAAATAGAAGGAAGAACAGTTTCTTTCAATGCCACCATGCATTTTCCCTAGTATAGCATTTTTTTTGTGTGATGACATTTTGTGATTTTAATCACACCTGTTTCTGATGTAGAAATTTAAAGAAATTAGGGATTAATATTATGAACATCTGAATAAATACAGCACAAGCTGTTGGCAGTCTCTGGGCAATTGTAATGGGTTTATGTCAAATGTCGGTATCTGAGAAACAATATTCAGTGTTATTGCTAGTCTCTCCCTCATCTGAGCCCAGTATTGTTTGGACCATGACAAATAGAATGCAATTTTGCCTAATTTCTTATTTCTCAACAGACTTGTTTCTTTTTCATTCTTTCTATCTTGCCTCTCTTCCTTTCTCATGATCTATGAATTGGTCTCCAGTTTTTGGAAAGACAATGCTATCTATGACACATCTAGAGTATTTTTTCATTTTCTCTGTGTTGCCCTTTTATCTGGATCTAAGAATGAAACAGAACTGATAATTGAAGTTTTCTACTTAGTGCCATGTCTCAGTCTTCCAATTTTGTAATCATGGTTTCCATCTGGTCTTCACACCTTGGTTTTTCTCCAAGAGGAATCAAAACATGGAGAAGGTGATATGTACATAGCTCACACACCAATATGGAGAGTAGATGAAGATGGAGTGTGAGAGTTTGAAAGCAGTTGTGGAATCCACAGTTCAGATGTAATGAGGTGCTCTAAGTTGTGATTATAGCAGGAAAAATTACATCACTCTTGCCAGGAGGCATCAAGTCCACATTTCATTGTGGTGCCATGGTTTGGTGTACCTTTATATCATTGCACAGTGGTTATGGCCAGGCTGAGAACCTCATGTAAACTAGGAAATTGTGTTTTCCTTGTTTTTTTTGAGAAAGTGTCTACCATGCCAACAGAATATATGTCCATAGGGTAATAACCAGATATATCTGTATATCTGCAGACAGTGAATGTATCATCATAGCCATTTACAACCTAGGAGAGAGGCAGACAACTTCCTTCTCGTGCAATCATGCAGTGCCTTAGAGCCCAGTTAAAACAAGTTTTGTCTTAATCTTTAATTCTCCAAATTCACAGTGACTTTGACATCAGAGATATTAATTTATTCTAATTTGGTGCTTTTTTTTTCTGTTAGGGTTTTTTTATTGTTGGGTTTTGTTTTGTTTTGTTTTTCATATTAGTAACAATAATCTAAAAATTTATTTCTTCATCCAGATGAGCTTTTCCTGTGTCTTTAACATAATGCCTTGTGTTTCACTGGGGGACCATTGTAGTAGTTGCATTCCTTACACATATGGCAGGCCTTCACAGAAACATAATGAAAACATGTCATGGAAAACAACATAAAGAGTTCTTAACAGATATTAGCAATTGAGAGTGAGTTTTCTTAACCTGGCAGTTTTTATGTTTTTTTTTTGTTTTCTGTGGGATTTCATCCTAAGCTCTAGCTCCATCATTTTGAATCGTCTTTTTATCTGAGGCAGGACAGGTTTATTTGATTTTGTCTGTGAAATCTAGCTCTGGACTTGCTCCACTGCACTTTTTTGTCAAAAAAGTTTGAAAATATGTCTGTAAGCCCAAAACTCTCTGAGGTTTTGGCCAATTTGCAGTCCATACATCTGCAGCTACAACCTTGGAGTGCTGTTTTACAGCATTTTGTAGACATTGGCAACACTGAGGTGATGGCATATTCAGCCAACAAGGACCTTAAATAATGATGGGAGATTTTTTCCACCTAGGAAACATCCAAAGCCTTCTCTTTAACTGAATGTATTGAAATCCACTTTCATTGGCAGCCATGGGAATTGAGTCTATACCTGATAATACTGTTGTACTAGAACATAGAACAGAACACAGAGAGGCATATGCTAATATACATGTGGAAGGTGAATAAAAAATTTGCCTTATTTAAGTGCCATTCCATGTTCTGTAAGCTTTTAATTTCTCTACGTCTGTTTAGTCACTGTAGGACCCTTAGCTGGCTGCTTTAAGTTGGATTCTATCTTTCCCCATTTTTTCTGCATCATTCTTCAAAGAGTCTAGGTATTTCCTCCTTGTTTGGATCAGGTGTGTTGATAAAGTCTTCATACTTACTGTGAGCTACCTGCAGATCTTGCCATGTAAACTTCTCCCCATATTTGCTATTTTCATTACCCAGAGATATTTTTTACTTGTTTAGCTTTACCCAAAATCTCCTATTGTTCTAAGCTTTTCCCAGAGCTGCATGACTTTGTAGTCATTCTCATCTCATTCTCCTCCCAGTAGAAAGTGTACTGTTTAGTGTGCTGTATACCACCAGCATTTTCTATTTTCCAATGAAAAATGTATATGCCAAACATAACTGCAATGGCAGGCTGCAAAAAAACAATGTCTTCCTATGGGTGTGTTGGATGTGCACAGACATGTGGGTTTTTTTCCAAAGGGCAGTGCCAGAATCCTGCTGATATATCAGACATGGAAAATTGTTTGTCATTAGCCATCTCCTGAAGGATTTTTTCCCCTCACAGGTAGTGGAAAATGTTCCTCTTCTACATTTCTGTTTGATTATTTTGGGTATGTCCAAAAGCAAAATAAGCACACTGGTTTTAAGTGAGTATATCTGTTTTATCCATTATTCTAACCCCCGTGTAGTCACCTGGAGCTGTATACCAAGATCTAATGCCTGGGAACAGTATAGATCAGTGAGCTGAGGGTAAGGAGTGCTCCAGGGGTGGCTCAGGAACAGAAGATGTCTTTGGCAGCCCTACAATACTTTTATTTCCTTGCTAAACAAGTCTACATGGAACCCTGAGCAGGACTTCATGATGATATTGTGACATTTCAATCTCCAGAGTCTGTTCCACTGCCTTCAATAAGCATGAAACCATCATATTGAAGTAGCCTTGTTTATATGACAAAGCTCCAGCTAGAGGTCTAAATGTAATTCCTATGGCAACTCAGGAGTCACAGATGGGAAGCATTTGTTTTATTGCTGGGACAGCCTGACTGGAGAATGCACAGCAGTGAAAGATCCTCCCCTCTTGAAAGTGTCAGATTTCTTCCTTACCTGCTTGGCTTCTTTTTTTTCTAAAGCATAGACTTTCTTCATAAGACTGCCAGAATGACATACTTCTGAAGAAAAATAAAGACACTCTTTACTCAGATTTTATTGAAGTTTCTATAATAACCATCATTTAGTCACCCAGGCATGTAGTTCCTCTAATTTTTGTGGGAATAAACTCAACCTGAATATCCACTCATCTTCTATTACTTTTAGGTCCTCTGAAAAAAAATGTGAGGAATGTTTCAGGAAAAAAGGAAGCTAAACTTTTTAAATGATCTTTCCTTCTATTTCTATCCATTTTTTCTCTTTCCATTACAAAAAAAAAAAAAAAAAAAAATTAACTATGGTCCGCAATCATTAATCTATGCATATATTTTCAACTTAGTTGGCTCTTTTTAGCTTTTTATTCCTCCATAAAAGGCATTTTCATTTCTTTTTGCCACTCTCTTCCTCAGGAGTTTATGGTGGCCAATACATCTTTTGAGTCAGATAATTCCCTGCTCTCATGACCATGCTACCAGTTCACCCTCAAACATAATCTCTCTTTTGAGTCGTCTTTAAAGCTTGTTATTCATGCTCTGTGAATGCTGATTTTTTTGAATCTTGCTGGTATTATTGCATAACTTTCTCCCTGCTTCTTGCAGAAGATCATGTTATCTGATTTTTTGTCTCTTTTTCTTCTCCTAAGCTAGTATCCTAGTATTGGTGGATGGTAATAACTTTTTCACAGAGGCCCATGTAGTGATACCTTCTAAGGAACTCTCCTCTGAAATAATGCCATTTACTGGCATTATTATAAGCATAATTTATATTCATATACTGCTGTAGATATACAACTATGGACACAAACATCAATCTTTTGAAGCCAAGAGTCACAGGATAGGCAAGGTTGGGAGAGACCACACTGGGTCATCTTGTCTGACCTTCCTGTTCTAGCACAATCATCCTAGAGCACATGGCACAGGATTGTGTCCGGGTGGTTCTTGAATATCTCCAGTGAGGGAGACTCCACAGCCATCCAGGAAAGCAGGGCTCCATTTTGCCTAACAGTGACATGGGAAGACAAACACCGTCACTCCCAACACCTGCGCTTCCTCTTTCTACTCCCAGTAATAAATGCTCAGCACAACACCAAACAGTAAAGAATATCCCTTTGGTCAGTTGTGGTCAGCTGTGCCAGCTGTATTCCCTTCCAACTCCTTGTGCACTCCCAGCTGCTTGCTGGAGCAGTGGGGTGAGAACTGGAGAAAGCCTTGATGCTGATCAGTAATAAAAACAACCATAAGTAATCAGCCCTGTTTTCAGCACAAATCCAAAACATAGCCCCATACTAGCTACTATGAAGAAATGAACTCTATCCCAGTCAAAACCAGCACACAAACCATTTTAAGAAGTATTGCTTTCCCTCAGCAAGTGAAGGAATTTTAAAAAATTTTATCCTCTTCTCCAAATGTGCATGAGCATATAACAGAGAGGGCAGGGTTAGAAAAAGTAGAAAATCCATCAGAAGGAGTAAAATCCCAGCTGAATGAAGCTATGCAAATGGAAAGATAATTTTAACTCAGAGTCATTGAAAATTTCTATTTTAGCACATGCTGGTTTTGTGCATTGAAGTTGCCATACTGTAGAACTCACTTTTAAGTGTAAATACTTTTATTTCTGACTGCTGCATTTACAGAAGAAATGTAACCAATAAAAGTTTTTAAACTGAAAAGGCTGATATAAATTAAATATCTGATTTGGTAAAAAGTTAGCTTCTTCTTTATGGGCCCTTATTTTCTTAAGGTAAACAGTGCTGTTTATTTACTGTAAACCCAGTGACATTGGAAAATAGTTTCTACTCTAAATTCTTATTCATACTTCAATATGAATTGAACTTTCCAGACAAAACATATGAAATTAGTTTTAACTAGCAGTTAAGAGTGCTGTTTATATATATATATATATATATATATATTCAAAATTTCTCACCATTATATTAATAAAAATCTCCTATTTGCTTGCTAAGAGTGTGAGGTACTGAAACAATAATCTATGCACCACGTGGTACAACAGCTGAGTAAAAAAGGCAAAATTCCAGAAAGTAACTCGCTTATTTAAAAATCTACTTAGAATATAAGTATCTACATCTAAGAAAGTGGCTGATACTTCATTCTTTCTACTGACAATGTCCTTCTATAGATGAGATTGCATAGAAGCAGAGCATTTTCACCTGTTTTCAATGGTAAAAGGAAAACCGAATTTTGAAATCCCAAGTTGTGAGGGCTAGAGCCTTTTTCCTAGAAGAAGAAGAAAGAGAAAGCTCAGAAGAGTTACAGAGCATGGAGTTTCTTCCTTTTGCTGTCTGGGAAGAAAAGAGGCTGAGGTTTTGGCAGAAAGTGCTGCTTATATGAATGTTTAGGTGTTTTACATACTGTCTATTATTTTTTAGATAACTCTTAGAGAAGTAGGAGCCTCAGAGTTACTTTCATCCTTGTCCAGAGGGGATTCAATCCCTTTGTCACACTTTCTTTAGACTCTCAAATAAAGCTTTCTATAACTGCAGAAGAGCATTGTCAAAAATCATTGGCAAGGATCTACAGCTGCACAGCCAGGTGTAGAAGAGTCATGGAAGAGGTCCAGGGTAAAACCAAAATGGTGGTTTGGATGCCTGACTGGAAGACTTACAAATCTCAGCCCCTGCTCTCAGGACTGTGGCTGCTGTGGACAGTGATTTTGGCATGCAAAATGTCTAACACTATGCAATGCAATATGTCTAACACTATACAATGCAAAATCTCTAACATTATGCATTTATTTTTAAAGATAGAATGCAAAATGCATAATTTCAAGGAACACAGACTAGAATCCACCACCTGCTATGGAATAGTGTACATCTAACCTGAGGGTAGGGGTATCACTTCATCTCTAAACCTTGCATAGGCTGAGCAAGTCCTCAGAATTGCTAGGTAGAAGCCAGCTCTGAAGTATGTGTTATTTCATGCAGAAAAAATTCAAAAATGAAAGTAGAAATTAATCCAAATGATTTTTAAACATCATGAGTGTTCTCTCTTGGATGTTTTCTTAATTTGAAGTGAAGGAGAGCCTCATCTGATAAGCCTGGATCTTACACTACAGATAGGGTGGGGGAGGGAGGGATGTGAGCTCTGTAAGTCTAGGGTCACACAAGGTCAGATTTTGCTCCTTTATTCCAGCTGTGTAGATGAAAGGGTTACTGACTTTATGTAGTGGGATTAATGGCAAAGTAAGATAATACAATGGTAAAGTCATGGCAGAAAAACAAACACTATGCTATTTATCTGTGCATGTAAAAATATATTCATATCTGCATATATTCCTAAGCTTTCACATTCCTCATCCATGAAAAGTTTGGCAAACCTTAACATTACTACAAAGAGTGTATATTAATCCATAGAATTTACTTCATAACTTTTTTCCCCTGCACCTTAGCCAAGCTTCACCATGTGTGTGCATAAGAAACCTTTGACAAAAGCCAGCTGAGGGCTGAAATGTTGGGAATTTGCCCTCTTCACCCTTATGAATAAATCTTTCTTTAAAAGCAAGGAAAAAATCCTCTTGGCTTGGAATATCTCAGCATGCTGACTGTGCACAAACCAAGGCTGGAATAATTGTGCATTACTGTGATTTGTTTTTCTATTGCCCCTTGTCATGTTTTTAAAAAAGAACACAAGTATTATAATTTCGCATTGCTGTGCACCAGTGCTTGCCAGATAGCTAAGGAAGGCCAGCTGTTAGCTTTCAGGAGATGCCAGTGGAAGGACTGATAAACTTTTTAAATCAATGCATTCAGAAACCTGTAACATTCCAACAAGTAGTACAACATTTTCTTGTCCTGAGAAGGAGCCCTAGCAAAGCACTGAATCCAGATTTAGTCTTTTTAGAAAGGAGAAGGAAAAGAAAGGCAGCAAAATGTGCACTGTTTGATGAGCTACTTCTTCATGGACCACCAGTGAGTGCTCTGCAAGCTACACTTTGGGAACCATGTCTGCAAATTATGCCAAATGAAAGCATAGTCTGATAAACCCAAAGAAAATAGTTCTGTCTGTCTCTATCCACCCATAAGCCGTAGAGTGAAAGCACTGAGGCTTGTTCCACTCCTACCTTTGACACCTAGGCTTATGCAAGCTGCAGATAAATGAAGAGAGTTTATATTAAAAAAATGTGCTATCAGAAAATCTAAGTGCAAGTGTTGCCAGTTTGCTACTATGGCAACAGGATGATTTTGGTTTTCCCACAGTTAAAATACACATTTTCCTTATTTGTTATTTGATTTATAGCACCAGCTAAGTTTTCTTTTGTTTGTGCAGATGCTTCAATAACCAGAGGTATTCTTTCTTGTTCTATCCCATCCTTTAAATTAAATGGCTTTCAATTAAGTTCAGCTTCATAAATCTGATCTGGCACTATCCCAGGTAGCAAATTTTGCCAGTGACTCCAGCAGAAGTTGGTTCAGCTCTGCCTAACAGTGTGTGTGGTGGGAGCAACAATGCAGATTTCTCCCTTTCCTGTCATGTCATGCCACCATGACTGTAGTCTGTGAAAGCTGATAAGAAGACAGAACATACATGGAGAAGGCCAAAATTTCACTAACAAAACACTAACGATATCTGAGGATATCCAGAGCAAGGCTACCATCTTGCTACTGTGTAGTCACTTTTTCTGACTCTTCTTCCCATAAGTAAATACTTATCTCAACCCATAGTCACTCCTTTTTGTCCCTCCTTTATCCAAAGGGGTGGGGAAGGGGAGTGAATGATTTGGAGTTTCATTTCCTGCTGGTATTAAAACCAGCACACCTGACATTGTGAAGAAGATGAAAAATTTTCCAGTTTATCTCCAATAGCAAAACTAACCACTTGCCACCAGAACTAATCATTAGGCAGAATCAAAGTTTTTAAAAGCTATATTGTACAAAAAGTCAGGGAGTCTATACCCTGAGGAAATTATTGTGTTTAGGGGTAATGAAGAAAGAAACAGTTGCTCTCTACTAAACTGTGTACGACAAAGATGTGCTAGAAGAGATGGCATCCAAACCCAATTCTCTGTCTTGTGCTCTCAGTCTTCCTTCTAGTCATAACCATGGGATGGTAGATTTGTTTGGCTTAAAAAATCAATTTTGTATCAGTCATTTGACTTTGAATTAGGAGGTAAGCTGACTGTAGGTACAATGAATGTCATAATGGCAGTATTAGCTGGTGAATAGTTTGTAAAGAAGCATGTTCACTAAGAAAGCAACAGAAAAAAACCCTTGATGAAATTCAGTTGGATAAATAACTTGTATAGATAAAGAGGTAAGAGATGACAGTTCCTAGCATCTGGCTGGTCTCATTCTTGACATGGCCCAATGAAAATTAAACAGAGAAAGCTCTACCAAACAACCTTCAGATCAGATTTTTTTTCATAGCTGGTTTCCTGCTCCTTCATCAAGATAAAAATGTCTTTTTGAGTTGAGCATCTTTTGAGAAGAGAAACTTAGTAGAAAGCTCACTTAGTAGAAAGAATCTTGTTCTTCATACTTTTGTATCAATTCCGAGATTGCACATGGCCATGCTCAGATATGTTTCAAAAACTCTCCTGCCACTTCCTTCAGCATGTAGCTTCCCTTTATATTTCAGAAGCTTAAGATCTACATATATCTGAATTGTGCTTGTGGATTCTATATATACAAAAAAAAAATCTACTGATTTTTTTCTGTTATTTCTCTCACCTACTCCCTGAACCAGAAGGTGATTTTAAAGGCAAAATAAAAGATATAAATCTGACTGGACACAAGGATTAGAATTTGAGGAAGAAATAAAAAAAAAAAAAAAATGGTTTGGGAGTTGTTTGTACATAGATGAAATTGATGATAGATTTTGCGTAAAAAATAAAATCTGGTAAATAAATATAAGTAAGGAGAAGTAAGAAGTAGGGATATGACTGCAGGATCTGATCAGCAAAGCAGGATGAGAATGAAGCAGGCATAGAGCAGAAAGCCAAGAGAAGGCAGAAATCAGAGAAAGTGAGAGAAGGAGGAATTGCAGAATGAGTAAGAGGCAGAATAAATACAAAGATGATAGAAACATGCACAGTAGATTTAACTGGAGTGACAGTTAAAAGAAACCTCTAATTTATATTAGTTGCTGGCAAAGATAAACCATTTTTGGTAAAATAATTTTTAATCCCTGTAACTTGTAGTTCTATAGCCCACTTTTGCATACCAAAATAAACTTTCTCCCACATTCTATATCACTCTGTCATTACGACTGCTATTTCAACTTTTCCTTTTGAAAAACATTCAGCCCGCTAATAGCCAGTGAGGGAGAGAAGATTTATTTTATCCTTAAAAAAAAAAAAATCTGAAGAGCCAAACAGTACTGAAGAAAAGTGCAGCAGATTAGTTCCAACACACAACACTTTTTCCAAATGCAGTGAAGGTACAAGACAAGCTGGTAGCATAAAGCACATGACAGTACTGAACAAAAGAAAAAAGCTATATAATGTTAGGCTGGTCCTGCCTTCACTGGGAGAGAGTTCTACTCTTTATACCTCTTCTAAGAGTGAGAAAATATCTAAGGGTAAAAATTAAGACAAAGTAAGACTGCAGTGTACACCCACCTCCCCCCAGGGGCAAAGGACATGGCATAGCTTCTGCTTCTTTCCATATGCATGTTGGACAACAGGTATTGCTGCTTAATTTTATCTTTAAGAAATCTCACATTTTTTTTCCAGGTGGTTGGCTTGCTTCCTTCCCTTAAAACCAGCTCCTGTTAAAGGGAATGTAGGGGAATTCTGGCATTCTCGTTTCACATTTTTCTCCTCTTACACCATTTTATACCACTAAGAATTACTATGTTCCTTTCAGAACAAAGGTTCCTGGTTTCCTCTCCTGTAGGAAAAGAAAATTAGCAGATCTAGACATTTCTTCTGCCTCTCTGCTTACTGATCTTTTTGCTGCAGAATTAAGTGTCACACATATTTCTGGGGCCTGGGGATATTCAGCAGCTTGGTCAAGCCTCATGCACCCATTTTCTCTGCTATAGGAAGCAGATGTCATTCATTCCCACAGCTGGAACATTGCCTCAGGTACTCATGTGTCCTGCCCCTGGTATTGACCGAGTCTGTCCGGCCTCACAGGCATGGAGAATGCTTCTCTGTCTTTACTCATTTTTGAAAAATTGAATAACTTAAAATAAATAAACCCCATTTTTTTTCTACTCTGGGATATCTTGCTCATCCCAGTACTTTTCATTATTATCTTCTTGCATTTTGTATTTCTCACCTCTGTGTCAGTACTAGAGTGGGCTTTATCAATATCCTTGGTGGGACAAGGAGACTCTTTCAGGCCAGCCTTCAGAAACAGACAATGATTGATAGAAACAAGTTCCAACTTTTATTCAACATTTTATATGAATTGTAGCAATTTGCAGTGAGTTTTATTGAGGAGGTGATAGACTCATTCTCTCAAGCAGTATTTAAATGAATCAATAAATCCTTATTTTAGAAAGCAAAACATAGGTCAAAGTTGAACTTTCAAATATTTAGCCGACCAGAGATAGTCAGGGAAGGAGAAAAATTCAAAATCCTACAGTTTCACCATGTGATGTTCCTGTGCTTTTTTGAAGCAGAGGGGAGAAGCTGACAGCTTTGTCATCAATAGTACAGCGACATCAAAACATGGTCTGCTGCATATCACCTTCCTTCCACTGCCTGCATTCATCTGTAGGAAAGGGAAACTAATAAGATCCATTTCATATAGACAGAAGGAATTAGTCCCTTTGAACTTCTGTAATCTGAATTCAGTCAATTAATTAAAGAAGACAGACTCAAATTTTTGGGGGAACTTCAGGAATGAGAAGGAGAGAGCCATAATGTTGGAGAAGTGGACATAGACACATTTGAAAAAAGTGTCATTAAAATCTGTGTGGTATACATTGATTTTTTTTTTTATATACATATGCTACTTTTAAACAAAAGACCCATTTATTAGACAGCTTAAATTTAAAAGGTTTTTCAGTCTATTTTTATGTATTCTGGCCAGTTTCTCATGCTGTATTACTAACATGAGTCCACCTGTGAAAGCTTTAATGCTGCATCTTTAGTGAGCAGAGTTTATCACATTCCTATGAGTTGAAAATGTGAAGAAAATAATCCAGAAGTTTCTAAACTAAGGTTTCACCACATAATGAGCCTTCTTGTTCTCAGCTTAATGAGGGGTGAGTATCTTGAAGATCATGTGGAAATCAGTATGACTAAACAAAGGTAATTTCACCACCCACCCTTCTTCCTTAAAACAAAATGTCCTAGACAACTATGTGTAAATAAAGTACTAGAGCTGTCATCACATCAAGTCAGACAATATATGAATTATCTTTTTAGGAGCTGTATTAGCCAAAGTTTATATTATACGTTTATTGCTGCGTAAGTATGCAATATTTGTTTTGGACTTACAAAAGGTTGAGATTATGCAATGCATTTTATATTGTGCTACTCCTGCAGTGTTAATGATTGAGCATCTTCCAGCTGTCATTGTAGTTTTGCAATTTTCAAATTTCACTAATTTAAATTTCCTCTCATTATTTATTAACATATCTCATAATCAAGTATTGCAAAATCTTATGAAACTACAGGCTGTAAAACCCCTAATACTTATTCTGTAAGAACAATACAATTTTTCATGAAATAAGACCAGAATTTTTGTTAACATGGTAGAAGAGTAAAGAGTTCTGAGAGTAGTTTTAGCAGTCTGGTTAGAAATTCCCTGTCAACACCTTACAGGAACAATTGGAACTATTTGTCTGCCAGCCCTCTGTGAAATCCCAGGTGATTCTTCTAAAACATCCTGTCAAACAGCAATCCTCTGAAACCAAAAATCACAGACTGAGTCAGTTTGAAAGGGACCACAGTGGGCTACTGGTCAAACCTCACTGCTCAAGAAAGATCATCCTAGAGCACATGGCACAGGATTGGTATCCAGATGATTCCTGAATATCTCCAGTGAGGGAGACTCTCCCACTTCTCTGGGCAATCTGTTCCAGTGCTCAGTCACCTGCACAGTAAAGAAGTTCTTCCTCACATTCAGGTGGAACTCCCTGTGCATCAATTTCTGCCCATTGCATCTTCCCCTATTGTTTGTCACCATGGAGCAGAGCCTGGCTCCAGCCGCTTGACACCATCCTTTCAGATACTCATAGACATTAATGGGGTCCTCTCTCAGTTATCTCTTCCCAAGGCTGAACAGGCCCAACCCTTGCAGCTTTTCCTTATAAGAGAGATGCTCCAGTCCCCCAGTCATCTTTGTTGCTCTTAGCTGACCCCACTACAGAAGTTCCATGTCTCTCTCATTCTGAGGAGCCCAGAACTGGACACAGAATTGCAGATGTACCCTCACTAGGACTAAGTATAGGGGCAGGATCACCTGCTTTGACCTGTTGGTGCTGCTCTTCCTAATGCTCCCCAAGATACGATTGTTCTTTTTAGCCACAAGGACACACTGCTAGCTCATGAACAGGTTACTGTCCACCAGGACTCTCAGCTCTGCAGAGCTGCTTTCCAGTAGATCAGCCTCCAGCCTGTACTGGTGTGTGGGATTATTCCTCACCAGGGACAGGACCCTGCATTTGTCTCTGCTGAATTTGTGACTACTTCTCTGCCCATCTCTCCAATCTCTCAAGATTCTTCTACCCTGCAAAAGAGAAAACAGCCACACTCTGTTAGCATGTGGGAACTCTTGCTTTCTCTGTTTGCCCTGCAGCTCTAACACTGCTAGTTGGCAGGCTTTCACCTGCCAAGGGCCATGTGTGAGTATAAAGACAAAGCTGTGCTACTCTCAGAGAGGACAGCCTGGCCTTCTTGAAGCAGCAGGACCCTGGCTCCAACTCCCTTCTGCAGCATGGAAGCACACTGAGGTTTGCAGTAAGGAAGTAGGAGGAGTGTAACAGAGTGTAATGGTCGCTGCTGCCCACTACTACACCTGTTTATGTGCCACCATGGAGTGGAGTTTTCTGGTTGTTTCTCTTCTCTCTTCTCATATGATTTGGGAATTGCTGCTGGAATACCTCACATCCTTGGACTCTTAGCCCTGTGCTCCCATTTACTGAGGACCCATTGGAACAGTTATGCTGTATTGTGTATGGGCATGGCAGCATTTTTACCGTCCTTCCCGAAGAACGTAAAGCCTTGGTTTCAGTCAGTTAAGGAGGTGCATTGGGAAACAGCTTGTGCTGGGTGAAGAACTGAAATGTCCATTGACAAAAGAATCCTAGAATTACTAAGGTTAGAAAAGACCCCAAAGATCATCAAGTCCAGCTGTTGTCCCCAAACCACCATGTTATTGCTAAACCATGTCCCCCAGAAATGCTAACGTAAGAGGTAAGAAGTCCACCCTAGAACATCAAGGAACAGAAGAACTTAGGGTCCAAATTCCTTAAGAAGGCAGAGTAAATGAAGTTCTTACTGATCCAATTACATTTGACTAATTATAGGACCTTTGTGAAAAAATGACAGCAAGGATATTTCTTTCTTTGACATCACTGTTTTAAGCTAAAATTTATCCTGAAAGTTTCCTCTCATGGTTGCTTGTTACATGAGGGGCTTGTTGAAGCCATAAGGGACAGAATTAGGAAATCACTGTAAGAGCATCATAGGGACATTTTAGCATCAGCTCAGCTATGTGAAGAGGTCATTGTATCTGAGCATGTGTGGATTTGCAGGGAGAATATGCTGTACCATAGCAATTGCATTAGGAGTCTAATACTGCATGTTTTAGCTTGTGAAGTGCTCAATTTTTTTGAGGATCAAGCTGCAGGAAGAGAAAGCTTGGACCTGAGGCACTCTGAAGGAATAGTCTGAAAACCATGAGTAAGTTCAAAGCAAGTCTCCTACTGTGAAATGCAGAGATGTTTATTTTCAACAGAAAATAACAGTTGGTTTCAAAACAATCTTGTATTTCCAACTGAGCTATTTGTAGGAAAAGAAGTATGAAAATATTGGAATGAAGTGCCATCACAAGAATGTAGGGTGAAGTTAACAACTGCAAGGTTGTCATTATGAAAAATTTGGAGATTCAGTCTCTCTTGCCAAAACATACATAAGTATATATAATACTGTTAACGAGACACATATGTCTATCACCAGACAGTATAATTATGTCTGAAATATATTATAAAAGCTAAATAGGTGTTAATCAAACACTTCCTTTTCCTTTTTTTCCCTTTTTTTTTTTTTTTTTTTTTTTACTAGCCCCTCCCCTTGTATCCAAGATTATTAGCTCCTTGGCAATTGCCTTGTGCCCTCACCACAAGACTGGAGGGAACTCCAGGCAGTGTATGGATAAGGGCCAGCAGTTCCACCATGTAACTTCATTTATAGTGCTGATTGGGAGACAGCTTCTTTTAATATTACTCCAGCACCTCTGTTGGAGATCATGACATTATTCTCTAGCTGCTTCATTCCCTGGAGCTTTTAGAAGGATGTCATAAACATGATGCTTATTAAAGGGGAAAAAATCTTCCATCAACTGGAAAAACTCTAAACATCTTTGTAGGAACAGGAAACCATCAGTGACATCAAACCTTTCATATAATTTAACTACTTTGTCTCATTATAGAGGCATTAGTGAAGAGTTTTATTGTCATGTTTTTGTGGCTTAACAGGTAGAAAAGCAGGATTTGGCACAATTTATCATCTTTTAAGAATAGACAGTGACCATTCCTGAGGAAGAAAGACTTTTGATCTGAGATTTATGTTATTAATTTCTTTCAGAAGGTACTGAATGTATTTGACAGCAAATTCCTGGAACTTCTCAGGTATCATTCAAAATTTCCAAAGGAATGTTTTTGTTGTTATTTCCTCTGCTTACCCAGAAGCAAAGTATGGTCCAAACTATTTCAATAGGAAAACTTATGTTTCTATGTAAAAATAATTCTGCCTTTGCTCTTCCTGTGCCAATATTTTAGAGAACTTTTTTGTTACAGTATACACACATTAAGTATATTATCCTATATATATAAAATACTATTCCATATTTTTCAGTGATTGATGTAGAGACTTTTGTTAAAAAAACAAAATCCAAAATAAATTAATACATTGACTATTTTTATAGAGGTTCAAATCAGCAAAAATAGCTTTTTAAACTCCATTAGCCAGAAAAAAATTATTGTTACTGGAATAAATAACGACTCTAAATATAAACTGTAGGCAAAGTTATAAATTCTCAAGACTTTTCTGGTTGATATTTAATCCGTGTGGATAATGTGAACAAATCAGTCCTTTCCAAAACAGCAGATGAGGATATGGTTTTAGTAGAGATTTATGTCACTTCTCAGTATCCTTGTTTTGTTCATGATGATTGAATTCAAAGTCTAGTCCCTGCCCTTGCCTGAATAGTGATTAAAACCCCAGCTCCAGGATGCTGTGGTAATGCAAGAATTTAGTGCGAGGCTCTGCCATAGTGACACACAGATAACCCTGAAATATACCACAGCCTGGCTGTTTATAGAGTGGGAAGAAAATTCTGGTGAAGGAGGGATGAAAAATGCTAAAATCACCCAGAACTTTAATGCCTGGCCTGTTGAGTAAAACAGGAGTTACTCTTTCAGCTAGATTGGGAATGTGTGGGAAGGGGTGAATGGGCAAGTGCTGATAAGTATGCTCATCTACCAAATCAAAGTGTATTTTGGGAGAAGTGGAGGAATGTACATTTTATGAGTCCTGAAGGAGTTGAGCTATGAAAGAGGAACTCATGTTTACTGCTGTCAGATTTCAGGCAGATATGTACATAGCCAGTAAAAGAGTTTCAGTTCCATAGCAACATTAGCGATTGAAGTACAGGCTTCAAATGAGACAAGTTTTGGTAGCCCTAGGTTTGTGATTACCAGAATTGACTTGAAATTAAGTTTTTCTTGAATTTACATGCTTAAGAAGCCATTGAATATCTAATAGTCAGATAACAGTTTAACAGGCAGTCGAAAGACTGGGATGCATGGAGAAAAAAAGCTAAAATTGTTTTTATTTTTTTAAAAGTAATTCTTCTTCTGATCCAGAATGACAGGATTAATAGAGTTCTGATTTTATACCTATTGAAGATTTGGCTATTACTTGGTGATTTTATGTTTTTCACTAAAATTACTTGAAAGCTTTCTAAAAAATGTATCTAAGGAACACAGATGTCTCTTAACAAAACACAGGGCTAATTGAACAAGATGAACAAACTCATCCCAAATCCTTTGAGATTAAACTTTTAATGTAAACATCAAGGGAGAATGTGAGCACACTTTTAAATTTTTTAGATTTCCAGTCAGTCACATTTCTGCAATATGCCATAATTTACTTTTAGTCTTTCAGAGTTCCACCAAATATGATTTCACCTTCTTTCTCACTTAATATTTAATGCTGATGTTGAATATTTGCAAATATTATCTTTGGGTAACTTTATTGTAATAGTGAGTTGAGAAGAATGACAAAGGCTCTTGATGAAGGCTATCCAGATGAAGAATTTTGCTTTCTCCAGTTTTAATATGCTCTTATGGAAACCTGTCAGGGGAGGAGTTTTTATTGGAGATGATAACTTTGTACAATGTACTGAAAATTATACCCTTTCTCCCTCTTTAGTTTCCTTATTTTCTTTTTCTTCCATCAGATAAGAATCATGGGTTTAGCAGACTTGCTACTTTGCCTTTTGAATCTTCAATTTTCTACAGTAAACCCATTGCTTTCCTGTTTATTTGGCTCTATCACAGCACTCCACCTCTAGTTACAGAGACAGAAAACACTGAAGCCTTATGAAATAGGCAGGGCTGAGAAGAGACTCCAAAGGAGCCATTAGTCAAGAAGAATGTTCATCTATTTCAAAAGAGACCAAGCATATCCCAAGGCTGCTGTCAAATATAGATCTGTGTGAGAAGCTTTTATTTTTCTTAACCTCCTGGTACCTGTTAATGATGTGATCACTGAAGCACACATGCGCTGCAGTGAAAACACGATGCATCTCCTCGTGTGTTTGCTCATCAGACCTCTATTAGCTGATCTAGTAGAGATGCTGTTTTAGCTCACTGGGTGGAGGTCTGCGGTTTTGAAAGCCACATTTAAATCCCAGTGTTGTGTTTGTGGCTGGCTGATGATCCTGGGGTCAGTTTGTCTGTGGTCACAGATCATTACACCCTGTAGACAGCAACTCTCGTACCACATCACCAAAAATTATACCCTGTGAACACAGTCATGCTTCTGAACCATCTGAATATTTCAAATGACTAATTTTTTGAGTATCGTGTATATTAGTTGCCTTGGAAAAAATGAGGTTTTTTAATTTAAAAATTTTGAAAATTTAATTTTAAAATGTTGTCACATTTTAAGAATTATTTTCTAAATATAATTATTTTTTTGGTTTTTAATGAACACAAGAGAAATTATTTTACATTAGCACACCACAAACAAATTAATTTGAGGGCATCTATTATGGAAGAAGAACACAATCTTTCCACTAATTTCAGTAGGTGTTGGATTAGTCTCTGAGTAAAAGAATATGTTAAATTCAGATCAGGTACAAAAATAACAAACAGGCCAAAGCTTGCTCTTTTCCCTTATATAATATATTGGAAAAATTAACTAAGTTCTTAAATGTATGTCATCAAATTGTCTACATAAATGATTCCTACATCTTTACCTAAAAAAGACATTGAATCAATTGGAATCAAAATCGTTCTGCTTTTGGAGCAAACCAAAAGAGAACACACATCAATGCTGCAGTTGGCAAATATGAAGTGGATGAACTTTGCAGGCTTGAAAATGAAACTGTAGCCTGAAGTTAAAGCATCTGTGACTCACAGATCTGAATAAATATTTGTTTGTTGGAGTCCATTTCTGCTTTACTAGAAGAGGCAGAGGCTTTCTTATGTGTCTCTGGATGTCCTGCAACTTTCTGTAATTGCTGGCTGCACATGTACAAATGTTAGTTAAAAATGGCCTGGCATATGTGAGAACACTAACCAGCTTCTTTCATGAATGAGGAAATAAGACAGAATATGAGGACCTTTTTTCCTTCTTCTAAAAATACTATTCAATATGCAATTTTAACCACTGGATGTAAATATATGTGTTGGAGCTCAAAGAACTTACACAGAGTGTGATTTTGGAAATGTCTTGTCTATCTGAGCTCATGAAAAATTAAAAAAATGTGATGTGCACCTATAAAATAGTTGATTTATTTCCCAATATATCAGGATTCTCAAGAGCACCTTCCTTTAAACATATGCTCTGGAAGAGATATCAATAACAGCACTCAAAACTAATTTTATAATTCAGTGTCACTCCCTCCAGTTATGGATCCAAGGTATGGATCCATTAATAAAGTAACCACAGTAAAACAACCCAGCAGCAAAACAAAAACCCCAGGTACTTCAGTGTCAACATATTTTGGACTGTATGCTTACAGACTATTATACAGAACAAGAACACCTAACTCCAAAAAGATAAATCTGAACAGTTTTAGTGAGTTTGCTACTAAGTGGCTTTCACACATAAAATTTTTTCCAAACTTCACTGCTTTCTAGCAAACAACACAAATAAGCCTCTAACATTGTCCTAAATGGAAGAAACTCAATTTTGCAGAATTTTTGCTCATTTTAATGTTAAGATGTATTAGGGAATCAAGTTTGTAGCTTCTCTGTTTACAGGCTGGACTTTTAGGCAGGAGCCATCATTTTAGCAAGACTGACTCCCATACTGAAAAGAAACTTATTAGGATTTGCATACTTCAATATTTGAATGTAGGTAAATATCCCAGTTGTTTTTCTGCTGCCTACTGTGCTGATCACTTCCTAAATTCCCAATGTACATTATTCAAGCAGTAAGGCAAGGGAGTAAGGAAGGAAGTAAATCTCTTTTTAGTATTAGGAGGCCCTGTGTCTTTCCACCTGTGTGTGTCTATAAATCCACTCTTCTAAATGTGCTTAACTGCTACCTCCCATTTCTTAGTGTTTAGATTGGTATTGTTCAGGCACCTGCCTATCCTGAGCACTTGCAGTGGAGCACGTGCTCCACTTCATCATGCAGAATCATGCAGTAGGAAGCTGTAGTTTGAAAATGGAGGCAAATAATTTTACCATCACTCACAGTGTCCCCACATCTGGGTATGCCAGCTCTGAGTTGCTGGACTCAATTGCCCTGCTTGGAACATATTCAGTTTTGGATCATGTTCAATGCCTCTGAAGAAATGACAGGACACAGGCATCCTTATACAGATGTTAGAGAGTGAGGCAGAAAAGGGAGGATTTATGGATCTTATGCTGTCTAAAAGATAAGGAAGTGGACTGCAAGTTTATTTTAGCATCAAATAATGAAAAAAAATAACTACTGTAATTATGATTTAAAACCCCCATGCAGTACAGGGCACCCTGTACTGTAACACATGGACCCCAGCCACAAAGCTCTTAGAGCAGCCCAAACCTCTGATTTTACAGATATAGGCATTGCTTTGCTTAATTTGGAGACAGGCAAACTGTCACTGTGGTCATTGGAGTTTTTCCCCAAACAAATCTGAAAATGCTTCACTATGTTTGCAGGTAATTTATGTGACATTACACCATGTAGTTTCCACAGATTTCTGTATGTGGGCTAAATAAGGCAGAACTAATGCTTTGCTTGTGGTGCTCTGCAAGTAGGTTTCTTCACTCCTGTTGTCTTCTTCCTTGCTCTTTCTCAATATGTTAAAAAATGCTGTACCTATCAAACTTCAATCTTTGTTTCCTGGCTTTCAGTCCCACCAGCCCCTTCTCCAACCCATTTTCTGCTTATTTATCCACTCGTCCAACCATCCACTCGTCCAATCCATTGCAACCTCTTTGTTCTCTCTGGGCCTCACTGACTGACAGGATTATGAGGATCCCAGAACCATTTAGGTTGGACAAGATCCTTAAGATCATTCAGTGCAACAGTCAACCTCACACTGCCAAAACCATGCCCCTAATTGTCAATATGTACTGTATAAAAATAATAATGACTGCATTGTCAGGTGTTGTGGGTTCAGGCTGGCTTGATTCCAGGCACCCACCAAAGCTGCTCACTCACTCCTCTCTGATATAGAATAGAACAAAGTGTTCATGTGTTGAGATAAAAACTGGGAGAGAGTGTTCATCAAATACCACCATGGGCAAAATAGGCTTAACTTACAGATATGAAATTAATTTATTACTAATAAAATTAGACAAAAATAATGAGAATTAAGTTAAGCCCTTAAAAAGCATCTTGCCCCCACCTGTCCCTCCTTTCAGCACTACCTCTTACCCCAGCATCATGAGGAGACAGGGCATGGGTGCTATGGTCACTTCATCACCCATGACTTCTCCTGCTGCTCAGGGAGAGGACTCCTTCCCCTGCTCCATTGTGGGGTCCATACTCCCATAGGCGTATGGGAGACAGTTCTCCAAGAACTTCTCCAATGTGAGTCCATCTCATGAGCAACAGCTCCCTGTGACTTACTGAAATGTGAGTCCATCCCACAGGCAACAGTCCATGCCCAAACTGCTGCAGCATGGGCGATTGTTCCATGCAGTGCAGTCCTTCAAGGCCAGGCTGCTCCAGTGTA
The DNA here is from genome assembly GCF_050655825.1 of Lonchura striata. Classification (NCBI taxonomy): domain Eukaryota; kingdom Metazoa; phylum Chordata; class Aves; order Passeriformes; family Estrildidae; genus Lonchura; species Lonchura striata. Next base: position 125,858,519 of record NC_140704.1, read on the forward strand.
GGAGCAGGGCCCCTCCCTGCAGAGTCTCCCATGGGCTCACAGCCTCCTCTCAGGCACCCACCTGTTCTGGTGTGAGGCTCCTCCACAGGCTGCAGGCAGATCTCTGCATCCCCATGGATCTCCATGGGCTGCAGGGGCAGAGCTGCTTCACCATGGTCATCACCATGGGCTGCAGAGGAATCCCAGCTCCGGTGCCTGGAGCACCTCCTGCCCCTCCTTCTGCACTGACCTTGGTCTGCAGTGTTCTCACTCCACTCTTCTCTGGCCGCAGTTAAAGATGTGAACCAACTTTTTGTTTTTATTTCATTGCCTTGGCCAGCAGAATGTCCATCTTTAGAGCCACCAGGGGTTGGCTCTGCTGGACATGGAAGAAGCTTCTAGCAACTTCTCACAGAAGCCATCCCTGCAACGCCTCCCCGCTACAAAAAATCCAGGCCATGAAAAACCAATACATCAGGAAACACAGAGACAAACAGAAAAAAGACAAAATAGTAATAAAAAAAATGCATAGTGACTCTTATATTTCTGTGCAATCTCCGTGCAATTTTTTATGGAAAACAGCAGCATAATATTTAAACAGCAACATAATATCTGCTGTTAGTTTGTTCTTTGCCTTTTGTGAGAAGGTTGACCCAATGGCTTTTGAACATTAGTACCTGGTGAGGCAGATACCAGACACAAATAAAATTGATATTCCACACAGGCACTTCAGCCATAATATGCATAGATCCTAAATGTATATCCATTTTTCAACCTTAAAATTGATCAACAGTTCCACAATTAGCCTTTCTTTACAAAGACAATTTTTTACTGAAAATGTTTTGCTTTTGCAGAAGAATTCCTCTTTAAGAACAGAGGGCAGAAATGCCAGAACTGGAGGGGAGGGAATAAGGAAGAGTTCCACAGAAAAAGAGCTGTTTACCACTGAGCTCAGTGTCATGGGCAGGTGTCCCATATTTTTATCACTAATCTAGCCCACTAGTCCAGAACACAGCCCTTGTTCAGAAAAAGGTCTCTACTGCTGAAATTGGTACATATTAATGTTGTATTTCATATTGTTTTCCCACTTTCTTCTCCATTTACCTTATTGCCATGTCATTGAAAGCCCATGCAACTGAAAAAGCAAATCCAGTGGCTGTAGAGAAAATACAGGACAATCCCTTTAGTTCCACCTAAGGCAGGGAAATGGACATTTCTAAGAGAGTTATATTCTATGTTTAGGTGAGCAGAAATACTCTGCAGATATGCCTAAAGTGGTAAGCAAGGACCAAGTCATAAAAAGAAAAGGTGGTCAGGTGTATTCAAAAGTTGCAGATCATGAGCATCTTTGGCTAAAAGGAGGGATGGAGGTTTATAGTCTGCTCTCATTTCTCTGGACTGATCTGTTTACTGCCAATCTTTTGTTGAAATAGTGGAAGATTTTTGTTCCAACACACTAAACTCAGATTTGTTTATAGCAAGGAGTCCATTATTTTAACATTCTAATTAATGTCCTCATGGAAGGTGCTTATTATTATTGGCTCTACCCTGTCTGTAATTCTGACAAATTAACAGATTGAGGGAGACTGTGTTGATGTTGCCTATAGCTGTTTGTGGCTTTCCCATTTGAAAGGGTATATTAAAGTTGGATCCAGATTACAAATGTTTAATCTGGCAAAGATGTTTGGTGGCCTCTAAAACAAATATTGTGTCATTAATATAGCAGTATCCGTAAATGGGACTGGCGACATATAATGGTGCGTCTGTGGATATTTTCAAACTCTGTTTAGGATCCTTAACTAACCCCGTTCTGTGTAGGTAGTTCCACCTCTTCAGTACCTAAATGCAACAAAATAAGTTAAGACTATATTTTTGGTATTAACTCTACATTCTCAGGAGTTTGTGGTTTTTAAATGAGACCCTTAGTATTATCTGGACTTATACTTCTTTTGTGGTTCAATAGAAAATACACAGTATTCAGTTTTTCACATTTGGTACATTTTTACAATGGCATTAAAAATAGTGAAACCTTTCAAGTTTATTCAAGTTGACATGATGAACCACAATTACATTGTTTAGCACAGTTTATTGTATAAATACAAGCTTACATTTTTTTAGTGAATTTTGATCCAATGCCAAAACAGTTCTTTGAACTATTCAGGCTGATTTTGACATGATATTTAAAGATGTATCATCTCCATCCAAACCACTGAGCTATTATAATGTTGTTACAGGAAAGAGGTGTGAGCCAAAATGATATGAATATTGAAGTTAGGAAAAAATTACTACATAGTAACTGATGGTAAAAAAAGAAAAAAACCCAAAACAACAAAATAAATAAAGAAGCCAACAAAAAGCCATGGTAAATTTTATTAATTTTCTACTACCAAAGGAGAAAATTTGATTCTCTTTTGCAAACTGCACCCTTTATGGTTTGTGTGAAATAGCTGCTTCACTTCAGGGAGCACAAAATGGCAGGCCTGTATTTTTGGCTTTTACTGCTAGAAAGGCAGCAGTGAAACCTATCACTAGTGGCAAATCCCCAACATCTTTACTTAGAGTTTTTTTGAAGCATTCCATATCACAAAGCAGATGTTAAATTTAGTCCTTAAGGGAATAGCAGAGATCAGCCTGTGGAATTAGTTAGGTAGAAATCTCTTGCAAAGAATTTAATCATCTGACAGGTAAAACCATTGCTTAGGAACCTTCTGTTGGAATTTTTCATACTATCTTCCCTTTGCTTCTTTCTCTGCCTCACACTGGTCTTCTCAAGATCTCTTTTGTGTATGCACATCATCTTATAATGTTGGCCAACCACCTGAAAAAGTGAGGACAAAATTTTGAAACCTTAGAGAAGTTCCATACTCTTGCAAGAAGCTATGAGGAAACTCTTTTTTTAGTAAATGGAATTATAAATACAAGTTCTTTATTAAGGAAGCATTTGTTCCATGGAAGGGGAGGGGAAGATATATGTTGTGAAATATATATTTATACAGTGGATGTGCAGCTTTTATGGCTATCAGATATCATGTGCATCCTTTTGTAAATAATTGACACCTGTCCTTTCACCTAGTTTTTAAATGGCAAATATTACTTTGCAGATACTTTTCATTGACTATCTTGCCAGACTGAAAGCACAATAATAGGGCATCACCATTTTTTGCAGCTCACATTGTTCTGAAGTGCAAATAAATTATCAGTTTTAGCTTGAAGCCTCGTGGTGAAAAGATAGCAAGGCCCTTATGAACAATCAGTCAATGACATGTGACATTTTTGCTCTAAGGTTTTCTGAAAAAATCCTACTGCTATATAATGATACCTGGAATATTGCATACAGTGGAAAACAACTTTCCTCCTCTGAACTCCAAAGAAAACTCACTCTCTTGATTGCTGCAAAACCTAATCTTTTTATATAGCTGATATAAAAACTTCAAGTAATTCAGTAAAACATTTGGTATTTCTCAGAAGTGGTTCAATTGGCCATTATCCTGGAGACATGGATGAGATTATGCCATTTTAACCAAGAGATAAGCACTGGAATTTATCATCACCTTGTCAACAATGATTGACATTTAATTTAAAAAAGAGGCACAGACTTTTGTGTATGTTAAAAAGGTATTTTAAGAGTTAAGAAAAGAGGAACAGAAGCAGAAACAGTCACCAAAAAAAAAAAAAAAAAAAAAAAAAAAAAAAAAAAATCAGAAATATGATGCATATGAAAATTTCACATTCCTTTGAAACGTCAGGTTAGAATTTAGAGGGAACTTAAAATTCTGCCTGCCCTTCCGTGGAAGCATTAGGTCATAATGCATTAGCTCGTTATTTTCACTGCAGAAGACATTTAAAAACAAAATCATGAACAAAGCTGGTGCCTTTTCCAGTCCTTCATTGCCATCTATTGGGCATAAAGTGTATTGAGTGTTCTTAAAAATTAAAGAACACTAATGAGCAAAGCAACTTCAAATTAGTGATTCTTTATCAATATCATTCATGAAAGAAGATGAACTCTCCACAAAGTGGGACCACGGACCCTCCACCCCTCCAAATTGTGATGATATTGTAGGAAATGAAGGGGAAAATCTTACATCTGAAATTCTTATGTAAGTCAAGAAAAAGGTCAGCTGAAGGAGCCCCAGGAGAATGGGAAAGTGAAGCATCTTTGAATAGTCTCTCTTCCTGTTAAGCAACACGGGGCTTTCCCATTTAGAATGAGATCAAAGCAAGAAAATACAGTAAAAGCAATGGGGTTTACTTATTTAGTTTTTTTTATTACATTGATTAGAGTAAAAGAAAAGCTTTCCAAAAACCAAACACAAACGTTCTGTTTTTCACAGACTTCCCTCAGAGCAGACATAGTACACCTCATTTCTATTTTCTTTCTGAAGTACAGAATTATGAAAATATTTATGAATATATTTAGATTTTCCCCTCCGTTAGGGTAGGTATCCTTGAATCTTGCAGAAATCATAGCCATCCTTCTCTCAATATAACAGTAATAAATTTCTAAGTTCCTTTTATTTTATTCTATCTTGTGATTCTAATTTTGTGAGTATCTACCTAAATTACTTCTTGTCCAGGCAAACTAGATTTAGATATTCTTCACCAATAAATGTCAACTGGGAACAATACTGACATCTGGTACGGGACTCTCAAACTCATGGAGATTGAGTGCCTCCTAAATTTTGCTCAGCAAAGAGTTATATTTAATTTTCATTCACCCCAACTCCAATACATTCATTAAAGAGGTTATCTGCTTTAAAATTAATTTACTGAATTAATTTCTTTGCAGTTAAACAATACTTAAACCTACCTTTTAAATAGGTCAATCCAATTGTCATCAGTAGAAGACAGCAAAATAATGGGGTGAAATGAGGTAAATGGACAGACTTCTGGGGAAAGCAATATCATATTCAGCATTCCTAACATTTTCTAAGAAATAGTTTAGTGAAGATTTTTGACCATTGTTTTTAGTAAATCCATCTAGTACATGCCTAAACACTCCTGAGAAGAATGGAAGGAGTCATATACTCCCCAGGCCAAGGAGGAAAACTATGAGGTACTTTGAGGTACTTTCATCTGATTTGGAAACAAAGCAAAAGGCAAGAAGTTGTTTTTTTTTTTCAGAATTTTAAATGTACATTTTCCGCATTTTCCTGGCCTAAAAAGATAAGCAATTTAATATGATTTTGTCACATATATTTTCAAATATCTTTTTCATTTTCAGATCTATAAAGGAAATATAAATAGGGCTGAATAGGACTGGTTGACAAGTAGATAGATAATCAATTTATATTGTATTTGAATAAGTGTGGCTGTTAAAAAAGATAACATAATTTAAGCTTTTCTTTGTTTTGCTCCCAAAACTCGCTTCTTATATGATAATTTTGTCCTTTCACAAAGGGAAGGCACAACTGCATGTTATAGGTGGGGTTTGCTGACTGTCATCATACATGTAAGGCATGGTCTCTTTTCATCTGCTTTCTTAGGAGTATGAAAGCTAATATGCAAATAGAGCTTAATGAGGGTCTTGGCTGTGAGACTTTTCCCTCACCCCAGGCAGCATTCCACTGTTAAGCCTCGCTCCAGCCCAGTGCAGGAAAAGTAGGTGCCTTAGCTCGAGTCCTCAAGAAGAAGCCTTATCAATTCTTCACTGACCAAAGGCAGCTCTGTAGCAAGTCTGATAATTCACCACAGCCTGCCACAAGGGCATTTGGGACAGCTAACCCCGTTACAGATGGAGAACACCGCACTGCCCTGGCACCTTCAGTGACCATGGTACTTCCAGAGATGTGCATCAGTCGTTCACTGGGCTGGAGCACTCATAGTGACCGAACTTGAAGCTCTTGAAGACTAGACAGAAAGAAGAGGCATTGAGTCCTGGGCACTGAATAATAAGCTCATACATTTGGACTGTAAAAAAAGTAAAAAACTTCTTTCTCATGGTGTGTTTGTGGGAACCCAACACCTCATCTCTCCACATCAGCCTGGAGCCAGCAGATTCACTCCCAGCAGAAACATACACCTTCAGAACTATCATATTCATACATACATCTATGCTGTTGAACAGGAAACTTAATTTGAAAATAACTATTTTTTTTGGATCATGCATTTTCAAAATACCCAAAGAAAACTTTCTAAAATGTTTTGCTCAGAAAATATTCATATTTGGAAAATATATTTTAAAAAATTATTCTTTACATCCAGAAGAGAAACCAGCAGTCTTTGGTAGTAGAAATGGCCACTTCCTCCTCTCCCATTGCAGCAAAACCCACAGATCCAAAGATTTCACTAACCAATGGGTAAACAGCCTCTAATTGTTTTATGATGCTTTGGCCCTCTTTAAATAGTTTATTCAAAAGGATTAAACATAACAGCCTCACTGCCTGTGTTCTCCTGACAGTGAGGTTATTTCTATTTACATCTGCTGGAGGTTGGAACATGACCAGCACAGTTTCTCAAGGTAGATTTCCTTTTGCCTCCTCCAAAATTTCTTCTGGATTGGGTAAATGGCTCAGAGGTGTTTTATGATGTTTTATACTCTGTCTTTTAAGAAGGAAAGAACAGAACTGCCATGTATATTCTTAGTTTTTGTTGAATTAAAGTGAATTAAACCCTTCTTTCACAATTTAAGACTGCATCTGGATGTTCTAGATAATGATGAATATCATATTGATGGAGTAGGTAAGGCTGGCAGAATATTCCCCTTATGAAATAAAATTTAGTGGCCACATGAAAAAATGACGGCTGATGTTCATAAATACCCCTCCATAAGAAAAGATAACATCTCCCTTAACATATATGTATTTTCTGTTGGTTTTGTGATATGTATAACTAATTTTTAACAGATTTAGGGATTAAAAAAAATCAATTCTTGAGCCATATCTACTCTACAACAGATGTAGATGATGTTAAATAGCTACCTCAGGTATGGATAACCTGGAGATTGAAGAACAGAAGACACAAAACTAAGTTAAGAGGCCAGTAAAGTGAGTGTACCTATATTTCTCCATACAAGCAGCTTCAGCTGAATGGCTTCATTTAATGCTCCTCCTTCCTCACAGCCTATTCAGGAAGCGAGAGTCAACAACTGATCTATATCTATCCTTTTTATGACTCGGGATTTTTCAGGATTCAGCTACATTCACACTTTAGTCATATCCTTTAATGGAGCAAGGAAGAACAGACAACTGCATTAACAGGGAAGTTAAAAAGAGCCTGCAAATAATTAATCTACAGGTCCATAACATTTCTACCCTTTACAAATAGCAGTTTCTGTGGCTCATCAGAATGAAATCTAAGCACTTTTTAGTTTGAGCCTAGAAGGGTAAACTGAGTTCTCAAGGGATGAAATTTTTCCTTATTGGGCAGACACCTTCCTTACCATTTGTCTACACTGTAATATCTACACTGCTGCTGTTAAAATATCTACATATTTTGCTAAAAATAGTTATTCCTTCATAATAACTTATATTAACTCAAGACAGAAACAAAGCAAAGAATAATTTCATGCAGTAAAGCTGATCAATAAAATAAGCAATGAGAAACTGTTGGTCACACAGCAGCTAGGTAGGCTTGGCTATATTATGATCATCTGTTCAAGGATGAACATATGAAAAATAGCACTAGAATTATTATAGTTTATACCTACATCAGGACCCTGTTTGTCAGAAGACTAAATAGGCAGAATAAGCAAGGAGAGTTACCAGCACAGAATATATAATTCTCTGTAAAATGTATTTTTCTTGTTCTTCAAACTCAAGGACTTTATTCCATGAGATGTTTGGACCTAGAGCAAGTTTTTTACCGTTAAAGAAATCCACTGGAGCCTTTTCCTTTTCCTGGATAAGGAGTTATTTAGAGTAAATGCTGTTGTTTATTTTCAGCAATTGCAGGTTTCTTACTCAGAAATGTAACAAAGTTTAATTGAGAAGAAAGTACTGAAGTTTCTCCAAGTGTAAGAATGCGAATGACTTCCAATGACACTTGGTTTGGATGCTACATGAAGACGAGGAGAGTTGTTTAAGCATGTGAAGAAATGGCACAGCCAGTTTGCAATGGAGAAAAAAATAGCATGGTGGAAAAACACCAGGGAGTAGAAGTGGGACCTGGACCATAAAGATTTCCTAATACAGTGACTACTTCTTCATCTTGATAAATGGTACTTATGTGCTGAGGACTAGGAGGAAGAGTGGTCAATGCCAAGATTTGGATGACTGACAGCAGCAAGGGACAGACCTGGCTCACTCACAGGTGCTCTGCTGTGGATCTCACTGCAGTGACATGCAATATATTCTCAGAAGTAAAAGAAGTTATTTGAGACTAGAAGATCAGGAACTGCAACAGACTGTGCCTGAAAAAGCTTTGAAAAACAATCCAGAAATCAAGAGTGGGAAATTCAACATCATACAAGAATACAAAAAAGCCACACAAAGCTCAAATTGTTGTTTATGTAAACCATGAAAGCAGCTAATTGTTCATTTAACAAATAGAGAAATAATGTAGTTATTTTTCATGAGGGACAGTCACAGATTTTGAGACTTTTCATATATAGTCCAGGTGTTCTATAAAGGAACATTTGAGACAATTTTGATAAATTTTCTACTGTATTTCATGTGCAGGTTGATACAGTTTTCTACATGTCTATGCAAATAGAACAATTCAGCTCCTTGAAAAGGAAACTATTTTTATGCAGCACTAGATACAGCGGTGATAATATTTGCAGCAATGAGAAGGAAGGAAGGAAGGAAGGAAGGAAGGAAGGAAGGAAGGAAGGAAGGAAGGAAGGAAGGAAGGAAGGAAGGAAGGAAGGAAGGAAGGAAGGAAGGAAGGAAGGAAATCATGCTTCATTTTCAAAAACTTGTAAGAAAGGCATCCTAAATGTATTCTTATATTAAAAACCCAGCGGAAGAGATTTTACTGTGTTTGTCAGATGTTAAATTTTCATTTAGATGTATCTTGATCCCCCTACTTTCTAGTGTTCATTGTCATAATGCTATTAAGCTTTTGCCAGTCTGCCCAGGGAAATTTTAGTACCCACAGAGAGTGAAATTTCATCACTTCCTCTGAAGTGGTATGAATTTCAAAGACTATCTCTGATCACTTTTATGCCAATTATTTAAAGCAACCTGAAGAAAGAAAATATTTATCTTAATCTATTTAAATTTAATTATAGAAGACAACAAATCTAGTTTTGGTTTTGACTTGGAGGAACCATGAGCATGAAAGAAATAACCCTTAAGTACACAGAAGCAAAATGAATCTTATTCCAACTGTCTCACAGAAAATAGATTTAGGTGTTTTAAAAAAAGGCATGTTTATCAGAAGTTCTTTTGGTTTTAGCATTTCAACTATTTTTAAAAGTTCTTAACAGTGGTGTACTTTTTTGACATTTTATGTGAAATGCAAATCTTTCACTTGAGCAAAACTTTTCCCAGCAGAGGGGAAAGATATTTGAGGCACAAGATTCTGGTTTTGTTTGTCTGTTTGTTTGTTTTGTTTGTTGTTTTTTTGTTTGTTTGTTTTTTTTTTTTTTAATTGAGATGATGCTCAGAGTTGTTTCCACAGAAGCCCATGGCATTTGAGCTCTCTTAGCTCCTGGCAAAAAGTGCTACTATTGTTTGGACTTCAGTTTCAATTCTGCAGTGTTTCTCACTGGATTGCTGCTTATGATACCCTGGAAGCAGAGGTTGCATTACAAAAAACCAGTTTTATTCACAACAAGAATCTGTTTAATTTTGAACATCCATTTTGTGGTGTTTAGTTTTTATAAAAAGACCTTCAACAAGTTGCAATAGCATTGGTCTTACAGTAGTTCTCTTTGAGAAATGTCTGTAATTCCTTATCTTTCGAGGCTATTTTTCCCTTTTTTTGACAGAAAATTGCCCAGTATTGGAACTTCTATTTACTTACAGAAATCATAACTAAACAGGAAAGTTCAGTAAGTCTCTTGAAATCTTCATTTGCTGAGAAGCAACTCTCAGATGTTGCTAAGATTGTAAATTGTTGGATAACAGGTTTTCCTTGTGTTGCTACAATAATCTGTGCTTTGCAATATCTTTATCCCTCTAGTTCTTTCTAAGTCCTTCCCTGTATCCTTTCCTGTTCAAGTTTTCTTTCCTGTTTGGTGTGACCACTTCCTGGTTTCTCTGTTTTTTGATTTCCATCATGGTGTCTTTCATTCTGTCTAGAGATATGCATCCTGACAGATCCCTCCCAAAAGCCAATTTTACTCCTTCCAAGAGGTTTTTGCTTATCTTTGAATCCCTGACTCCAGTCACTTTCTGATCTCCTGAAACTGGCTAAAGTGTCTGATTTGTAATCAAGGATGGATGATTCATTCAAGAGCTTTTGAAAACCAAATGTAACCTTGGGTTGGTTGAAATTATGAAATGGAGCACATAATAGATGTCCTTGTAAAATGATATTCCAGTATCTGTAGACCCTAGATAACCTTCTTTTCTTCTCCTCTGTAGAAGCAGGTAAAAAGTCTTGTGTGCCTGCTTCAGAGCCTTCTCCACACAAATGGCAGGCTTAGTTATAGTCAGGCCTTGAGAAATATCATCAGATGTGTTTAGTCACAAATGTTAGCAAAACTCTTCTCCTTATTGTACCCAGTAAAGTGCAACAATAGAGATCAGATATTATGATGAAATATTTCTTAAGTTTTATGAATTTTTAATAAGAAGTGATCAAAAGTAAAAACCAATAGTAAACCAGATGTTTTAAATAGGCCTCAATTTTAGCTGGATAAAAAACTGTTCTGCAATATGGGAGGCGGTCAGGAGAGGGAGCAATCTACCCATGGACCTGCAGCGTTTCACCATCCTTGCTTGAGTTTCACAACCCATCCTATTAACAGCTGAGGCAGGGATTGGACATCTCTCTTTCGGAAATGTGGCACTTGTCACAGTCTCCTTTGTGTCTAAGAGCATGAACACAGAAGGAAAAGAAGCAGGAAATCTTTATGCAGGTGAAGAAAATAACTTGCAAAGTAATTTTCAATTATATCCTGAAGAAAAGTTTGCAGTCTTGAAGGAGGGGACGCTTGGCAGGCAAATCTGAAAATTGTAGGAGCAGAGGCTTCATGGTTTTCTGTAGACAACTCTCTAACTGTTTTACAATCCATTTTATAAGGTCACGCTAAACATAACAAAAAACCATCTTGTCTTGGCAAGTTTCTTGTACAAAATTCTTGTGTGGAGTAGAAAAATTGCCCTTATATAAATAAAGGCAATGTAATTCTAAATTTAAGGGTAACAGGAAAGTAATAAACATTTTGCTTTGCATAAGTTTCACAATGTACCTGGGAATTAAATTACAAAAGCATTTTAAATTTAATCACATACAAACTCTCTGTTCTTCAACAAACAGCACTCTTCATGCAAAAGAAATGTGTAAAAACAGTAGGATGATCATAATTGCAAATATTTTAAATGTATTTCCTTATTTGATTTTTTTAATGTTGTAAGTTATATTTATAATTTTGTTACTGAATATTTGTCTTTTACATAAAGAGCCTCTCAAACACCCATGCAAGCACCTTGCCTCAAGTGACTCCCCCCATCAGGTTAATATGCAGAATTTTTCCACTTGTATCAAGCATAATTATTCCAACACTAGTCCAAAGGGTTTCATTAAGAACATTTATTGGCAGGCTAAATTATTAGTACACTTTAAAATGGTACCCTTTGCAGTATCAAGGATATGACCATGTATTTATATTTTAATATTTATTTATTGATGACTTTCCTAATGATGGATGAACTGCAATTCTTACTCATGTGAGTAGCAGTCTGAAACTTTTGCTGTAAAATGGCATAATTCATATGAGTAAATGCCGCCTTTTAGTGCCGTAAATTCTTTATTATATTCCCAGTCTTGGCAAAGTTTACCCAGGAAAATAGTCATTACTCAGCTTAGGGAGTACTTTGGAAAGCGTAAGAGTTCAGTACTTTATCTTCAGTGTATCTTAATTAATCAGGGCAGATGAGATAACTCATGCTTTCATAAAATAAGACCTCTGAGATGTTGAACTATCCATCTTACTTGCTAGCAGCTGAAGGAATTGGGTGCTGTGCAGAATTAGCCTCCCATTTGGAAACATTTAGGTATCAGATGCATTGATACTATTAACTAGGACTGAAAATTGATGGCTTGCTGCCCAGGAGAGTTTTCCCTGTGGGGGAAATAAAATATCAACAATCAAAACCCAAACCAAGCCAAACTGAAACTAAAACAACAAGCAAACAAACAAACAACAAAAAAGAACATCTCTCTGGCAAACAAATCAAACCTAAACAACATCCTAAGATCCAAATCAGAATAGGCATAATTTTCTTCTCCCTCATTCTGTAGCCTCAGGCTGCTAGCTCAACAGCTAATTGATTTATGCCTTGCTAGCAGGGTCAAGACTGTGCTAAATGCTCCTCATGCACCGTTGCCTTCTGCCATCAGAGCAGCCCAAGGCAGGAGGAGCTATAGCTTCTGCCAAGGAGAAATATAGCACTGGGTGCTCACCCTTCACAACCTCTCCTCGGCTTTTTCCAGATGCAGCAACATCAGAAAGCGGAGGAAGCAAAATTAGAAACTAGAAAGAGGAGTTCTAAACCAGATGATGATGGGTGAATAAAAGGTCAAGAACACTGAGCAAAAAAAGTTGAGTAGAGAGAAAATAATGTCAGTTAATTAATTAGTTTGGAAAGGTGTTATTTGTGCTGTAGGATAATAACTGAAATTTGGACAAAGGCACCACAAAAAGATAAGTAACCTTATCCCTCTCTGTGCATTTTTAGATGGCAAGTGTTAAAAAGAGAGGGTACTCCTTTCTATTCCCTCTTCTCTCAGAAAACCTTTTATCCTCAGGAAATACTCTAAGCACCAATCCATTTTTTTTTTTTAAATCTAATCATTGAGATGTGACTTGGGAGCGCTGATTGCTACTTGCAGCTCTTCATTGTCACTTGCTTGCCAGGTTCCTGATAATTTTATTATACTATATTATTTATTTACTTATATTAAATAGTTGACATATAATTTCATATTTCAAATATATCAAAATGTATTTAATAATGGGTCTTTTACAGCTGGATATACTATATGATTCTGTAAACATATTTTATAGTTTATTAATTAAAATCAGCCATCATTTTGAAAAGGCACATTGCTGTTTGGTCCAGGGACACCTCTTCAGAAAGCATGTTTTTGCCAACAACTTATCTTAGAAATCAAAAAAGAACTTGTGATAGACTTGGAGGAAAAAGGTGACCCAAAGGAATTTACAAAAGATAAGGAATGTGTAAGCTGTCTTTGAAGTTAGCGGGACAGGTTTGGGCAGACATAGGAAAGAGGAAAGGACTACACTCTCTGCTATTATTGATCCACAGTCAAAAACAATTTCTTTAGGATGCCACTCAGCATTTACCAGAGTCGTGGGCATTTGGCAACAAGAGCAGTAGAATATCCTTTTCATAGATGCACAGACACACAGATGGAGGAATTACTTGCAACAGCTTTGGATTGGAGAGAAATCTATGGCACTACCTTTGAAATCTGAGCAACTTGCTAATGGAACTACTTCTGTGTCTAATACGTTTCCTTTACAGGCCATAGTTCAGCACTGTCCACAGAGTTTTCCAAAAGGTTAGAGAAAGCTCTCTGCTTTGAAGGAAAGATGTCCAGGTATTATCCATAGCTATAGTCTGAGGCATTTGCTACATTTAATCTTTCTCTTTAAATTCTGCTGCTGTCCTCATGCCCACAACAGCTTATTGAGAGATAATTAATCAGCAGAATATGCAAAATATTTGTACACACAGATCTCTTTTGACAGAAGTTCATTGATGCCATGATTAGCTGTGATCTCTCACAGAAGGTAATGAGGGTGAACAATAGTTTTACCCTTTGTTTAGATTACTTGGATCTTTCCTAAAAGAGACTGAAGGAACCTCCAAAATGATGAACTACAAAAGCCCAGAATAATGCAAGTTCATATAATTCCTTTTATAAATTGCAGAAAGTCTGGCTAAAAATATTTAAGTTTTGCTCCAAGAATTTTCACTTAAAATCTACTATATTCTTTCATGTTTGTAGTTAAAAATATTCTTGTAATTTGCAGCCTCAGTACTATCCTAGTAAATGTATGACTTTGTCGTTTTTCATCTCTGTCCTTTAGTTTAAACAGCTGTATTATCTTCCTCATGTTGAATGAAAAAACACCCCAAAGACATTTTTAGACAGACTATTTCAACCTTTGATTTATTAAAAAAATACAGTTGCTGACACTTATTATACAAAACTACTTAATTCTTGTGGTCTTCCTAACAGACCTTCTGTGCCTTTGTCCAATTCTAAATCCTGTTTCCCTAGACATGGATGACTACTGCTATACATGGAGCCTTACCAATGATTCATATAAAGACACTATTTTTTCACTCCTTCTGTGTGGATAGATCCTTCCTTGCCTTTTTCACAGACACATCATATGATCCAGATTTTCTGAGATGGATCAGTATACACAAGTTTTCCTCCTCTTCGGTGATTCTCAATGATTAGCTCCCAAATTTATAACAGAGAGTCCTGTTATGAGTCTCTAAGTGCATGTCCCTACACTTCGCAGTCTTGAATTTCTCCCTGTCTGTAATACTTGGGTCCTCAAGGTCGTTCAACTTTTGTCCTAATCTCTTCCTTATCCAGCTCAAATACTGGTTTCTCATAAAGCACACTGAAAAACAGCAGGCTGCCTTTAACTTTTGTTGAAGTCCTATTTGTTTCCATGCTCCCATTTCCCATTTTCCATCCTGTCTTTGCCCTTATGTTCAGTATAATTATTCTTACTGAGAAGGAAATCAAAATATTAATCTAGTCTGAGACTATATTTTTGTTATCTTTCAACTGTACCTAGTCATCACAGCATGGCATAGTGATTCTTTATTCCTTGACCTCTTTTTCCCACACAGATACAGGTCTAGGAAATCTATTATCTGTTTTAGCTTTTTTTTTTGTTTGTTTGTTGTCTTTAAAGATACAGCTTAGTTTAACTTGCAAAAATCCTCAATTTATCTCAGTATTTCTTGGCTTTCTAGGCAGAGGTGTCTTCACTGACCTCTTGCCATATGATTAATCTTAATATGTGCCTTTCAGACTTCACAATTCTTCTTCAATCTTTTGCTTGCCTACAAGATCCTCACAGCCTTCACAGACAAACACGAGATCTCTGGGACTTCTCACCAGTTTAATTTGCTTCTCAGTCCAGCAGAATCCCACATGGGGGCAAGTCACTGGCAGCATTCATGATGGTTATGTTTGGACAGACCTTCCTGAGAGTCATGAGCATCCATTTGGTGCACAAAGGATGTTGAGGTGCATTTGCAGGGTGACTTCCCATTGCAGCCTGCACTAACAATAGCTATGAAATCTGCAGGTGTAAGATTGCAGGTGCAACTGAACCAGAGAAAGGCAAAATTACTGTCAGAGAAGCTGTGGAAAATACTAGGGCAACCTGAGCAACTGCAGAGCTGGAAGTCAACAGCCAGCTGCAGAAATTGCAAATGAGGAGTCCTCTATATTGCATGGGATAAGGCATTTAGGCAAGTATGCCATGCAGGTCTGGTATTTCTATTGTATCTAGTTTCATTTTGAGTGTAATATTTATTGCTAGAGGTCATTGCTGCATAAATATTTCAAGTATTATACTTTTTTCTGGCTGTGTAAAATATAATACTCTCAGTAAATGCATTGCTCTTGTTATTAATTTTGGGACACATATTCACTGTCTCTTACTGTCTCTCACTTTTAAGTACCTCTATTCATCTGATTTTCATTCCTTCCTTCAGCTGTGAACTAAACCTAAGAACAAGTTCATGTAATTGTCTTCCAAATGTATCCTACCTCTTTTAAAGATCTTTTTATCAAAGGCTCCCTTCTTGATGCCAGTGTCCAAGTGCTCAGGTGGACAATATTTCCTGCTTGATGAATACCTCCTACTTGTTCATTATTCCAATGCCTTTCCTTACTCAAAATCCCAAGATGTCTCAGGAATCTGAGATATCCCAGAAAACCCAAAATATCTCAGGATCTCAGAAGGAACCTCTTGCTGCAAGCAGAGCCACCTAGAGACAGTGGCCCGGGACCATGTCCAGAAGGCTTTTGCATATCTCTAAGAAGGAAGGCTCCACAACTTCCCTCGACAACTTCTGCCAGTGTTCAGTCATACTCACAGTGAAAAGATGTTTCTCCTTGTTCAGAGGGAACCTCCTGAGTTCAATTTGTGTTCATTTTCTTTGGTCATGGGCACCACCAAAAAGAACCTGGATCTCTTTGCCCCCTCATTTCAGGTATTTATAGACATTAATAAAGGTTCTCCTGGAGATTTTTCTTCTCCAGGCTCAACAGTCCCAGCTCTCTTGGCATTTTCTCATAGGAGAGATGCTCCAGTCCCTTAATGATCTTAATGAATTTTCACTGGATTCTCTCCAGAATGTCTGTGTTTCTCTTGTATGAGGGGCCCAGAACTGGACTCATCACTCCGGCTGTGGCTGCACCAGGGCCAAGCAGAGGGGCAGGACCACCTTCTTCCACCTGCTGGCACTCCTCCTAATGCAGCCCAGGACACCATTGGCCTTCTTGGCACACTGGTTCATGTTACTGTCATATCATGTGCTTGTCAATAGAACTGTTTTTCCTTTTGTATTCCTATTAATTATTTTGAATACTTTCTGAATTTTCTTGATTGAATTCATTAATACTTCATCACAACATTCTTTTATAGATTTCTCTTTGGTGTCTGTGTAATAACTATATTGCTATCCATTTTTTTTTTTTCTCCGCAATGAGAACTTTATTTTTCTTGATGTATGTCTCATTTTTTTTAAGTCATAGAATAAGTAGGAGTCCAGTATCTTCCAAATTTCTTTTCAATGTCTGATTCAGATAATATTTTAAGTTTAGAACACCTTGTGAATTAATTTGACTATGCGAGAAGGAAGCAATATTACCTTTACTTGATTATTGTTTAACTGACAGTGTTCCATTCCTACATATTTGGCTTTTGTCAGTGATGTCAGACTATACCTGAAAACACATTTTTCTCCTTATTTTTAAATGTAACAATTAAAAAAATTTAGATGTTCCTATGCCATTTCATTGTGAAATAATTTATACACATTTAGGCAATCTCCTTCTGAAATATTAATTACTGTAAGTGGTTATCTTTTCAGAACTTATTCTTTCATATAAAAATCATTTTCTATTTTCAATTTTGGGGAAAATTTCTTAGGATGTTACATTTTAGTGGCTGTAATCAGCAGCTCTGATTATTTGAAATTGTCCCTTCCACTATCACCGATCCTGATTTTTGTTTTCCAAAATTAACATATCACTGAATTGCCAAATTATCCATATATCTTCATTTCTGTAACAATGCTCATAGTAAATAATATAATCTGCATCACTCACACTTTTGCTTAGTAAGGTATTAATGAATTTTTGGAATTATATAGTCAGGTCTGATTACATAGGAGAGAATTATCAATTATGTGAAAAATTCTGAGATTTAATATGGACAAAAAATTAAAAAAAACCCCAAACAAACAAGGTAAGAATTCAAAGATTATGCAGTTTGAGTTCTCTGCTACAAGCTCATAAGCCACATCAAAATCTCAGGGACAATATTGCCCAAGGCAAGACAAGCCCTAAAATGCTGTTGCTGTAAGAGATATATTGTCTATCTCCATTCAGGCATGATTTCTTTAAGAACTCCTACAGATAACACATAGTACTCTGTGGCGGACAAGTTGGAAATGTAAAACTAGTGTCTTTTCACAGGGAAATTAGTGAAAGTAACTCAGGTGCTAAATTCATGCCCATGGGTTTTTCTACACATTATCAGGCTACTCCAGGGATGGAAGGACCTCATGAGGACCCTGACATTGAAAGGGTCCTCATGTATTCCCTTACACATAAAACTAGAATGGCTGTTTCTCTTTATCTATGCTATCTAATCAGTTATTGCCAGCAAGCATTTTGGCTGCTATGCAGTATCTGTGAAATTATCCATAAATTTAAAAAGTTCACAGTGGAAGTACATTATTATTGGTTTGCATTCATGTTGAGCATCTGTTTAAAATGTTTGTTATCCATTTAATCAGGAAGCAAACCTCCCTCCTGATCTGTGAATTACTCATTGGTCAAATGCCAAATCACCATCAAGAGCCAACAGCAAATAATCTACATGATTAGCTTTTAGCATTTCAGGGAGTGGGTTTTGATCTCAAACAGTGAGTGCCATATGGCTCATTGCCTTGTTATATGATTCCTGGAGTGCTTTTCAGAAATTAGCATTACATTATATTTTTATGAGACAATTACTTTCTCTACTTTTTTTTCTCCTAAATCTTAGGTATCTAAACATTATTGCATACTATGCAGAACATAAAGAGCAGGGAGATAGATCTACTTCATTACTGCCTCTCTGTAAATAGCCATCATGGGTGCTTCAGCAGGAACAAAAGAGCAAGTCACCTGTACATACTTCTCAACATAATTTCCCATCTTTTGGCCATCTGCGTCTCATGGGGTTCCTCAGGCATGAGAGATGTATTTTAATTTGATCTCTTTTGATATTATTTTCCCCTGTGAATTTGTCAACTCTCTTTTTGAGTCCATAACAACACCTGTCTGGATGTGTTAAAGTGTTAATTTTTTTTTTTTTTTTTTTTTTTTTGGTGATGATGATGATAATTATCCAGGCTGGAGTGTGCCATTTCCTTCTGATTATAAAGAAACTACATATATACAAGTTCAGCTTGAGTGAACACTGTACAGGTTGAGAAAAAAATATATAAATCAGAGAGAGGTATGTCTATATCAAAGCAAGAAAATATTAAAAAGTAACTAGTTTGAACTAAGCTTAAAAAGTCCTAGCCATATAAACAACTAAGGAAATTTGGTTAAGGAATAACAGTAAAGCTATTGCTTGATAGTTATGCTAAAGGAACATATAAAGTGCTTCCAAAACTGATGTAATTCTGTATTTGCATTTGCAGTTTTATTAAGTAATTAATAAATGGAAATACTGTTTTGGTACAGTGCATTTTTCCCTTGCAAAATCCAGAAGTTTAACACTGTACTTTGTGTTTTCTTGGTTACAGATGCTGATGTACATTAGTAAAATGTAAAATGTACATGACTAAAAAGCTTCCCAGAGGCTTATTGCTCTACTCCTTTGTCAGAAATTCTCTACTTGGAGATATATATGTATATACATATTAGAGAGAGAAAAAGGCAGTAAGAAATCTTATTTGCTTACGTGATGACTATACAAGTTTTGGGCATGAGAAAAAGTTACACTGAAAAATTAATGGCTATGTTTAAAAATGTGTCTTATATTACCTTCTTGAAAAGCACATGATGCTGTGATAATGGACAAAATAATGAAAACCACTGATTTTTGGTGTGGGAAACACCTGTCTGATTTTCTTCTCATGTTTGTCTTCTATGACATTCACTCTGCATTGGATACTGTATCTCCAATTCTCTCATCCACAATAGCACACCCCAGTGCAGAGCTGCCTGGATGGGTCAGTCCTGAAATCCTGCCCCAGAGATGGGGCCCCGGGATAAGAGACAATGCCATGCTGAAGCATGCCTGACATTATACACAGCCAAGGGGCTTGCAGGACCCTGTGTTCATGTAATTTTAGCTGATACACAACCCAGCGTGTTCAGTCTTTTGCATAGGAACCTCTGGGAAAGCAAGAACACTACAGAATCAATAAGTGCAGCTGCTTCTCTGGGAAACTTTGTTTTTCTCAGATACAGCAATCAAATACAACTTGTCTTCTCAATATTCTGTTTTCTACATCTGTTTTTGAGGATGTCAGTGGGGCTGTCCTCTAATGTTGTAGGCCATAAAATGTCATGTCATTACAGTATTTTAGCTGCAGAGATATCACTGCTAACTCCTGTGGAACCAGGGTGAAAATGTGCTCTCACTTATATTTAACAACTCCATCTGAAAAGTCTTTTTTTTCAGCGTAGGCAGTTTTTTCTATATAGTTCCTTATTTTATGAATGCTAGTTTTGTGGTTGTGCCACTGCGGGGCTGTGGCTGCCGTGGTGATGCCTGTTTGTCCTCAGTGTCCTGTGTCTATTTTACCACTTACACAAGCAGCCTGATGTTGTGGTGGGGATAGCAGCCAAAGGCTGGTGTGTAACATCCAGTACACAGAAGGCAATTCTGTGTAACTGCTCCTTAACGTATTAACCTATAATTAGTCCAGAGCCAGTAAGCTACAGAAGAGAAGCTTGAAACAGAGCTTGAGTCAGATGGAAAGGATAGTTCAAAGCTCCAATAACCTCTCTGAAAAAGTTCACCTTTTGCTTCGTGCAAGCACTGAAATAGTTTGTTTTCCAAATAATTTCCTTTTGTATACCCATCCACTTACTACTCAGCAAGTTCCACTGGTGTGAGATACTTTTATACTTTACTCTACAGACTGTTTTGGTTTGTATTACAATTGTAAATCTGCTGATGGTACTTGAGCTCAGTGTTTGTTTGGCAGAAGTGTGTCTATGCCCTCCACACAGCCCCTTGGGCTTGTGTTGCAGCCTCTCTGAAAGCAAGAGATCTTACTTGTACATTATTTTGTGTGCTCTCTTTCCTTTCAGATTGATGTTACCCAGAAAACAATGGTGATCCTGGCAGCCATGGGAATCACAGCTTATCAATAGCCATGTGACAGATGATAGTCCTCCAAGATCTCCTGTAACCTTACTAGGCGACATGACTGAAGCCAAGTCATCTTTTACTTTTACTCTTCTTCATCATGGCATAATGAAGAACTAGAAGTAAGCATTGTCTTTGCCAATACAAAAAAAGAAGAAATGATGTTGCTTAAATTGCTCACTGCATACAGTAGCTATCAGAAAATCAAAGGAAATATACAAAACAGAGGTGCTTTCACATTTTATAAGTTAAAAGTTTTCAGAAAGAAATTGTAGATAATAAAATTTACTGTTATATATAAAGTGAAAGTGTGAGGAATTAGTCCACTGGCAAAGTAAAGAAGATAAAAAACCAAGACAAGTAACAAAAAATGAGAGCTTTTTCTTCAAACCATTACTCATGAAGGCAAGTTTACAAGAAATGTAGCAGTCAGTACAAAAAGTGGATTGAGGTTTACAGTTAACAGAAGTTTGGAAGTATCACTAGAAAACTACTCCATGAGAACACAGCTAAAAGAAGAGATATAGTTAAAGTGTCTGTGTCAATACTTTGTTAAAAGAGATTTGGAGGTTTGCAGAGACATTGAGAAGAGGTTATTTGCACTGCCTGACTTCAGGCACTGCTAGCAGTGTGAGCTCCTGTAAAGTCAGTGTAGGCTGCTTTAGAGGGCTGGCCAAAATGAGGAGGTTAACTTTGATGTTCAAAGTCTCCTTCACAATGGATATATAAGAAAAACATCTCTACTAAGCTACCTACCTCAAGTGTTCCTAGTAAGAAGTTGTAAATAATTTCTATTAGATGCTGTCACATTAATAGTCAGCACATTTGCTAATGAAGCAGAAACCACATTCCAGGTATGACTATTTGACCTTGTGTTAGGAATATGTGTTCTGAAATTGTCACTTCAATTCACATAATTAACAAATGGATTATTTGTGCTATTGCTGATAACTAGGTCTAAATAAGGTTATTGAAACAAATTGACTCTGCTGTGTGAGGAGAGTGAAAACGATGCTTTCCAGTGAAAACATTAATAAGTAATGAAAGGACAGAATAAGACTTAATTAAAAAGGCATATAAAAGAAGGCAGAAAGCCAGAATAAAAAGACAGAGAAATAGTACTAACTAATAAATACAAATGAGGTGTTGTATTCAGCAGTCCAGGAAGAAAAAGAGACAGACAGAAACAAGAGTGTTTCACTTATTTTCAACTACAAGGAATTACAAACTATAATACAGCCCTGACATGGAGTAAAATATTTTTTGTTGTAGGCATGAAAAGATGACAATGCAATTAATGGTTTTCCATTAAAGTGCTTAAAAGTAGGCAAACTGTAAGTCCAGATTTGATTAACAGTTTTCTGATAAATCCAATTAATTCCCAAAAATCAAGTGTCTGTCTCAAACTAGATCTGCAGAGATCTAGGATAGTCTTTTAAGTAAGGAGGATTATTTTACTAACAAAATATTATTACAGGCTTTCTTTTAATGGGAAAAAACAATGAGGTTCATTAAAATCACTTTCCTCACCAGGAAATCTTGGCTTACAAATAATGTAATTTAATTAATTATGGGTTGTTTTCATCAACTTCTTTTTCATCAGCTCATCAATTTACCTGTGCTGCATCAATGTTTCTTTTAGTGGATTGAAATGCTTACCAAAGTATTACATTTTTTATCAATCATGTTTTCAGAGCTTGGTAAGACATCTAGGGACTTTCTTCAGAGACAAATCAGATTTAAAATGGTTACAATTAAATGGCATACCTGAAACTCAAAGCAATAGAAACATTACAACAAACATCAGTTTGTTACGCTCTGTGTATTTCAGAGAGAGTAACAGATAATTTCAGACAATGAAGAGAAAATGTGGAAAAACCAAGGTAGACTACATTTTTCAGTTCCTTACAGAGAAGTTAAATGCTTTTGGTAGTTCTTCACTCACTGATATTCTGTAGTATGTTTAATAACCATAAATTAACCAATTAATTAATCAATCAGTCAAGGACCGTAAAGTTCAGATCCATATTGTATTCTGTAGCCAAGTGAGAGACTGAGGAGATGGGACTGTCACATGACAGTGTGACAGTCCTAAAATCCTTTTTGTTTGTTTGGTCTATGAGCACCCCAGGAAAGCTGAGACCCTTGTGGCTGATCCGTGTGTGTCCTGTTATGGGCACACTCCACTGCTGGATCAGAGAGTGGTTTGAATAATATGTTCAGGGTCACAGCATAAGAGGCACTCCTCCATGGTCTCCCCTCTCAGTTGAGTATGTCACCCACTGCCAGCCACTGCCATGAGCACTCACCGTGCGTGGAATAACACATTGTTATTTTTATTTATACACACTGTTAACAGGAAATTGAGACAGGTTTGAAAATTTGAAAATTTGAAAAGGTTTGAAAACATTTGGAAAGGTGATAGTATGTGACTGTAAAAATGTATTCAAAGTATAAAAACATGCTCTAATCACCAATGAAAGTTATCTCAAGGTAATAATTTAGCAAGCATAGAATATGGTTCTTACCCAATAGACATCCCAATGGGGGAGAAGACAGGTTCAGCCCATCAAATGATCCCAGAAGTTAGAATGGATTCTTCCCTTTCTTCTCCCCATTCTTAACTTACTCTTATGCATTTTCTTTACGTTAGTTGGAGGTTGAGGGGCTCTAGTCATGCATACCTTTGTTAATGATGGGTGTAAAATTCTCTCGCTTCACTCTTAAAATGATAATCAACAAAATATAGAGCGTGTGCTCAGTGAAATGTGGTCGAACCTTCAATGAAGGCAATTTGGGATTAGTCTAACAATTAGATTATAATGAACCTAGTTCATCCAAGGAGACCCATTTCACCCCACTTTCTGGTTCAGCTCCATACCCTCCCTACATACTGTGAAGCGTCTACTTCTGCTCCAGTAACTATTTTGTAGCAGTGATATTCAATTGGCATTGTACCGTATTGCTACTTGAAGGGTAAAGATAAATGCAGACATTGAAAAAAAGAAAATACAGGCACTTGCCATTTAATAATCAAATTTTTTCTGAAAATTTGATCTGTGCAACAGGACCCAGCTGTCTTCTATCATTCCTATATTTGGCATTTACAGCAAGAGGGTTTTCCTCAGTCTCATCCAATGGTGTAGCCTGACCTACCATGTCAGGCTGGTGGAGTATGAGGAAAAGACAGATGGCGAGAAGATGAAAAAATGAAGTCAAGGAAAGGGAAAACAATTGTTAAGAAGTTGAAGGAATAGAGACAAAGAAACAGATGTCTGCTCTATTCCAAGAATGAAAAGAAAAAGACAGTGAACATAAGAAAGGTGACAGGGAAGAGTTCAGGCTTGTAAAACAAACTCTGGAATGAAATAGACTGAGAAAATTCATTATAGCAGGCAAGAACTGTCTGGAACAATATTGTGGTGAGCAAATAGTGGGAAATATTTTAAAAGGGCTAACTGGAGAAAAATATGGAATGTGAATAAAGATGGTTGTAAGTGCACAAAGTATAGTGTATAATACTGAACACTGCACACACACAATAAATGCATTCCAGTAAAACTGAGAGGATTCTTTGTATTCAGTAGATGGTATGTAACTATTTATGAGTTATTTATACAGGCCCTCTGGAAAGGCTTCAAAATGTATCAGTCCTGGTTAGACCTGTTTTAGGTTCTATCAAGGACAGATGGTTGTCCATAAGACCTGACCTGGCAGATGACCTTCCTGGGGGTTCTCCAGGACAACTTTATACTTTCTGTTTTCCTAGGAAATGCAGTTGCAGGAGGCAGTGTCTTGGCTTGTCTTGGCTTGTGTTACCAAATGTACCATGAGACTAGGGAAAATGTTGAGCCATCAGAAGTCCAAAGCATGATCTGAGGAATATCTGCAGTCCAAGGATGAATCAAGGCTTCCCAAAGAGATTTGGAAGTAACATATCATGCAGAAGAAAAGGTTGGGTGCAGGCACAGAAGTACCTCTATGAACTGACAAAGGCACTGCACTGAGAGCAGCATCCTGGAAGGGTATGAAAGTTGAATAAGGAGTTGGTTATGGGAAATGTGAAATAGAATAGAAATATTTTCACTATGATATTTTAAATAACTCTTCTACATGTGAAAATATATACATTATAATTAAAGCTACTTATTACGAGCTTTATAATTAGGAGGACTTTGGGCTTTAGTTTCCTTACAGAAATTCCTATAGACATTACCATTCCAAAACATCTTTCTGCACTTAATGCTGTTTATTTTACATGCCTTTGTACCTTAAACTGTCTTAAATGTTGGAAGAAACTGCTTTCTTAGCATTTTTTTAAATAAGCATGATATTTGTTATACATCTGGAAATAATGCATTATATAGCTCCCTCAGTACATTTTTTTCTAAAGGGTATTTTGGGAACCTTATAAATTTCAGTTATTTTTATCATAATTTGTTAAGTATAGATGTTGAGTCTTGCTGACAGGTCATTTTTCAAAACTTTATCATATGTCAATGGGTGGGTGGTCCTAATGTCAGGAAGTGATTGTGGAGGGAAAGCTGGCTGAGGTGAGAAAACATGTAAAGTTAAAATCTGCCCAGAGGCGGGTGGGTCACCACATTAATGCTGTATAGCTTTTCATTGTGATAGTAATATTTTGAGTATGTGATAAGCTATCATTCATACATAGTAATTCCATTGTAAATTAATGTGATATGAAATATTTAGGAGAAAAAGGCCACAATACATAAAACATGTCATCCAAAAGTTTTCACCAAAACCACAGGGATCAGTTTTCACAATCTTCCAAAAAATTTTTCTACTTCTGAGAATAATCTGAGAAGTATTTACCCCAGGCCAAAGCACCTTTTAAGAAAACCTCCTTAATATGCACCCTGACAACTTTGCACTTAAGTGGAAACATTTTACCATTTTTACTATTTTTCAAAGTGTTTTGATGAGACTTAAAAAAAGCATAAGCCCAAACCAAACTGCTGTACACCTCTCACAGAATATATTACAAACCCCCAAGTATTAAAATGTCACTGTCCTAGTAACAGACCAGAGACCAGAAATTTTGTGCTATTCTATTATGAGACTGACAAGCAATAGCAAAAGACAAAAACACAGCAGTATTTTGATTTGCTAACTGCAAGGGACATACAGACTATCAGCAATATGCATGAGATAGCTCCTTTTTCCTTCTCTTACTGAGTCAATACGATTTGCACAGAGGAAATGAAGAAATCAAACCTTCTCCTTTTAACCATGCACTCACATGTGGGGAAGTTGCACATCTGGTGATATCAGCAGCAGATGGTGATATCTTTCCCAAGCAGCCCAAATGTCCCACTCCATGACATTTCCAGGTACACATCTCCATAGCACAATCATATTGTGACAGCCACAGATACTTCAGCATCCTCTTTGATGTGTGGCAAAAGGCTGATGTGAATAAGCCTTTCAAATCCCTGTCTCCTGCAAGACCCAGACCATGAGGATCTTGAGTCCTACCATAGTTTGAACATTTCACACCTCCTCTCTCAAATAGTACCAACTAATTAAAATAAAGCCACATCAAGTTTCTTTCCTAAAGGAAGCAGGCTTTGAGTAAATGTTTTTATGTTGCTTCGACTTGGCTGCACTGAATTGTATAGCATCCTTTGGAGGATCATTTGCAAAAGACCATATGGCTCACAAAGTTTTTCATCAGATTGGTCAGGTACTTATGCAAAGATGGCAAGATCCCAAAGATCTCCTCATCAGGAAAGACCTGTCCCTTTCCCCCTTTTTTCATGGCAAGAAGGATCTGTGGTGTGTAAATATTGCTGTCCATACCCTCTGTAACAGTCTTGTTTGCACATATGAATACTGCTGCTTTAAGAAAAACAGACACTGGCACCAGTGTAAGAATGTATGTTTTAATATTTGCACACATACAGATATCGGTCTGTTTAGAGCAAAAAGGCTGAAGAACAGGCACACACAACTGGCACAAAAGGGGAGCTGACCTTTCAGTGTTTACCCTGGTGGTGTTTGCAGTGGCACCTACCTGGCTGACGTTGGCGACGCCGTTTTGGAAAGCACCAATAGACTTTGCAAACCTGAAAGCTTCTTTGCAAAGCTTGTACTACACTGCTTGCTTGAACTTCCTCTGCTGAGGCCCCACATTCTGTAAGCAGCTAATTATGTTTTATAACATAAACAGGTCAGTATTTTGATGTGTATATCCTGCTCTCCTTTAAAGGTTCTATTCCTTTAAAGCAGCAGCTCAAATCCTCACATACCCTCCTGTTGCTGAGCAGTAGCAGCAGCTGTGGATGCAGCATTTTCCCCAGTCCTTGGATGTGGTGCTCTGTTTTAACAGTGGGCTGGAGGAAAGAGGAAGTTTGGATTATGGGATGCAGAACATCAGAATATGGAAGACTGATGAAATGGGAGATTCCTAGGAAAAAGCAGCTCTCTAATAAATATTCCTTTATATTTTTCATCCACCTGTATACCCAGGCCCATACTGTTTCTGAATGTAGGATTTTTTATTGCAGAGCAATTGACTGTATGTATATGCTATACAGTCAAAAGAGGTGGTAAATAAATGACATACCTATTTTGAAATGTGCACAGTTATTCTGAGTGGTGAGGTAGGAAGTTAAGGAATTGTAAAGACATTGCTCCTGAGGAGTAGTCAGATTTCCCAATATGAGGCAGGTAAGTAAATGCAGTAACAAAATTGAAGAGGCATAAAATAAAGGGCTGGGTCTTTCTGTGAGAGTACAGAGTCTTGGTGATTGTAGGTGGAATGCACAGCAGATATAGGGAGGGAGGAGGAAGTGTGGGACTGGGAAGGAAGTAGAGTGGAGAGATGGCTGATTTCCTTCTATTAACATTTGACACTGTTTAGTTTAAAGGAGAAATGAGGGAAGAATGGTTCTTCCTGCACCACCTGCACTGGAGGCACAGAGCTGAAAGCTGCTGCTGCTGCTGCTGAGGGTGGTTTGCCCATCCACATCATGGTAGCCTTGCAATGGTTTTATTCTTCCATGTTCATATCTGTATCTCCTTGAGACAACCAAATGTGCCACATGGATCAATTTCCAAAGCCATCTTTGCCTCAAAAAAGACACGGCAGCAGACACCTTTTCCTGTTGCTGGAAAATAATTTACCCAGCATGAGGAATGAGTATTTAGAGGTGCTAACAGTCAGGGCTATGCATGGAATTGTAAATGACTGGCAAATAAGCTATTAATTAAAATAGAAATTGATTCCATCTTGTGGGATTTAAGGAGAAATAAGATTCTCACAAGGTCCCTTTTGAGTGCTCTTTTAGTACAGCTGAAGGCAGTATTTTAATTTTCAAATAATCCAACACCATAATTAAAGTTACATTTTTTGCCACAAATTTTAAAATATTAATGAAACTTGAATAAGTCTGGCTGAAGTGCTCCCGGGCAAAATATAGAA
The DNA here is from genome assembly GCF_050655825.1 of Lonchura striata. Lineage (NCBI taxonomy): Eukaryota > Metazoa > Chordata > Aves > Passeriformes > Estrildidae > Lonchura > Lonchura striata. Next base: position 125,886,667 of record NC_140704.1, read on the forward strand.
ATATGCTAATGACCGCCTTCTTCAAAGATCTGTTTTGAAAGAGTCATATTCCTTTATGAAAGAGTCATATTCCTACTGACAAAGTTCATTGCATTCATTGTCCTTCATAATTCTAATTAAAACTTCCTTTATAAATCAATTTTAAACCATTCTTTCCTCTTGTGAGCTTTCGGAAACTTACATTTAATTACACTTATCTAGAAATTTACAGGGAATACAATAATAATAAAAACTAATAATATTAAAATCTTTGTTTTAAACATTGTGTTGATATTTTGTCATTTAGAATGAGTTGGTATTAAAAACTGAGGTGATATGTTGGATGACATAAATTAATTCTTAATAAGTTGACCATAACTGCCGATACTGGTATAATTTAAAATGACCGTTTTGCACAGCAGGTTATGAGTGCTTTATACAGAAGGAAAAAAAAGGATTGATAACAACCCATAATAGTAGAATTAGCATGCTTATTCATGCCAACAAAAAATCAGAATTTAATATTCTTACTGATTTTGCCCACATTGAAGAGACACATGATTAAGACCAAGCAAGGCTTGAGACTTGTAAATCATACTGGTTTTTACTGCCTGATCTGATAATGAATATCTGTACCTACAGAGATGTGCTGGATGTATGAGATCTCTAGAAGGGTGCTGCCAAACAGACACTCACTAGGGTGGCATGGCTGGTGTGAGATGTTACAGGTGCTAATGCAGATGATTCTGTATTGGCACCTGAACATGCTTCTCCCATGAAGAGGCTCTGCTGGTGTCACTGTCAGCTTAGTTTGTTGTTCTCTTTCAGGTGCAGGAAGTTTGACCTAGGTAGGTGGGCAGGCTCTTCTCCACTTCCTATCCTCACCATGGCACACAGATTTTAAGAACCAGGATGATGCTGGAAGAAGATGAATCCAATACAGGAGCACAGACATGGCAGAGTCTCTCCTGGGGTAAAAATGTGTTCTTTAGAGAAAGATTACTCCTTACTAGTCAAGACATCTGAAATCTTCTGATTATTCTGCAGGAAACTGTGGGTAAAGAAGAGCACCCCATGTAGAAACAGTTCTATAGGTCCTTTTCCATATGTGTTTGATTTAAAAAACAAACAAATGACACTTAGGGACATGTTCTAGTGGTGGACTTGGCAGTACAACGTTAACAGTTGGCTTGATGATCTTAAGGATCTTCCCCAACCAATGATTCCATGATTCTGTGAGTATGTACATAACAGGGACAAAAGCACTTCTGTCAGCAGGAAACATTTATGCCTTGCACCATTTCTAGCTCTGGGGAAGGGCAGTGCCATTTCCTATACTTCTCATCACCTCACCCATGCATCTCTCCCAGCTTAATTATAAGAGCTCTGAACCTGCAGGGTTTGGAGCACTGATATCAGTTCAAGGTACATCACAGTGCTGGTCATTCCAGTGCTGTGTAAGTGCTGCTTTTGACAGAGACAGGATGATAGTGCTGCTGAAATCACACAAATTCACATGAAGTTATAGTTTGTAACCATCTGCCTCACTGCTACCATGAAGGACAAAGCACACAAAAAATAATAGGACATCAAGTGAGACACCAATACATCTTCACCTTCCTTCCAAATAGCAAAATGCATAGTTCACATGCAGTCACACAGTAAAGGTCAACCTTGAATTTGCTGGCAATATACTATTGCCTAAGATATTAGAATCTTAAGATGGTGGCTTCTAGATATCCACAGCATCTTCTTCACTGTCAGTGGGAACCTCTAGTTTGTTCAGTGGTTGAAGTAGTTCAGCACAGATGCCTGTATAATTTTTCCCACACAATAAAGATCACCAGCCATTTGTCCTCCAATATTCCCAACCATTTTCAACATGGAGTAGAGACGAGGCCCTGTGAGGTGTTAGATCACCATGGATAACACATGGGAGGCTGATATTTGCAGGCTGTGTGTGCCATGGCTGTGCACAGTTTGAGCAGTACAGGCCATGCTGGAAGCACTCCCAAAGAGGCTACACCTCTTCCTGGCAAGTTGCTCTTGCAGAACTGTTCACTGGGTTGAACGATCAGTCTCTTCACATTTAATATAAAATATAAGAAAAATAATGACATCTGACATTAGGTTTTGTTCCAAACTTATCCTGACAAAATTCCTTTGTTGAAGTACAAGTTAGTTTTGGGCAAAATGCTCCAGTCCTGTCTCTGCAGCAACACTGTGCACAAGAGCAACGCTTAATTCAGTTAATTTTACAGGACAAATAGCTGGAGACAATAACCTCCAACATAGTTCTCAGTTGTATTCCAAATCAATCAGTGGCAAAGGGATTTAGAACAAAATGTTTCTGCGCTTAAGGCTTGAATTTATTGAAGCTGTCTGGGTGTATCTGTCTAGGCAGAAAAAACAACATTCTCATAAGTACCCTATTCCCCCAAAACAAAAAAAGCATATGGTTGTGAGCTTGAGAGTGAGCATAAATGTGAGACTACATCAATAAGAATATATATGGTACCATAAACCTGCCACAATTAGTTCTTTATTTCATGTAGATTAAATGTAAATATTGGTTTTCAGTGTGACTTCATTTCCCCAGAAGTGCCCTCATCACTGGGTTACAGAAGTGTTGCTACACATCCTTCTGGCTCAGAGTATACTTGATTATTTTGTGAAATAGAAATGACAGAGAGAATGTTGTTCTGACTCACTCTAATGCACAGGCTGGGGAAATTAATCATGGGCAATAAGGCTCAAATTCTTTTAGAGAGGGGTGGAAATGCAAACCTACTCCTTCAGATGCTGGCTGATGATCTCTTGTGATACTGTGTATAGGAAAAGACAGTATGTGTCTTTTATTTTATGAACAGCCATATTGAAATAATAATTCTATGTGCTAAAATCTAATATCTGAGACTATTTCAAAGGAGTCCAATTCTTCTTTATTTCAAGAGCTTTTTTGTTTGATAAACAAAATACTTTTTGATCTTGATGCACTTAAGAGGCAAGTGGAGTAAATTAATCAGTTATATAATAAACTACAGTTCAGAAATCAGAAGAATTTCCTGAATTTTTCTTTTAAAATGTATCTTCAGAGTAATTTAAATAATGACATTTTTCTATTTAATAATATCCTGCCTTCCATTCACACCAGCTCCCCTGTGGCCTGCAGCTCTGACATTTCTCCATTGGTTATAATCTTTATTGGATTTCATATCAGTTGAAGAATCTTAATTGATGATAACTTTTGTTCATTGTTAGTCTTAGTCAAAATCAAATCAAAAAAAGAAACAGTTCTTAGTCTCAATTAGAAGCAGAGTAGAAGCTCCCCTTGGTAGAAATAATTGCTTCCAATCCCTGTAAATACACAGGAATGCCTTTTTCAAAGTGATACAATGATATAAAATAATAGTTCTGTCCTCATGCAATCATTGTATTAAAATTTTGAAGTGAAACGTTTAAAACTAGTAACAAAAAAGTAAAATTTTAATTCCATCTATTAATAACAAGGATAAAATATTGTGTTTAAATAATTGTTCTAGCAATCATTGCATGACTTTATTTCAGAGATTTCATGTATCTTTATATATATTTATATCTATATTTATATTTGAATATTTACTTTTAGAGATTTTTATTATTACTTTTCCAGTTATGTTTGTGAAATACCTGGTGAGGATGGTGCAGAAAAACATTTCTGCCAATCTTGCTCTTTATCTTAGCAATGGATAGTACATAATACTAGATATGGCTACTTTTCCTGAAGGCAAGGAATTGTGATGTGCTACAAGGATCTGGTAAATGCAGTTCTTTTAAATAGTTTTCTGAGAGACCAATGTGAACTCTGCTGGTATACCACCAAAAGCAATGGATACAAAGTTTTCTCCATGATGTGACAATGTCTAAAGATGACCAACACTTGAATGAACATCATGTAGCACAAACTTTACTAGGGAATGTACAGTAGTACTGAAAGGAAAAGGTATGGAAGATAAAGAAAAATGCATGGAAATGCTCTCTGGTAAATGCAATATGTCCAGGCACTCATACAACTGCTGATAGATGGCACAGGAACTTAATGAATCTTTTTATTCTGGTAAATCTAAATCCTCAACAATGGATGTGCCCAAGATATCTGTGTCTGAAATAATCCATCTATCAAAAGATTTTTGCAGCACAGTAATAATGTTGCGCAGTATTGTAATCACACCCAGAAGAGCAGAGATACTGACACCCATCATCTCTTTACTTCATTTGCTGTAAAAGACCTCCTCCCCAGAGTTCTTTTGCCTTTGTTTTTTTTTATTTTTAATCTGAGCAGAAAATTAAAAAAAAAAAACAAAACACAAAAACCAACAAAACAAAACAATTTTGAACAGTTTAGGCAAAAGCTTAAACCAAGGCTTTGAGCAGAGTTCATCCATTTTAGTCATCAACTTTCTCATGGATATATTTACCTTCTATAGCTCTATGAGTATTTAATTGTAGGAAAAAAAAAAAAAAAGAACAGATTAAACAAGGGTCACCAAAACCAAAATCAATTCAGACCACTCAGCAGCATGGCAGGCATATTAGATTTCAGCAAAGGAGCATTCAAGAACCTGCTCCACATTAGGAAGAGACTAAATCTGAAAACTGGTCTCACCATATAGACATCTCTCTTGAAATGTCTCCTGCTTGGCCATTTTTGTGTGAGTCTGAAACAATTGGCCACATTGCTAGTCCAGACTGGCAGATGGGGATTCTGATTTGGGAGTCAGTGGAGCTTATGTATCTGATAGCAGGTTTGTGATATACACAGCAATGTACACTTCCAGGGGTTAAACATCAGGAGTACAGCAGATCTTTCTGTCAAAAAAAAAAACAAAAACCAAAACCATTCCAATAAGTATTAGTTGCCTTTTTAGTCACCCTCAGGACCAGGTAACAACTAAACACTGTTTTTGTGAGTCTAATTTTTCAGTAAAAAACAAGATGTTTCCAAATTGCTGTAATGGATCAGACTTTTTCATGGCTATTTTAGTCAATACAGTGCTGTGATGTTATGCCATCAAGCAGAAAATCACAAGGTGGATTAACTAAGGACACCTAACATCAACAGAAAAATGGCCTGGATTCGGATTCTTCAGTTTTAAATTAAATTCCAGCTTTTACAATTCAGCAGATTTGTTAAATATCCTTTATATGTATTACAGTCTTTCCTTGTCTTCCTTAATTGGTGGTGTCACTATTTCTTAGCCCAATTATCCCTATTTGAATACTCCACGTATTTTTTCTATTATGAAACTTGATGATGAAGTATCTTTCGTTCATAACCTTGTCTATTTACAATGACTGCTGGAACTTACTGTCATCAAATGCAGAAAGATTCAGTCAGCAGAAGATTCTTTTTCTAGGATTTTCTTAGTGCTATATTGTCTGTGTTTGTGCAGCATGTACCTGGTGACTATTATGATTTCTTCAAGTGGGTTTTTGATTGCAATTTTTGTTGTTGCTGTTACAACTATTCAGAAAACAGTTATTCAGTCCATCTATTTGCACTGTCTGCAAGTGCCTTTGATAAGGGAGGATACTTAGTTTTAGTTTCAGGAGATGTAATGGGACTTAACTGTTTGTTATAATAATTTTAAATTGTGCATGGCAGTTATATATCCAGTGGCAGAGGTTTAAATCAATCCAGAAAAACAAAAAAAAGGAGAAAAGGGCCTCTCCCATTCTGATTCAGAAAGGAGATCCAGCAATGTTTAATTATATTAATACGCAAATATTAGTGGATGTGTCAAAATATTATTTGTCAAAATCATAACACTTTTATGTGGCCACAAACCATACAACCATAAATCAAACTCAAAGGGCACAGTCATGGAGTACAAAGGGTTTATTCATTTGCTGAAAAATTAATTGATAACCAACAAAAAAAAAATTAAATGAGGCCTATCTTTTTTTGCATTAGTATTTATTTTAATGAATCTGAAACTTGCATCATAAAACAATGTCTTCAATTTGACAAAGACCAAATATGATCAAGTACTTTCAGGAAAAGTATGATGAATACTCAAAATCAAAGACAGTAAGTGATATTTGATGTATATTCTCTTTGAAGCCCAGCAACTATCCAGTGCTGATGGAAAGGGGCAACTAGTGCAATTTCAAATTGATGTGAACCCCATAAATATCCTCACTCTTTTAAAATTCAGTTTCTTATGTGCAAGAATTACTGGGTTTAATAATACTGCTATTCTGCTGCTTTATAATGAAATAACACTTATGCCCATACACAGAATTAGAGATGCTTTACTAGGTGATAATGTTAAGCTATGCCTTGATGGTACAGAATCTGCATCTTGGCCTCCAGAGACCTAAAGAGGATGGAAACAAGATTTAGCAATACAAAGGTGATGTGAGTTAAAAAAAAACATCCAGATGTGATATAAAGACTCCAGCAAATGCTTCTAATACTTTTTTTTCTTCCTGTTTCTTTAAACTCTTCTGCATGCCCAGTCTGTAAGTATGGCTCACTATTCTGTACCCAAAATGACAAGTGATAAGTTATCCTGGTGCATAAACACTCAAAAAACTTGCATCTAGTCTGTCTGTGTATGCAGCTGCAGAATGGTGTTTTACCTCACAGTTTTGTTATAAAAAACGTTTAATGCCCAATACTTGAGCACAGAAATCCAATTCCAGTATTGCAAAAAAAAAAAAAAAAAAAAAAAAAGTTATATAGATCAACCAATATGGAGCATAAGCACTTCAGAATACCATAGTGTATAAGAGCACCTATAGCATCCAGCACTTAGTTCCAAAGTCTTTAGGGAAATCATAACTAAAACTGAGAAAGAGAGAGCACAAGAAGCAGCAGTGTGTTACTTGCATGGCATTGTTTCTCTTGGGCTCATGAAATTTGGAAGCATTTATAGAGCTGGTCTAAAGCCAGCTGGATTCTGATGAATTTTAACCTCAGCCTCTCAGTTTCTGAAAATGAAAATATAGAAAACTTTTGGAAGCTGATACAGCAGTCCTGTGAAGACTGGAAGTTGGTCAATTCAGCCGTTAGCTCAATATAACAAATTATACTAAGTAAATGAAATGTCAACCCCATCAGCTTGCAAAAAAATTTCAGTCTAGAAGACTTCAATACAACAAAAAGTATGTATCTGATGCCTATTCTTGCTTGGCACAGAATGAGCGGTTACAAACTTTTAAATTCTACTTTGTGAAGAGAAGTCTCATGTGGCTGTATTGAATCCACAATAAAATTCCTGTCCCGATACCTCCAGGCATATTCACATGTTCAGGACTTTTGCGGAGCTCACAGCTTTTACTCTTTCCTGTGTCTCAGCAGGAGCAGGCCGGCTTAGCATCCTCTTGCCTGCTGCCAAGGATGGAGGCGGTCGGGGACGGGGCCCCCCTCGACTTGGCGATAGCTTTTGCAGGACCGCGGCCAGCTTTTCTTGAGGCTGCGGAGCCCTGGCTGCCCGCCGGATTCCAGGTATCGCCCCCGGGTGCCGATGGCGGTGCCGGGCGAGGGTGCGGGGGCCGGGGCCAGGGGCGGGCGCGGTGCCCGGAGCGCGGCCGTCCCGCCCCGCGGGATGCCGGGGAGGGGTGTCCACCGCACGTCACGGCCGCCCGCGATAAATGCCCGGCGGGGCGGGAGCCGCGGGGAGAAGCGTGGAGCGACTCGGGGCGGTGGTGGCGACCCGGAGGCGGGCGGGGGAGGCTGCGGCGGCGGCTCCGCTGCTGGACACGACCGCGCCGCTCCCAGCGCTGCTCCGCCGCAGCCGGCGGGGCGAGGCCGTGCCCGCAGCCCCCGGCCCGGCGCGGGCGTGGCGAGAGGAGGCGGGCGGCGGAGCGAAGCTGGCTGCGGGGAGAGCGGGCAGCCGCCGCCGGAGGGGTAAGGGCAGTGGCGGGGGCAGCGTCCTCCCCGCAGCATCCTCCCCGCGGCCGCGGGAGGACGGGCGGCGGCGGCAGGCCCGGCGGTCGGGTCGGCTGCGCTCGGAGCGCGGGGCCGGGCGGGGCGGCGGCGCTGGGGAGCGCTCGGCTCGCTCTGCCCTGCGCCTCTTTGTGTTTCCCTCCACGGGCTGGGTCCGGCGTGGCGGGATTCGCGCACTCACCCAGGCTGAGGAGCGACCTCGGCTGTCCTGCCTAAAGCGCTCAGTCGTGTAGGAGCCGTTGTTGGAATATCGCATTCTTGGAAGCGGTGCTACTCTTTCTGAGAGTTTTCAGTGCTTTCCTTTGCTTAGTGACTAGAAAAACACCGTCTCCCCTGTTTTCGTGTCCGTTGAACACATTTAGCTTCATTAGGGTTTTGGAAATCGTGGAAGTCGTAAAACAAAAGCTGTAATCAAGGTCATATTTTGAAATTCACTAAGAGGGCATACTTTGTATCAAGTTAATTGTGGATTTCAGTTTACACTTTGGCAATGACTGGAATCCTTTAACCTTCTTTTGTTAAGTTTCAATACTGGAAGACCTTATCTACAGTCTAATCTTCATTGATGTCTGGCTCCTTTTAAGTAGATATGAAAAGCATGCTTTTTGCATGCAGGCATTGAAATGTGCTTGTCAATGTAATATATAAAACCACTTGAACAAACTGAAGTCATAAGGCTGAAGATAAGCTATCTTCCCAAATCAACAGTGTGCACTTTTAGAGTAAAAAACGCAGCATCCTGCTTTCTCCCCCTAGAACAACAGTTACAAAATCTGTGTGAACTAGAGATTTAGTTGCTTAGTAAGTCCATACAGGCCAGTCCTTCAGTTTACAAATTACATTACTCTCTCTTATGCATTTACAGCCAGCAAACCTGGAAGAAAGACTTTGTCTTGGAGTTAACTCCTGAGCATTTTGAGATCATTCATCATGAAGTATGTAGTACAGGAATGGCTCAGAGTAACTACCTTGCTATTCATAGCTCAAGCAGTTTCTGCAATGGTTCTTCCCAATGCCACGCTCTTAGAGGAACTTTTGGAAAAGTACATGGATGAAGATGGTGAGTGGTGGATCGCCAAGCAGAGAGGGAAAAGGGCTATCACAGACAGTGATATGCAAAGTATCTTGGATCTTCATAATAAATTACGGGGTCAGGTGTATCCACCAGCTTCCAATATGGAATATATGGTAAGGAAAAACGGATAGTGACATGCAGAAAAAAATGTTCTTAGAATAGTTGCTATCACTTTATAAAACAGCATACTTTCAGTCTTAGTTTGCTTGTTTTCTTATTTAAAACTTGTGACTTGTTTGTCTTTTTTTTTTTTTTTTTTTTTTTGTACAGGTATGAACTGTGAGATAAAAATGCCTGTTTGTGGATCAAGTGTCATGCTCTACTTACATTAATGTGTTTAATCTTGTATAGCTCTCCTAAATTTAAATGACTTCTTCAGTTAGGGGCCAGTTTCCAAAATTACAGTACTCAATAAAGGTGATTGTAATTGTGGCCTAAAAAGTTACCATCTGAGAAGAGTACTGAACTATGAAATTTCAAGATAGCATGTATGTTTTCTTTCCCATGCTTCTAGGATGGAATTTCTGAGCAAAATGAAGGTCTTACAAGAAGAAAGTCTTCTATTTAAGTTGGCACATGTTACTGGAGTGCTGTATACTTCTGTATTCAAATTAATAATGTAATTTCTGATTATTATTTTTCTTTAAGAAGCCTCTATATTTAGATTATTATTAGTGGCATTAAGTCACATGTTTCTGAACTTTGTTTTTATGCCATAGTTCAAGGCTAATTCTATCTCTTCTTGCTAAGTAGATGAAATCAGGACATTAGAGCTTTTAAGAAGTCTAGAGGTTTGACAAAAATGGGCAACTTTTCTTTTTTCTGCACTTTTTTCCTCTGTCCACATGGTATATTGTTGGCTTATCTTTCTCTGGTTCATGCACCAGAGAAAGAGTTTTGGTATAGGTTGAGTTGTATCAAATATTGTACAGGTTTCTTGACACTTTCCATGACAGAGGTTTATATTAACACACTTCCAGATCAAAATATCTTTCCTAGACTGGAGTGATGTCTTTCAGGTTGGACATCTGTTTGAACAAAGCATATATGGGTCCTGGAGAAACCATGCTTGCTTAAACCATCAGTACAACCATAGGATGATTTGGGTTGGAGGGGACTTTTAAAGGTTCTCTAGTCCATCCCTCATTAAAGGCAGTTTAACTTAAGCTTACCTATGTGAGTGTTACTGTATTAGACTAAGAGCCATCAGAGAATTAGTTCATGGAATCACAGGAGGTATTGCCACATATCATCTCAGAAAAATGATAATACCTGAAACCCCTTTAACCTGCTCAGTTAAAATTGTCTCCACATATTCATGAATTTTGTTTCCTGTTGTGACTTCTTCACACTTTGCTACAACAGAGGTTAACATTTTGTTCCCAGTCACTCAGGCTGACTTTTTTCTGGAAAGCTCAAGAACAAGCTATTAAGCTTTTTTGTAAAATAATAATTGGGACAACTGTTGCTTTCCCTTGTTAAAATACTGCAAGACTTTTTCTTGAGATTCTGTGAAAATGTAGGTGATTTGTAGTTATGCACCTTTTTCCATTCGTAATGCCATACTGCATTTGCCTGTGTTATATATCTTGGAAAGAAGAATTTGGATATCCTCACAGAAGTAAGGTTTTTGACAGCTTTATTCAAAGATTCCTCCAGCACTGCACACACTTGGGCTTCGACTGTGTGTTAGGTCTACATCTGGAACAAGTTTTTTTGGTTTTGTTGTTTTTTCTGTGCTTTCCAATGATGCCTGAGCCAGAGAGTACAAGTAGCATGGAAAAGCAATTACCCAATTTTAACATCAAGGATGTTACTCAGAACAAGGCAGCAGCTTTCAAGAGGGTGGGACTCAATTTTGGTGTAATATCCAAAAGAATGAGGGATTAGGATAGGCAAAGGTTTGAGATCTGTGAAGGCAAAGAGTCTGTGTAAAGTGTGTGGGCAGAGAGATAGATGCTGTGGAGGGACAGGGACCCATGAGAAGGGTGTGGAGAGGGCCTGAGTGGTCCAGAAGGTGTTGAGAAATCATTGTGGAGAGAAAGAGCATTTGAGAAATAGAGATGGTTAAGCTAAGACCTGTGACTGTGATTTGGATCAGAAGCTTATGGAAGGAGGTTAAGAACACAAACCTTTGCCAAGAGGCTATTTGAAAAGTCTAAACCTATTAGTAAGTGGGGAGGAAGAGTGTATTTAGAGGAAGCAGGTGAGAGTTGGTATTGGGAATGGAGAGAGGAGGGTTTAGAAGACAGTGGGAACCACATGCTGCTTGAACAGAACAAGGAAAGGACAGAACTGCTGATTGTTTGCACCTTTATTTTTATGGTACTCAGAGATTTTCCTTTCAGTGCTTAGAAATATAATTATTAGTGCTCCAGGAAAGGGAAACCATCCATGTAAATGCTTGCCTGATGTTTAGTGAGATAGATGAGTGCAGCTGAAATACTTTTGTATACATTTGATTTATTAATATAGACAAACAGGATTTATTAATACAGGCAAACAGATCTCCTGCTATTGGCACAGTCATGTCCCTGAAAACTGCCCTTTGTATCAGTATATCCTTGTGAAGAGAGCTAGTTCTGCTTGGGGGAGAGAAGTTTTATGTCTCACTGAACCTGAATGGAGATTAGCAAGGTTCAGGTGCCTCCCTGATAAACCTGTATCTCTATAAATCTGTGATATAGTTGACAAGTTTATGACATCTAAGAGTGCTTGGAGCTGGGAGAAGTATGTGGGGGCTGCATGCTTTCACTGCACTGTTGGGTTACCTAAGATGTTCCAGCCTAAAAGGCAGCTCTGGCTGAAGTGCCTCTGTCCTGCTCCTGCCAATGGAACACTCCTGAGTTGATGATGAGACTGATTCAAGTACTTAAAGAATCAGATTTTATTTTAAAAAAATGTAATTTAATTTTTTTTTCATTCTGAGTCATGACACTACCTCCCTGTGTGGCAGAATCAGATGAGTACTGGTGCTGATAAAAGAACATTGGAATACATAACAAAGGAATGGGTGGGATGGAGAACCACATGGGGTAGGAGCTATTGGTTTTGTTATTCACTTAAAGTCCAGCCTTACCTTTGAGAGAAGGTCTGCAGCATAAGATCTTGGTTCTATTAAAAACAAACAAAAATCCCAGAAAAACAAACAAACAAAACCAAAACAAACAAACAAACAAAACCAAACCCAAAAACCCCAAGGAAAATGAAAAAATTGCATTACTGAGCTGTACACTCTTTCCATGTGCTTTGAAAAAGCAAACATTACTGGGCTGTCATAGTTCAGAGACCTAAAGTTACAGTGCAGTAAGATTCAGTAGCAAGGTCTAATGAACAAAGTGTTCTCATGGCTCTCTGGCTGAACTTACTGGATGAAAAGTTCATCTTCCCAAGTACTGAGTCTCTGGTGGTGAGCAGTAATGGATTCCTAAGATAGGAGGATAAGAATAAAGCATGTGAAAAGAGAAACTTCTGCAATGAAGCACTCCAGCTTCCAGCAAACAGCAGCTTAGGGACTTCCTCAATCTGCTGTTGTACTTTTTGCATCAGATGGAATATTGTCACATGGAATTTTCTTTATGAATCTGAAAGCTTCTGAGTCCACTTGTATTGTTTGAATCTATGGCATCAATTTGCAGAGCTCTATAAATTTAATTATGCAGTGGGTGAAAAAGTATATTTGTTTTCCTTTAAACTTGGCCTTCTCTTTGATTCCTCGTTTTTCTTTATTGTGAGAAATAATTATTTCCTCAGTGATCACAAGGCTTTGAGCTGAACAATTCTAATTCCTTTACTTGAAAACTGTTTTGTCTGAAAAGCTGTTCCATTTTGCTATGGTTCTTCTATTTTCCTTTTAATGTAAAGGGGACAAATCAAACTGTGGATAGTTATGGCATACTGCAAATTGTTATAGTTGTATTTATTTTCTTCTCTCCCTAATAATTTCTAACATTCTTTTACTTTTTGACCTAGTGTCCTGCAGCTGACATGTTTCATAGAGTTATTCACAATGACTTCAAGATCTTTCTAATGTGCTATGAGGTCATTTACTACACTACTGTGTATATATATTTGGCTTTTATGTCCAGCAATGTTCCTATTACTTTGTATTCATTCACTTTGAATGCTATAAATAATTTTGTCTTCCAATCACTTAGCATTAAGGAGTGTCCTGTCTTTATATTTTATTTTTTCCTATCTTGTTTTTACCTATCTTAAATAGTGAATACTCTATTACATTCTCTTTTCTTGGGCTATTGTGGAGAAAATGTGCTTCAGAGACCATGGACACATCTTGTGAGGAAACCGAAAAATGATTTTGTATTCTTAAATCCCTTTGCTGTCATTTATCACTTCTTCCTTTATGTTATGATAGCTTAATTTTATTTGTTTGTCAATTTTTAACTAACTTAGGAACTCTGTGGAAAACTTAACTGTGCTTAACCCTTTTGTTGACACCTTCAAGGTGCAATATATGTGCGAGTAATTGTCTATATATTTCATATTTTTTTAACTTATCCTATAAAATCAGCCCAGTGGAAATTGGATTTTAGTCTGTGGTTTCTCAGGATCTTCTAGAAGCTTTTAAAAACATTATCAACCGTGTGCTGGTTTTTGTTAATGTGATAACAAGAGAGATCGTGTACTACACAGCAATTAGAAGTATAATGAGCAAGTTCTTCCAGGTTTTTGAAGGATATTGTTTGGTCCTGGCAATTTGATGCTGTCAGTATTTTCAGTTGAGGATTTTGTTTCTTAAGGCTGATTTATATCCTCCACCTCACCTTCTCTTTCTTTTTCTGTATGGAAGAATTGTGGTGTGAGAATATCCATAAGCTCCTCTGTAGGGAACAGTATTGCAAAAATTCGTTAAACTCCTCTGCAGTGGCCTTATATGACCTTATGACTGCATGTTAGATCATTCTTTCCTAGACCTCCTCCTTCAAAGCTGAGAGAGTTTTTGGGTTGTTGACATTATGATTTAAATAGAAAAAAAAATTCTTTTTTTGATGTTATGATGAACAGTGTGTTATAAAGATGCATGGCAAATGCATGTTGTATATTTTTTTATCTGGATTGCTTCTTTTTAAAGAAGGATGGAAGGAACATTTTCTTTTTGTTACGCACATGAATTTAACAGCACTGGAAAGAGAGGAGAGAGGAATGAGGTTTCCCTGCTCCCCTTCTAAAGCACCTGAACAGAGCTTAGAGCACTGTGTCATGCTTTCAGCGTGTCCCCCCGGGCTGTTCCACCAGCGTGGCCTTCACACCATGTGTGCACTTGGGGTACATCCATAGGAAGAGACATACCGGGAGCTGTGGCCAAGAGCTGCTGGCGCCGTTCAGTCTGACCAGAGCAGGGGGGCTGCAGCTCTGCTGCTCTGCAGCTGCTCAGGTGTCCTTGCCTGGTCCTCTGCTGGGCTGGAGCTGCCTGTGCCTGCCCATCCTCTCTTGCCAAAGGCCTATCCTGTAAGGAAAAAATGGGAACCATCATGATTTGTCATATACTTGTCAATGTGGATTCATGAGATGTAGTCCTCTTATTCAGTTAGAAAGGGTTTGCTGCATCTTAACCAATTCTTACTAAATTTTAAAGGCTTAATAAAAGTTAAAAAACTTCCTGAACTCCTAATATTTTTTTTTCTGGAAGCATTAGTTGTGTATCATGAACTGAAATTGGGAAAACTTGTTCCCCAATAACTTCATTGGTAATCGTGCACCTTAGTAAATCTGAGTACATTAATGAAAATTTATTTCTTTCATGATCATTGCAGTCAAGGCTATAAAAATAGTCATTATTCTTTGGATAGTAGAAGTTGTTAATTCCTCTGTATTCCTAACAGTTGTAGCTTGCAAAATAAAATAATTCACCAAGAATAATATTCACAAAAGTCATTTTGGTTAATGAATTTATATGCACTCTATTTTTAAACCATTCTTTCAGTATTCATTCCTTGACTTCATACATATTTTCCCAGACAAAGAAGTCAAATGTTTAATGTGAGATCCTCATGCCATGCATGTAGCTTTGCTGTACTTAGGAGTATTCAGGTTTCAGCTTGATAGATAGCAGAGCATTTCAACCTGGTATTTCTTGGTCCCGAGCCATGCACTGCATTTTGTATTACTGTAATTGGAGACACCAGTGTCTTATAGGGCAAGGAAGCCTTTGCTTACTTTATCTCTAGTCTTTTGGCCAGATCCTGCCAATAAATACCAGGGATGTCATTGCAAAACCCATAACATTCTTCTATAAAGTTTTACTTCAGAAGACTTGTGAGGAAACTACAAAGTTCTAGAGGTGCTTTTAAAACCAGTTCAGATTAGAATATTAATTTGTGTATAGCTGTACATATTTTGTTTATAGCTGTGTATATCTGTACATATTTTGTATATAGCTGTGTGCTTCTTCAGGAAAATTCTGGATGATTATCTGGCAGCAGTGTTGCACCCATATTTTGTTCACTGAGGGGAAAAAAAGAAATATTTGTTCTTAATTTGGTATAATGTTTGGTATAATACCGCTGAAGTTCTTAATTTGAAAACCTTGCTAGTGATGTGTTGAAAGAGCTAATACTATATAATTCCTTTCCAAACCATGACTAATTCATAACTTCTATGAAGGGCGTTATATTTTGGGAAGCTTGAAGCTCTCCATTTCATTAGCTTCAGGAAGACTTTAGAAGAAAAAAATTTAAAAATATTGCTTATTTAGATTTTTAAAATTTTCCTGTAGGCAATCCTCTGTTATAATTAAATAGAAACCATTGGACTTAGGACTATATGAACCCATAGTGGATAGAGCTCTTGCGTGATCATAAAAGATTTTTCATGGCATCATAGTGACTGAATAGCGATCAGAATAAATTTTATTGCTATTTTGTGATGCATTTAGGTTCTACAATCAGTTTAAATCAGGAAATAGCAGCTCCTCTCTATGTGTATCTGTAAGTTCCCAGATGAAGTGTTTTTTTTTTTTTTGTTTTTTTTTTTTTTGCAGTATTCCTAGGAGAATTGAAACAGCATTAGGAAACATAAAGGAAGACCTTGTAATGGACATATATGTTTTGTTGAATTTTTCTATTCTGAAGTGCCCTTTTAAATTTCCTAGACCTTTCTGACAAAACATTTTGATGTCTCTGTTTAGTGTATCTTTCCCATCTTGCCAAAACTCTTCAGGAATGCTTGATTAAAAACAATTCCTGTTCCTTTTGAGCAAGGGCTTTGGTTTGTGGAATTGCCTAAGTAGCTGAAGAGCACTTTGGATGCCAAGAACAGAGCAGCTCTATTCAGAGTGAACCTGCCCTCTTTCCCTCTGGTTTTCCACTTTTCTGCTTCACTTCAAAGATTGGTGGAAGTGCTTCAGCTCCTTTGCCTGTGCTCAAAGGCTACTGACTGCATCAAAGGACACAGTGACGTTGACTTACCCTCTTATTCTCCCTGGCAGTTTTAGCAAAGGATTGTGCGATGTCAAGTGGCCAAGGAAAAAAAGTGGTATGACTTCTATTGATGCAATGCCAATAACAACTGAGCAACTCCAAGTAAAGAAACTGAAAGTGGAAAGTAGCAAAAAGGCTCACTGTCTCAAAGTTTAAGGGAGCCTTCCCAAAATAAAATAATTAGCAACACAGGACAGACACTGTTCATCTTTTATTTTTGCTGTCAGAGAACTTTTTTGTCTCCAGAATAAAGAGGATCATTAAATATTAATCAGTAGTAGCAGAATCTAAGCTTAAATACAAAATTTGAACCAAACACAGAAAGGATCAATGAAATTTATAAAAGTAGCTCCCTGTTGCCTGTCATCTTCATGACATTTGTCTCAGACTCTTCCTCAACTGAGTTTTTTCTTTTTAATTGAGGAAAGATACTTATTTCTTAACATTATTTCACTGAAATGCTAGATATGAAGTTATCCTGTTCTATGTAAATACAATCAGCCTTAGATTTGGTGTGAGTCACTATCATAGGAAAAGTGTGATTCAAGCAAAAGACTGTCCTCTGGTAATATAAAGATGGACAAATTTCACTTTATTATGTAAGAAGATAACTGTCTCTTAAAATGAGGCTGTTAAATCCGTAATTTGGCTGCCTGATAAATATCAATAGATTTGTCCTGAATTCTTTGTTGGATCTTCAAGTAGTCAGGGATTAATTTAGTACATTTTCCAATCTTTTTTTGAGTTTTTATTTGAAAATATTTCTGACAGTAGAGCCAGGTCACATATGATCAATGGATGCTTTCTGGCAGTAAGTTCAATTCACTTATGTCAGAACACAGTGGTCATCTTTTAAAAGCATTTAGTTTGACACATATTTGAGATACCATTGCTAATTCCTGTTCAAAGTCCAGGAAATTGTGTAACATGTCTAAAACTGCTGTATGAAAGCAATCAGTTACAGTGAGTTTAACCTGGTAATCGCTACTAGGATTTGAGGTAAGGACCTGTGCTCTGGTCAGTTTGTGAATAGCTATAAATATTCATGAATACTATTTGTAATGAATGTATGCAATTCATAATTTGACAATGGACAAACTAGAGAAATCAAGATCAGCTTTCATGCTGTTGCTTCTCTTCCATTCCTGATAGAATATAGAAGTGAAAGATGATTTTTAGTCATGTTCTAATAGACAGTCTCAATGCACTCCTTTTCAAAAGTAGGAAAGAAAATGCACTATTTCAGAACACCTTGGAAAGCTGAATATTCCAGTACGGTTTTTTTAACATGCTTAGAGTACACAGAGAATTAAACGTGATTAGTCATGTCTACTGGTTCCTATTCCTGGTTTTACATCTTCAACACAAAGAGCTCAAACACATGAAGCTGTAATAAGGAGATACTTCTAAATACTGGTGCAATTTTTCAGTGTTTGGGAACAATATTTTTGGCTTTATACCACTTTCCTGTTTCCAGGCAAAAGCCACAGTTTTCCTGCTTTTTACTCTTTTCCAAAAGAGTAGCTGAAACCTCAAGGTCTATTCAGGGATCTCTGCCCAGTTTAAAGCTCTATAAACTCCAGTCTGCCCCATGGTAGCATGTAAGTTCTTTACATTTCACTTCTAGCCAGGTAGTAGTTTTCCAGCAGAAAATGCCTTTCTTAATTTTCTTGGTAGATGAAAGTTTAGCAGTTTTAGCTCTTCTTTCTTTTGCTTAAAGAATATATCAATAGTAGTTAGTATTAGGTTTTTATTTCCAAGGGAATTTTGCCTGGTGTTTTTGCCTGAGTTACTGTGTTTGCTGCTGCATAAGGGACCTCAGGCTGTGGGGAGACCACATTTTTTTCTGACTCAAATGACTGGAGGTAAGTATCTCAGTTGAGTGCAAATTATTTGCTTTCCAGATGTACTAATTATAATTTGTTTTCATGGACTTCCTTCAGCATCTTTGTACTGGTGAAATTGCCTCACTGAAGCATGACTGAAAGGCAAGCTGATGAAAACTGCCAATGGCTCTTCATCAAGAAGAGATCATGTCAAACCAATCCATTTTACTTTTTTAATGACCCAACAGTTAGGGAAGTGTTAGGTGTCATATTTTGACTCTGGAAAGATCTTGACACTCTCTACCCTGATGTTTTTGTGTGAGAAAATTGACAGAACCTAGTTTTAAACAGGTGGAAGATTGAAGGTGTCAGAGCCTCTTCTGTTTTGGTTAAACACTTAGGACTTGTGTGAGCAAAGAATACACCTGAAAACTGCAGTGTATACACACACACACACACGGACATATATATATATATATATATAAAATGTGGGCACAGGATGGGGTTGTTTTAAAGAATGGGATCAAAATTAGCACTTGAGAAGTAGAAGTAATGCAGTTAATGAACCTTAACTGCAAGGTATGGAATGAGGAAGAAATCAAACTGGTGAAATACAAGGGATAAAATGTAGAGGTAAAATTGCAATATAAAGATACAGGAGTTGCACTGACTTAAAAAATAATATGGGGCACCAATCTGTAAAAGGAGTTGTCCATGTGTGAAACTGATGGGAATTTTTCTGAAATGGAAATGTCCAGTTTTGGTAATTTTTAAAGAATGGTCTACTCATTCTAGAGAGAATGAAAGAGACTAACAAGATTGATTATGAAGACAGAATATGTGATTTATGAGATGATTTAAGGAATGAAGCAGCTGAATTTGGTTAATCTGGGAAATAACTACAAGTAGTTACAGGAAAGAAAGAGATTTCTTGATGTGCGACAACAAAAACATCAGCTAGCATGGCAGGGCAGGAGGTTTAGGTTGCATACCAAGGAGATCCTCTTTATTCTTACAATTATCAAAATCCAGAAGGAAATAAAATTAAATATTATTCTGAAAATACTGTTACTAATTTAAATTATAAAAATGTGGATAATTCACATATATTTGGCTCAGTGGAATAGGCTAGATAGACTACAGTCAGGATTAGTCTCTTGAAGTAATTTTTAAGAGCACATTTCTGTTTCCCTGTGTTGGTGCCATGCAGGTGATTTCTACTTTTCAACTGTATTTCTGGCATATTTGCTCATGGCATTTCTCATTCTGTGTTTCATCTTTACTTTTTTTTTCCTCCTCAGTGTCATTAGTCTTAATACAGTGGATTCCTTTAAAAAGTAAATAAATACCCATACTGTACTGTGGTATTTACTTTACCTCTTTCCCTATATTTAGAATGTATACAGCAATGAGGTATTTATACTATGCCATGGTAAATGTTTACTTTCAGTGGTGCCCACTGTACTTACTTTTCCATCTTTACTGAGCTTGAATTTTAGCTCTTCTTTAATTTCCGTATAGTCTCAGTCCATATGATTTTTTCTGCCTTCCAACATATGTGAAAATATATCCAATTAAAATGTTACCACTGTTGAGGTTTTTTTTTAATTATTTTTACTGGAAAATGTTTTTTGAGCTACTGGCCTTTACAGTTCTGCTGCAATACCTTTTAGTGTAATAGGTGGACTTGTTCAAATACATCTGCTGGTGTGCCTTGGATGAGAATGCACATTTTTGATTTAACACTCTTGCAACACAAATGGTGGGATTCATCTCACAAAGCTTTTGATGTCTGTGGTGTAGATGTCTGCATTTGAGCCAGTCTCCTTTAATTAGTAGAGAAAAATGAGAACCTACAACACACAGTTTATCTCAGTTAAAAGTGAGTGGCTAAAATTATCTCCTTCTATAGATGTTTATTTGTCTATGTAACTACAAAAAGTTTTTAGATATTTAGCTCAGATGTAGGTATCTGCTTTGAGACTGTTTAAATTCAGGGTACATTAATCCCACCTCATGTGATATGTTTGGCTGTTGATGAATTTTAATTTAAGATGTGGTAGACTCACTGAAACAGCAGCTCCTCCAATAAGCAGAACATTGGTTTAGGTCCACACTGTACTTGAACCATGTGTTGACAGAGGTTAAATTCCAAAATTTGTAGTCCAGTATGTAAAGCTAAACTGGCATTAGTTGTGGTTTATTTAAATGTGATATGGTGTAAACCAGAACCAGTAATAAGATCCATATTTTCTGCAACATCCCTGCTGCAAAATGTGGTGGAATCTTCTGGGGTAGAAGAGCCAGCAGCTGGAGTCAGTAACTGCTGCTACCATTCAGTTTAACTTGCCCAGCTGGGTTTTAGCTTCAGCCAGGATAGTGTTTGAGAACATTTATGAAACACTGATAGTGCCATATCTGTGTGTCTTTGATAGTGCACTAGTTTTAACAGAATACTGATGAAAGAAATGCCTGTGTTAACAAGTGTTGTGGTGCCATTCAAATAGATTTGTATAGCAAAATAATTGATGCTGAGAACCTGTCATTCATGCTAATTGCACTTCAGGGTTTGTTTTTTTTCTGCTGTGTTTCTCTGTGTGGAATGAATACCCATGAGCAACTTCAAAGTGCACTCTAGCAGTGTTCTGCAAAACAAAAGGAATAGTTACAGGGAGGTTCATACCGCCAAGCAGTTTGTGATATTTTCAATGTGTGCCTATCTCAATGTAGATAGCCAGCCCTGATGATGACGCCTTATCCAAAAGACAGATCTCATGGTAGTTTTCTGACAAAGTGAGCAATACTTTTTCTTGATAAACAAGTTGCATTAGCTTGCATGTAGTACCAAACAATTCCCAGTCAAAGTGCTTGTCAGACCTGGGAATCAGCTGCCTTGGTACACTTCTATCTTCTTGTGCTCCCTTCAGTACCCTGTATTTACCAAGGAAATGTGATAGAGTGTTACAGTGAGCTCATGGGCACTCCATTTCCCCTTCCCCGGGACCCTGTGACTCTGATCAAGATAACCCTGGACCCCTCCTTCCTGCCCCAGTGGGGTTGGTGTAGAGCCAGGGAAGCCCACCCTGTCCAAAGTCTATATAGACCCCTGACATTTCTTGTTCGTCCTCTTTTGCCCCCTCTCCACTTGGACACCACAGAATAAAGAGAGCTGAACCAACATGTATTGGGGTAAGAACCTCTTTTGGAAATCTTGGCCATCTCCTGATATTCCTCCCCTCACAGCCTGCTTACCTCTGAGCTAGCCTAGGATATTTGGGGGGCTGTGCGAGGTGGGGAACGTCAATAGAGCAAAGTCATTGAAACCTGGTCACATCAGAGCATGGACGAAGGAATAAATGGATGAAAAATCAGGTGCTGTACACACCTGTTTTTCAAAAAATTATGGTCTCCCTGTTTATGAAAAGAAATTTCCTATGTTTTTAAGTAATGGTATTTGAAGATTTAACTCATCCTTTGGTAAGCAAAAGGATCCTTGCCTATAACCATGCAGAGATTTCTTTTCAACTTTACCATTTCTTTCAGAGAGTTGTTTTAGAAATGTCCTTAGTTTAAATATGTAAAATACTGACTCTTTGTGAGTATTGTGAAAGAACTTCTTGAATTAAGCTTAAAGCTCAATATATATTTCAGTAGCCAGATTATAATATCACTAATGACATTGTGGTTAAAATCTGAGAAATGCATACTTCTGGTAGGACGTAAAATAAATAGATTGCTGTGACTCTTCATATTCTTCCATTTTTATTCTGGCTTCTTTTAAAATCCCAAGCATCTTGGCATTTTAAACATCACTAATTAATTTTGTATTTGAAGTTCTTCATTGTGTTATTTGATCTGAATGAAGATGAAAACTTTGGTGCTTATCTATGTTTATGGAGATGCTTTCATTGTTTGAAGCCCAAAGCTTGCCATCATGTAAGTGAAACAAGGGAATGCTATTAAAAGCCCAAAAATAAAATTTGTATTCCAGTAAAGAGGTATATTTTAAATACTTAGGCAGATTATTTTACCTGTTTGTTTCACTTAGCTTGCTTTGTGCATGAAATGCATTATATTTAGAACTAATCTGACAGGATTAGCATGAAAAACTTTAAAATAAACAGTCTTTTATCCTTAAAATTAAGATGCACAGCTTTTTTTTGTATAACTTCAATTAGAATAATTAGTTTAGGAAAGAAATTTGGATCTCCTATTTTTATTACTGGAAGAGAAGAACAAAATTCAAGGTGGTATCAAAAATGTAAAGTGGCTCCATCCTATTCTTGATCCCATCTCTGAAACATGTTGATAATTCAGTAGAAAATCTTCAGAATTCTTCAAATTTCACCTACATGTAACTGTAGAATTGGCCTTTAAAAATACCTTTAAGCTAATTTTCTTGGAGTAAGCTGTGATATGTCATTGCAGTCTTAGAGATTTTTTTGTACACATCTTTAATTTGTTTTCAGAAATTTCATATGTATTCATGTTACTAGAAGCTGTGTATAATTTTTACTTTACTGGAGTAGTCAGGTATAAATAAAAGATAATTTTCCTAGTGGTTGCGTCAGGAATTAGGATAGCATTTATGGAATCACAGAATTGGTAAGGTTGGAAGGCACCACTGCGGATCACTGGTCCACCTCCCTATTCAAGCGGGGTTATTCTAGATCATATGGCAAAGGATAACATCCAGATGATTCTTGAATATCTCCAGTGAGGGGGATTGAGAAACATCTCTGGGCAACCTGTTCTAATGCTCAGTCATGCACACAGTAAAGTTGTTCCTCATGTTTTGAGTGGAACTTCCTGTGCATCAGTTTCTGCCCATTGCCTCTTGTCCTATTGCCTGACACTACCAAGAAGAGCCTGGCTCCAGTCTTTTGACACCCTTGTCCCCAGATGCAGGAGCCTGCATTTGCCTTTGCTGAATTTCAGATGGTTCTTCTCTGCCTGTCTCTGTGCTCTGTCCATGTCCTTCTGAAGGGTGGCACAGCTCTCTCTCTGGTCTATTGCCAACTGCTCCCAGCTTTGTGTCATCAATGAAACTCCTGAGGAGACATCTGCCCCTTCATCCAAGTAATTATTAAAAAAGTTAAAACAATATTGGGTCCATTATTAAAACCTGGGGGACACCACTATGATAGGCCTCCAAAATAGACCCTGTGCCACTGATTACAACCCTCTGGGATATACTGTTCAGCCAGGTCTCAACCCATCTCTTAAGTTCACAGTTTTTGAGTTTGCCTGTGAGGATGTTGTGCGAGACAGTGTAAAAAGAGCCTTGCTAAAGTTGTGGTAGGTAATATCCACTGCTCTCCTGTCATCTTGGCTCATCATAGAGGGAAATGGGGTTGGTCAAGCATGATTTAACTTTTGTGAATATGTGCTTACTACTCCTGATCACCTCGTCCTTCATGTTGGTAGAGGTGGTCTCCAGAATGTACTCCATTGCCTTTCAAGGGATTGAGGTGAGGTTGACTCTGTGGTCATTTCCTGGGTCCTCATTCTTGTGCTTTTTGAAGACTGGGGTGACATTTATGTTTTTTCAGTCCTCAGGCACCACTGATCTCCACAAGCTTTCAGACATGATTGTGAGCAACCTCACTATTGCATCTGCCAGGTCTCTCAGCACTTGTGGATGCATCCTGTTAGAGCTCCTAGACTTGTTGATCTCAAGTTTGGATAGGTGTTCTCTGACACAATCCACCTTGACAAAGGGAAAGTTCTCCTGCCACCATTCCATTACTCTGGTCTCCTAGATCAGAGATCCCTGAGGGCTGGTCTTGCCAGTGAAACCCAATGCAAAGAAGGTGTTCAGTAACTGCCTTCTCTGTGTCAGGCTACCAGGGCCCCCCTCCATTTAGTAACATGCCCGCACTATGCTTAGTTTTCCTTTTGTTATTGTTGTATTTGAACAAGTCCTTCATTTTGTACTTGTCCTTGACCAGATTCTTGAAGAGCCTTGGCCTTCCTTCTCTCATTTTTATTTACTCTGGCAACCTCTCTATGTTCTTTCCAAGAGGTCTGACACTGCTTCCATCTCCTGTGGATTTCTTGGCTATAGTTGAGTAATGACAGGAGCTCTTTATTCATCAACAGAGGTCTCTTACCCCCTTTGCCTGATTTCTTGCTCATCAGGATGCCTCATCCTTGAGCCTGGAATATCTTTCCCTCTTTTTATGAAAGGTCATGAAAGTGATCCTGGAGATTGGGAAACCTTTTAATTTCTACGTTGATTTGGATTTGTGTTTTATGGCTTCTGTCTTTGCAGGTCCTGGAGACACAAGTAACTGTGACTTCTAGCACTTGGATCTCTTTTTTGTCTACTGGCTGTAGGAGATTAGTTGATTTTTTATTCACATTTTTTTTCTTTGAAGTCTCTGGTAATAAGAAAGTGACTCTAATCTAGGAAATTCTTTGGAACTGAGACATTTGGACATTCTTCCAGAATGTTTTATAAAATTTATGTTCCTTAGTAGAGAGAGGTTTTTTTTTTTGTTTGTTTGTTTTTTTTTTGGTTTTTTTTTTTTTAATTTTAACTTCTATTGAAGCCATTTCAGGAAGTGGAGGCTTTGATGAGAAAATGAGCCCATATAACAATAAACACTGCACTCAAGGAGTTTTTTCCTCTTATAGTGAAATTTACACTTGACTAATTTCTTTTACATCTGAATATGTAACACTTCTGATATTTACTCCATCACATCTCAAAATATACTTAAGCGATTAAAATGAGAAAGAAATTACTTATGTTTTTTTACTCATAAATGAAGCTGCTTCAAGGAAAGTGCATTATGGTGAGGCCTAGAAAGTGGGAAGTGTGCTTAGGTCTGGCTAGGTAAGGTAAAGGGAGTAAAGACAATATTTTATACTGTGGATGAAGGCAGAGAAACAGTTAAAGAAGACAGAACTTTTTTCAAGACCATATCCAATTTCAACAGTACTTGGAGTGTGGGTGTTCATCTGTCAGAAGGATTAGCAATGAATTTCAGGTTTTCATCGAAAAGCTGTATTTTCAGAGTTCTGGATGGTGCTGTCATGCATAGCTTTCATCAGTCTTTAAAGAAAATTTTGTTAAAGGTAATTACTTCACAGTCTTGAAGAGCTGATTCAAGCAGCTACTATTGGTTGTGTAGCTCTAAACTTAAAAAAAAAAGTATAATTATTTCAGTTAAAATAGCTGCATAAAATATTTTTAAACTTGTGTGATGAGAAAAATAGAATAATAGTACAATTCCTTTAACTGTGTCTGATGTTTTAAAAGTGGAAAATGTGGGGGCATGGTTTACAAGAGAATATCTTCTGGCTTTCTGAAGGTTGTAAGAGCTATAAGAAATTGTAGCTAGCCTTGGAGGTAGGAAGTTCTAAAACTGAGCAAGTGCCAAAATTTTTGTTCTATCATAAGTCTAATTTATTATAAATTTGTATTTTAGAGTCCAGTTGGCAAAACCATTCTTAATAGCAATTATTCAGGAAATATTTTAACTTTATGACTTGTTCATCCTAAGAACTAAATCTACATATTATAAGATTTTGAGGTGACTTAGTACCATACAATATATGCAACAAAGACAAATTGTAGTGGCTTTTATTTTAAAATATTATGGTCTTGTGATTTTGTGGTAGAAGATGAAGCAACTCTACTACAGCCTATAAGAACAAAGTATAAATGGGGAGGAAGTGTGTTAATCTTCATGTGTTTTTACAATGGGCACAATAGGGAGAAAAACATTTTATGATGGTGTGACAACTAAAGGGAAGGGAAAAAGAATTATACAAAAAGTCATTTCATTATTTAAGATTAGAATATTTTCTTCTGGAGGTTAAAAAAGTTGTGGTTTATGACACAGAAATAATGGCGTAGGAGAATGAATGGAAAATTTGTACAATTTTCTAAAGTCACTGGTCTTTGTATCCATAGGTGGATTAAAAGATTTATTCTGTCATTATTATATTGTTTGAGTATTTCTGTAAAAATAAATGTTGCATTTTGGGAGTCAAAATATACCCTGCAAATTGTTTACTTGCTGATAATATTAACAGACAAAATGTAATCTAATGCATTACAGATTTCTGAAGAAGAGAAACAAGAACAGATATTCTAGGATTAAATTGAGTGATAATAAAGTTTTTACATAATAATGGTCTTGCATAACCAAGGACATACTTGTTTTTAAAGAGTTATCTGATTAATAATTTGAAAACCACATGCCAAAATCCATAGAAAAATAAATTTTAGCATGCGGAATTTGTCTGTTATATTTGTGCAATCTTTGGCTGTGTTTTCTACCTTTTATCTGTGCCAAAAATGAGTAGACATGATCTCCAATGTCTACATGGGAATTTGAATCAGAAAATATTGAATTACTGTTATTTAGATAGCATAGTCTCACTTAATGAAATTTAGTCTGAACATATGATGAAATTCTTCAGGTTCTATCAAGAATGTGTTTCTTTCCTGGAGGCATTCTATTTTCCTAACCTTTGTGTTGGTATTAATCAGGTATCTGGAAACTATTTCTGCAGCTCTCAGGAAATTCAAAAAGCTAAACAAAATTATGGATACTTTGCACTGGAGCAATGGACCACTTCGAGCAAACCCCAGCTTAGTGCAGTAAAAGCTATGCATTCACAGTATGGTACGACTTTTTGCAAGAAGAGTATGTCTTAGTAGGCTTTTGAGAGAATGAAACTTGGATTTACCTTTCAGCTGCAAGCTTATTCTTCCATCCTCCTTAAAGAATAAAAATTAAGGATAAACAATAATTTATGATATCTTTTTTTTCTTATTTCTTCTAAACATGCCTCTTTACTATCATGAATGTCCCTTTTTTACCAACCTATCCATAAAATCAATGAATGACAACCTTACTCTAGTTTTAACAATTTGCGTTGGAATTGTGTATTCTTTCAACAAAAGGTGGTTATAGAAAAGGAAGAGGAAATCTCATTCATTTCATATAAACTATTAGTTTAGATGAAATAAAGCCTTGTTTGAAAGCAGGTTGGATAATACCCCCTTTCAGTTAAAAGAATGCCCAATACTGAAAAACAATTTCACAAGACAAAAAATGCACTTAATTTAACTTGGAAAGTTGAACTAAGCCTTTGAGTTTTGTATTTGTGCTTTATTCACTGCAGCATGGTTGCACGTGATTTTTAAAGGGAATGCTGTGAAAGGATTAAAACTTTTTCTCTTGGTGAAAGAATTCTTCTTTCTTATGAAGCACAAATGCAGCATACATTTTTCAATTCTTACTTTTCAGTCTTCTGCCTCAGTAAAATAAACTTCAAAAAATGGATAATTATTCTTTTTTTTCTTTTTTTTTTTTTTTTTTTTTGAGAATAAGACATACACCAAATATTTTTAAGAAGATTTCCCTTTATTTTCTTTTAAATTTCAGACATGGGACACAGAACTGGAGAGATCTGCAGAGTCATGGGCTGAAACCTGTCTGTGGGAGCATGGACCAGCAAGCCTTCTTCCATCAATTGGACAAAATCTGGGGGCACATTGGGGAAGGTAGTTTAAGATACTATTTTATGCAATATACAAGATTTTTAAAAATCTAACAAAAGTTGCTTGTTAATAAAAGGAAAAAATGGCAGAAGCTACAACTTTTGAATGATCTAATGCATGCTACTGGCTTTCCTAGGTACAGACCTCCAACATTTCATGTCCAAGCATGGTATGATGAAGTGAAAGATTTCACATATCCCCATCCTCATGAATGCAATCCGTATTGTCCATATAGATGCTCTGGTCCTGTTTGTACACATTACACACAGGTATGTAAGGTGTGCTTGATTTTAATCACATATGAAAAGAGTGGCAGAGACTTCCAGCTGTGACACTTATAGCACAAAAAATTGCACTACATACCACAGCACAGCACAAAAGCACAAAAAGGGCTTGTTTAGACTTCACTGTTACAAGCACTGGGTATCAATGACAAAGTAAGGTGGTCATACAAATCTTTAAATTCATCCTCATAAATATCAGCAGGATGGAGGAAAAAGCTCACAAGCTCCAGTGTTAAACTGAGTGTTACTGCTCAGCGCATTCTGCATAATTTGGATAGCCCTTCCCATAATAGGTTGAAGAAAAAGCTCATTAACAAAAAACCAAAAAGTTTTCTTAGGTACATTCCTCAGATCAAACAGTAGTCTTTAGGACATTGCCTTAACTTCAGGAAGATTTTGAAATGAGTGATAATTTACTTCCTATTTCTGAAATCTGTGTATCTAGCCTGAAGTTTTGTTGAGGGGTACCAGTCATGCTTTAAATGAATAGGAACTACATGATCTTCAGATTATACTATGGCCCACATATAATTCTTGATTTAACATTGGAAAACTTAAAAATTATGAAATTTTAAACAGTTATGTTTAGTAGCATAATTTACAATTGTATCTCATTTAAAAATAAAGCTACCTCTATATTCTTATTTACTGTATCTATAATCTGTAATTACATTTACTATTACATGCAAGATAAATACATATAGACAGCTTTTTGTGGTACTAGTTCTTCACAATAGTTATCTCTTTCAACTCTTATATCCTGCTGGATCTACAGATTTGGCTTACATTGACTAAACAAATTTTCAACATTTGTCATATTTTTATCATTTGAACAATCCAGACTTTGTAATTTTGATTATTTTTAAGATCTGCGATGAAATGTGAATAAAAAGTGCAGCCACCTTAGGTTGCAATGACATAAAAGAATATTAATTTAAAATCCATTATTTGGGTCTATTCAGTGTATGAATATTTTTATGAATGTTTCTATCCTTTCTTACCTCCTTTTACTGCTGAAGAATATCTGTTGACTCAGTCCAATCAATCCAAATCCCTCTGGGCCTTTAGGTTGTACTGGGAACTCCAGCACACAGGACCATAACTTCTAGCTCACAATTATCAATTAATTGTGATTCCTAGAATCAGATCTTCAGATCATGTTTTGTAAATGTTTTGCTACACTTTCAAATATATGCTTATAGCATTTGTATAAAATGAGAGTCATATCTTTACCATCAAGGTAAAACTGGCAGCAGTTTTTTAAAACTGGCAGAGTTTCTCTCTAATTAGGGTATAACTGAAATGCCTTTTGACAGCTGTAATTAGACCACTTCAAGCCATTTATAACAGAGGGGAATACATCACTTTGGTAATTTGAGTTTTGTATGTTGGAGATAGTTTTGATTTTAAGATGATCATCTTTGGTTTTCCTCTTTTCTTTTCCGTAGGTTGTTTGGGCTACAAGTAGCAGAATCGGTTGTGCAATTAATTTGTGTCATAACATGAACATCTGGGGGCAGATTTGGCCAAAAGCAGTTTATCTTGTATGCAATTATTCTCCTAAGTAAGTAGATTGACACCCAAAAATATCTTGAGGGGGCAAGATACTTTTTAATAGTTCAGGAAATAATCTGCAAGGAAATCAGTCTGGATTTTCTGGTTTTTGTACCATTACATAATAGAGCCTTGTTTCCAAACAGCCTTCGGCTGCACAAATACTCTCATGAGTTTTCTGGTGCTTCAGCTTTCTGGCCTGTCTTTTAGTACATATACAACATCAGAGACCTTTATTATAGTGTGATATTTTTCTGAAAAATAAATGTATTTCCGCACTGTGACTTAAAGGAATGTGCAACAGGAAGCCCATGGTTAAGATCAAACTTCATAGAATATTCCATCTAGGTGAGAGTGGAGCCCATTCTCATGAAGTGGAGGAATTTAGTTTTATGGTGCTATACCACTCTGAAAAGATTGTACAGTGATTTATGTCAGTTTTTAATTTTTTTTCTTCATGGACTTTTCAACAAGATCCTGTGAATTTGGTGTGGAATCATAGAATCATTGGGATTGTAAAAGACCATTAAGACCATTGACTCCAGCCAGTAACCTAACGCTGGCAAGTCCACCACTAAACCATGTCCTTGAGTGCCACCTCTACACACCTTTTAAATACCTCCAGGGATGACAACTTCACCATTTCCCTGGGCAGCCTCTTCCAGTGCTTGGCAAATCTTTCAGTGAAAAATGCTTCCTAACATCCAAACCTCCCCTAGTGCAACTTTAGGCCATTTCCTCTCATCCCATTGCTTGTGACTTTGGAATATCAGAAGAGTGTTGTCTATGTGCCTGCTGGTTTTCATAATTTATTTCTTGATATATTAGGTGCTGTTTAATATTAACATGTTAATGTGCTCATTGATTAAGGCATTTTTTGCTTTTTTTTTCTGTAAAGGGGTAACTGGTGGGGTCATGCTCCTTATAAATCCGGCCGCCCCTGTTCTGCATGTCCCCCTAGTTTTGGAGGAGGTTGTAGAGAAAACCTTTGTTACAGAGGTATGTACTATTTCACCATTACAGCTATAAACAGGAATAGAAATGTAACTTTTCTTTTGATTTTTTTCCTCATTGTGCTTTAACATAGTGGAATAAAATATATTATGTGTGTGTCCAAAGACCAGTTAGGCCCTAATTTGCTATGCTGAATGGGATTATATGCTTGTGATGAGTGAGGCTGAGTTTCACCAGAGGGAATGGAGTGCACTGAATTCCTGCTGATAAGTGCTGATTCAGGGCTTTTAGTAGACGAAGATGGAGACTCACTGTGTGCTCTTTATATGTCTTTCTGTAATTACACTGGAAGTCTATGCAGTAATTTGTTTATAGGGAAACATTATCTCATTGACATAGTCATGTGTTGTGTGTGAAAAACCAAGAACAAAGCTGGAAGACATTAGTAATTAAAGAAAATGTCAGCTAGGATTATTAGTTTACAATGTTTGGAATAGCATTTATAGCATTGAACTACAGCATATTACGAAGCTGCTACTTCTTTTTATTCTACTCCGTGAACAACTCATTTAGCAATTTTTGCCAATAACTTCTGAGACTTCATATGGACCATGTGAAAGCTGTATGTGTGTGCCCAAGTAGCTTCCTTATGGTTCTAAGTACGAAATGCAGATACAGTTAGGAGTGTTTCAGAATTATTTTCACTACGTATGAATAGAAGGACCTCATTTTCAGGTGTATGTTACTGTGAAATAAGCTTTATTTGCATGCTATGAACTTGGTAATACTTTGCCCATGTGTAACAGAGATTGTCCTTGTCCAGTTGGTTTTCTGATGGCATGAAGATCTGAAAACAAGTGTGTTAATAACAGTTTCATGTTTCAATTGTGCTACACATGCTGGGAAAAAAAAGTATCATGAACATACTTGATGTGTTTTATTAATCTTGAGTTCTCCAGCTTATGAAGCAGTGTAGAGTTTTCCTTGCTTTCTTCCTTTTGTCCACCATTTTATGAGAACAAAGCAGTTTTACTAAAACATGGTAAAGGATTTACATTCCACACAGATTTTTTTTTTTTTTCTGAGAGATTATATTTTTTTTTGCCCATTTTCTGAAACAGAGGATTCAGAAAGACTGTATTCCCCCCATGAACCAGAAGAGGAAACCAATGAGATTGAACGCCAGCGATCCAAAGCCCAGGATGCAACTGTGCAAAGCCGGCCAAGAACACATCAACCTTCAGCCTCCACAGGCACTGACGATAATGAGAAAAATGAAGTGATAAGCACACAGCAAATGTGTAAGGAATTTACCTGATTTGCAAGTGGTCAACAAAATTGAATTATCTAGCATCAAATTCATTGCAGTGAATTTGCTTTTTGCTTGTTTTAGCTCAGATTGTTTCATGTGAAGTAAGGCTAAGAGATCAGTGCAAAGGAACAACTTGCAATAGGTACAGTAAATTTTACAATTGTCATTTTGAGATTTTTCTGAAAGGCTATATTTGTACATGAGCTGGAATATTTCCCCTTTTTGTAATCCCAGGATTTAAAACTAAGTTGTATTTAATTCTCTTAGGTATGAATGTCCTGCTGGCTGTTTGGATAGCAAAGCCAAAGTTATTGGAAGTGTACATTATGAAATGGTAAATACTTTTAAATTAGATTTTGTAGCAGTAGATTGTTTGATGAAATGTCTTTTCTGTTGGCATATTAGTTAAAATTATATTAAGAATGGATTTTGAGGATGTCAGCATTCACCAAAACTGAAAGCTTACACAAAATGTTTAAGAAAGCATCAGACGACCTAAATTTTCATCTGCTACTCTGTGTGTACTGTACAAATGTACTTCATACTTATAGATACACAGAAATAGAATTTTTGTGTCCACATATTTACATGCAAATATGTGAAGGTGTGACTAAAGGAGGAGTACAGCAATTTTTGGGTATGCTTGTATAAATTGTTTCAGTAAGATGGACCTGCCTGTGTATAACCTTAATACTAGCTGAGAGTATATCATTTACTCTGTAGAATGGGAAAACAGTATAAGAAATTACATCTACTGTGAACCAGTGAACTGTAAATGAGAATAGTTTATCTCTGAGTAAGGCAAAGTGGTGGTTTATTTGCTTGAAATAACACCTACGTGAGCCAAGTCAAACATAAAAGTCTCTTTACCAAGTTTTTAAAGACACGTAATTAAAATCTGTTTTTTGTCTGACATGGATCTGCTTTTCCTGCTCTGTTTTTCAGCAATCCAGTATTTGTAAAGCTGCCATACATTATGGCATCCTAGACAATGAAGGTGGTTGGGTTGATGTGACTAGGCAAGGGAGGAAAAATTACTTTATCAAGTCTTACAGAAATGGTGTTCAGTCAATTGGGTAAGTTTTTTCTTAAAATTAAAATATATGAAAAGGTTTTAATCTGTTTATTTTTATTTAATACAAAATATATCACATTTTTAATAACATTTTGCTACGCCTTTTTGTCATAAATAATATGAAAATGCTATAAAGAGGCATGTGGATATAGCAATATTGTATCCATTCTGAAACTTTAGGCAGTGTTTAATGGTGGACAGAGTTGGCACAATAATAATGTGAAAGAAGGTTAAATAATGTACAGAGTGACTTGGGCAATAACTTTGTTTTTGTAGCTAAATAATGCTGAGAGTATTCAATTAATTAATTGGTAAGAGTATATATTTATTGTCAAAATCTAGCACATACTGGCAGATTATTTTATGTGTTTTGGACTTGGACAGAGCAATCTATGACAGTTAACAAAGCAGTAATATTACAAGTTCATGTTTGTAAATGACCCTCTGGTAGTGTGCATATGGAAAAAGAAGAAAAGACATCTCTTCCTGTATGCTTTGGTAATTTCATCACAGTTCCATAGTTTACATATGACATTTTTCACAAATATTTTGCATGATTTCTACATTGGCCAGTGATAGAATAATATTCCATACTGTGGAAACTTAGTTTGGAGTTGTACTGCATTGCTGAGGTGCCTTCCTTAAGACTGGTATGTGAAAAGAGTTCCAAATTCTTGTAGACATGCTAAAGAAAAGCCCAGAAAAGTAACTCATAGAAATGGAGAATGCTTGGCTGTTTCTTATATAATTATCCAATGATAGATGAAGAACATCAATATTAATATATTTGAATCTAAGATATTATTGGTATTTTCAAATTACATTTCACAATTTTGCAATGTATTCTTCAGAACTTT
Organism: Lonchura striata; assembly: GCF_050655825.1. NCBI lineage: Eukaryota > Metazoa > Chordata > Aves > Passeriformes > Estrildidae > Lonchura > Lonchura striata. Next base: position 125,920,478 of record NC_140704.1, read on the forward strand.
ACACTGAAGTCCTTATTTCTGTCTGTAGTTAGTGGGCATGTAATGGTGGTATGCGTGTAGCTCAAAGGAGTAATATTGAGCTGAAAGAAAAGAGGATTTTTCTGAGTGATATATTTTGCTCCCATGTAAGCCCAAGAGTCCAGGAGACAGGTAATCATCAGCAGCTGTGCTCTCACTCTGTGCAGTGCAAACAAATAATACAGGCTATGACACCTGTCATCATTTCTCTTTTCAACAGGTATGTCGAATCCTCCATAGAGAGGAGCATTGGCATGGTAGCCTTAATTGAGTGGCCTATAATTTGGACTACCTGGGTAGCACTTAAAGCATTGATATAAATCAGTTTCTTTGGATCATCGGATGACCAGACTCTGGTTTGATTTACTTGCCTAAGAATGAAGATACAGGCAGACATTTTTTTACTTGCTTTGATGCAAAGAGAAGTAGATCTTGATTATATCAATGCTAACATATGAGGAGCCAGCTTGCTTACAAATGTAGGAGTAAAAAAGCTGTAAAAAAAAATCTTTAAACTGGAACCAATTGATTTCCCATCAGTTGAAATCTCTGAATTTCTATGCTACATGAGACAAAACTGTATGATTGTCCAGCCTACAGAGTGTATTTAGCACCTATCCTCTGAGAATTGGAACTCAGGGAAAGTTATTTTGGCTATGGGATAAATAAAGATTATTTGCCAAAGTTTCAAACCTTCAAAAGGCCCATCAATAAGGCAGGGGATGCCTTGCAGCTACCTGACTCTCACCAGTGTCTGTAGATGGAGCCTTGTATAAAATACTATTTAGTCTATTCAAGAATAGATGAAATAAAGTGAATCTCACCTCTACTGTGTATTTCAAACCAGAATACAGAATACAGAAAAGTAAGTGTCAGGACAGCATACAGCAAGTGTTCTAATCTTCAGCTCCTTGGATTTCTAATCAGGATGGCTAATGCCAGTGTTTTTTCAGCTGTTGGATTTTCTTAGGATAGGGTACTGTTCTGAATATCTTAACAAGCTAGTCAACAATAGAATACATATTCCTACATCAATGTTTGACAATGCTAGGGCAACAGCAGTATGAGCTACATTATTGAAAGTTAATTGGGACCCAGTAAATGAGCAATGTGAAATTGATGGGTCACACAAGTAAATAAACTGATGCAGGCAAACAGTGAGGTCCACAGGAGAAATTTGCTCCAAAGGTGAAGAGGGAATAATTTCCTTGGTTTTTTTTTTGTTTTGTTTTGTTTTGTTTGGTTTTTTTTGTTTGTTTGTTTTTTTTGTTTTTTTGATAAGTAACTTTATGGGTGCCAAAGCATCCTCAGTTTCTTTGTTACAGATGAAAAATATCACAATCACAGGCATATCCTAGGAGTCAAAAGAGAAGGAAAATAGAAGATTAGGGGAACAAAATAGAAACATTCATCAATTTGTAACAAAATAACATAATCTAGGTACCTGACTTTTTATAACAACAGGAAGCAGGTACATCTGAGTGCTGTATAATTACTGGGGGAAAAAAGAGCTCTTACATGTTATATTGGGTTTTTAATGATGCTGATAATGACAGGAGATGCCAAGTCCAAAAGTAGAATTTAATTAAACATTTCAGAAAGGCAGTGAGGAGAAACTCTTCTCAGTGTTAGGTTTGCTTATAGGAACGAACCTTTAGCAAAACCTGAATGACCTCTTCTGGTAGATGAAAGCTTCTGAGCAACCACATTTTACATTATGAGGGACCAATATATTGCTTACTTGGTTCTTATCACACGTTCTCTTAGCAAATTAAACTCCTGAAAGAGTTTAACACACATTCCTGTTTTTGAAACAGATTCACTGGGAGTACAAAGCAAATATGTCATTGCAACTGTGGGGGAGGAGGTGCAGTGGCTAAAACCTGATCATGGACATTCTCTTGGGTTTATTTCCATATTTTCTAATAAAAATTATTCTAGCTAAAAGAAATCTGTTATATATAACAGATATATATATAACTGAAATATGTTATTTACTGATAATTTCTAATATTTCTTCTTCAGAAAATACCAATCTGCTAACTCCTTCACTGTCTCTAAAGTAACAGGTTAGTATTTATTTCTTACAAGCTCAGTACTACTCTACTTTTTCTAAATAGTACGCATTTACTTGTTGGTGTTTTATTTTCTTCAGTTCAGGCTATCACCTGTGAAACCACAGTGGAACAACTGTGCCCATTTCAAAAACCAGCTTCACACTGTCCGAGGTAAAATTCATAAAATGTTTTTAATTTAAAGTGCTGCTCTATTTTCTGCCATTTAGTAATTATTTTATCTTAAGTTGTTGAGAAAGGTGACAACAGTGGCTGTAAAAATAAAGTAAAAAATGTTCAAGTGATAATTTAATCTTTGGTCTCAGTAGAAGACAGGGTAGGTAAAGATCATCTGCAGGATTTTTCATTAAGAAAATCTCTTTTATTCGTTAAGATCCTGTTGCTGATCTTAGTGAAATCCTTACACTAAAGACTGTGAATAAAAGTGCATTTTATTTTTTATTGTCCATTATTTTATATATATGCACTTTGGGCAAAGTACACTTTATTTCAATTTATTTACCTGTAATGCAGATACAATAGAAGGATAAAATTCAGATAATTGTCATGGAAGTTACCCATTTGCTTGGGAATTCTGGAGAAACTGGATTAAAAAAAATTGAAACATGTCTAGTTAAGGTAAGGCCTGGTCTTTAAATATCTGTGCCATTTCTTTGAAGGCTGTGTTTTAACTCTTCAAAAGGCACCTGTATCACAATATTTTGACAAAGGAGTTTGGTAACGCTTCTTAAAACCATAGATGAGTCAAAGGTAAATACACTGTAGCATGATTTACCACAAATTAAGCTGGAGATATCCACAGGATTACTTTCATAGCAATCATTCAGCCAACACAGGAAACAAGTACAAAGCCAAAACTGCTAGGAAAACATCCCTTCATGTAGCACTTGGGTCCATGGACTTACTTGGTGTTTGGCTATGACTCCTGGCTTTCTAGCTGGAAGATGTGGAGAAGTAAGCTGAGGACTGGAACACAGGAATGGATGGCTACAATCTCTTATCTGTTTCTTTTTCTCTTTATTATTAAAAACTAAAGCTAGCTTCATTAACAGAAAAACAGGTTTTGTCTTTAGGAAAATTAAAGAATAAGTACAAGAATAAGTACAAATGACATAATTCTGATGTGTCAACTTAAGGAACTTCACAACGGCAGTGATTCATTCAAGATTCCATGCATGGTCTTAATTCTGAAAATGTGGTCTTGGAAATTACAAGCAGTAATCAGTCATGGCATTGATTACACAACCTCATTTTTTCCTCTTACTCCCAACTCGTAAGTCAGCAGGTCTTCAACATGCTTCTTCAATTCTTTCTTCCTTCTGACAAAAATATCTTTCCTGACTCTTATCAGCATGTTTTAGTTACCCATCTGGCAAGACTCTAGCATGCCCAAGTGATTTGACTTCCCAAATATTGATTGGAGCTCTGATAACATTTTAGAAAAGAACACTTGCCCAGGTCTGTCCATGTAGGGTGGCTCCATTTTTCAGATGAAGTTGCTCAGAGTAGACCTAGAGTCAGACAATGATTCTTGCTTGTAGCATATCACAGTTAGCAAATAAAATGCTGATACTTTCTGTACTACACTTAGCTTCCCACGTGGTTTTCCTGCGCATTTTGAAGGTATAGAAGACATGAACCACAGAAAAAGTTTTCCTCAAATGTTAACAAAATGCTGTTAATAAAGACAATGTTTGTTTTAGTAGGTTTCTGACCTCCCAGAATCAGCTAGATTCATCTAGATGAAAATCCAAGGTTTTTCATTCTAGCCACATATGCCAATGCTCAGCTTCATTATAAGTTGCTAAATTGACTTGTGTCACTGGGTCATCAGTATCAAAGCAGGTCCTCAGTCAGATCTGCCTCTTCTGAGACTGTACATTTTATGTAGGGCACGTAGGTAAATTATAGAGTAATGAACAGGCTGTCTTCTCACTGATGTTTGTACTTGCCTCACATGTGTTGAACAAGAACACCATCTACTTATCCAAAGGAAAGAAGACCAGACTTGTTAAAGTATGATTTTAAGCATGACATGTGAAATTCAACACATCAGCAATGCTTTCAGTTGTATGGTCAAAGCCTTGAAAACTGACAGGTTTTAAATAGCATTATGGATCCATATGTATAGACAATCAGCTTGATTTATATTTAATAATGCTGTCATTGAACATGATATATTAATGCTCTGATACTCTTCCTAACTGTATGTGGCTTTGTTTTTGATCTTTCAGGGTGTACTGTCCTCACAACTGTATGCAGGCAAATCCACACTATGCTCGTGTAATTGGTACACGAATTTATTCTGATGTAAGTATGGGGATTTACATTGTGTTATAAAATGAGATATAAAATTCTATGAAAAAAGTTATAATGTAACTCCAAGATAGAATATTGATATACAGTTTTCCTCCATATGATGATTTTTTACAAAAAGAAACCCTTTGTTTTTAAAAGATTATTTTCAGAGGCTCCTATTTAAGTTAGCAGTAGTCAAAAGCTGAAGATATTGAAAGTTATTTGAAAACTCATTGTAGGCTTCACTAGACTCTGGACCCATACTTTAAATTTTTTTCAATCAAAATTCCCACTGTTCTATATTTGTTCAATATTAGCAGTGTATACTCATTTAAACCCTTGCACTTTAGATTCTGATGCAACCATAACTCCTGCCAGACTTTACAAAAAATATTGCTCTTAAAATTAATGTCTGCAGTCTTGTTATTTTGAATATTTCTTATGTGTGTGGATACTAAGTATTTCCAACACAGTTGGATATACTTACGTAAAGTATCTCACACGGTCATATTATTTTAACAGACTTTTTTTTGTCATTCTGTTTGCTAGTCAACTTTTTTCCCTGTCTTTTCTACAGCATGTTTAGTTCTGAGGTGGGTAGAAAGTCTGAAAAGAGATTTCTAATTTATGCCCCTCCTTTGTCATGTCTCTATGAAGGACCCAGGATGTAGTGGCAGAGAAAGCAGTTTGTATTTTTGGCAGTAAAATCTGGGGTTTGACTGCCTTATGGATGTCATAAAGAATAGTATGACAACTACTGGGTCACATGATGATTTTTACTACTTTTCAGTTCTTTGAAATGTGTGAAACCAGTATGTGAGTATTTACTCTTAAGCATTATGAAACTAACTGAGTGTTTTGTCCTGGAAACACTCTTGTCCATAAGTAGTATCATGGTGTGAATAGTATTTCCAGTTTAGAAAGATAATTGATTTGTGTACTGGATCCTTAATGTACATAAAAGGGGCAGTGAAAATAGATTCAATGCAAGTCCAGTTTGTGAAAGATGATTTTTTTTCAGCTCTGTGGTTGCAATAAAGGGCTACAGACCAAGTTTCCCAGTGAGTTAAAAGAGACTGTTGTAGGAGAAATAAGACATTGTGTTTAATCTTGACAGGGGGAATCTCATAATATGTATTTTCTTTGGCTGGAGAAGTTCCAGATGACTTTAATTAATGTTATGGAGGCATACTTTAAAATTTTTTTAGGTGTCCTATTTCATTATTCATCTCTATTATGTAGAAATGTGTGCAGCCATATTGCTTTTAGGAAAAAATGGACATAAGTACAGATAAAAAATCAGAGATGGGAGTCTTATCAACTTCAGATGCTGTCAGGGTAGACATTTACACTGAGGGTGCTTACCTATATTATGCATTCAGTAGTTTTTAGTACAGAGAGTATAGTGGTAAAAGAGATATATACGTATCTGCAGAACAGAATTAATTTGAATTTTTCAGCCTCCTTATTTCTTACAGGGCCTAGAGACCAACAAATATATTTTATCTAAAGAGTTCAATGGAGTTGTATCATTTTGTATCATTTGAGGACTTTGGTCATACTAATTTTTGTTTTAGTAACCATATATGGAAATATTCCCTGAAACTTTTGCAAAAGTATTCATAATTCTCTGTTATGGGAAAATATAGAAAATATGATGTAGAAAGCTATTAAATAGCTCCTATGATGGTATGTTAAAGACACTTGTGGTTTAAATGCCTTTGTAGAGTAGTGCTATGCTGTGGTAGATACTGGTATTTGTTGAGTATCTGAAGAAGGAAAATAATTAACTTGGTATTCAGATCCTATGACCTGTTAAAAATGCTAATAAAATTAGGAGTGTTCACAACACAGTAATAAAGCACGACCACGTAATGCTGTATGAAGTGTTCATGCTAACTTAAAAATACTGCCTTATACATCCTTTGGAATTTCTTCATCAAAATGAAAGAAACAACAACAAATCTTTGAAGTTTTCCAGAAAGTGACACAAGGATGCTAATGTAAACCACAAATAATATGCTGAAATTTGTGATAGACATAGTGAAATCCTGTTTTTCTTAAATTAAAAGGAGGCTTGCCTTAGTGGCTCAAGGATGTGTGATCTGGATGACATAATATTGAGCATAGGAAATACTGTGGCATCACTACTGGAATCTGATTCTATTTAGATGCATGTCTAATAGTCTCATTTCAAGACAATGAGAAGTTATTGAGAGATAAGGACAGATAATACTTTGTAAAAAAAGATATTTTGTATATGTTTATAAAACTATGTGCATCTATTTGTAGCTATTCCTACAAACTAGTTTATAATTATGAATTTATACTCATGTAATTGTTCATTTATTCAAAAACCATGTGCATTTGTTCTCTAGTCTCATCTGGAATGTAGCATCAAAATATCAGTTTATTTTTCATCTGACAATAGCTTCTGAGCTGGCTTCATGAACCCCAGTCTTCTGACCTCTCCTTTTTCACATATTCCATTCAAGGGTCTTGCCTTCACCTTTGAAATGTAGTGCATTAGCCCAGCCAACTTGATTGGTTCAGTTGTGGTGGCAGCCCTAACAATGGCTCCATCCTTTGCTGGAGATAGTTTCCAGCAAGCAGTTAGCCTGCTCTGTCAAAATCTCCATCTCTTGACTTTTCCTTTCCTTTTTACTTGACTGGAAACTTCCAAATAATGTTGGAACAGCCAGTATCTTAGCCACCCTCATATGTAATTATGAAAGTATACCCCTATATCATGATGTAAAGGGTGAGAGATTGTACCTCCATCCTTTTTTTACATCTCCAGTGAGAACTGAAAACAAAGTTACTGCTGTGTTATTGTACTAGGAATGAATAGAGTGGTGTTCTTCTAGTTCTTCAGTGTAGTTAATTGCTTGTAAATATAATCTTTTATTTCTTCTGACTGTAATCCTGTATTGCAGAGGCCATTATTCCCCCTGGGTATTTGAAATTGCACATGATCAGTCTACTCTTTTGTTACTCCACAGTATGGATAAATAAAGTGTGCTGAAATCTTAACAATAAAGCATCTATTGGTGTTCAGGGCATAAAAAACCATTTTGCAACCTTGGGAGGAGGAAAAGTAGAGAGGGGTATAAATGGCATCCTTTCTGGCATGTTCAAAAACTGCACCCAGCAGTGTGGAGAGAAAAACTCTAAAGCATCTTTACAAAAGATTATTTGCATAAATTATTTCAGATCTTTACTGGATAAATATTGTAACATTAATAAACAATAAATGAGTGAACTATATATGAGTGAACCTGGCAAGTCCTGTGCTTAGAATGAAAGTAGGAAGATCATTGCTTTTTAAATTCTTGATTTTATATAGCATTGAGATTGAAAATGGCTGTGATAACATATAAAATATTCCAATTATAACTGGAAGAAATGCAGTTTTTTTGCTTAAATCGTGGCCTTTCTGACCAGCTATTTATATTTCTATTGGCTAAATTTTTAAGGTTGCTTGTGGAGAAACTTATTGCATTGAACACTTTTCCCACCAAAATACCTCATCTTTAAGTGGAGAGATACTGAAGCTGGAACTGCACTTTACTGTGCTGTCTTTTAAATATTGGGACCTACCTTCTGGAATATCTTAAGAAGTTTCATTCTTCTGACAATTGTTAAAGTGCTGAAAGACTAATAGAGTAGTGCAAGTTTAAATCAATTATTTAAATAAAAGTTATCAAGAATGTCACTGAGAAATCCTCTTATGGCTATTGTTTATTCCTCATGGATTTACAAGGGGAATTTGTGACCAGAAAATAGAGATTTCAAGCAGCTATAAGTGCTGTTAATTTAACAGAGAACTTTCACTTTAGACCTTTATCTTCTCTCTGATGCTCCCATTATACCCTTTATCTAATTAGCTTTTAGTATTTACCCATGCCTGGATAGAAAACTGTAATGCTCCCTTTAATTATGAGTCATTTCAGTAATGTTTGAGATTTTGGCTGATAGATCCTTTCATTTTGAAAGGCTGAAGAATTCAAACATGTTCCTGATCTTTGAACTGAAATAGCCTGAAATAAATTATTTTTGCATCATGGTGAAAGCGATCTGAAATCTCTTCCTGAATTCCTGATGTAAATATTGTAAGACTAATAAAATTAGTCATGCAATAAATATTATTATTTTATGTTTCTTAGACTTGGTTTAAATACCTGTATTTGTCTTCTGTCATGGCTTGACATGTCAAACCACGACATTTCTTCTTAGATAGGGTGAAATCAAAGGATGAATGCAAAGCTAATCTGTGTCTTCACTCCTCAGATCTCCAGCATCTGCCGGGCAGCAGTGCACGCTGGTGTGGTCCGCAACCAGGGCGGTTACGTTGATGTGATGCCAGTGGACAAAAGAAAGGTCTATGTGGCTTCCTTTCAAAATGGGATATATTCAGAAAGGTACAGAGCCCATTTACAAAGGCTACACTTTACTCTTGGCTTTGATAACGTTCACAGTCCTGCATTGTGTCTGCTTGTACCTGGGGCAGTGCTAGAAGCCCAACAAGCAGGCCACAAGGGGTGATTTACAGGGCTTGTGTGACAGCAGCTGGGGTGACTTTGGAGAAGCTGTGCTGGTGGAGCTGCCTGCCTCCTCTAAGCTCGTACATTACCCTGAAAAGCTGCTTATGAAATAAAGTACACCTCTTGTTTGCTTTGCTGGTTCTCTTATTATTTATATTTCTCTTAATATTTATTTGATTTGCTGGTTCTCTCTCAATATTTAATAGTAAAATTGCAGTTACGTCTTTAAGGATTTTTTAAAAATTAGCATTAATGATGCAGGTTCATTGGTTCCTGATGTTCATTATTATGTTCATTGTTCCTGATTGGTTCATTAGTGATTTACATGGTATCAAACCAGTGATCCTGAATCATATTTAATACTTACAAGCATTAAAATTCACAATCATTTAAACATATTATTGATGTTCTCTTTTTTAATAATTTGTTGTTAACAGTGTTTTTTGAAAGACAGGGAGATGCTGTGAAAGTTCACTGCTTGTATTGAATGTATTTATACATTGTGTGCTGATAACACATTGCTATATGTTGCAGATTTAATTTAATCCCTGAAAGGGTTCTCCAGGTTCTATAGCAAGAAAGACAAATTACTATAAAAACATTGTACCACTCTTTTTGTCCTGTAAAGCTAAGAATGTTTCTTAGACTAAAAATTATGGTTACCTAACCAGACGATAGTCTTTCTGAGAAATTTGAGTGGGAAAAACTTCAAAAGGTTTCTGTAAAAAACTCAGAAGTAGGAAAATAATGAGTATTTTTGTCTTGTTTTTAATTGTGGGTAGGATAATGTCTTCTCTCTCTTCAACAGTTCTGAAAGCTTGTAAAATACAGATTTTCTTTGCTCAATGGATGGCTTATTTTACATATTTTTTGATTTTTCTCTGTGATCATCTAATTCCCTTAGAGTGCTTCCTTACTGACACTTTTGCTCTCCATATAAATTTTCTTGAATAGAGAGGCAAATAGGAAGAATGTTGCCAATTTGATATTTATGCTTTAATATAGGTATTCTATCCAATCTATAAATATACATTTAAAACTATGTATAAATACACATATATTTACATATTAATCATCTTGGTAAAGTTTGGGAGGTCAGCAGTTTGGAAAAGAGTCACATGCAAGTTTTCTGTGAAGCAGAAGATGATGAATTCTCATGCAGTTACAGCCAACCTGTTCCATCGTGCCTTTCCTTGCTTCCACCTCCATTTCCCTTTCCTTCCCAGATAAACTTCAGACAGGGTTGCCTGAAGAAAAAGCAATGAACCATTAAATAAGACATGCTGGTCCAACTTCTAAGGCAAAAATACTCATTCTATCAACATTTCATTGGAATTGGGTGTTTTTGTTTCTTTTCTTTTTAAACCAGATACTTATCCATTCAGAAGGCATTCCCCTTGGTTTTGTTAGATATTAGGTCTCTGTAGAAATCTATTCTTCATCTTAAGAGCAACTAACAAACAAGTGATCTCCTGAGTCTGCAAGTTCTCTCCAAATAGAGTTGCTAGAAGAGTAAGCATAAGATGTATGTTTTCTCTATTTTCAAAACACTTTTAGCATTTTGCTTCAATTCTTTAAACCAGAATCCCTCATCACAAAGGATTACTTGAATTTTTTTTATGTTGGATTTTGTTCCAGTTAAGCTGTTTGGAAAAAAAAAATCTGAAATTTATATAGTTTTTATTTGTAGCAGTTTTAAAGAAATCCTAAATAGATAAATTTTAGGAGTTGTCACACAAAGTGCTGCAGGATACTAGAATTAACAATTGAAAAATTTTAAAAGTTGTTATTGGAGTGTTTTTGTCTTAAAAATAACATAAAAAATGTCTTTATATTTCAGTTTACAGAATCCTCCAGGAAGCAAGGCTTTCAGAGTATTTGCTGTTGTTTGAATCTAGCAAGTAAAACATCAAACAGGCAAGTGAATACAGAGCACTTGGAAAAGATTAATACAGGCCATTTCATGTGATTCCTAAAATTTGTATAAAGCTGTAACATTATTGTACAGAAGATGTATGCTGCTTTCCACCAAAAAGTTTAAATTACATATAAATCTTAATGAAAAAAATTGTAAAAATAAACATGGGAGAAAAATGCATTTGAAAATCTATAATGATATATAACATTACTTTGAATCCTGTGTTAAATATTGCTATATTTTCTTAGCAGTTACTCCTATACAGTTAATTCAAAGCTCATAAATGTTCTTTGTTTTCTTTATCTAAATATATTATTATATGGTGCTTTATATATGCCACTAACAGTAACCTTAAAACTATACCAGAGGGAGGCCTGAGTTTTTATTTCCAATGTACATAAGTCATCCCAATATTTTGATAAAATAAATCATGCCTTAAAGTAAAATAAATGCATATATAACTTTTTGATGATTTAAAGTAGCATTAGCCATGAAAGCATCAATGAAGAGCTAGACTGTTCTCAATTTTACACTAATCATAACAAGTACAAATACCTATTTTGAAATAAATTAGGAAATATAAAATGTAGGAAGAAGTCCTGGGTCATACTAGCATGTTTTCCGTTAAAAAGTATTCTTAAGAGACTGGGCCATTCATGTCAATTATTTTTAAAATAGATTAATAACAGATTTATTGGATGCTGCTAAGCTCTTTAATTCAAATAGCCATAGTTCATTACGGTCCAATCCTTTGCAGATATCCCATTGTCTTGGGATGGGTGTGTGAAACAGACATACATAACCTTGAAGGATCTCGTAAAATCTTTGTATTGAGAAGTGCAGTAACCTGAAATTAATGAATAAGCCTGAAGTTCTGCACAAACACATGCTTTATTTTTGCTATGTGATTCCTTCAATTTACCTAAATTTGAGTTCAGAAAAAAATGTAGAATTGTACACATACAAAAAAATTTGCAAGCTTATAGCCTTAAGCTGTACATGTTATCAATATGCCAAACATGAATATGGGAGTAAATGTTCAAAAAAACCAAAGAAAATGGTAACAAAGGCTAACCTTGCTCCTTGTGACCTGGCAAATACTCCTGCAGGCCAGGAAGTATAGTGGTATGAAGCCCAGTGACAATTAGGTCATTTGTTGCTTCACATTTTTAAAGAATTCATTTATGGTGAACAGCTTGGTACATTAATTTTACCATATTATGGTATATGAAGAACATGTAGTGGTGATACTATGTTTCTTTCTATGAAAAGTATATTGGTGCTTTAAGACTAAAAAGCTGTTAAACTTTATTTTTGGTATATTTTGTTTCTGTTGTTGAATTTATTTCACTCCAACTTGTAAACTTATTCATATTCTTCATATTTCAGAATACCATATTCTGCATTCTCTTTTGCTACATGTACTACCTCATGTAGTTAGGCAAGCTTTGTTAGTTTTTTAATCTGTTTTGAATAAAATTAATTTACATTGTAAGAATACCTTTCACAGCTTTTTTTTTTCCCTCCTGATTCAAGAGAAAGTAGCAGCCACCCTAAATATGTCTTTGTTTCTTTTTCTGCCCTAAACATTGCAAGCAACCATAATCTGAGATTCTAAAACTGTAAAGGCAGTTTAGACCCAAAATTCCCACTAATTACATCAGAAATCTTATGGATAAATCTAATTTTTTCAAGTTTTGACCAGGGTCAAGTCGATGAAGGAGACTAAGAGTCTTTTATATATAACCTTATTTTCTTCTGCAAGTGGTGGCCATTGAAAGAAACACTTATATAGATTTTGCAATACTGGCATTAACCATTTTTCAGGATTGAAACCAAGTTCCTGCACAATGGGGCAGGGGTAGACCCTTGGGGCCATAACAATAAAATTAATGTTTGGTGGAACGAGAGAGCTCCAACATTCCATGTTTGAATAATTGCTGTGAGCAGCTCTACTAATCAACAGAGTGCCAAGAAGAAAGTTACTCACCATCCTTTCTCCTCATTGCCCAAATTTTTGGAGTTTCGTTGCTTTCCCACATGCAATGACTATCCTGTTCTTATGTAAATATTCCAGCTTCCACCAGCTTTTTGAGAGTCTTTCTTCTGTATTTACTGTAAGTATAAGGCAATGAGTAGGCATTTCCAGAAAGTTGTAGAATGGGAGCTACACTTTGGTATTTCTTTCTGCAGCAGAAGCAACTGTAGGCCAGATGCTCACAACAAATTCACACAAAGCCCAAAAGAATAACTAACAGTATTAGAAAACTTGACTGATGAAAAAAACATACAGAAAAGTCATTTTTTTGCTTTAGTGAACTTGAGACATATACTCATAATACTAGCTGGACAGAAACTAAGGGAATGTAAAAAAAAACATTTCCTAAAATGTGGATGCTGAGGAATTTTTATTAAAGGGCTCACAGAATTTGTTGTGTCTTGAGACACAATCACAGAGAACAGTCTTTTTGCATAGAGAACAGTCTGATCTAAAAATTTTGCATAAACTGATTTTTGAAACCAAACCTAAAACACAGGTTGGGAGAACATTTGTGTAAGTTTACAGCTTTTTAACTGAATAAATAGATTCAAGTTTTATGTAAATGTCAAGAGTGTCAGCTGTCTATGGATTCTCAGTGGATTTGAAAGAGGAAAATAACATCAGCTTTTTTTGCATGTATTGATATGTTCAGGACAATGCATGACCCTTAACTTCATATGGCAGAGATATAAGCAAGTTACTCACATTAACAGTGTCTTCTGTGTGGCAATTGCTTTTGAAGTATGTTTTGAATTTGGTTTAAAAGCGAGGTAACCCAGATTCCTGTGAATACACAAGGGAGGGTTTATTTCCTGCTATTTCTGCAGCCATACAAAGGACAAGATTTAGAAACATAAATATTTGGAAGTTGCAAAGATTGTTCATACAGTGCAATATTCTGTTCAGAAGTGTATATAAATACTGTATGAAATACTGTTCGGTCACAGTTCTATGGCTTAAGGGTTTTTATAATGTCTGTGGAACTCTAGGGAATTATACAAGGAGTGAAAAGCCTGAAGATTTTTGTTTCATTCACTGTATAATATGCATCTTAGAGAGCTTTAGCTATACAAATGACAACACACTTTAACACTCAGGAAGTTGCATATGAATTTATAAAAACATACATTGTGAATATAGGAAAAGAAGCCATGCTGTCAGTCTTAGCTTTAGCCTGTCTTTGCTGTCAGAAATAAATGATGGAGATAGTGTTGTATATATGGTCATTATTTATATTACTGATATTATTCTTAGTAAAGCAGAAGTCCTTGACATGACAAGTGAAAACACATTAAAATGTGATTCCTGCTCCATGTTAGCATAGGATGATAATGTGACACCTGAAATTTGCCATCGGCTGTTCAATGATCTGTGCTGTCTTGCTCATCTTAGCCTGTTTGCTGGGAGACAGATTCCTACATCATTAAACCATCATAGCATTTTGTAAAAAGTGCTGATAATGAGTGTTAAATATTCAGAAGCTAGCAAAGCCCCCCAGTCAGGCCAGCTTGGTATGGTAAGGCACAGGAAGATATAAAAGATGGAAGATATAAAAGATGGAAGATATAAAAGTCAAGGACATGCAACAAAAATTGCCACAAAGCTCCTATGTGTCACTATCTGCATTGATTACTGCAGTAATCACCCCAGTTACTCAATTCAATATATGCCCCCAGTGCTCTATCCAATGTGTTTTGTCTTTGCTAACAATAGGATTAGTCTCTGAGGGTTGGCAGTAAAACTGTTGGTTAAAAACTGAGATATGCTGGCCAAACAACACTATGTCCTAGTAGGCAGAGAAAAGACTTCAGTTGCCAATAGCAGTAACTCTTGGGCTTTTAAATCTCCAAATTTAATGTAAAGCATAAGCATTTATAAAAATATTAGCAATAATACTGAAATTTAACATGAAGTCTGATTACGCAGTTTTATTTGATGTGTTTGCAGTTATTTCTGAATGAGTGATTTTCTATGACAATATCCATATTAAGAGTATAATCTTAAAATAAATACAAGAACTTGCCTTTAAATTTGCTCACATATCTGCATTCTGAGAAACTCATAAGACTTCGTAGTAATACTCATTATTTTTAGGATCCTCAAGAAATTAGAAATGCTAGGAGGTAGTAGGGCTTCCAAACAGCCTACACAGCTTGAAAAACAAGTACTTCAGTGGCTTAATTATTCACTTAGGCTTGTTTATATGCAATGTAAATAGCAAGTTGGCTCTGACTTCTTATAAATTGCTGCTACTGTACATCTCAAAGATAAATTGGAAACAGTTGCTAAATAAATCTCCCTGTAGTCAGTTCAATCTTCATTCTGTATTTATCTGTTGAAATCCATCTGTTTCTTGTTGGTGGTTGTTTGCCTACTGAAGATCATGTCCTCTGAATAAGTATTTCTTTCATTGTGTCAGAACAACTCCAAGACCTTTGAGGCTGCAGGCTGCACTGAGCACAGAAACAGAGCAATCATTTTATGCAAAAGGACTTAGTCTCAGATTTTGGATTTAGCTCAGTTCAGTACACAAAGAAGTGCATTGTTTGAATTGATTTAGTGCTTACTGTACTGTACTAGTCCTGTTCCAGCACAGCCATAAAACTGAGGCAAGGAATAATTTTGTGAAATACTCTGAGCCCTTCTCTCTTACCCAATAAGAGCTGTGGGGTAAAGTAGATCAGTTTGCCTTTTTAAATAATAGGACTAGCTAGACAGATGGGTTAGGTGGCTTATTAATAAAGACATGCCCTTCTGCCAGTGATTGAGGGTTTATGCATGTTATACCAAATATGTTCAGTGATGTGCAGATGGTGCAGATGCTGTGATTTTTTTGCTTGGCACTAATATTAAAATTATTTAAATTTGGACACTTCTCCAGTAGCTTTTAAAGCATTTTAAAGCAGTTTTCTAAAGTTACAAGGCAATTAGTTTCTAATTTGTTATTCTTTTGTAATATGTAAAGATTTGTCCTAGAAATAAGGAAGTCACACCTTGACTGAGATGCACTGTTGCATCTACTACACAATAAAAGTATTGTTCTTTCTTTTCTGCTAATGCTTCAATTCAATTTGTAGTCTCATTACAAGTCCTGGAAAAGTACAAGACTTGAGGAAAATCATCATCTCTACCAAAGTCTCTCAGAAGACATTAAGCTCTCATTTATCTCACAATCAGTACAGCATCCAAACAGTAACTCAGAACCACTCCCATAAAAATGTCAGTCTATGGCCCCTGAGAGGCTGAGATTCCAACCCAGCTTATAAATTAACATAAGTCAAAGGCATGGAAAAAGGTTTAACAGGTGATGGGAGACAAATTTGCAATAAAATCTAGAATAGCTGAGATATCAGAGATTATGAGAAATGCCTCTTAAGGAAAGCAGGGCATTTTGATGTATTAGGAGATGAACCTATGTGCTTGTATCTCACGATCCATGCATAGAACTGGTAGATGCTACTATAAAACAGAGTAAATATTAATAAAGTTTTATCTTAATACCTTAAAACTGTCTACTTACTATCCCAAACTGAATAACCTTTAAGTAACATCTCAAAGCTCATTAGGTTTGTTTTGGTTTGTAAAATTAGGCAAATAGCAAGGTCAGGGGGGCTGAGAATGAGAATTTTTCTGGAGTTTGACTGGTAGGGGAATAAGAACTTGGTGACGTATACTGATGCACAAAAATCTGAAGCAAATTTTCAAGTTCACTCACAAGTACTCAAACTCTCAGAAAACATATTTCCTGTGACCTTTATTCTTTCTGTCAACAAAACATTTAAATGGGTATCCATTTAAGTTACATTTCCTTGTTTTGTAGGACTGGCAGAAGAAATTGATTTTCAATTAGTTTTAACAAATTTGGGTCTGAAGTTATTTAGTGATAGCTGCAAGATGAAATAAGAAACAACCCTCATTGTATTTCAGAAATACTTTTTTATGCCTTTAAACTGCTTATAATACAGAGCTACAGCTTTCAGTGTTCTCTGATGAAATAAAGACTATTGTGGAACTTTGACTTTTAAGAACTATTCTAAGAGTCTGGAGGTGATGGATGAGGAAGATGGGGTGGGGGAATTGTTTGTTTTATAATTTTGTCATAATAGGTTTCCCAAATTACTTAGATTAGGTAGCAAGTACATCTTCCTGTCTTCTAAACTGAACAATCTCTTAATTTCTGGAGTTAGATATTTAATTATTTAAATTTGTAGATACAGAGGTTCCAACCTGTAATTTTATTTTAAATAATTTACAAGAACTTAAAACTGAATTTATATTCCTGTAGTTTCTTCAACTCAAGAATCTTCTCTTTGCTTGTTTTTTCCAATCTTTTGTTCACCATGTATCTCTGCCAGTTTGGTCAGTAATACTCTTCTGATATATGTATTTCTAGGCAGCAGTGTGTTAGGAGTGAAAATCCAGAGAATATGCATAGGTAAATAGTTGTAAAACTTGTAATAATATGTGGGTTATCCTCACAGTGCAAGGAAAGTAATCTGCTTGTGTGGAATGCAGTTTGTTTTTCCCAAAAGCCAGTGTAAAGGAAATAGTATCTTTCAACCTACTGACTAACTGATATGTGTTAGTGAAGGACTTATTATTCAGTAAAACTTTTGGGGTTGACCCCGGAGTTGCAAAAAGTATCTGCACAGTTGAGGTTGCTACCCAACTCTCATAACTCATGCCTAGTGACAGAAGTGAGTGTGAAATACAGGCAGTGTCTCTCCTCCCACCTAACCCAGGTGCTTTGTGTCTCAGCAAGAGCATAAATGCCTCTTTTCCTTCCTAGTCAAAGGTGTGAGTTTCAAAAGAAGAGAAAATCTTGAGAGGATGTCTGTGGTGCTATCACTCTGCACAGCAGGGCTAGAGGGATCGCAGACTCCTTGCAGGGCTCTGTCACTGGAAATGCTCATGTGAAATCACAGAGAGAGGAAGAGAGAGAGAGGGAGGAAGGGAAGGAGTCCTTCCATAGCAGGAGCCCGTACAAGGAAGCATGATAACAAAGACATCTTCAGCATCGTAATAATAATGACAACAGACTAGAAAATTTAGCAAAAAGTATTATGAAGAAATCAGCCTCTTTATTGCTTGATATAGTGTGCAAATTTGACAGAATAATCACACCAATATCTGTGATGATCCTCAAAAAAAAAATGGAATAAGGGTAGCTTTTTCTTTCCATAATAATAATAATAATAATAATAATAATAATAATAATAATAATGATACTTCAGCTGTTAGGCAATTTTTATTATGATGTCATGATTTTTTATGTTGGTGTTTCAAATGTTTCTAGTGGAAGAAGGGTCAACATTTCCTATTCTGAATGATGTATTATGTTGGTACTAAGTGCTTTAATATTGAGAGATTTTTATAAAGGTATCCAATCCACTTCACTGGGACTTTCACTGATCATGATCATGGAATCACAGAATGGCTGTGCTGGGAAGGTATCTCTTGATATCATCCAGGTCAGCCCCCCTGCTCTAGGAGGGCCACCTGGAGCTGGTTGCCTATAACCATGTCCAGACAGTTTTGGAGTATCCCTAAGTACACCACAGCCTCCCTGGGCACCCTGTGCCAGTTCTCAGTCATCCTCAGAGTAAAAATTCATTTACTGATGTTCAGAGGAAACCTCTTGTGTTTCAGTGTGCGCCCATTAACTCTGGTCCTGTCATGGGCACCACTGAAAATAGCCTGGCTCTGTCCTCTCTTCATCCTCCCTTCAGGTATTTATGGACGTTAACAAGATCCTTCCATGCCTTCTCTTCTCTAAGCGGAAGAGTCCCAGGTCTCTCAGCCCTTTCTCATTGGAGAAAACCTCCAATGCCTTAATCATCTGTGTGGCCTCTTGTTGGACTCTCTTTAGTATGTCTGTGTTTCTCCTATGATAAGTAGCCCAGAACTGGACCCATCGCTCCAGGTGGGGCTTCTCCAGTAGAGGGTCAGGAACACCTCTCTCCATCTGCTGGCAACACTCCTCCTAATGCAGCCTAGGCCTTCTAATGCACCAGTGGCCTTCTTTGCTACAGGGCACACTGCTGACTCATGTCCTACTTGGTGTCCTCCAGAGCCCCAGGTTCTGTTCTTCAAAGCTGTTTTCCATCTGAGTGTCCCCCAGTATATTCTGGTGCACAGAGCTGTTCCACTTCAGTTGTAGGACTATGATGTATGACCTGGCACTTCAGCCACCTCTCCTAGTTCGTGTCATCAGCAAACTCACTGAGAATATGCTTCATCTAGACTGTTAATGAAGATGTTGAGCAGGCTTGGACCAAGTACAGGTGCCTGGAGAACACTGCCCTCCAATGAGACACTGTGCTGCTGATCGCAACTCTCTGGGTACCACTATTCATCCAGGTTTTAATCTACCTCACTCTCTGGTCATCAAGGCCACAATTCATTAATCTGCTCTGCAATGGTCTTAAGGCAAACAGTGTTGATCTATTGATAGAAAGTGTCCTCTTTATGCCTTACTTCTAGTGATTTTTACTAGTCGGCAACTAATCTGCTCAACCAGGGGCTGCAGGATCAGGAAGTTTAATGCAGGGATTAATAGAGATTAGTTGATGCTTTTCATTCTTTAGGTGGGGGCAGTCTACAGACACTGGCAAACACTATTCTTAATGTTCTATATAGATAGATATATTTATATATATCTAGATATATATACACACATGCAATCATATTTTCATATTATTTTCCAAAAAAACCTTTTCAATCTCATTATATGACTCTTCAACCTGGATGTATTTCTGTGACCTTCATCTCGTTCTAAGAAGTGTCCCAAATTTCCACTTTGAGGAGCCCAAAATACCCACCTCAGAACATGTCCTTTACAAAATGGAGCAGTAGGCTGAAAGTGATGACCAGTTTTGCTATTTCAGGTGGCTGTTATTCAGTCTTGTAATCACTGACTTAATTCAAACTTAAAGCATTGTGCCAGTCTATTCATGCCTGTTTGCATCAGCTAAGGGCACAACTCAGAAGATGATGTAAAAATGGGACGAGTTACAGTACCATGAGATATGACAAAACTCTGTAAAAAGCAAATGTTTATTTCTACATTATGTCTATAAACAAAGCAGAGAGATTTGAGTGTGATGAATGAACTGATCTCAAAAAAACCTTTTATTTATCTGATTTCTCCAGAATAGCTCTATAGGGAACAGAGGAAGTGAAGCACTTTGGCTTAGAAATGTTTGAGGAAGTAGCATGAATTACAGAACATTCAAAACAGTATGAAATTATCTTAGAGGGAAAAAAATATTAACAAAGAAGAATGCAAGTTATTTGAAATGCTTTGCTTCTCTATCACATAAGAATGACTGACTCTGATTTTGTTTCTAACAGCCTGAGTAGAAATGTTTATAATTCCACGAGGAGGCTTAATCTTAGATCTCACTCCTTCCTCTCCACTACACACATTTTCTCAACAGTCTTATGCCTGCACGTCCTTTTGGGGTGCTTTGCTATGATCCAGTTTGGTGTATCTCTCTGTATGCCAGCTTTTTATACATCAAGCTGACTAATCGTGTTACCCTCTACTACTGTGAATAGGAATAGCACACAGAGGCACATGAGGATGTTCTTCCAAGCAAGGTACAATTTACTTTGACCAAAGGAATGAAACAGGAATGGTCTCATTGCTAGAGGCCTTTCTGCCCCAGATGAGCCTTGAGCTTCCCTGCCTTCTCTTATGTGGGCTGGTCTCAAACTTGGCATGCTAGGTTTGGAGATGAAGTTACAGTTCTTTTGACTTTCAGAAAATCTCTGTGCTTGACATAGCTGACAGCTCCCTTGATCTCTTTCTACCAGGGCATAAATGCTCTGGCATAATGAACAGGATTTATTGGTTTAAAGGACACAGACATAGTAAAAAAAAAAGAATTGGCTAACTTTACTGTCATGTGGAAGAAGCAACTGCCTGTAATGGCTCATTGGCCCAGCTGTCTTTGAGCTGCATAGCTGAAACTCTTCTAGCCCTGGAGCTTTTGCTTCATTTTCCACTTTGGCAAACAATCGTAATCAATAAAAACAACACCAACATTTTTTCACAGTGATTTTTAAAAGCTCAAGTCAAATTTTCAGCTGGTGTCAATCAGGCCAGCAATCTTGACTTCAAGGAAAATTTGCTAATTTATATGAGCTGATGGTATAGTTTAGAATTCTAAAGCTACAGCCTTCAAAAACTCACAGAAAATAAACATTGGCAAAGCTTTTTAAAAGGACATCTAAATTGGTTTCATAGCCTGTCACCTCCATAAATTCATACAACACAGCATGCATGATTTCCTGTTCCCAGGCTCATTTCCCGGTCAACAACACAAAATGGTAATGCAGAGAAACAAACAAAACTCTCTTTAAATTGATGGTATTTTTAAAGTTACTGCTTTTGAAATAAATATTTCATAAATAACTGGTTATACAGTGGAGTATATATCTTCTAGCATGAAGGTTTCAGGAAATAAAGCAGGAGAGAATTGGATTTGCTGCATGGATGGGACAGAAACTCTAGCTTGCACCATGAAGTAATTTTACTGTCATTAATTTTCTTTGAGAGAGAGGCTCTTTTGGCAACCCCTGCAGAGCCCCCAGCACATAACCTGTTTTTGCAAGCTGACCTCAGAGCCAGAGTTTAAGCTAAGCACAGTGAAAATAATGGGTAATCTAAAAAGCCAGGTGTTTGGAGCAGTCTCATACAAACTAATAGGTATTTCTTTTTATAGATGTGTCCTGGTGAGCCAGTCCTAAATGATATTTTGCCAGACCCCAAAACGTGACAAATTTCATGGGAGTGCTCTGATTTTTTTTTTTTTTCCCTCTGCATCCAGTGAATATTTAGGGGGACTGAATAAGAAGCTCTTTAAATTAGTTTTGTGGATTTAATCTTTGCTATTATTTGGTGGAATATAGATTACATCCTATGAATATGTATGGTATTGCAGAACCCAAACCTCTCTTCCTTAGCATTGCTTCAGGAACACTCAGAGGAAAAAATACACGTACCTCTTGTTTTCTATTAATCAAGGCAAAAATCTGATGATACAAATGGTCCTAATTGAACCTGAATGAAATAACAATCATGGGTTTTTATTTAACATGTACACATATATGGGTACTCATATATGTTTGTTGGTACATAACCTGTACATTTATGGCCAAATTTTCTAGAAAATCTGATTTCTGGAGTACAGGGTTAGAATCTACAAGTAGGTGCATAAAACAATACTTAATGCACCTATTCTGCATAAAACAATAGGTGCATAAAACAATACTTAATGGACCTAATCTGTCCCTTGGAGAAGGCACTAGATAAGATCAGAGGTATTTTGAAAACCTAATCATTTTAGTACATGATTCTGGGGAAAAATACCTAGTAAATCATGAACATATTTAAACTACATTATGACACCATGTAATAGTCATATTTTTTCTTGTTTGTTTCCATCAGACTTTTAGAAAACCAGTGTATGCATATGTGTACATGTATATATATGCAGAAAATATTAAGGAGTAGGGAAAGGAAGAGAATATGAGAAAAAGAGAAAAAAAAAGGAACGATCTGTTTTTTAGATTGGGAGATTTATTGCTATATTAAAATAGGTGTGATCAGTAGAGACATTTTCTAACCGGATAGTAAGTTAAATGTGCTAACAATTGGCCTGGCAATTACTTGTTTGAAATCAAACCATTTGAACACTGGAAAAATATTATACTATCATCTGCCAAGATGGTTGTCAAATTTCAGTAATAACTTTTTACATGGAATACTATAATTCATATAAGCACAATTAATGTCACATTTCACAGAATCATAGTAGGCTGAGCTGCAAAGGAATCTGTGCAGGTGTTTTGGTCCCCTGCTCAAGCAAGGCCATCAAGAACCTGTGGCCCAGGACCATAACAGCTTTTGAATATTTCCAAGGATGGAGACTCCACAGCCTCTGAGGGCAAACTGTGCCACTACTCCATCATTTAACACAGATATACAATGGAAAACAATGTATGCCGCATACCACCACTTTCAAGGGGCAAAAATAAAAATTGTCCCGCTTGAGAAATAAGTAGGAGCTCATGATCAATCTTGAAATAAAATTTTCTTATTTCCTTTTCCATTAGTGACTATACCCCCATGCCAACATTTGCTTTTTCTCAAATGTCATCGCTCACACAGTCTTTGTCTACATAGAGGTTTAGCATCTTCTATATTTGGAGGGTCCTGAAGGGGTAGTTTAAATTGCAGATGATTATTTCTATCCCTACAGGCAGTGTTTCCTTTCTATTTGAATGTATAAGCAATCCAATATAATTTTGATTTTGTTGTTGCCAGACTCAGTAAAAAAATCAGAGCTACAAATTTGTATGCACAGCAAAACCAGGTATATTAATATGAGAGTAAAAGTGAATAGGCAAATTTGAATGAAGGCAAAATCACTTGTCAATGGGGTATGATGAGCCTCCAACAATGTCTGAGGGGGAAAAAGTATGCTAGCATTTATAATAATCCTTTTAAACCCCTTAAATTTTATACAGAAGAAAAATCTACAGTTCCTTCATAAACTATTACTTACTATTGAAGAAGAAAAGTAATTGAAATGAAAATTGACATTCAACTGGAACTTAGCTGGGTAAAATTTTATGGGCTAGAACAGAACACTTATATTGATATATTTGAATTACTTAATGTATTTCTGCCATCCTTATCTGAGAATGAGATCCCCGAATTTGGCATAATTAAAATTATCTTCAATAAATTTAAAAACAATACCTTTAAAGAAGCTTGGGCAGGGATAATATGTCCATCAGGTGTGTCATTTGAAGACACACCTTCCCTTATACTGGCATAACTCCTCCAGTTAGAAAAGATATCACACACTGGTGGTGGGTCAAAAGACTGCCACTGGTGTTCACCACTCCCTTTTATCCAACCACTTGGAAATCATCCACTTCTGAACTATCAGGCTGTTGGCGACCCATGAGCCAGAAGATTCCTTGATCTGGGAAGCTGAGGGCAGCAGGGGCTCCTTGGTGGGGCGGGGCAGGGCCTGAAAACCCATCCAGGAGCAGGCTGGGCATGGTGACAGTGGGGCTGCAAAGTTTCTTGCACCATGCCAGACCACAGCTGTAATGATCTTGAAGCTGTCTATGAAAGGATCTCAGCAGTTCCCTAGAGACTGTGCTAAGACAGTGTACCACAAATAGGCAACAAGCTCATGGGTAGCTGCAGCAGTTTCAAAATGCATCAGTTCTAAAATTGAAATATTTTTTTCCTGCCATAAGGAATTTCCTAATAAAGATTACTCAGTAAAAATAAGTGTTTGTTTGTGGATATTGACTTTTCCTATTCTATCTGATACAACTTCTGCAGGATATAATTTTCCAACAGAATCCCTTGAAAAGTGCTTTTGTTCTGAAACTGAACCAAGTATGTTACTAATGTTTAACTTCTACTATCTTCTTGTACTTCACGCAAGACAAGGAAACTTTTTCCATATATAAATCTACACTTCCTTCCTTTCTCTCTTCTTCATTCTATCTACACTCTAGCCTCCTGTGACTTATAGCATTAAAAAAAGGGAGGATATATGAGACATAGAATCAGGTTTTGCAGAATGCATTATGCTATGAGAGATGCAGTTACTTACTGGAATGTAAAAATATCAGGTATTCAACCAGGCCCTTCTTCAAGAGAGCCAGCTACTTTCAATGTCATTTTCAGCTAGTAGAAGAGGGGGAGTTTTTTAAATGCTTGTTGAGTTTTCGCTGAATGTGAAGTCTCTCAAAAAAATTTTATGTTCTGGTCCTTAAAACCCCTCTAATACTAACGAAACTTCAGTAAATAAATAAAACCATCTATCAAATTGCACTGAAGTAAGTGGTGAAGTAACTGGGAGATAGATTAGACAGTACTGCTAGTTTTTCTTTTCCCTTCTTTGGTACTTTAACCCATAAGGTTGGAGAGTGTGCATTGAGCAGGCATTCAGTTGTGTTCAGCTCTATTGCTTTGCAGTTCTGAACAAGCCAGCTACTGAAAAATCATTGAAATTCCTGTCAGATTCATAACCCTTTACAGATACAGGGCTGTACACTAAGCATTGAACACAGTCTGGGGAAAGAAGAGTCTAATATTGCCATGTACATTCATTTAGTTGTAGTAGAGTTGGTTATCACCCATGAAACATGTAATTAAGAACCATTTTTCATAAGTAAGTCTTCTTGCAGCCCAACAAATAGGGATACTTACTGATTATTGTGCTCAGTGCCTGTTTCAGAGATCTTTTAGGGACAAAACCAAGCATGCAATACCTTCTAGTAAGACCTGCTTGTGATATAAGTTTATTTAGAAGTCATGAACAGGTTTCTTGTTTAACAGATAAGGTGTTCAGAGTGAGTTAATAGTACAACACTTACTGCCTTTAGTTCAAATATTTTTGAGTGGTCTGAGGTGGCAGTCACATTACTAAATTGGGCTTTTAAACAGTAATGTGAATACTTGGGGTGGGGTCAGTTGTGGGCAGTTGCTTCTCTTAGAGATTTTAGTTAGCACTAGTTAATGGAAAAGCAGCAGCTGATCTTTGCTTTTGAGGAAGACATTGACCTCACTTTAAGCTCTTAAGGCAAGACACAGAATCTTACATTTTCTAAAAGAAATGTTGAAAATTATCTATTTGAATCCATGTGTGGGCAATTGAGTGATTTACTCAACGTTCACTGCTGTTGAGCACTGGGGGTTCTTTGTGAATTTAAATTTTTATGAGAACACAAATAAAAATAAGCAAATCTAAGTAAACATTTATTTTTCTTTGATTTTTTGTAATTTACATTTGTTTTGTGTATTAACATTTGTTGTGTTTAACTCCAATAGGCAGCTATAGCAGCACACAGCCACTTACTCACTCCTATGCATTGGAATTAAGGACAGAATCCAAAAAGTGAGACAACTTGAGGGTTGAGATAACGTCATTTTAGTAAGGACAGCAAAAGCCACAAAAGCAAACAAATCAAAGCAAGGAATTAATTCACCACTTTGATCTTCATCGGTTTTGTTGATCACTTGGGACAGGAGAGGTGATGTGTTGCCCTAAATTTATTAGGCAACAAAACCAGTTCTGGTCAGGTCACTGCTCTTGCACTGCTTCACATGAGGCACATTCTCCACTGGTGTCCACTGAGTTCTGTCCACCAAAATAGAACTTCACAAAAAAACCCCAGAATTCCTGGCCAGGAGACAGTAGTTCTTGACCACAATAGATTTATTCTTTATCCATCCTCTTCCTATAATGTCTGCTGTGCTTTTAATCAGTTTTATAGAACACCATATTTACATGTTTGTCTGTAAACTGAGAAACTTTCCCTTGGAAAGTGAAAGGCACTTACAAAGCACACCAAAATATAAAATGCTTGTCTAGAAAATTCTACTTCTCTTTCTAGGGAGAATAACAGAAGTGTAGAATCATTAAAGTTGGAAAAGACATCCAAGATCATCAAGTCCAACCCTTAATAAAAGAAGAAATTATGCAAACAAGAAGTTACTGATAGCAGATACTAATTGTATCAGTTAATGCTCAACTGGAAGATACTCAGATACAATGAGCAGGGCATCATTATAGAACCTGTTTGAAACATAACAGAAATGTAATTAATCAGGTGGAATTCATATTTCTTAGGTACACAGAGGAGATGACTTAGAAAAATTGCTTATTTTGTGAATTTTGTGCAATTTTATCCAGAAACCACCCTTGAACACTAACCATTATTGTTTATGACTAACACATTGCCATGTAATTTTTAATAGCCTCTGTTCTTGTCAACAGCTTCATTTAGTAACTGCCTCATTACTTTTCAAATTACAGGAGAACGTAATTCAATTTAATGAAAGCGACTATCACTTTGAAGTCAATATTGATGTAAAGCTGCAGGGGAAAAGTAGCTAAATTTAATAAAAGCAGCGGTTTCTAAATTAAACTCTGTGGCATCTATGCTTTTAAATTGTGTTATGCTTATTGTAGATGTAAGATCAAAGATATTTTTCAAGTACACACCTGGATGCCATCTCTGGAATAGAAAAATTCTAAACACGGCACAGTAGTGCTGATTTTTCTGGGTGAAGATTCTAGATGGGATTTAGTTCATCTATAAAGCTCATATTTTATAATAATATAATTGCTAGTGCAAAAGGCCAAGTCTGCCCACAGTTGGAATTCACCCCTGTTTAGACACGAAGCATAAAGACTCCTCTGCTTGCAATCCTGGTCTTAATAAGCAATACAATCATCTGTGGTCCTTTTCTTGTCCCATGAACAAAGGTGAGCAGTGTTAGAAGAATTCACTTCATTGCAGTTATTGAACATTTTGATTGGAGAGGATAATCAAACCATGAAACTTTGACTTTGCCTCTTGCCCTTTTTATATTAATGAAATATAGACTAAAACATCATTGAAATCTTATTCATTCCAGAAGAGGAATGAAAGGACTGTTATAAAAATCTGCCTCCATGAATCTATTTTGCCTCTTCATGTGCTGTGGCTAAGTTAAAAGACATAATAAAAATTATTATTCAATACCTGACACTAGACAATTTTACAAAAGCAGTCTTTCACACTGTTTTATGTATTTCTTTGACTATAACTAAACAGATTCTAGCGTAGGAAAGAAAAGTTATAAGAAATATATATTTAAAACTTAAGCACCCTCTGTGAGATTTACATTTATTACTTTTCATACCTCTCAGCATAAATCTTTACTAGTGATTGCTTGTATGCCTGTTTGTATGTCTTTATATGAACAAAAAAACCAAAGTGAAAACAGGTTTTTATTTCAAAGTATTTTTTCTTGTTTTTGTATGGGAGACAAGAAAGAATCATTTAGTTTATGTAATTTTATTTGCCTATTTCTGGAATTTTTATACTATCTAGTCCTTTGGGGAGTGCCTCTGCCTCTTATTTTGTATTGCTGGTAAAGACTGATAAGCGCAGCAGTTGTTTTCTTTTCTGTATTCTCTAAAGATGATGTATTATACATTTTAAGTGATTGTGTGGCAAAATCAATGTATATTTAGATTTGTGCATGAAATTCACCTTTATCTACAAAAGTATGAGTGTCCAAAGCCACTTACCTTGTATTATCTGTTCTGAGGCTGGTCTTTAGTATTTTATTGGTCTTAGACTAATTTGGTAGAGTGATAAATGTTGACATAACTCTAAATAATCAATTCCTTTTGTTTATCTACACACTCATGCATATTCTCTATACAGAGGGATAAGGATATTTCCAGAAACTTCATTCTTAAATATCTTTCTGTGAGAAGTATTTATATAGCAAACTGTTCACCAGTCTCAATCACATAATAAAAATATACTGCAATTTAAAAAAAAAAGTGTTTAAGGATCTGGTGTATGACACAGATATTGTTCTTTTCATATTAGAACTGTCTCCACATACATATAATGGATATATAGTGCAGAGAGTTTTAGTTAATTATTAAATTTTTAAAGAAGTTCTGCTTTATCTTTTAATTGCCTTAAAAGAGTTTCTTTTTAATATGGGCATAAAATAATTAAGAAAAACCCCAAACCAATATTTCTAGCAAGCTGCACTTTTCATACCATGTTTGCAAACATGCTCAGTATCCCCAGTAAGAGAAATAATTACTATGTCTGTTTGAACTCTTGCAGTTACCCATATGGCAACCTATTCATCTTTACGAGGCTTGAGATTGATATTAATTTAATTTAGCCTCACACAAGGTATAGAATTTCTGTGTCCAAAATTATGTATTAGGCTGTATCATTTTATTTCTTTAGACACTCAGAACGACCATGTAGGAGAAAAACCCCAAATTTACCCTGAGAAAATCTAGATGAATTGAGGAATGATGTACATGCATGTAACCAATTGAAAAGGCACCTGAACAACTGCAAATGTGTTTTCTTAGAACATCTTTACCGATGTTTGAATAAATATGAAATTTTTCAGGGCCAGATACACATAAGCAAGATGTTGAACCACAACATTTGAATTTGAATTGCAAAAGAACTGTAAAACAAAAATGGCTTACAAGCTTTATATAATCCTTGAAGTCCCCTTTCCAGTTGTCAATTACCAATTGCCTCTGCCATAAAACAGGTGTTTTCAGTCTGTCATCAGTATCAGTTACTTGGATATCCCCATTGCTGGATGGGGTTTGAACAACCTGGCGTCCTTGCCCATTGCGATGGGGGCTGGAACTGGATGATCTTTTAAGCCCTTCCCAGTCCAAACCATTCTAAGATTGTATTTTTCTGTTTTCTATTACACTTAACCCATACCTTAAACAGCTTGCTTTAGATCTTTTCAGGTATTTTTCCTCCTATTCTTTCTTTATTTCAGCTAACAGAAGACAATATCTATGTGTTGCTCATCATCTATAGGAGACATTCTACACAGAATCAATAATTTCAAAAATTCAAAGACCCAAATAGTTTGAAATTACTTTTTTTTAAGGTTTGATTCAGTTTTATGTTTGTGTATTGGATTGAAAGACACAATAGGAAGCAAAAAGAAGAGGAAAAAGAATGATAAAGAAGGAAAAATAAAGGAATGAAAAAAGAAGGAAAATAGAAGGATCTGTGACTATGTGAAAAATTGCTTGGTGTTCCTAAATCTCAGTTTCCTCAAGATTTCCCACATATTGTTTTCTGTATCATACATTAAAAATATCTAGCAAGTATACTTCACTAAAGTATTTTAATAATCATACTGGAAAACATACGTAATGCTACCGAGGTTGTTTGTTTTTCAGGTTTTTTTGAGAGCAAGGAGGACAACTTTAAGATTAAGAAAAATCAAAAGGTTCTGTAAATTAGATTATTAGAAAATTGTTCATATTACAGTTTGACACAGGTGGAAAACAGAGCAGTTAAGACTAGAACCACATTTTCTGGCTCCCAGTCTATGATGTTATTCTCCAAATCTTGGCCAGTTTTACATTCTAGTATGAGGCTTGACATCCCTTGCCAGTCACATTTGATTGAGTTTCATATTGCCCATCC
Source organism: Lonchura striata (assembly GCF_050655825.1). Lineage (NCBI taxonomy): Eukaryota > Metazoa > Chordata > Aves > Passeriformes > Estrildidae > Lonchura > Lonchura striata. The sequence goes on from NC_140704.1 coordinate 125,950,406, forward strand.
AGAAGTTTCAAGGACCAAAAAAGTGTTACAGTATTGAACCTAAACACTTTTGAAAGGGTTTTTGAAAGGGTTTAAATTGAAAGAGTTTAATTTCTATCCATCCTTTTTCTATATTTAATCTATCTGAAAATCTACTGAATTGTTTCTTTCTATATGGCTAATACTGTTTGAAAGTTTTGTTAAAAGTTTTGAATTTTTTTCCAATTAATTCTTTTAGAAATTATGTTTTCAAGCATAAAATACTTAATTTCATTTTTTTAATACCTTAGATGTCTTTTTTTTCTATAGTTAAAGCAATTTTTATAGAGTTAAAGCTGATTATTTTCAAAGGATTCACTTATTTAATATTCCATGGCATTTGTGGCAAAGGTATGAGACTGGGAGAGACACAGATTCCTCCCACTTCCTTTTTTGATTCAGCAGCAGAGTAGTTTAGGCAGAAATTTCCCCAAATTGAGTATCTGCCAAACGTTTCCTCTCCAGAAGAATATATTGGCAAATCTTGGCTTACTCTATACTAATATGTTCCTGCTTGTTTCACTGGAAAGATTTCCCTTTGTTAATGAAAAGGTGTTTGACATACCCCATAAGACAGTGGGACACCCTACCTAGAGTGATAACATTTTTTCCTGATAACATTTTTTCCAGCTCCCTTACCCCAGAACGCCGTCTTTTTGAAATGTGTCTCATTATAATATTCTATTAATGCCCCGGTCCTACAGAAAGGCTTTTCTAGCAAAAAAGTGAGTTGCATTTAACTGTGGTGGAAGGAAATGGAATCAAACAGACTTGAGAGGCAAATAGGGTAGGGACAAAAGCTTCCCAAAGCTAGTATACCTCTGTTAAAATCTGAGGATGTAATGATATCTGAAATTACTCAGGCATGTTAAGATAGAAACCTTAGATTTGTGCATTTGTTCTCACACTAACAGAGGTGTCAGTTTCAGGACTTACCAAACTTTAGTTTTAGTAATTTTCAGTATTATTTCCTAAACTTTAAAACCAAAATAGGATTCTTTGTTGGCTTTTTGTTACTTATTTTTGCCAATTCCTAAGTAATAGTAGAATCAAAAGCCAGTAAAATGGAAAAGGGCTTCATCAGTGAATCAAGCAGCATTGTTATTCAATAGATCATTTAAAAATTGTCTGTTGATCCTTCTTTGCTACAAATTCTTCATTGAGAGAAGGAAAGATAGTCTGGGTGATATTTGAAATAATTAGAACTCTTACTATTATCTCAGTTGATCTGGTTTTGGAGCTAGCAGATGGAATATAACTGCAGACTGTCTTTTGCTTTTCACATCTATATATGCAGGGAGAACCAATGGTTGTGCTATTTGAAACCATTGTTTGTCTTCTTCAGTCATCTGGCAAAATCCCTTCCAAACTAATATGGTGGTTTCAGTCTATTCCATTGTCTGCATTTTTCTATTCAGGATCTTCTCTAATTTATGACACCATTTAATAACCAGTCTCTGTTATGAACAATAATCTTACTGTGTGCTGCCAACAATACACAAAGTCTTACACAAGCTGTGGGCTGTTATCACTACATAGCTACATGCCTTCCATTAGTCATTCTATTCCCATTCAGAGAATAATCATCAATAATAGAATCTTGCACCTTTTAAACCTTTTAACCAGAAAAACCAGATGGTTTTTACTGCTTAATTTCTTGATCACTTTATCCTGTCAGATACGTGAAAGTATTTACTACACAAAAATGCTGGACTAAAACTGTGTACTCCATCAGGTTTAGATGGGTGTTATGCATTATGCCACCAAGGATCTTGTGCTTATGCTTAAAGTGTTTAGCACCTCCAGCTTAGGGAAATGGGGTCAAACACAGCACTTCTGTCATTTAAAGAAAATGCAAAAGTCAGTCAAGTTATGATGGTTTATAACCTCTGAATATATTGCATAATTTATCTCATTGGAAGAATCGGGGCACATTTAGATCAGTGTTGCTTTCTGCTACATTATATACTATTATACATTATAGATTATGTATCATATAGCATATATAATATTTTATATACATATGATTTTCAAGTAAATATTAATAAAAAAATCCAAAGTTATAAACTAAGCCAAAGCTAGAAACTTGATGATTTTTGGGAAAAAAATGGATGCTCTCTTGAGAAATTTTTTTTTGTGTGTTGAATGATTGCAGGTTGTTTTTATATCCAGACCTGTCCAGCTGAATTTGAAGAGCTGGAAAAAGCAGAGCATTCACTATTTTCATTAAGAAAGACATGAAACACCAATTGGATTCTGTATCATTCTGTTTGTCCTTTGAGAAGGAATACCTGAGGTCTGATATCTTAAGCACAAACCAGATAATCCTTATACTAATTGTACATTGGATTAAATTAAAATGACACAAATTTAGGTGTCTGTTTGAAGACTTCTGTATACCTGCCAGGTTCCACTAAGAGCAATAGAGAACTCATCAATATGTTTAATAAAGCCACGGAAGAGATGTAGTTCACCCAAATGCACATCCACTTCCTTTTTCCCAAGGACTGTAGTCATTCACTTCTGCTGACACTCAGGATTCTTTGAGCTTCCTGGGCCTCCTGAAGAGGAAGTGCAGAGTCTTCCATAGGTCCTGTGTGTAATCTACCACTGTTTTTATTGTAATATATTATATTTATTATAAGTTTATAATATAAACTTTAGAAGTATATATGCTTGTTATGTAATATTTTTGCAGGTGTAGCTACTCTGTGGCCAGGTCATGACTCTGTCATTGATCTTCCTAACAGTTGATAGGACCTTTTTAGATATTGTCCTGGCAAGATATTGAGGAAATAATTGTTCAGAGGTTATTCCCAATGAGAAGTGAGAATAGGTCTTTTGAAAGGAAAGACATACAGATTTAGAAAACACAGGAAAGTATTTGTACTCAGGATGAGTTGTGCAGCATGCCCTCAGTGCTAGAGAATTAAACCTGGTTCCATATTTAGTTTACTAAGGAAAATGTTGCATTTGTGTCTCATTCCTTTAAAGTCAGATTTAGATGCTCATTGTGGATGATATAATGTTATCATAGAATCAATTCCAGAATAATTAGGCTGGAAAACAAATCAAGTCCAACCTTGATGTCACCTTCAAGTTGTTTTAGGTTATTAAGCAAAAAACATTGAACTACCATGGAGGAAAATCCTTGTAATGTATCAGCATATCTATATTGCTGTCCAGAGGGAGGACCAGTCATTTACTAAAGGATTTTGGGATAAAAAATTATCCATTAATGCTCTTAATTCTGTACATCTGCCAGCTTCCATATGAAAAACCTGTCTGGAGCTTTTAGATGCTTTAAGATTTATGAACTGCCATAAACAAGCATAAGAGGATAAGTTTCCAGCTTTAAGCACCTGGAGATTTATTTTTTTAAAATGTGAGAAAAACAGTATCTTGATATCAGCATTTGGTATCTTCTAGGTTTGGAAGTTTGAACATAAGAAAATTTAGTCTGAGCCTACCTTATGCTTTCTTTCACTGAAAGAAATTGAGTCATTATTACATATAACAGAAAGAACTTACCTGGAGCTTTTACCAAGATCTAATTCTATGGAGTGTCTGTTGATTTTGCATTTACCAAATCATCCTGACAGCAACCTAGTCAAGACTTGGTATAATGACATATGTGTTTTAATTCAGATATCCTGCCACTTAGGTGTTTCTCTGAATACTGGACATATCCCTAATGCATTTAAGGCCATCTGAAGAGACCCTAGGAGTATTATTGCCAAAAAGCCCCCTAGTGTATTATAGTATTTTTAAATGAGAAATCTAACTAGGGACACAGGCATACTTTTCAATTGAAATGGTTTTAGTCTTACTCTTTGTAAACAAGACATTCAAGCATTTTAACCAAGGACTTCTATTAATCCCAGCTTCACCCTTCGCAGTCTATTGCTCATGAATTATCATACAATCAAAATTTTAGCTAAAAATGTAATAAATATAATATAGATTTTGGTTGTTTACTTATATCCTATTGTCTTAGATTAACCTTCACAGTCTTTGTAAATTCACCATACAGATTAACTATAACAAACTGAAGCAGCTTTTCTGTTGCCATTTTATAGGCATGGCATTCAGAGTACTGTGCTGTACTTCCAACAGGAAATCTAGTTGGCATTTGGGAATATTTCATGACTGTCTCAGAGAAGCTGGCTTTCAGCAAACATACACTAATCTCTTTTAGAGGCTTTTAATTATCTCTCTCTCAATATATTGGCTGAATTGGTAATTTTTGATAATGTTTAAGTAGTAATAGTGAGATATTACAATTCCTAGTAACTAATTGAAATATGCGCTGGGTCTAGGTAATCTTAAAAGAATATAGGAATAAAGCTGAAACAGATCGTTTTAGTCAGTTCTTTTGAACTGTTTAAAAAGGGCAGACATCCTGAATGAAATTCTAGCATTACAAATAGAGACATCATATCTAATTATTAATTCAATGAGTGAGTTAGGTGTATTACTGTCTGGAGCTGATCTGTGAAAAAGTTTGTGTGTTTGCTGGAAGCTTTGTTTTGTAACCTGTGATGTAGTGCCAGGCCTTGGCACGGAAGCAAGGCCCTGATGCAGGCATGCTGATGTGTTTGTATACCTATGAGAGCTGATAGTCCCAGACAGAGACAGCTCTAACTCTGTGAATACATTTTAATAAGGGTTTATTTCATATTAACTCTGGTCACTGACTTCAGCAATGAGAAGTATGTGTGTAATTCAATGCCTGTTCTTCCCTGTTTTGTCTTTATTTAAATAGATAAATAACATTCGTGCTGGAGTTTATAAATCTTCTACCTAAAGCAGGAAGATATAAATATCCTTGTCTCTGGTTTGTAAATAAAAAGCCTGAGCATCACAATTTGTTTTACATCACTTCAAGGAATAATCATTTTCCTTGGAAAGAAATAAGATATTCTATTTATATGCATTATATATTCTATTTCCAGTTCCTCAAAATATTAATATTCACTGCCTATCAGGAAACATCACTAAGAAATTAACTATTACTACTGCAAGACTCTGCTAAGGTTTCATTTCTTGAAAATATTTTGGCTCACTGGTCCTTAGGTAAATGTTTAACTTCTATTGTTCCATTTGGAAATAGGAACTGTGTGTAGGTGTTAGACCTCTAAACATCATTGAGGCTGAAGGCCTTGTCTAATCTATCTAGCAAGCTCATTGCAGAGACTGGACATGTATTTAATTCCTAGCATATGAGTTAATCACTACAACTGCTTTCCAGAGCAAGTACTGAAAAACAGCTGCACATAAAAAACCAAATCACATGCATCCCTAGAGCATATGATGTGTGCATCATGCTTTCTCACAGATATTTTAAGAGGATCATTGTCAAATGGCTTTTCCATTCCACTTTAAATTTCTTCTTGCAGACTGGATCCCATCCAAAAAACTACTGCCAGAATGGGTTTTCTGGTGTCAATAAATTAATGATAATTTTCCAGGACACACAAGAAATTTCATTTTGGTAGAATCATTTGGGAGCAGCATTTGTAATGTGCCTTGTGTGTAGCAATTAAGGGCCCTGAGGCAATCGAGGGGAGGGAACCCAAACACAATCCAGAAAATGAAAAAAATTACTTGCTAAGAGAAGCCTGTGCACAGTAAGTGCAGAGGGAGTGGAAGCAGAAACATTCCCTGAGCTGCAGAGACCAACTCTGAGTAGCTTGACACCCAACTAAATCTCTTTCAGCATGGTATTAATTAGCAACTCACTTAAGTAACAATGTACATGCTAGAAACATTACATCATCTGAACTTGTCACTGGCTGTTGAGCAAATAGCTGTGAGGACCGGATACAATTGCACTACAACTTCTTTCAGTCCTTTCATAAAATTCCAGGCATGGTTTTAACTGAGAAACAAATGGGGTTTTGCCCCATCTTCCCCTCCAAGTTACCTCCTCTCCTCGTTAGGAACACTCTTCTAGCATACACTGAATGTCAAGTGATGAGGGAAGTGGTAACATCTAACTCTGCATGCAAATACCAAATTCTTTCCAATTTTCCTTGAAGCTATTAAAAGACTCCCACTGAAGAAAACAGGAGTTACATAAGAATCTTGCACTCTAAAAGAACAATTATTCTAGACAATGAGCAATCATAAAATTATCATTCAACAGTGTTTATGCACATACTTGCCTTTAAGCAAGAGCATAAATACCTTTCATTTTGTAATCCATGTAAGTATGTATATTACTTTTAAAACACAGACTTCAATAGAGGTGCAAGATACTTTGCCACAAAGAGCATTAATGAGTTTGTCTCCTGCAGACTTTCAAATAAGAGTTCCTGCTTCAGAGATGATCTATTGAAACAAAAATGAAAACATGAAGCCTTTAGAATAACTTTGTTTTCTCAGTTAAATTGTTCATGCTATAAACATGATCTACTGGGTTTGATACAAAGCTGAACAAGATTTCAGGACTATATCATGCCTTTTTTATTTTCTTTTTTTTTTTTCTCCCACATGAAACTCTCCTTACATTACTTTTATCAATATAGAAGTTTGCAGCTTTGTACTGAGAAATCCATAAGGCTCATCTATCATTTAACAGTGATGAAACAAGGGGAAAATTATTTGAAAAGTACTATTTCAAAAGTTGTGGGGAAAAAAGCACCATACCTGACATCTGTAGAACATAAAGTGCTATGATAGAGTTACTCATGATTCTGGAAGGGGAAGTAATTTTCTGGGAAGTCTATAGTATATGGTGATGTGAGGACCTGCTTGTACATTCTTTCTCAAGCAAAGAGAGGTGTTCAGAATCCCCATCTGTGTTGGTACTCAGTTAAGAAGTGAAGTGTAACTCTGCAAAGAGATTCAGGTGAATGTGAAAAGACTCGAAAGACTATAGCAAAGTGACTCTAGTATTGAATCATGAATGTTTGGTGTGCAACTTTCTCACAATAAAAGAGGTTTGAAGTATGAGATCTGCTTGGCAGAGATCTAAACTTAAGACTGTGAAACACTTTTATTCATTTCTTGAACCCCCAAACTATTTCAAATAACTGCCAGAAAACTGGTTTAGAATTTTGTAATTTTTCTTTGCTTATTTAATTAATTTTCTCAGTATAAAAAACTGAAATAATTTATTGTTTAAAAAGCAGTCAAAATAAGTTCTTTCTTTGTAGCTCTTGACTGATCTGAATAAAACTCTGAAACTTGACACTAACTAGTCTCCTTCTATGGCTCAGAAGGTATAATCTTTCCAAACAGCAATTTTCAAGCTCTTATAACTTTCTGGGAAGGTTATTCTCTAGGTTGAAATTCATCATGTTTATTTCAGTGTGCAGCCATTTCAGAAAGCATTGAGCAGAATGTCATGTGGATGCATATTATCACATTTGATTCTCACACTGCACATTGAAACAAATTACTCCATGCATTTATATCAATTTGCAATCAAGTGAGTTGTTTGGATGTTTTTTCCCCCTCTCTGGATTTATCTATTTTTTTAATATTTTAATATTACACACACTCAAAAGAGGCACAAAATGCTTTTCCATTTTATGTGTAATTACTTACCACAGTTTTTAAGAGCAAAGGCATTTTGTGAAAATAATATGTTAATGTAACATTAGTCATGAGATTTGTTGAGAACCTAACAGCATAAGTCAGAAACTTATCAACCAAATTATGCCTCCTACAGCAATGTTAAGTTAGCACATTATGCATATATATGAAACATAAATAAAGAAGGTATACTTTATAGAGCTATAAAGTGTTTTGTATAAAGAAGATGATGACATTTAAAATTACAGGTCCTGATGCATCTCTAACTTACCTTGGATTAGTTACATCTGCTTTGGAAACTGCAATATTAAATTATGTGATTTCTATCTGATTACATTTTCATGATAGTGCATATAATGCGGGCTAGGCCCAAGATATTATATACTGCAAACTTCTCTGAAAATGCTTCTTGATGAGTTTGTCAACTGATGGAGAATAAAGAATAATTTTCTCTGAAAATATTCTGCCTAATTTTTTGAGCCATTTTGCAATAATTAAAAATTCTGCAAGATTCAGACAAGAAATTTGAACCTTCAATTATTTATCATGTAAAATGACACTAAAAATAAAGCCACATTTTTATGCCCCATTAGAGAAAATTGAGATTAATTAAGGTAATGTTTTAGAGTAACATGCACTTCATTCCTAGGATGTCTGTTCCTACATATGCTTGCTCACTGCTTTTGTCAAAAGAACAGTAACAAAAGTTGCTGATTGTGCAAAGAAATTAAATGGACAAATTTTTTACAGATTAATGCAGTTTTGGTTCTCTATGTGCCGCAGTGGAGCCTTTGATTAAGTATGGCTTAGCAGAGCTGTCTCCGTTGAGGAATGATCTTTTCTCCAAAGCACTTTCAGTTTCAAGGTCAGCAGGGGCCACAGGAATTGACAAATATATTTAAAGTAGTAATGGTCAAAGTTTTCTTATTGTGCACAATTGATGAAAACAACCAAAAAAGCTAAAAATACTGTCACTATTTTATTTTTTCCAGTATCTTATCTTACTTCTGAAAGATTATTGATTTTTTTTTTTTCTTTCATTACCTTGGTTTCTTTGGTTTATTTTAAAAGGTCTTTAAATGCATTAACTTTTGGGGAATAATTGGGAAGCCCTTCAGCCAAGTGATAGCTGGTTGCTTAGGACAATGTAGTAATATCACATAGGAGATAATCAGTCTTTATTATTTCTTCCTTATATATTTGAATGACACTGAATAGGATTCTTGAGTGTTATTTTCACCTTTTTATTTTCACCTTTTGGTTTAGCAGCAAAAACAGGCTTGAAGGGAAAATCATTTAACCCATCCAGTTTTTGTGGTTTAAATATTTACTAAGTATCTTACCAACATTTCTTGGCTTGCTCCAATAACACACTGCATCCCCTAGAGCTTTTGATCCATTTACTAAACAAATCTGGGTTTGACTTATTAGCCCCTACAGTTCTATAAAACAATTTAATTGCATGACCAAGTTACAGTGAATGTAACTTTCATATAAAAACTAAGTGGGATCCTGAAAGCTATAAAATATCAATTTGTGATGGAAAGATACTTACAGTTACAACTTTTTATGGCAATTCGTGTTGAAGAGTAGTAAGGTTTAGCAAAAATCAAATAAATAGTAATTGAAAACACAGATACAGGACATTTTCAGTGGATGTTTCTCTTCAATGTTTTCTCAATAACAGTGTGCATGAGAGGATTTATTAAATGATAGGTGGGATGAAAATGTTTTAGCTATGGGTTTACAGTTTGGTGACACAAAATTTTGAAGAGACTGTGCTAACCTGCTTACACTTCTGAATGTTAGTGAAGAAAAAATAGGAAAAAATAGTATAAAAGAAAAAGCAGTATATCAAAGGTGTGTTTGTCTTTGAAACTACATAATATTGACACATTTTGATTAAAGAATTTAATTCTGTATCTTTACCTATGGTGTATCCATTCACTCTTCTTTACACGATGCATTTCCAATCATCAGCATGATTTTTTTTCCAGCTTTGATCTGTGTCATCCTGGTTGTTCATGCCCATTTCCAAACAGAATAATTATTTGAGTTATAATTTTAAAAACAGATGAAGAATTGCAAGGTAATCCCTTTCTGTCTTAAATACAGCTGATCTAGATAGAAAATAGAATTCAGATGCTGATTGCTGCATAGTCAGACTCAGATGAAACCACTGAGGCCTACAGAAACTAATTCTACACAGTGTACTTTTTTAAACTGTGTTGTGAAAATAGTAGGGAGTTACTACTGATCTCCTAACCATCTTCCACTTGTTCAGCAAATGCACCAGCAGCTTCAGTTAGACTGAAATTCAGAGTGGATTTTTTTATCATAAAAAAACTTGAAAGATATTGTTGCTACATTTTGGCCCACAATGAGAAAGTTGCTGTGAGATCACTTTTAGTGATTACTTCCATCATTATGAATACAGTATTTACAGTATTTGCAATATCTCTCACATGATTTCAGGAATTTTGGGGATATTGGGCATCTTGAGCAATATTTTGAAAACTGACAGAACCCTCTCACTACAGCAGGTCCTTGTCTAGTCCATATTCCCTTCCTAAACCAGGATAGATTGCCCAGGTAAATTTTATTTTCTGGTGGAGATATTGCAATATTCCTGAACTGGTTTTTATTGTGTTTATTCTTCCCTTCTCTTTGAGTTGTCAAGTTTTTTCCCTTGTGCTGTCCTATGTAACTTTTTACATTATCTCTATTACCCTTCATTACCAATGAACATGGAAAAAAAGCATTTTCTTTTCTTTCTACAGTGGCCACATTTTTGTTTGGAGGTATTTCTTATGTCTCTCCTATGCCTTTTGCTCTTTAGCTGTATCTTTGTCAACATACTGTATTTTTCAGACAGCTTACTGTTCTAGAGATTTTTTTGCCAGTGCTGCTAGCTGAACTCTACTTCGAAACTCTTCTGTCTGGTGACTACATCCTAAATTTAATGAAGTAGATTAAATTTTTAGAAGAAATTATTTTATTTTAATAGAATTTTGAAAATAACTTAATCACAATGGATATGGCCTTGATGTGTCACATTCACTCTAAACCTCCTCCTGGTCACTGATTAGCTTGTTGTTTCTTATTGTATATTCAGCTGATTATACCAGCCTAGAGGTAGCACTGGTTCTCTCATTGAACTGAATCCCGTTTTTCAAAATCCACTTCTGCTGAGACAACTTTGAATTCAAATCTTGCCTTGCCAAAAGCTTGTGGGTTGTCTCTGCATGGTATTTTTTGTAAATTGAACAAATATGCTCTCTATTTCATCATCTATGTCCCTAATGAAAAATAGACCACACCCAGAGCAGACAACTGTTGGAATTATTCTGCATATATTCTGCTATCTTGATAGTAAAGTAGCAATAAATTTATTCTGATGAGTTGTTTACATCTATGCTCATGTTGTACTTGTGTCATAGTCATTCTCTGTTGTTAGACCTAATTTTCGATTTGTAGGACTTGCTGAGTTTCAGTTCCTGGAAAAATGCATTTTTCTACACAATACTTGTTTTCTATGTTTGTTATTCCAGATATTGTTCAGAACATCCCAAAATGGGAGTGTGTCTCTCTGGTAGATGACAGGTTGGCTGCATTCATCCTTGCCACACAGGCCTGTGTGATCATCATGGGTTGGTGCTGGCGCAGTGCCAATGCACCCATGAAAATATATTTTCCTCAAATGAGAGCTGTGAGATGTGACCAGAAACAGAGCAGAGCAGGCTCAAGCTTAAAAATGAGGAAAAAAACCTTTATTAACCTACACTATGGTAAAAGGACCACACAGGAAAACAGAATGAAAACCTTTCAAAACAGTCCTCCTCCCCCCACACAATTTCCAACAAAGCACAGTGAGACAAAACTTTGGACCCTCGATCAAGTTACCACCTCTTAAATAATTAATTCTCAGTTCATCAAGGGATAGAGAAGTCTCTTTTGTACCATAGTCCTCCACAGGAAACACAGTTGGAACCTCTCATGTTTCCATGTCACTCATGGAAAATCTGCCATGATAACACCCTCCTTTTCATACCACCGTGCATGGACTGAAACTGCTCATAGGGTTCCTCTAAGGATGCTTTGCCAAGGGCCAAAGAACAGCAGTTTCTCCTCAGTTCTAGTTCTTTCACACCCTGGGCCTACCTCTCCCTGTCCCCCACGCACCTGGCTGGGCAGGGGAGGTTTGAACTCCTCACTGACCAGAACAAAGAGAGAGGGTCCCCATGGAGTTCTCTGCTTTTAACCCCCTGTGTTCTCAGAGGCGTGTCCAATGTCTTCAGTGGTCACACCAGGTGTCGATATTCAAATCTGACCACTGCTTGCTTTGACTGTAACTTCCCAAGAAAACTCACTTCCTTGTCAGCCCAGGACAGCATTGAATGACTGTGCTATATAAATGGGTCCTGCTTATTTTGCTTTCTCAATTCCATGAGAAGGTGTGGACTGTCCATCACCTCTGAAGTGCCTTTGATACATGTCATTTCTTCACAGAAGAAGATAATTCCTGTATACCTTCCAAAATACATGCAGCAAATTTTGATATGGGTTAGACTATTTAAAAAACAGACTTTAAAAGCCATTGATGATATATTCAGATAGGCCATTTCTAACTCATCTGACTTCATTTAACATAGCTTGTAAAAGAAAGAAGACAATGGTGAAGAATATTAAATGAAGCTTGATGATTTTTTGGTAAAAGCTGAAATAACTGGGCCCCAGGTATAACACAGATGTCAAGTCTTCAAATACTCAAGTGAAAATTTAACTTTTATCTTTTTTATGGTAGGCTACAGGTCCTTGTGATTTTGGCTGCAAATGAATCCTTTCTTTGCACCTGTATAATTACAAAGGCCAACTTTACATCTGGTTGAAATTTTGAAAATAATAGAGTATTAAAAATGCAGCTTGAGAAATTATGACATGAGAATAGAAGATTTTCTTTTGAAATCTGCCATATTATTTGTGACAAAAGTTGAGAAAATATTGAGAAGCTCCAAATGCAGCACTAGCTGCTGATTAACAGGTACATTACAAAGATGTAGTTAACCTTGAATTTGAACTTAACGTGTTGGTACCTCTCAAGAATACAATATAATAAAATTTTGTATTTTACTTTAACAAATGGACTTATCCTTTAGGAAGAAAAAGGTTTTATATCCAGAAATGCATTACTAATGTAATCCAAGTAATCCTGTATCTGTTTTGCATAAAGTACCTGCATATTGCTCTCAGAAAAGTAGCAATTTATAGTCAATTTGCAATGAAGTAAATCAATGTCGAAAGGAACCGTTCTTTTGACAGTGAAATACATGGAATAGAAAAAAGGGAATTTACCAGTGCCAATTTTGTTTATGCTGGCAAGCTTTGATGTAAATTCAAAATATTTTTGTTTACTTTTAGGGTCTTACAGGGCAGAATTTATGTTCTTGAATTACTTTATGTACATTTTCAAAATTTGCTCATGAACTCTGCAAGGGCTACGTGTGTTTGCAGTAAGGTCATTTTGAAGGTAAACATGCATAAACATAGCAAGTAGAAAAGTAAGCTGATGTTCCTGAGCTTAATCTCAAATCTGAAAAAAATTTGTTTTATTAAGTTTTTATATAGCTAGGTTGTTTTCTACTAGGTATATCACTTTATAAGAAAGCTTTAAACAGTCTTTCACTTCTATGTATGAGAAAGTTATTTGAGTTTGGGGAAGATTACAGCTTGTATTACCAAAGCCTCTTGCTACTTCACTTTTGTAATACTCTGCCATGTCTGTCTGAAAAACAGCATTTCAAGTTGTTATTTAAGCCATGTATGAAACACTGAATGGTGATTTTTAAAAGGCTATAAGCCTTTTTGTCTTCACTTGATCACTCATTTATAGATTGAGAAACTTCTTGCCTGCTTTAGATCTGTGTAATTGATTTTTCATTTTGAGCAGTGCATAATTAATATTACACAAGTTTAGATGACTTTAATCTCTCCTTTCTGTATTGTCTGACTGTCAATTAATAAATCATCATATTGTAGAAAACTTTTCAGTGATACTACAGACTGAACTTAAAAGAATTTGATATTTTTAGGCCAAGGGTTTTGGTTTTGAGCCAGAAGCCCTTTGAAAGCATTCCAAGAAATCAGAAATACCAGACACTTAAAAATCCAGTATCTCAAATAGGAAACAAGTAACAGCAGATCACATTTAAAATCATCTCAGAAACTGCTATTCCCTTAGAAAAACTAGAAAAGTTTAGATATCAAAATCAGACATATAATGGGACAGTAGTATTAAATGTAGACAAGAAAACATCAATACCTTTCCATATGCAGATATTTTACTTGCTACACTTCTATTATAAAGTAGAGTAAGTCTCTTGCATTCATACCACATGCACATATCCTTTTCCTTCATGAGTCCACATCCTGTGCCTGACAGGCCAAAACTGCCACTGAAATCAGAACTGGGTCCAAGACCTTTTTTCTTTTTGGCAATGCACAGAAACATGCCTATTCCCAGTTATGTATATGTTCCTCTTTATTATAAGAATTCCCTATTCTTTTAAGCATGCTGTTTTACTGATGTAAAGTGGCCTAATTGACATAAATAGATAGGAAATGTCACCACATGATGCGTCACTGTGGATATAGGAACAGACGTGCTGTTCAGAAATGTGTGGTTAAAATGTCTGTAATATGTGATTAAAGAAATATTTATTTTTCAAAAGTAAAATATTTACTCCCCACAAAAATGTTGCTCTGGTAAAGTTCATGTCTTTCAATGCTTTATGCTTTTAATAACTATGGTGAATATTATACTATAAAACTCCCATTAGTTGAACTGTATTAGGATCACCATCATGTGTTTCAAAAAATAAAAGCCACCAGAATATATTTCAGACACCTATTTAATTATTTCATCCTCGTAGTTGCCTTTGCATAGGAAAATCTGCCTTCAAAAATAAGGCAAACTGAACAAAAACTGTGGAACGGAGTTTAACTGGCACACTTAGATATCTAAGGAAAATTGAGGGCTTTCCAAAAAAGAAAAAAGTCTGTTTTCAGCATTCAAATCTTTTTTGCTAGATCTATGAAACAACTGAAAAGAATTTTCACACTGATTTTGTTTAATACTACAAAGCAATATTATTTCATCCATTGACTGTAACTGAAAAAAATTTGGTGTTGAAGAGTGATAGAGTTATAGTCTCAAACTTTGAGTTATTGAAAATAAATGTGCAACTGCCATGAATTTTATAAACAGAAAACTCATGCTTATTAAGAAAAAAAATGAAATCATTGCTTATTGATATATTTTGTTGGGTTTTTTTTACCCATAAATAATATTGTTACATAATTGTGTTTAAGGATGGAGCAAATAGTGGTGTATCTAACTGCAATTTCTCTTGGAAATAGCTGAAAGGACAAGACTAGAAGGGGAAAGAGGATAAAAGCAGGGAGTTTTTTTTTAATGGAGAAGGAATATTGATCAGGCCCTAAGGAAAAAAATATTCTCGTTTTTTATTCAATGTTATTAATACCTTATTCTCTGTTCTTGTAGATGCTTTGTACAGAAATATCAAAATACAGATACTTGGTTTCTGACAATAGGAGTGAAGAGATGAGACCAAGCCATGATGGCAAATATTATGTTCCAAGTTTGACAAGACCTAATGTAAAATACTTATTGAGATTTATGATTGAGGGTGCTGTGCCCTAGCATTGCTGGAAACAAAAAGAGTTTCCATGTCCTTTGCCACAATGCCTGTTAAATCCTGAACAATGGAAATGTCTTACTTGGCAGGCAGAATAGACAATGTGAGTTGTCTTCGCTCAGGAATGAAATTGAATATTTCTTGCTGTGAAGAGTTTTCCATTTACTCCATTGTTCAGACTGCATTGATTCAGACAAATTGATTGTCTCTGTGGTAACAGAATCATGCCAAGGGATGACAAAAGTTAAGTCATCTGTGACTAAAATTCAGTCAGTTTTTAACAGTGAGTTTCTGGAGGCACTCAGATGAAATTCTGGAGGCATCAGAACTACTGAAACACAGAGGGTTCACACTGAAATCCTTTATAGTACTGGCAGCAAAATGCAATTAATTTTTTTTTTCATAATTAAGAATTTTTGTCATGTGGCTTTAATTTAGGAACCCATATGAAGATTAATTCCTGGATACAGATTCTCTCTTCAAGACCCAAACTTTTATTTACACATAGCCAGATATTGGTCAAATGAACTTAAGCTTTTCACTTAGTTAGGCAAGGTATTCTGCAAAGGCTGTATTTGAGTTCACCTCCTCCATAGATCAGCATCATAAATGCTGTCCAGTAAGGCTCAATCCTCTCTTAATCAAAAATTTAATGTAATCTTCATTTACAGTGTGGTTGTTTTGTTCTGTGTTTTCTTGCTAATGTACTTTATATGAGGCAACTTATGTGAATATATTGTAAAAGTGTAAAATAAACAATAAATGTGTTTTGTCCTGTAGGTTTACTTACAAATAATTTACAGGGCTTAGATTTTGTTTGGAAGAAGCATACCCTAGATATCTTTTCATTGAGGAACCAGGTCTCAGGTTAGTGAATTTAACTTTCAGTAGGCATATTTTTATTAGTTACCTTCCGTGGGTCACTCGTGGTCCAGGAACCCCAGGCTATAGTTTGAAAACCACTTATTTCAGAAATGAAGGAGCTTTGCCAACCAATAATTTTAAAAGGACATTGAGATGATGGCATTAGTTTTCTGGACAAAGAACATCATATCTTTCCTTAGGAAGAAGGATAAGGAAAGACAGCACTGTCTGGAAACATTTGTTATGCACAGAGGTATTGAATACCAGCATTAAACTTTTATTATATGTCTGGGACTGTGCAATTATGATTTATATTTAGAAATTTTTTTTGTATTATGTTTTACCAATAGAATAATCTTTTGACTGGAAAAAAAAATCTAACTGAAAATACAGAAAAACATGGAAATTATGTTAAATCATGGAGTTCCTGGAAAAAACATAAAAAACTGAGAAAATCACACATCTATACCTCAGGCCAATAATTTGTCATTTTCACTATTCATCCAATTTTTACTGGGCATAATTAGAACTATTGGAAACTTAAAGGACAACATAGAACAGAAAAGCTTATTTTTTCTTTACCTGGTGAAAACATTTCATCAAAATTCTCTGTAAACATATTTCAAAAAAAAATTTACTAGCACAAAAGTAGATTACTCACAGATCTTTTGGAAAACTTAAGTATTACTGCAAAATTCTGAGAATCCTGTGAATGACTTTTCCTTGTGAAAATTCAGAAATTAGAACTTTTCAAGGGAAAAAAGAACTTTTGGAAGGTAGTTAAATGTCTTCAGCATTTTCTGTGAGTTAGTCTGGAAAAAAATCTGAATGAGTGACAATTTCTTCTAATCTTCAGTGCACTTCAGAGAAGGATTTTATAAACTATTTTGTTTGAGCAATAGTCTAACCTTTTAATAAGCCCCACATTACATATTTTTGCAGAGTTATCACAATTTTTGCTTTTTTACAGCTAAAAATTAAGTTAAATTTTGGACATGTATTTTTTTTCTTTGCATCATTGCATTTGTTGTTCTCCTTACTTCCTGAGTGTAAAGGAGTGACTTTGTCTCTTCCAAGAAACCTTCTGTCATAGTGAAAATCCAGAAGTTGTTCACAGACCATTTAAGAAAAATTATCTTGGGGAAATGTAAAACAATTATTATTTATCTGGGCCAGTAACCCTTCTTTCTGTGTTGACACGTAGCTAAAGAAAGAAACAAACAGTCCAACATAAACTGCCAGTATCTCTTTATTTTGAGTCCATTCTCACTCCTGGAGGGGGTAAGCAGTAGATTTTGGGAAGATAGCAACACAGGTTAACTGAAGAAATTTCTTGATCCTTTGTTAATTAAAATAATTACATTATTGTTATGGAGAAAGCTAAGAGTGTGCCAAGGATTACATTATTTCAGATGTAAAGGGGACTTCAGCCATAAGCTTAAAAACACTCTGCAAAGGCAAAGGGTCAGAAGTCTACAGCTCCTTTGTTAGATGTAAAAGAGAAAAGAAATGGAAAGATGTTATTTCTCTGCTAAAGATTGAACAGTGATCACCTGCCTATATGTTTTATATTCCAGAAATTCCTAGAAAATGATAGGGTTGAGCATGTGGTCACTTTTGCATCTTTTTCCAGTTCTGAGGTTTATAGGTTACTAAATGGATAAAACACATACTAGACACAGTAGCAGATGATAACCACATAATAATTTTGGTTACCCTAGCAAGGCTCTGAACAACCTGTTCATCTTTCAGAAAAAAAATAACTTATTGGAAAAGAAACCCCTCAGGGTTTTACAGGTAGAAGTAAAGATTTTAGCCATTTAACTGTAATTAGGTCATATAAAAGTTATCCAATACAGTTCAGAATTTAAGCTTCTACATTTAAAAAATCAAAATAAATGAAATTAAGAAACTAAATTGTTTTATAGTCTTTAATTTATTATGTAAATTCAAAGCAGCTTTATACAGCCTGGCATCCTTTGCTTTGTTTCAGTGAGTAATTTTAGCCTGTTCAAAAAAAAAATGTAGTCCATCTGTTTCAAGGTCCATAGACATTAAATGCAACCTGGTGTGTAAGTGATTTTCTTTCTTTAAGGTACCAGAATGAAACAGACCTGTCTCTTCCCACATGGACCATTAAGAGAGTGATGTCAGCATCCTCAGGATGCAGTTTTTATCTTTAACTGGTCATTAAATGAATGCATGTTCCTGGGAAACTCAAACTCTGCTGACCTCTTTAAACCTTTGTTCAGATTATAATCACTAAATTCACTCATTCAGGAAAAATAGAATGTGACATACCAGAATAATTACAATTAACCGACACAGCATTAACTTGGTTTATCTAAGACTAAAATGAATGATCAGTCTCTGGTGGGGAAATTCTCCTCAAATAGAAGTGAAGTATAGATGAATAATGAATAAGGAAAGGAAATTACAATTAACTAATGAACACTAGATGAACAGAAAAATATGCTTGGTATGTGAGAAAGTAAATAGTTCATTTGGGAAAATGGCTATTTGAGGATGAATATTTCTAAACAAAAACACTATCCACGCTGTGCCTTGTTGCAATAACCCATGTCTAAAACAAATATTTACCTGTCTCAAAAGTATTTTTCAGTACATTTATACTCTATTTTAGCTGATAAATTTTATTGTCTGTATTTAGTCTGATAGTGTCCTGTATTGAGGTATCTCTGAAAGAATTGTGGAGAGATTTGTCATATGAACAACTTTAATTTTGGCACAGACCAAAACTACTATTTGATTGAGACTAAAATATTTTTCTTTTCCTGCTAGAAGATCTGGTATACCCAGGTGCAAGGCGTAGTTTTCTCCTGCGCTTGAAGAAGGTGGAAATTGTGAAAAAGCAAATTCATATTTTCAGACAATCTATGGAAAAGAATGCAACAATAACACTTGATCCTTTTGTATATATTGAATATCTTGCATTTCTGTCTGTGTAAATGCTCTGCCATCAAAGTTATACTACAAAAAGTGAACCTCTGCTTCTCTCAAAAATTCATGCGGTTCCCTTATTTAAAAACATGTCACTTTGGCTTTAGGGTAAGTCTTCTGTCTTTAAATAACTCCTTTGTTTAGCAACTGATAATTTTACTTCTGTATGCTAAGAATTCATTATGGAAAAGAAATTTTGCTCGTCATTGCCATCTGGTTTTGAGTATAGCTAGTACTGACTCCTGCGAACTATGCATGGCATATTTATGCTTATGAGCTGCTTATAAGTATTTTTATCATTCCTTTGAGCTCCAAAACCCAATTAAACCAAATACCCTGAAGTTGCCACCTAAAAGGTTTGCTTAAAAGGGAGATTCATCTCTTCTCAAGCAAAGAAATGCATCAGAACTGATGCAGTTGCATTCTATGGGTCAAGACAAGGATAGCCACTGTGGGAACAGGCAGACACATGTCTGAGCCATGGAGATCTGTCCTCTGGGACTACGTTTGGGGACAGGACAGAGGTGGTGAATGAACAGGGGGATCAGCAGTTATTGTCCCCAGTGAAACATTAGCTACCAAGGCATGTATTTACCAGGCATCCAAGTACTGCTCAAATGAGCTCTGCTCTAGGCCATGTGTCCAGGGCAGGGGGAGGACCCTGCTGTGAAATGTTCATGTTTTGTGACTAGTCTGTAGGAAAAAACAAATCCACAAAGAACTTACATGAAACAGGCTACCACTTAGCTGCTGAGCAGCCAAAAGCCGCAAGTTTGGAATTAAACAGCCTGAGAAACTACAAAACTGACTACTTAAGAAATACTTTTCAAATTAAAGATTTGAATTATGTAAACACTTGAAAAGGAGATTTACTTCAATTTGACTCTCCAGTGCTGCCAGACTCTTGCTTGGAAGTCCTCATTCTGAGTCCTTGTAGTAACCAAGGAAGGGTAGCACTTTCAGGTAAAAAACAATTAACATTTACTGGATTACAGGTATCCATCTGACACAAGCAGTGAGCTCTCAACACTCACTCTCTGCTTTGTTATGGTTTAAAAATGCTGTAACCATGCACCAAGTTCTCACCACAGCTGTGCTATCCCTTTCCAAGGGTACAGTGATAAGGAAGCTGGAGAATTCAACTAGTCAATCTTTAGACTGCCATCAGAGGAGAGGACCTCTTACTTTTGAAGCTGAGTTATTTGAAATGCAATGAAAAAGTTACAAATAAGATTCTATCCACCCTTGAAAGTAGTGCTTTTTGGCAGCTTAAACGAAGACAACATTCATGCTGTATGGTGCACCTCCTCAGTGCTGAATCAGCTTTTATCAGTTTTTGTTTAAAAAAACAGACCAGGTGCCAGTTATTGGAGACAGACAACCTTGGGGTCTTTAGTTCAGTAGGGTACAAATATACCCTAAAATTAAAACCCAGTGCTCTGTTTGTTTCTGCTGTTCATGAAGCTGTTAATAAAATTCACAACATGGTCTCTGTAGTAAAGTTCCAATGTCAGCTGCTCCTGTGTCCAACTTTAAGCTACTGTGAAAGGGTTTCATTTAGTTTCTCCATCCTCTGTATACAGTAGGCTGGCTATCCAGGAACCATATTTTATTTTCAGCTTCAGTTTCTTTTCCACTGAAAATAAAAGCCAAAAGTGTATTTGTCCTTATGGGTTCCAGTCTTCACATGCTTTAAAATAATATAGCATTTTGCATTTATGTGCTATCAACCAGAGATTTTTTCAGGATCTAATACACCTGAGAGGTGCTTTATACCTCTCAGCAGAGCAGACAGTAAATTGAAAACCAAGAACTGTTTAACTGGACATGGTAATCCTGTACAATAGTTCCACCTATTGCCTCTCACACTAGAGTGGGGACTATGAAATCTTAAAACAAATTATTTGCATGGAAAAATACTGTATCCTAGGGAGGAGCTAAATCTACAGCATTATGAATAAAGGGCAAGTGCAATGATATCAACAGTCACAAAGCAATTCAAGTTCATACCTCAGAATCCTTCCCTGTGACCCTCACTCCTGTTGGTTTCCTCTTTTTACTATTCCACACTTAGGCATTTCTTGACTTTCTTTTTCCTGGGGCAACTTCTTTCAACTTTACACAGGCAGGTCTCTGTAGCCTGTTTTATGTAGGGCTGGTTCCTGACTCCTAACTCTCCCTTTGAGCAAGCAAGAATTAGAATTTCCATAAAGCATTCCATTCCCTATAAGAGAGACATGTTCTCTTATGTTCTCATAGCAGATCTCAGCCTTGGCTCAGCTTATGAAAAATAAATATAGAATTAGAATAATAATTTGAGGGAACTTGGGTAAAAAATATAGTACTATTTTTTCACTGTATGTCTCAAGTGGCAGCTACAAATAATAGTCTCTGATGTATAAAGATATGTAACACATGGAAAATAACATCACATCTCTAGCATAGGTGTGCACAACTCCCACATTTTGTTGTGGTTTTGCCGCAGTTCTACCATAACTTTTATCTTTTTAACAAAAACAACAGAGAACTTCAGCTTGTGTCCACACCTCCCACCACACCCTAAACAGCAGAAGGTCTTCTTAGTGCATATGGGAACTGTCTTAAAATCAAAGAAATAGAAAATACTGTTTCAGTAAGTGGTCTCTGGTGTTTACAGAAAGACACCTTGTGGACATGAACATGGTGTCAGCAGGCAATGAGTTGTGACAGCTGACATGAGGACAGGTGCATGGGGTTACACCAGGATTGAGGGGCTGAGACCTGGGATGATGGAGGAAAACCCTTCAGTGTGCAGGGTTGTCTCTAAAGTTGCTAGGGCATGTCTCTAAAGTTGTTAAGGCTGACTTCTGCTAGCACTGACTCCTCATCTGTGGACCTGTTCATTGCCATCCTTGCACTTTTGCAACCCAGAAGGCAGAGGAGGGAAATACAGAACAGACATTGTGGCTGTCAGGCCAAATGCAAATATTTCAAGGCTATAAGGTACAGTAGCAGAAATCTTTGCTGATGCATGACAGCATCAGCAGGATCTAAGAATAAGGAGAGAGATTGTTGCTGCCATGCAAGCGCTTTGAAGTCCTGCACACAAGACAGAGGGAAAACAAGGTTTAGGAAGAGAAGCTGCTCCTCATACTGGAAGAACAGCTCTGACAGGGATAGTGAAATATGGCCATGGCAGCAAATCCAGTGAAAGGGTGACACAAACAAGTTCTTCTTAGTCTTCTTAGTGATTAACACATGTATCTGAAAGATTAGACACTTCTGTATTGATCCTTAATAATTGTTTTGCCCTGGCTATGATAAAAAGTGCTCTCAGATGCAGAAACACAAGTGCAAAAACACAAGTGTCCAATACCATAGAAAACCACAGATCCCTTAATGATTCAAAGAACACAATACTGCCTGCAATCACTTAAACCACTTCCTGCAGCCCCCTATTACTCTCCAGTCTACCTAAAGATGACATACATTGCATGTGTGTCTACCTCACATCATGTCTTGGTAGCAAAATCTTATCCTCTGTAATGATATTGTTCCGTCCTTGCATAAGAAAGCCTCTTGCATTGTCACCAATAGTTTCATAGTGAATGATCCCTGATCCCTGATCTTCCATTGAGAAGTATACTGAAAAAAGGAGTTGATTCACACAATCAGTTGCATACCTGGTAAAACACTATGAGACATAAAACCACATGACTGATTTAGACAAGCTGTATCTGAAATCCTATTGCCAGGGAGAGAGTGGTGTTGAAGATGGGTGGCTCCAAATCTCATGAAATTTTAAGAGAATTTTTCCCTACATGCTAACATCATGGTGCTGATTGACTATGCCAAGATTTAAAGAAGTGGTTTCAGGATTTTTTTGGCTATCAAGGAGTAGAAGAACAGGCATTTCTTGGGCTGATTTTATGAAACTAAATGCAGATTGCTGTGCATTGTCTTTAATGGTTCTAATGTGGAGGCTAAGAACTACAGCAAAGTCCTGTAGGCAAACTCCATCTTTATCTCTTATTGATGTTAGATAGATAAGAGCAATAATATAAAGAATAAAGAAAGTCTGCCATAAAGGGCTTAATTAAAAAATGCTTTTATTGCATTGAAAAGTCCATTCAGAAGATTTTTTTTTAAACAAGTTTGACTTCTCTTATATAGAACTAAGGCTCTGAAGCAGTTTTGAGCTATAAATATTTTTGGTTTCCTTCTGTTCAGTAACATCGTCTATTAATACTGCCTTGTACAAGAGGGAAGGGGAAGAAAAATGCATTATATTTATACACAATGTGAAAATTAATCTGAGAAAAAGTTCTGGCAAAATCTCTGATGAAAAATGATAAATCAAAACAACAGTAAAACATTTTCCCCAATAATTTTTATCACAACTTGAATACCTAAATTTCAAAATGAAACAGAAATTTATATGGTAAACATGTTGGAAATTTGATTTTCTAACCTGTGATTGCAGAAAGAAATATAAGTTTATTTAACCTACCATTTTACTGTGAAAATGATAACTGTTCCTTCCAAGCCCTTTTGATAAGATAGTAAACAATGGCATAGCTTGGTGATAAATTGTGTTTACCAAGCCAGCTTACAGGTATGTTTGGCAATGGCCATGCCTAAGTAAATGAATGACACATCAAATATTCTAGGAAGACAGCATAAAGAATAGGTCTGAGATCTTGCAGATCTCAGTTTTCTTTTTTACTTCATTCAAATTAATTTTTTTTATGTTGAAATATTCTACATTCTGCAGATTAATTTCCTCATGCTTTTTTCTAATCACAAAGTATTTTGTTCTACATCTCTGATATGTAGTTTTTGTTTTAATTCCCAATGTTAACTTTAGTCTTAATACCATAAAATATTAAGTTGTTTTTGACTGCCTTTTTGCCTTTTTTTTCATTTTGAATGGTATTTGAAAGGGGCCTAGCTCAATAGAACTTGGAACAAATGCTAGTTCTTTGGTGTATTTTTATTTTAATCTGATTCATCCTTCTTATTTTTTAGTCATCTATTTCTATTACATTTTTTAAAAAAAAGTAGGGAAATGCAATGAAATTTTATGATGAATTTATTTGTCTATATTTTAACTTTAAAATAATTTTTGAAAAATATCTCAGTTATGAAAATCTCATCTCATTATGGAAAACTTTATTTTGAACTACATTTTCATAATTTATAATAAGAAACTCTTAGCTAGAATGGCACTGAGAGAGCTTCTGCTAAGTCTTTGGAAATATATCTTGTGGTTTCAGATTTAATTATTTACAGGATGCTTAATGGGCTGCTGCTATAGATATAGTGAAGTAAAAAAAAAAAAAAGAAAAATAAGTAATGCACTATCCAGTATTACAAAGTAATGCAATATGCAGTGTGTCTCCAGGAGATCAGGAGATAAAAAAAATATTTTATTTTCTACCTGAGGAAAATTTTAATGCTTTGAAGATTAATGATACTTTTTAAATCTCTTTTAAATTCTCTTTCATTTCCTATTGATGTAGCTGAGATTAAATTTTTGTGGCTAGAAGGATAATGAAATTTGCAACATGAACATTAGGCTGGACATGTAATTTTGGGAGAGCAAAAAACTTATGTAGAGTACTGGAGCGTAGATAAATTTAAATACCAATAAAACTTAAAATAAGATTTATTTAAAATTTTTTTACACTTTTTTTTGGGATACATGTAAAAAATTGGCTGACCTGAAGTGCTGAGTATTTCAACTGCATCTATAATTATAAACCTTAGAAAAAGTTTCCTGAAATTCTGGTTGTTGGTTAAAAATTTAGAACCATTGCTTGGAGGAAGAAACAGAGTCCATAGTCTTGCTTTTCAAATGAATGCCCCACTCACTATTAATTTGACTTCTCCCTTACTTAATTTTAACAAGAAGAGTGGAGCATCAACCCAGCTTTGAACAGGTGAACAGTGATAGGAGTGCCTCACTGAGCATTGCTGTTGTTAACTGGATTTTCCTCAGAAGAAATTAATGTTATTCTTTCACAAACATCCTGATACAGACCTTAGGTGAAGAAAGCCAAAAGCATGGATGATATTTCTTCTACTTGTGCTTTAAAGTAGGTGGAAATGGTTCACCAGGCAAGGAACCCAGCCTTAATCCTGAATGTAATTCTTTCCTAAGGAAACACAAATGATTCAGGGTCATCAAGCTGGAGAGGTCTCATTTTTGGGCCCTAGTTAGGCTTAGTCCTCTGGAAAAAGTGTGTAACAATCCTCTCTTCCCTTATAAATGGACAGACAGCAGGATGGAGACTGAGGGACCAAAATCCTTCCCACTATAAGTAAAGATCAGGTCCATGACCACATGAGGAACATGAACATATGTAGTCTGGGACACCTGTGAGTCGCATCCCATGGTCCTGGGGGAGTTGGTTGATGTAGTTGCCACGACATTCTCCATGACATTGGAAGTCATGTCAGTAAAGTGAACATCAAAGTGACTGGAAAAAGGGAAACATTGTACCCATCTTTAAAAAGGGTAGAAAGGTGGACCCTGGGAACAACAGACCTGTCAGCCTCACGTCTGTGCCTGGGAAGATCACAGAACAGATCCTCCTAGAAACTGTGCTAGGCACAGGGAGGACACAAAGGTGATTTGAGACAGCCAGTACAGTTTCAACAAGGGCAAGCTCTGCCTGACCAACCTGGAGGCTTTCTATGATGGAGAGATTACATTGCTGAACAAGAAAAGTGACAGATGTCATTTATCTGGACTTCTGTAGAGCCCTTTAAACAGTGCCTAGCAACATCCTGCCCTCTGAAATGGAGAGAGGCGGATTCCATTGTTGGTCTGTAGGATGGATGAGGAATTGGTTGTATGGTCACATCCAGAGGTTAGTGATCAATCACTTGGAGTCTCATTGGACATCAGAGACTTGTGGTGCTCCATGTTGGTACTTGTGTTATTTAATGATGTAGATAGAAAGATCAAGTGGACCCTCAGCAAATTTGTACGTGACACCAAGCTGAATGGGGAGCGATGGGATGGCATCCAGAGGGACCTGGACAAGGCCCATGGGAATCTCACGAGATTTAACAAGACCAAGTGCAAGGTGCTGCACCTAGGTTGGGGCAACCCCTGGTATCAGCACAGGCTGGGAGATGAGCAGCTCTGCTGAGAAGGACTTGGGGGTGCTGGCGGATGACCTGACAATGTGCACTCACAGCTCAGAAAGCCAGATGTATCCTGGCTGCATCAAAAGCAGCATGGCCAGCAGGGCCATGGGGAGGAATTTTCCCTCTACTCTGCTCTGGTAAGACACTACCTGCAGTGCTGCATCCAGCTCTTGGCTCTCCCAGCACAGGAAGGACATTTACATGATCTGTTGGAGCAAGTCCAGAGGAGGGACATCAAGTTGACTAGAAGGATGGAGCACCATTCCTGTGAGGAAAGGCTGAGAGAATCTGGTTTGTTAATTATGGAAAGGAGAAGTCATTGGGATGATCTAATTGTGGCCTTACAGTAACCTAATGGGGGCCTACAAGAAATTTGGAGAGGGGCATTTTACAAGAACTTGTAGTGACAGGGCAAGGGGGAATGACTTCAAACTGAGAGTAGATTTAGATTAGATACCAGGAAAATGTTCTTTAGTGTGAGGTTGGAAAAGCACTGAAACAGGTTGCCCAGAGAACTTGTTGATGACCTTTCCCTGGAACTGTTCAAGGCCACACTCTGAGCAACCTCCTCCAGTGGAAGATGTCCCTGCACATAGCAGGAGCGTTGGAACTGGATGATCTTTAAAGTCCCTTGTAATCCAAGCCATTCTATGATTCTATGACCTTCACTATTCTTTTCAGAGTGGATGCTTCTAGATAGCCTTGCTCACTGGTGCCAAGTCTCTCAGAGTGTGGCTGAACAGGGAGATGAGCAATGACTTCAGGCTGACATTCTCAGCCAGTACTCGAAATAACCTTTACACAGTAAACATAAGTTGCATTCTGATAAAAGGATATGGATTATAAATAGCCTGAGTTTGAGATCTCAAGGTAAATTTGCAAAGATTTAGCTGCAAAAATATGTATCTCTTGTAAAATTATGATAGTGAGGACCATGGACTTGGGACTTCACACAGTTACTAGAATTTTAACATGCCCACACACAAAAACTAGGTGGGCTTGGGTTCCTAAACCAATGAGTATCTGAACAATTCACTCATCAATTATAATGCCTGCACCTTTCAAAAAGTAATCTCTGTACATAGGGAAAGGAAAATTAGACTAATGCAAAGTATAGAATGAAAACTATGCAGCAGTTTCATCTGTATCCATTTCCATGATGAAAAAGGTTGGCAGTAACTCTAGAATGGCTGGCTAACTTAGGAAGGTTGGTGTAACTTTGATTGTTTATACCATTTAATATTGAATTATGACTTATTTAGCCATTTTCTGTCAAACATTTTCAAAAATAAATAATTTTGCTACTGGGAAACAATCCCAAAAAAAGAGATTAGGATCACAGAATAATTTAGTTTGGAAAAGACCTCCAAAGTCCTCTGTAGTCCAACTATTAAACATTAAACCATGTCCCTAGGTGCCACATCTACATGTCTTTAAAATAGCTCCAGGAAGACTGACTCAACCACCTCCCTGGTCCTCTTCCAATGTTTGACTATCCTTAGAACGACAAATTTTTCCCTAATATTCAATCTAAACCTACCTTGGAACTATTTAAAGCTGTTTCCTCATGTTTGATTGTTTGTTCCTTATGAGAAAAGCTCCACCTCACTATGACCTCCTTTCAAGTAGTTGTAGAGAGTGGTAAGGTCTCTCCTGAGCCTCTTTTCCTCCAGGCTAAACAATCCCAGTTTCCTCAGTTGTTCCTCATAATAAATATTATGCTCCAGACCCTTTACCAGTTTCATTGCTCTTTTCTAGACATACTCCAGCACTTCAATGTTTTGGTTTATTTTGTAATGAGGGGCCTAAAAATACAGGACTTAAGTTGTGGCCTCACCAGTGCTGAGTACAGGCAACAATCACTTGCCTACTTGCCACGCTATTTCTGACACAAGGGCCAAGGATGCCTTTGGCCTGCTTGGCCACCTGGGCACAGCTGGCTCATGTTCAGCTGCTGTTGACCAGCACCCCCAGGTGCTTTTCCACTGGGCAGTTTTCCAGCCACTCTGCTCCAAGCCTGTAGTGCTGCAGGGGGTGGTTGCTGTGACCCAAATACAGGACTCAGCACCTGGCCTTGTTGAACCTCATGCAGTTGGCCTCGGCCCATCCATTTAGCTTGTCCAGATTCTTCTGCAGAAACTTCCTACCCTCCAGCAGATTGACACTCCCATCCAACAAACTGACCAAGGTTGCTCTCAAACCCCTCTTCCAGTCCATTGATATTATTGATATTAGAGAGTACTGAGCTCCAGGGAGCTCCACATGTGACCAGCTGCCAACAGAATGTAACTCATTTCACCACCACTCTTTAGGCTCTGACTTCTAGGCAGCTTTTACTCAGCCAAAGATATATCTAGTGTACACGAGTCTTAGAAGAATTTGGAAGTACTCGAGTGAAGTAATCAAAACAGCATGTTCTATCAATATACTGTGTAGATTTCTGATGCAAAATGAAAACAAAATGACATCATGGATCTTTTATATTGAAGTTCAATTCCATCTTTTTTAGAAGTAAAACACCCTATCGTTCTGCTAAAACACTCTTTCTTTGATGTCATGTCATCATTATCCTGTAAGAAAGTCTTCCAGTATCAGATGTGAACACAATATTAATCTGTGCTATCACTCTGATAGCTGTATCTGTAATGCAGGAAATCAGAAAGGAAACAACATGAAGTACAACAAAAAATTATGGATCATTCAGTCCATAATTATAGGGTCTTCAAGTCAGAAGTATTTACTTTTTGTAAGACTTTCTCAGCAGTCTTAATCATATTCTCATCAATAAATTGAAAGTGCTGTGAAAGGGTGCTGAATAAAAGCCATGGCTTAGGTTTCTCAATTTATATTGCTCTACCTAGATCCTACTTTTCTGTACAACAGTAAAAAGCTAATAAAATTGATCCAAGACTGTGACAAAAATCAACAATAGCAGAAATGTCAAGAGAGAAATCTGAAAAATAAAAATGAGAAAATCATATACAAGAAATTATAACAGCCAGCTTTTTATTTGTTCTCCATATGATATTTTCCACTTCATGGTATCACAGTATTATTTCATGATGTAGCAATAATTATTGATGTTGTGATCAGGTGAAGAGAAAAGGAAAATATGATAGAATAATACTCATGTCCCAACTCTTGGAGAAAGAATGTGGAAAGGAATTTAGGGAAATTACTTCAAAGCACCCCAGTGCTGGATATTTGTCCTTTTTTATCCTTTATTAAACTTTAAAAAATTTTAAAGATTGAATTCTTGTTCCCCCTTCCCCCTTCCCCCTTCCCCCTTCCCCCTTCCCCCTTCCCCCTTCCCCCTTCCCCCTTCCCCCTTCCCCCTTTCCCTTCCCTTCCCTTCCCTTCCCTTCCCTTCCCTTCCCTTCCCTTCCCTTCCCTTCCCTTCCCTTCCCTTCCCTTCCCTTCCCTTCCCTTCCCTTCCCCTTCCCCTTTTCTTCAACATCTTCCCCTTTTCTTCCTTCCTTCCCAAGAATTTTCTTCTCCATTTTTTCCCCTCCTACTCTACAAGCTTCCTATATGACAAAGATATTTCAAACAAAGGGAAAGATTTCATGCTCCAAGAGATAATTCCTCTCTGATATGTGTATTTTTCAATCAATATTCAGCATTTTCTTACCCTGTGCCTGCCAGGTGGTCTTTCTTTTCTAACCTGTTTAATCATGTATGACAGTTTATTAGATTAATACTTTTGCCTTTCCAATGAGGTACTCTGACTTCATATTTCAATCTTCATATCTCTTGTAAGCTCTCTCCAATGATTGATTAAAACAGATATATATTTATGGCCTACATAAATGATAACTTATTATAACATTCTAAAGTATCTCAAGCATGCAAAACCTGGTGAAATTCTGGCTTCACAACAGCAAAACTCTTCTCATTCTGAGGGCCTGACATTTCACCTCAAAGATGAAGAAAAATTATTTATGGCAGCACAGGGGAATATAACTATGAATAATTTGATGAAATTAAGATGCAGTAAATTCCTATCAGTGAGATATATTATGGCAAGGATCAGTATATCAAGGGAAGTAATGGAAGAGCTAT
Organism: Lonchura striata; assembly: GCF_050655825.1. NCBI lineage: Eukaryota > Metazoa > Chordata > Aves > Passeriformes > Estrildidae > Lonchura > Lonchura striata. The sequence goes on from NC_140704.1 coordinate 125,980,705, forward strand.
AGATTCAGACATTTTAAACTAGCTTTGAAGAAAGACTAGATAGTAAAGCAGTGAGAAACTTATTTAATGGATTGCTTCATAAATTCAAACTCTCTCTGGTTCTTATAGTTCAAAGGAGCTCTTATTACTGCCTGCTTATCCCATTTCTGTTAATTTTCCTAATAAAGTAAAACTCATAGTCTGCCTGATGCATTTTTGTACATATCTGTTTGGAATTAAGTGATCAGATTGAATTCTGTTGAGGGAAGGGTTTAGGTAGTTAGATATTCAAGACTTGCTATGGCATTGTGGAAAGAGGCAGCTACATAGAACAAGACAGGACCAATTAATAACATTGATAAGAACCTAATAAGATATCACGGAATCCATACAGAAGAGAAATTCTGGATGCCAAATTTCACTTAGTCTATTACAGTTTTGTTTTGTTTTGTTTTTAATTCCATTGTTTGCTGAATGTTATAAGGATAATAGTAATAATAATAACAACAAATAAGCAATTCTTGTAAAAAATGCCCAAAAATATAAAAACTTTGTGGAGTCTAAGACACCTTTCTGCAGTAAACACAACGATGAATAGAAATAATTTCTTGTTGCAGATTAAATGCGTTATTCTACTGAAAACAACTCAGAAGAGGGAGTTCTGCTTATACATATCTCATAAAGGCTTCTGGCCTTCAGAAATTTAGGTTTGTTTTGTACTGCCAAACATAATGATACCGGAGGAGCGTAGGGGTAAAAATCATTGAAATCAACTAAAATGTAGAAAAATTTGCTAAGAAGCAGGCTAATTTATTATTCTCTTCTCTGTGGAGTAAAAGGTCTGTGTCTCTATCACAGAGACCACTAGCTGAAGCCCTGTCTGGTTCTCATCTCTTCCCCTCAATTATCAAGAAGCAGAGTTCAGACTTATCTTTTCCAAATATTTACAGCCAAGATGTAACACAGCCATGAAAAGGTAAATCTTGGATTATATGATGTATCGCCAGGAAAGAAAAGTTCCCCGCTGAAATTCCTTCAGTGAGTTTTGGATCTGGCTCCTAATAAATAATAAATGAAATTTTTACTATTGCTTTTTTCTAATTTTCATGAATCTGAGCTATTATTAGGAAAAAAAAAGGATTAGGGCTTAGTCCTAGGGCAGTTATCTGCCTTACCTTGTAGCATAGACTAGGAAGCATGAAATGAAAGCAGGAAATAGAACCTTCCCAACAATAAAAAGAAAAAAGGAATATTTCTTTTCACATCTCTGAAACACTTTGCTTGTAAAATTGTAAAGTGACTAGAGAAATGTATTGCAGAAAAATCTGTTGATGTGTACAACATAACAAGATGCCTCCTTGCTTCAAAAATATTACTTTAAGGGTCAGCAACACTCTCTGGTACCAACAGCACATCCTTGCTCTGCTCCTACCCTTCTCTGGGCTCCTGTTACTAGCCTGTATCAGAGACAGGATGCTGAGCTTAGTGTAGGCATCTGACTTCCAACAGACCTTGCAAATGCATTTATCTTCTTGCTTTTCTCCTTTGTAACCTTCACAATAATGCTGCTGAAGTTGAGCTTTATAATTAACATCTTCCTGAATACACAGTAAAACGTTGTCCCAGAACACTGTGAGACCAAAAAAAAAAAAAAAAAAAAAAAAAAAAAAAAAAAAAAAAATTTAAATCAAAAGTTTAATCAGGAACTGGCAATGTAAGTTTGTCTGATGTCCAGAATTTCAGATATAAATCCACAGACCAGTGCCAGAAAACAATTGACAAGCAATCTTTCAGTCCTCTCATCCTTGAAGGAATGGTGAAGAAAAGTCCATAGGAGTTTAATGTGCCTTATACAGTATTTTTCTGCTGTAAAGATACAAGCAGGGCATTTTAGATTTCCAGATAATAAAGACTAGATAATTGATTCATACCAAACAAAATTTGCTTTTGTTTCTATCAAAGAACTTTAAAAAAAAAAATTAAATATAAAAGGTGAAGCAGCGAGAATTATGGAGGATCCCACCAAGATCAGATATTTATTCTGTCAGCGCTATAAGGATCTCAACAATCATCAAAACCTAATTTCAAGGCAAGACAGTTTCCAGACTTTAATCCTAGTCCCCCAAACTACAAATAACTCAATCCTTTGCGATTGCACTTTAATATAAACATCTGATTTTAAACACAAACATTTGCTTCCTTTGCAGTCTTTATTATTTATATAGCAGAATTAGCATGTTAAAAAATGGAAACAGTGTCGTGTTTTTCATTCATTACATTATTACAGAAGAAACAGCTGTGAGGATTGGTCAGGTTTGCTCTTGTACACATGCTTCCACAAGCTGCCTTTCAGTGTCCAGAAATTCTCCTGAGCTCAGACTGAACAGCCCATTCTGCACCAATGCAAAGAAGGTCACTGGAGAATGTGAGCCAATGATGGAATAGAGAAAGATTTGAAAATAGGTTTGATATATTCCTCATAAGAATTGTGTTTTAAAATCAGTGTCAGTAGAACCCTATCTAAAAATACTTTAAGAAAAGGTAAAATTAATAAATAAAAAAGAGTAATCCTCAGTAAATGGGTATAAGCATGACCTTTTATAAGCAGTAGAGACATTAGAGTATTTCTCTTCACATGTTTCTCTCTGATTTTACAAATACTATGAAAACCTCTCCTTCTCATGAAAGTACGACTAAGTCTCGTAGCCCAGGGATACTGAGAAATTATCTAGGACAGCACACAGTTTTATGTCAGAAGGAATTAGACCCTTATTCTTTCTTTTGATTCAGACATTAGTCTTTTCTCAGGGCCAGGATTTGACAATTCCTTCCAGCAATAAACTACTGAACTTTTTCCATGTCCCTTTGTTCCACTTTCACACTTAGACAACTGTTGTTATCATTTGGGTTGATTTCCTGAATCTTGCAGTTCCTCAAGGCTGACTTTTTTTGCATGTACCATTGTCATGGTCCTCATAGAAAAAGTGAATGGTGTAAGTTCAACTTCCATCCTGCAGTATTTCTGCCCTCCCTACTGGCTCCTACTCTTTGAGCATATCTTTGAGGTGTAAGATTTGCACAACAGAATTTGCAGACTCAACATCAAAAGAATACTCTGAAGTATTTCCTATTTCAATATTTCTTTGTTGAAAATTATGTCTGGCATGCATACGATCTAGACAAAGGCTGAAAATGGAAGAGGAGGAAGGAAATTGTAAAGTAACCAATGCTTGAAAAATCTACAGAAGTCTGGATTTTTTAAACCCACACACAGAAAACATGAGATATGTGTTCCTTCACTTCATTGCTGTATTGGTACTTCTGACAACAATAACCACAGAAACCTCAGAAAAAAAATGGCAAGTCTGGGGTTTCTATAAATAAAATTTGGGAAAAAACCCCAAACTGTGGAGATATGTGTGTGTGTGTGTGTGTGTGTGTGTGTGTGTGTGTGTGTGTGTGTGTGTATGTATGTGTGTATATAGTCATGTTGGAAAGATACTTTGATCTTAAAAGACAGATTTTTTTACTAAACCATATGTCCCTCAACATAAAGGTATGTAAGTAAAATTTTAATTGGAAGGCAATCTTCATGAAAGCTGATATTTCCCTTACAGAGTGAGTCCCCCAAGATTTTCATATTATTCAAGAGCTTTAAAATCCAGATGAGGAATACTTTACTTCGACCTACTAGAACAGTGTGTTGAGAATAATTTCCTTGTTTTGCTATACTTTGCATAAATTAGGCAGTACTGTCAGGTTTTCTTCTACCTTTTCAGAACTGATTTCAGAATTTCTGTATAAATACACTAACAATTCACTAAGCCATTGTTACTACTACTACAACTAATACTGCTACACTAGTGGCCATTGCCTTTCTCTGACTTACCCCAAGTAAAATTAATGTGGGAAGGTAAAATTTTTGCCTGTTTATGGATTGAATGATTTTGCTTCTTTTACTAAAAAGTCATTTATAGACAGATATAAATGTACATATCATTTTACAAATGTGGTATAAGATACATTCTTTGCCCTGAAGTGCTTATAGTCTCTAAGACAGGAAAAAGATAAATGGAGTCTAGACTGAGGAAACCAATTTAGACAGAGTATGATGTGAGGAATAAGAATGAGGTAGATACGAAGGGAAATTTCTTAAAAGAAGTGTTCCTTGTGGAAGGCCAGATATTATGGTAGATGGAGATGGTGATAAGGATTTGGAGACCAATTCAGTGCAAAATCTGAGCAGTGACGCCTTTATCTGAGTAAAAAGGAAAATAAAAGTGGAAAGAGGAGGAGGCAGGAGTATAAATTAAGAGACCTGGAAAGAACACAGGCATTGAGTGAAAATGGTGGACCTTGGGGGTTTGGTCGGGGTCATTTTATGTTACCTTATATCCATAATAACAACACACAGGGGTTTTGGGAGGTTTTTTGCTGAATATTAGCTAGGCTAGTGTCATGGGAGTTTTCCATTTTGACAACAGAAACTCAGGTGAAAGTGTTCCTTACAATGTCAGTACTGCTTATTTCTTTACTAGACAATTTATTTTAATCAGTGTGACTTAATTGAGTCACCACTCTAATCACAAATGTGTTTTCCTGCCATCATTGCTGGCTCTGCCTTTAAAGCCCACTGTTGAAACTCCTCTTCAAGAAGGCTGAAGCCAGAAAATCAGGGTGCAGGCTTTCCCCCTTCAGTCCAAAGATACATGCTAGCAGCTCTTCTAGTCCTCGTTCCTGCCTGTCAGCCTCTGTGTTTGGGTCCAGAATAACAACAAGCCTGAAGGATGCATTATGCCAAGAATAACTTACTTTCACAAGTGGCCCAGTTTGCCTCAATTCTGATGACATCTTACTCCAAAAATGCCTTGTGCTCATTCTGGAGGCCCCACAGAAGGGCTTGGTGACCGTGTCCGAGTGGGGCACTCAGCTGTGGCTGCCCTGGGGGGCTCAGTGTAACCCCAGCGCCCCGCGCACCCCGCGCTGTCTGCCGGCACTGCGCCCCAGCGTCACCCTGCACATCATCACACGCCAGGTGGCTCAAGGCAGGCCCTTGCAGAGTCCACAAAGCAGGGCTGGCACTTTCTCAGGAGCTGAGAGTCTCCTTGCAGGAGCTATGGCTGCAGGACAGGCTCCTGAATTCAGACATCAAGCGAAGAGCAGAGAGCCTGGCAGGAGCGCCCTGCTCCTCTGTGAAACAGTCACACCAGCCTGGCCTTCCCTTCCTCCTCTTTGCAACAGCTTGCTGTATAATTAATAGAAATTATTGCTATACCTGTTCATTTTGTTACAGTTTGTTACTTATGAATGATAGATTTACTGACAATGTAAAAGATTTAACATTCCTAAATGCTTAATCTGCTAGAAAATGCTAGATTTAAACAAAAAAAAAAAAAAGTGCTTATTCATGTAGCTGGAACATAAGAAGGGTATTTGAAATATAAGTCTAGACATTTTTGCAAACTGTTAAAGAAATGTACAAGCAAAAATATTGACTTTGGAATGCAAATGATCTTTGAAGAAAGTTAACCTGGAAATTATCTCAAGGAACAAAACTGCAATCTGCCTACACAAATGCCAATTATTATTTTTTTAACCCATTCAAGCAATATTTTTTAGCTGCAGTACAAAGTTAAAAAGAGTAATCAGGAAAGGAATGTGCATAACTTGTTTTCCTATTTAAATGGATATTTGTTTTCCATTTCATTTTTGGAAGCAGTGTCCAAAACCCTATTCCAGTTTGACTTTTCAGACTCACAACTTATCATATAAAATTAGAACCTGCTCAAAACCTATGTGATTCCATTACTGGTTCTGAACATTTAACTCCTGAATCAAGCTTTTTGGGTTGTGTAAAAACACTGTTGCAGAAAACAACAATATTCCCATTTATTTTCTTTCCCATAAACCTATTTTAGCTTAATATTTTAGCTGTCAAAAGCACTTGTTTTTCTGAGAAGACAAGCTGGAAAAAACAGCCTGATAATTTTATGGGAGCCAATAATAAAGAAATATACATTTTCCAAGTACAGAACCTTTCAGATGTTTTCTTCCCTGGCATTTGACTTGTGTTTTCAAATTAGCTTTGCCCAGAAAAATTAAATTCTAAAACAAAAAGAAATCATTAAAAAAAAGTTAGACATGTAATATTTAACCTGGCTGTATTTCTCACTAGCAAGTAAATACTGTTATAAAGAATTACTGTTTACATAGCTGACTCCAAAATGAAAACAAACCAACTCCTGCAAAACTGGCTGGGACATTAGTTATAGACTGATCACCATGACTTGAAAACACACAGAGCCTGTTTTTTTTCAAAACAATTGACTTATAATTAATTTTTTGTGTCCACTATCAGCTAATAGAGCATGGAATTTCTCTAGTTTGCTGTTAAGTTTTTAGCAAAACAAAATGCCTTCAAAAAAGACAGTATCTTAAGACTTGCTGGATTTGCAGGATCTTCATGCGAACCGGTGGGTTTGCAAACTCTTGGGTCACAAACTGTGTTCTGCTTCTGTCAAACTGATGGAACTATTTTCTCAGGAGTGACTGTATAAGCCAACATCACATCCATCCCATCAAGGACACAGTAGGTTTTTCTAAAATCTAATTCTCATGGCAAGACTGCTTGAATTGTCTAAAAGATTCAGTTGCTAAGGAGTTACAGGCTGTGCTGCAGTAGCATAACTTGATCTCTTATCCAGAGACCAATTTTTGGCACACCCAGGCCAAACTGCAGCGCTTGAGACAAGCTTTGCATTTCAGATCACAGTCATAAGGGATATAAATCTGCAAAGACCTGCCTCTTTACTGTTTGTGATAGGCATAAAAGTCACACACCACTGCTGTTTTAACTTTGGAAAAAACTGGAGAGACTCTAAACTAGAGTTTAGAGCGACTCTAAACTAAAAAGAGGGTGATTCTCTGGTCACAGTCATTCTGAATTACACATGCAGGAGCAACACAGTAGCTGGTTAGGTAGCCCTTGGGAAAGAATATCCCTTTCCAGTATGTTTACCTATCATCTGTAGTCATGATTTAAAAAAATCTATAAATAAAAGTTATTTAACTGTAACAACAAATCAAATAATTTATATCTTCCAGTTTTATACATGAATAGTGTTTATTTTGTCTATAGTATCCTGAACTGCATTAGGAAGTCTAGTGAAAGCAAGTGGAGGAAGATGGTTCTGCCCTTCTTCTCTGAATTGTTAAGGACACACCCAGAGTACTGTGTCCCCTCTCCAGTACAAGAGAGACCTGGATATACTGGAGAAAGTTCAGAGACAAGCGACAAATGGGGTCAGTGTGCTGGAGCTTCTTTTGTATAAGAAGAGGCTGAGAGAACTGGGCCTGGAGAATTGAAGGCTCAGGAGGGATCTCATTATCTTGTATAAATACCTGATGGGAGGGAGAAAAGAAGGTGAAGTCAATTATCAGTGGTGCCTAGTAGACCAGGACAAGAGGCAGTGGGTACATACTGAAACAGAAAATTCCACTTCAGTGTAGGTAAACACATTTTACCTGGAAGTGGTTGAAAATTGTCAAAAGTTTCAGTGAGAGCTTGTGGAGCCTGTATCCTTGGAGATATCCAAAACATGCCTGAAGATGGTTCTGTAGATTCAGGAAGTGGAAACAATTGCATATTTTTATAAGAATAAATTGAATGCTTCACACAGCACTCCTTGGCACTATATTAAGCAAGTATAGGATACTCTTTTTCTCTTCTATTAAAACCTTAATATCTCTAGGAGGTCAGCCACATTCAAACTATCCATTACTAATGGTCTTGAACCATATAGGCCCTTATCTTTATTGCAAATTTCCTAGGAGAGTGCCTGTTGGCCCAGATCAAAAGGGGATCCAAGGATACAAGTGTTGTAATAATTTCACAACACAAGCATCTGGGATAAAGGCCTCTGCAAACCAACAGGAGACAGTTATTTTGATTAATGATTTCAAGTTCTTGAAGTCAATGTAAACATTAAGCAAATAAAAACATTTTTTAAAGTTCCTATCTTTGTGAAGATGTATGCCAGAAGAAGTACATTTATTGCATGTTGAATATCCAGAGGTCTTTGGAACTAAGACACTGAGAGAAGAACATAAGTGGGAGACCCATGCCGGCAGATATAATTAAGTTTGGTTTAATGTTCCGTAAAGAATTTATTCACTGTATTGGTTAATCTGTCACCCTTTGGAAAAGTATAAATGTTGGAATCAGAAATAAAACTTGCTCTTTTTACCTTTGCAATAGCAGCAGCTTACGTGCTTTTGCATGTCGTGTAGTGACACTAGTCTGTGGTGTCAGTGTCTTCACTGAATCAGAACTGAATCAGGATAAAATAAAAGAATATCCTCATTTGACAGGAAAACACTAAGACTGTTGTTGCTTTTACATCACACAATCTTTTCATTTTCATGCAAAGATTCAATAGCTGTCACAGGAAAACAGAAAATCTGGAAATAACTCCAACATACAAAATCTCTCAAGAATATAAAATGTAGACTGAGATGCAGATACTAAATCAAAGCAAAATAGCTGTTGAATTTACAATGTATAATTTTCCCCCAGTTTTCTGAAAGCAGACCCAGTATAGTTTATGAAGGCACATCAGGTATACACTAGAGACCCAAAGAAGATAATGGGAAAATGCATACATAGAGTAGAAAAAAAAAATATTCTTGAATGACCAAAAGATTTAAATAAGCCAATATTAATCAGCAAATCTGAATTGGGGATTCCTACATTTTTTGAAATGCAGTCCACAGTCAGCCCTCTGCATCTGCTGTAAATGTGCAGTGACCCATGACTCTAGTTAAGATCTGATGGGAAAACATACTTCTCTTACTCCCATCCTAGACAGGAAGGTTCATTCCTATTCTCATCATGGTGGACAGTGAATAATGGCCTATATTTATGTGCCATAATTAACTCCAATATTAACTCGGAATTAACTTCTAATGTACTGGCAGCTGAGCTTTCTACATTATACACTTTATAACCTCCTAGATTCACAAAACTGGAATGGGTCAAATGCTCAGCAAATGTGAGAAATAGGTGGACTGTGTATGATGCTCAAAGCAGGGAATTTCAGCTTTAAATATGCTTCATGTGAAGTAAAACTGAAACATATTGAAAGTGGAAACCATAGTATTTTAGAGGTCTGTGCTGCAGCCACTGTATTTCTGGCCTTTTTTTAAGTTTACAGTTAAGTTTTCATAAGCTGTTTCATAGCAACCCAGAGAGTTTAACATTTGAATTAGCTTAACCTGGAGGAAACCACAGTTGAATCTAAAACTGCACACTGGGCATTGCTGTAAGTGCAGCATTTGAAATCTTTATGTGTGAATGCATTCTGATATTTCCTGTTCTAGGTATTGAAGAAAAAATTGTATATAAAGTGAAATTCAGAGTGGATAAAATATTTTTCTTAAATGATCCATACTAATAGTATAATTTATTTCACTTATGATACTTTTGTTCCAAATGGAAAACAGTATCTTCCAACAAATTCCTGTTATTTTGTGATCTAAATTCCTGTGTGATGCTTTGTGATCTAAACTAATTTGCCAGCATAAAGATGTAGAAGTGTTTGTTCCATTTGCTTTAATTATTTATCCTTTATAGCAGAAAAAATGGAAGGAAGAAAAACATTGCAGCATTGTCTTGTATTCTATGTGTAAACAAGACATTTTACCACATAATTTGTTTTTGGAAATCTCATTTTTCCCTCAAACGTATCAATGACATTCATTAAACTATTTAATTAATCAAGCTTTCAGGGATTCATATGCTCTGATTTTGCTGTAACTGAAACAAGCAGTTACCCTAAGTTTTAATCAGGCAGGAATTGGATCTGTGCTTTCTAAGGATAAGTTCAGAGCAGTTTCTTTTTCCATCCTTTTCCAGGTAAGACACAGTCATCTGAGGGAAGACAGAACACAAATAACTTCCCTTCCAATGGCTGTACAGACAGATTTCCTTCTTCCATGTCATTTTACAGCGACATTTTAAGCATAAGCTACTGGGACCAAAATTTTGTATTGATTGGTTTCAGCTGTTTCTGCAGTTGTTTCAGTCTCTGTGGGTGCTTCATTCCTAGTTTACTAGACTGCCTGTGGAATATATGTGCAGCTGAGGCACAAAAAAGGAATGTGTGTTTTTATGTTCTTTCTTGCTTTGTAAGTTGCAGAAAAAAAATATCTGCAGAATCCCAAGCATCTAGGAGTTGTTGCTCACCAACCACACCAGGGCACAAAACTACTTAATGTTCCACTGTCTTCAAAAGTCCTCTCCAGACACAAGGGGATATTTCCTTATTAGATTTAACATTCTATTCTAAGTTTACATCAGATCATATCAACTAAACCTGAGTTATGAACTACAGAGCTGATAATTCAGGAGTGTTATTTTGGACTAAGTTTACAGGATGCAAGGCTTTGCAATAAATATTGTCTTTGAAGTGTATGGGAAAATTGATACTTAAGTTAATCCTATTGGAAACAGTGAGGAAACTGAGATTTTGACAAAGTTTTTCCTTTAAGTTTTAGAAATACTGGCATCCCCTGCTGTCTGAAGAAATCAAGACTATTCCAAGAAGCTCTGACCTTTGCTATGCATATTGTGCTTTGTTTAAGCACACAACCAGATTCCCTTCTGTCATCCAGCATAACTTTTCCCAAGGTCTTTGAGAGTTCAGATAATTGCTTTACTATATTCCTAGAAAACTGTGCTGAGAAATATGCAAGTACACACAGGCTATGTCTAGAAAGGCATTTAACTCTTGTGGATGAGACTTGTCCAGAGAAGAAGTTTTCTCATTTCTTTGGCAAAGCTCTAACAGGAGAGTAATACTCTGTTACAGTGAAGACCACTTCTGTTACTGATTTAAATAATAATTTTTAATAAATTAAAGTTTTGAAATAAAATTTTTACAGAAAGTGGACAAGGTGATAACATAGTATTTTTCTGGTATGGCTACTGGCTTACTGGAACCACAGTTAAGGGAGCTGTGGGTAGTAAGAACTGCTCTGCCATGGTTATGCAAGTCTCATCCAACATGAAAGATCTCCCTCTTTCAAAAATCTGCTATCAACTAATGAATGACATCAAATAAATTATATATATCTGTTAAATGTGTTAAAACTCTGGAAGCTTTCGTTACCTCATTGGGGGGTGTGATTGAAGGGCTGAAAACACTCAACCTCAAAAAGCAAGTTTTCATGAACACATTGTCTTACCTTTTAGAAAATCAGCTTGATTCTGAGGCAGCGTGTGGAAGTCATGTTTAGAATGTTATTCTACCAAACAAGGAGTTAAGAGCATTTATCACAAAAAAATTTTAAGGGACATTTTTGGGAACCTTAATGTGTGCTTCTAAATACCCTCTGCAAAATTGTTATTGAGAGACTATGTAAGGATTACTTGAAAAATACATTCACCTAAAATGAGCCATCAGAGTATTGCCTTGCTGGGAATAGTCTACAATAACTGTAAGTCTTGGAGTTACCTGTTCTCTGAATGCTGTAACACTCTTTATTCTCCAATCAGAGCAGTTCCATATGAACTTTATATATCTATATATCTATACTACTGCACAATAGTGAAGGCTTAGGAGCTGGAAACACTGAACACAGACTCATGAGCATTCTTCCTTTGGTCCCTGGAGACCTGCTTTGCCATTTCTTCACTTTCCTGCACAGGCATCAATTTGTTTTAAGTTTCCTGTACACTCAGGTAAAAAACAATGAAAGAAATGGAGAACATCCATCTGTGTGAGATGTAGAATGCATAGCCCTGAATGCACAGCTTAGTTTCAAGTTGTGCCTGCACTGATGCTTGTAAAGGAGTGATCTACAAGGCTGTGAAAGACACAAAAATGGCACAGTATGTGCCATTTTAGACTGTGAATGAGTGAGAACTTGATGAAAAAATAATAGGACATTCATTCTATATTAGATTGTGGTATGTTTATATTTGTAAACATTAACATTTTTGAGACAACAATATATCTTTCATAGGTATCATATTATAATAAAAATTCAATTGCAATTAAAACCAAATAATAACAAATTACAAATGACCCACATTTCAGAGCATATATCATAGACTCTTTATTTTGTATATATAATAGACTTTGCATTTATTTTTCTAATGAATTTGGATTCTAATGAATTTTCTAATGAATATTTAATATATTCTTGCAGAAAGACATACAAAAAGGTAACATAATAATGAATAAGAAAATAAAAAGTAAATTTTTTCAGTTTTGAATGGTGAGTCAAAGGTCAAGCATTAATGTACCATAATCATCCAAAGTTCAAATATAATTTACAGGCTTAATGTCTGAGGACTTAAAAACAACACCAAGGAATTATACATGAACTGAAAATTTAAATTACAGAAATTTTCATGCTGTGATAGTCTTTTGCATCTTGAGAGATCCTGAGGGACTGTATTCTGGCTCATATGGTGTCATTAGTTGAGAAAGAGCCCAAGGATAGAGAAAAAATACAGACTTCTTAGCTGAGGAGCAAAATATTTAAAACATTTCATAGTATCAAATAGACAAATACATCAGAGGAATCATTAAAGTCAAATATTTAAGAGGTAATAAATATTTAAAGCAGTATTATAACATTGAAATTCTGTTTTTGCAATAAGTAAGGAAAACATCATAGAAAAAAATCATTGACACAAAATACCTATATAAAAATCACCTGATGAGGTGCAGCATCAGAGATTACTGGTTTAAAATGCACTGTAAAAACAAAAGTTATCCTACTGTAAGGTAGATTTTTTTAAAGGGCAACAGTGTTGTGTTTTTTTTCCTAATGTTGAACCTAATCATTGAAGTGTCACTGATATCTGGGGGAGCCAGATATCTGGGTCTATCTTTTTTTTTGTTAAGACTTGGAACTTTAATAATAGACAGACAGAAGTAAAAACCCAGAATATTATAGAAAGAAATGAGGGAATGGAAACTAGACCATATAGGTAAAGGCAATACAGAAAGAAACAAACATTTTCCAGATTATGACTGTGTAGTAACACATTGACTGAAAATTAGAAATTATGGTGGTTGCTGTTTTTATAATTTCAGTTGCAATGTTTCTATTCAAGGTGGAGCTCCTTTTAAGACATGAGGTGATGTTAGAACATGGCAGCACTCCAGAGGTAGATAGACCCTGGCTGCAGGGGGAATTCTGTGAAAGCAATGGATTTGCCTGTAGACTGGGGAAGAGTTGAACTAAAAACCAGGTTACATCTCTTATATTTCCCATATGGAGAAATAAGGAAATTATTCTTTCCTATGGCATGGTTTTGATGCTCTTGTCATGAAAACATCTAAAACAAGGCTCTTATCCGGCAGACAGGAAGAATTTTTTTTTTAGATTCAGTGTTATGAAAACATCTGGGTATTTTGAATAGGGGACAATAGTGCTACAGACAGACAAATGCCATGAAAATTGGGATATATGTTCTCAACTACAAATATTTGATGTTAATTTCAACAAACAAATTCAGAATTTCTCTGATTTATGCAGAGTTGCTTCAGACTCTGGCATCCTAAAAACAAAATGATAGGTTTGTCCCTATTTTTTTTTTCATCTACATCTGGCACATCTATATCTAGCTACTGAGAAGAAAATTAACTCTAGAGCAGCCAAAACCAGCACAGTTATTCTGAATGAAACCATTAATTGGCTTGAATTATATTTATCCATTCTCAAGAAGTACAAATATCACCTGTTTTAGTTACATCTTATTTTAAAGGCAATTTAAGTGGCTATATGGTATCTGACCCTGCTGCCTAGAATAATGGAAAAAATACTTTCAGTTACTTGAAAAGTGGTGCTCCCAACTGATGGATTTGCCAAGTGAGTTTCTGGAAGGAGATTTTAATATAAAAATAAAAATACATTTTGCTTCGCTTAAAAGTTTGCTGGAAATCCATCTCCCCGGCCAGTTTTCCTCTTTTTGCTTTGGGAAGGCCTTTCTTGATATAGTCTTGTCTCTTATCTCTGCAAAATATGACGTCTGGAATCTTTACTAAAATTTCTGTTCCTATCAGAGCCTCTTTGTTTCCTGTGGCAGTTATGTTATAAAGTATCTGTGGTTCCAATAATGACTGCCCAGACTTCCTTCTCAGATTAAGGGCAAAACACCAATTGCAATGCCCTAATAGCTCTGAATAAAAAGATGTAATTTTTCCTCCTCAATGGCATCAAAACAAAAAGACCTCAACATACAACAAAGTATGTGAGACCAGATAGTCTTTTCTGTAATACAAATAAAAACTTGCACATAAAAATCAGTTCTAATATCAGGTATGTTTAATGAAACTAATCAGAAAAACAGCAGTACATATGAAGTGGAAATACGTGCAACACACCCAATGGATGTCATACCAAGCCAGCTGTATGGCTCTCTTTGAAAACATTTCACTTTTTGTAAAAGAATTATGCAATCTTCATGTGAAGTATTAAAAGGGAATTGACTAAACTAAAGAAATCGGGGATTAGTACAAAAACTGCAAAAATTACTTTGAAACATCAATAAAGTGCATTTGAAAAAGTTCAGTCATCATACTAAGGTATTTTCACACTATTTTCAGCAGAGTGGGACAATATAAATGTCAATATGCCAAGCATAAGAGACAGAGATTAGAGAGCTGATCACTGACATTCAGAAAGATGAGCCTCTGTTTAAATAGGTGCAGAGGGGAAATCTATAACCAGGATTATGTGATGCCTTGGCCTGAAGAAGGAAATAAGCAGACAAAGAAGTAGACAAAAAATATTACAGAAAATAACTTATACCCATTCAGGTATAGTAAATGTAAAGAGATTATGTGGACAATCACTTAAAAAGATTTCGTTTTTAAGGGAAATGAGTACATTCCTGGACCATTGCAACAAACTTTGTCCTGCTATCAGACCTTGTTGAGTTACTGATCCATAACCAAAAGAAATACTCTATACATCAGAATGTGGAACCAGACTATGTCCTTAGCTGAAATATTTGGTGGCACTGGTAGGTAACACTGAACTTCCCATGACAGAATCATACATCATGTTTGTATGGCTCAAGTTTAAGCAATAAAGATAAATAGGCTCTCTGTTCCTAATAGTTGTTAGCTTCAGTGAGACTAAACTATACCTGTCATTGAATTATTACCATCACTGCCCTGAAGCTGAAAAGTAGACATTTATGCTGCTTATTGCAGGAAGACATATTATTATTAGGCTATTAAACGGAATGCCTAATCTACCATTCAAAATGTTTCTTAGCTATTGAAGATCCTTATGCAATGAACCATCAAATGTTACCTACCAGTATGGGAGCTTTGAATAAACTTGTTATTAAAAAGAAAAAAAAGGAAACTTCCTAGGTTCTGCACATTAGCTTTGATAACTGTGGCATCAGTTTATTTTAGAGTAAAACAACATGATACCTGGAGGCATTATTGCAGAAGACCTCTGAAGAACAGTAAGAAAAATTTTTGTAATACAGATATTACCACAAACCTTTACACGGATCACGTCTGGTCAGTCCTGGTCCTTGAAGCAAGAACTTGCTGGACCCAAGGGCTTCTTATCAGGCACAGGATTGTGCTTTTTTAGTACTTCTGTCAAGCAAAGATTCTTCAGTGCTTGATACAGAAAAATATTTAACCCTGAATGCATTTTTTTATTTTAAACCTTAATATGGTATATTCACATATTATTCAATGGTAGCCCAATTTTAAGATACCAGAATGTCTACTCCCATGGTATTTATTTCTTTTCTCCTTCCAAAATAATGTTAGAATTGCCTCTGAGTTTAAGTTTAGAAGCCTTACATGTAGTGTATGCTTTTATTTGTGTAGATAGTATCATCAATGTGACTAGAACACAGCAAGGTTCACCATTCTCATCAGCTGAGGCCAGAAGCATGGAAACAACACCATAAATACTGCTCACAGAGTATTTTGACTCATCTTTTTAACAATCCACTTGAATAGGTATTCCAGGACAAATAAATCCAGTGAAATGACTAAAGTATAAATTAAGTAGAAGGTGGCTTTTAAAAAAGGAACTTAAGTATTATTTGGGAAAATAGTCTAAGGAGCTGAGGGAGGATTCATTAGAAGACATTGAATAGCCCTTGATGTGATGTGATCTATCAGCTCAGCATTCTAGCCATCAACTAAAGACTGCAGAGAACAGTTTGCAGACTTCCAGCCAGTCAGTGGCTCTTAAGACAGACCAGGCATATGACTGAAGATTTTTTTTTCATATAACTTCTCAGTTCCCAGAAATGACAGATAAATTGGTGTCAAATGGCATGAGAGTGAGCCTTCACAAGCTGTGGAAGACTTCCTCAAACATCATAGTTTGGCGTGATAGAATTCTGAATATTTGTATGCTGCAGGCAATAGAAGCTATAGGTGTCATCCTTTTTTTTTGCCACCTTTCAAATGAAAAGAGTTAATTTGAGAAAGAGACATTTATTCCAAAGAAGAAGAATAATTTTTGTTTGAGAGCCTCACTTAGACTCTCTGCTCTGCTTACAGCAGCACGACTCATAATTGTCAGCAGTACATTTGTAATTTCTCTCCTGTCTTTTGTAATTACAGATATGCTATTAGTTTTTTTTCAAAAGTGAGATAGATGTGTACATTTATAATAGTATTGGTTCAGCACTGAGTTCTTAGTCAGTTTGTTTCATTTGCATACCTTCTGGTACCTTTTATTTATCTGCCTTTATAGATGGACCTCAAGCTGAGATACAGTGCATATATATCCAGAAGGAATCTTTTTCTAAGAGCAGTTTTCTGCTTTGTATTAATAATATTCCAACTATTGCTGCTAGCTGTAATTTTTAACAAAATTTGCAATGTCATCCACAAGACATAAAAGATTAAAACTACAAGCCTTTAGATCTTCTGAAAATAAATTTATAGATACTGAATTTAGGCAGTATTAATTAATAATTAAAATAATAGAAATAAACAGTTGCCTGAGGACACTTTAGCAAAACTCATCATACTTTAGAAATCACTTAGACATTCAGACCAGACAGCTGACTGCCTCCAAAAGACAAAGTTTTGGAAGATAGCTGGCTTTGAGATAGTTGGGAGTATAATTTACATTAGGATTAAAGTGGAATTTAATGCACAATAAATCATTTTATGAGAAAATTCATAGGTGCAAGAAATCTGCTTTAGAAGGGGAGAGGAGGTGATTAAGGTTGCAGGCAAGATGCCTGCAGGGTTTTTCATGAAAAAAACCACATCAGATCTCAGGAAGAGTCAAAAAACCAGCACAGCTCTAATGCACAGTGCAGTGATATACACTGAACATATACTTCCTCCTGTCACCAAGGAAGGTGGGCCATTGATTGTGGGGAAAAAAAAGCTTGTGGGTGTTTTCATCCTGCTGTGTCCTCTCTCTTTGGAAACACATTAATCACATTTTATTCCTGTGCTCTGGATTTATGGTGATGAAAACGTGGAAGAGAGGAGATGCAGAAAGAGAAAGCTGAGATCACCAACTAGGTTATATTGTGTTTAGTTGTAAAATGGTTTTAGGATACTGATAATTCCTGCAGAGGAAACAAACCCCATTTCATTTAAGTTCTAAGGTCACTTTAAATCTAGAGAACTTGAAGGTTTCTTTTAGCCACAGGAGAAATTTAAGTTCTGTCTTGCACAGTGTGTTATTTTCTAATAGGATAGTGAGTGCCTAAAATCTTGAACTCTTGGATTTGTTGTCTTATAAAGACAATAAAGAGATAGTGAATATGAATACAGGAAACATAGATGTGTGTGCATATATATATATATTTTGATAATAAATACATTTTTCTTTTAATATATTTTTATGGGTCTAGATAAATCTTTGGCTTTGTCTTATGATGTATAGACTGCAGAGAAGCAAAACCAGCTTTTTTTTTAATGGGAGAACTGTATTATATGTAACTTATGAGGTTGTAGTAGTGTTTATAAAGTGAGGCTTCTGCTCTTGACTGATTTTGTCCATAAGAAGCACATTACTATGAAAGCAGGTGTGTTTCATGGTGTTTTTATATTCATAGTGGGCAATATTGTTTACCAGTATGGAAAAGATCACACAGACAGTCAGATGGCCAAGAAGTAAGACCCATGAAAATATTAATTCTCTCAGATACCTTCCCACCTGACAGATACTGTATATCAAGTCATGTAATCACTATATATTCCTTTTATCAATACATTCTTATCTTGCAAAGTTAATTATAGATGGTTAAATCACAATTCAGAAGGAATAATGGAGTGATAAATACTTAAAATAAAAATTCCCCTTTTACCCTTCCACTTTTTCAGTATCAGAGTGCCAGGACACTGTGAGATGCAATAGGTGAATTCCAAAGCTGTTAATACGATGCATAAAAAAAGGGCAGGTGGGAAACTATAGCCCTGAGAACTCTGAACTTCAAAATTTTATAAAATTTCATAGCTAGAAACTGATTTGTACAAGCTAAGTCTCAGACACTGACAGCAACTTATTAACAACTACTGCACTTTAGGAGAGAATATATGACCTAACCAATGCCCAAGTTATAGGAATTCTTTCATTATGATCTCTCTCTTGAAAAAAACATTGATTTATTGAAGTTCCTTCAATTTTCATCTCTATAAAAATAAGAGCACTGGTTGGAACATTTGGGCCCTATGTAAGTACATATAAGGCCTGAGGTGACCCTGTGCAATGATGACCTCACTTCTCATATTCCAGCACAAGTTACTAGTCATAAAAAGCAGTTCTGTGCTGCTGTCTGTATCATGTTCCCTTACCAACAGACTCCTCAGAACTGCAGTGTGCCATATAAACATTAGGGGGATCTATAGTCTTGAAACAAATTCTAAACGTTCTGGTATTGAATTTTACATGTTAAAGAACATATTTTTTTTCTCTCAAGGTACATAATTATGATGTTTGTCTTGTGTAAAATATGCATGTTTTATGGAAGAAATGTAATTTTCAGTGTATTTTGGCATTCCGTTGAGAAAGTAGAACATTTTGAATTGGAAAAGTAGATACAGATTATCTACCCACAAGGACCTTGGAACATTCAACTTGTAATATATATTATATGGTGTTAAGCAGCACAAAAATTTTGGAAGATTGAGGGAAGAGATTTTTTCCTTCCAAGCGACTCATCTAAACATAATGAAGTCCCACTTTTTGGTGGGACAGTTTTTGTAATTCATGGATTGTGTAGTACAGACTCTGCAATCAAGAACATGTTTGGTAGTTACCTTAGTACTTAGTTTTCTCTTTTCCAGTTCTCTGATAAATTATTGTTAGGTTGAAGAATCTCTGCCTTAACTACACTTAAAACTTGATTTCACCAGATGCTGAAGAGGTAAATTTGCACCCATAAATCTGAACTTGATGAATTCCCTGTATTCTAGCAGGCACTGAAGGTGATTGGCTAAATCCACAGGGCCATTTCTAACTTCTGCCCAAAGGTAACACTGGAGGATTGGAGGTTTTCAGCATTTGTATTCAGTAACAAATCATAAAGCAGTGTACCCATAAAATTTATGTTGAAAATCTTGCATGTCACTATATAGGAATAGTTTTTTTGTGCTTCTTGGAAATAACCTTTTCTAATTCTTTCAGCATGACCTGTCAATCCTAATGTCAGTTATGCTTCCTGCTTCTGAGTGCCAGAATCTGAGTGCTTGTATGTTGTTTGGCTTGTGGTCAGCCCTCACAAGCAGAAATCTAATGTGAAGTAAATGATCAATGTTTATGCTAAGAAGTCTAAAATATTTATTCCAGATCGCTATAATATTGCAGGGGGGTTAACAGGCAAGATCATTAATTCCAGAACCTTTTGCAATTTTTTTCTTGCACATGATGCCGTCTCTAAATATAACACCAGATTTGGCATAAGAAACACAGGAATGTTCCAATTTCAATACTTCTAAACTTCTCTGGCCACTCAAATGTCCAAGAAGTGCTGAGCTATGACATATCCATCAACAACACCTACTATGTGAGAATTAAATACCTTGCACAAGAAAACATCATCTGCAGCTCCATGTATCTTGTTTAACTGCAGCTCAGGTTGCTTTTGTTCCGTAAATCTTGTTTTAAAACTTACTCTCATGAAGCCAAAGTATGCAAACAAATGTCGTTTAAGGGGCCTCTCTCATGAATTTGAGGCTATCTTTTTTCCTGACCTCATCGTTTCTGCAAAGCACATGTTAAAACAGTATGAAATTAAATTAATATTTTGCCCAATTTTGGTTTTCAAAAATTGATTTCAGTTCATGTAAATGGGCTCCAGCTAGCAAAGTGCTAGAAGAATGGAAAACACATTATTGCCAAACCTGCCCCAAGGTGAAATCTCAAGGACAGACTTAAAAATACATACAGGTTGGTTTGTTTGGGTTTTTTATTCTTTTGGCCTGGGTTTCTTTTCTGTTTGTTTGTTTAGGGGTTGTTGCTTTGGGCTTTTTTTCTTGTGGGTGTTTGTTTTGTTTTTTCTTTAATTGTAACTGTCAAACTACTCCTACTTCAGAACAGAAATTTCTGTGTGGCCACATCCAAGTCTTCAGGATAGAGCTGACATTGATATAACACAATTTTGTACACAATAAAAACATTTTTCGAATAATAATAAACATAGCTTTAAAAAACAAATACAGTGGGTTTTTTTCAGCTGGATTTAGTTTGGAGTCCTTTTTTTGAACAAGGAATTATATTTTCTGGTCTTAACAAGTATTGTAATAGTATATTTGGAGTATTCTGCAACTTTTTTTTTTTTAATTTTCTAATAATTTGCAGAGTAACTACAATATTTTCACAACAATCTCTTAATGCTGTCTCTGAAGTCAAGTTTCTGGAACTATGGTTAAATACTTGATTAAGCAAGGAACAAGTTTTCAGAAAAAAAATATAGAACTAGTGCTAACTCAGTAAAAGGTTTTGCTAGCTCTAAAAAATTTTAATATAGTGAATTTGCTTTATAAACAGGGACTTTTTCTAGTAAGGACATTGCAACATGACAAGCATGTGCAATTTTCCCATATCTTTCATGTTTTGCATTAATTTATGAACACAATTGGAGAAAATTTTCAAATGTTAGAGAAGATTTAAAACTTCACTTTGCTCTTTTGGAAAAAATTTTAGTTTCATACTGGCAACACTTCTCATTCCAATCTATGCTGTTAATTATAACTGAGTTTTCAGAGTCTTATAGGAGTGAGCAGATAAATACCATGACCAACTCTTTCCTTGTATTAATCTTCTTAAAATATACGCTTCAAATGGTTTTTACTGGTACAACTGAGAACTTGGTTGAACAATTTTTTCTTTATTTAATATATGTAAATTCCATTATGAAGTTCTAAAAGGTGGCAACAGCTCTACTGTTTCAAGGATCTCAAACAGAGCAGATTTTAATCAGAGGAAGAGTTAGAAATGTTGTTCAAATATACTATTCAATATACTAAATTTTGTAGAAAGTAGAGCATTTAGAAAAGAGAAGTCTTCTTGTGCACAGGACTTAATAGTAAACTATGCTTTCTAGAAATACAGACTTAGTTTTTGTATTTAGTCTTTGAAGAATATTTTATGTAGTAATTTTAAAGAAAAATAAAGAAATCACGTCCTGTTGTATGTGGAGCACCATTCTTGAATCTTTTCCTTACATTTGTCTCACACTCTGAGCAGCTTATTTTGTAAAACATTATCATTGGGAAATGAATGTGCTGAAAATGTTAAATAAATTGCCAAGTAAAATAATTTAAGTTAAATGATTATGTAAGTTAAGCTGAGTCTGTTTTACTGGCTTGTAAAAAATAAAGTGGACTCTATTCTTTCCCAGCTTAACAATTCACTAAAAGAATTTTCTTCTTCAAACAATGAGAAAGAGGTGAAAAAAGATTGTGTGTCTGTATTTCATAGTGCAGAAGAGAGTAAAGAATCTCCTTTTATTAGGAAATTAACTCAGGTGAAAATCTATGCTACCATGACAATACTGCTTTCAGTACAAAACCTTGGATATCTTGGAGCAGTTCTTCAGTGTCAACATATACCCCATAGACTCTACAGAAAACTGTCTAGATTCCTAGTGCTATCAACATCTCCTAAGATCTAACGCAATTCAATTCTGTAAGCAGGAAGATTGATTAACTAAAGTAGATCCTACATCTCCTCTTGGAGTGTCATTCTGTAAAACACATTGAAAAGCCTCACTCACCATTCTGACAAATCAATTAAAATCAGAGCTTTATCAGTCTGTGTTGACGGAGATTTATCCATGCAGATGAATGAAATTAGGATTCAGAAATTCAAAGTGATCAAGATTCATGTAGTCATAAAATATCAATTCAAACAACTTAAATGTATTCCTGAAGTTTATGGAGAAGTGTAATGATTACAGTGGAACTCTGATCAGAATTCTCTAAAGAAAAAAATGAATTGTGGACATAGGATATGCAAGGCAATGAATGTGATTGATAAGTGTAACTGACAATATATTTGCACTTGTAGAAGACATAAAATCTACAATAAAAAATCAATGAAGTAAAAATTAAATGGGTTAAATCTGGTTATCTGGTTAATTAAAAAAAATAATTTTCAATAATAAATCACCATCATATGAGGACTGTTGCTAGTGGACTTCCACAGATATCTGATCCTGGTTTTTGCTATATCTTGTGCTCTTAGAAGTTAGTTAGAGAAGCATGCATTATTTCATTAGGTGAGAGTTCCATCAATAAAGACATACATATGTAAAATATGAAAAAAATTGAAAAAAAATCAGGAACAGTTACAACAATAAGTAGGATAAAATAGAGTTGCAGGGAAGGATGTAGCTCTGTATGATGCTATCAAAACATATTTGTGTGATAGAATACTTACATTTCTTATATTTCTGCTGTGCATGCTGCATAAATGTCGAGGCAAAGGTCTTTCCTCTCTCTGTTTCTTCATATGTTAGAACCACCTTTTATGCAAACATACTTTCAGTGCACAGTTACCAGTGCCCAGGATCCTGTCCTGAAATGGCTTGTCCACCAAGGTACCTGGTTTGCTCCTAGTTGCATACAGAGAGAGAGACTAAACTGGTACTGACAACATTCATATTTGTAAAAATAAGATGGAACTTGCAAGAAGAAAGCGCGGCCCTTGTAAAGTCATGTAGGGAATATAATGTATATTAGTTCTAAAAAATAGTGGCAATACATTTGGTAAATTGTTTTAATGTCAGCTTCCAGTTGTAAATTTGGAAGTTTAGTAGTCTGTAAACAGGGAAATGCTGAGTATCAGAAAATAGAAGCCATTGTATGTGGTAATCACATATCCTCTGAACAGAGACACAGCTCTCCCAGGATTTTCCTGGGAAGCTGTGAGAAAGCTCAGAGAAAAGAATGAGAAGCAATTCTTCACTTGCTGCACCTGTTGTTGTGCACATGTGGAATGTGTTATGGAGATTTGTTTTAAATACCCCAAACTAATTTCAGTCAGTAAAGTAAATACAATTGTACTCACAAATTATGAGAACAAATCTGTCTCAAAAGTCTGTAGACACTTATCATTAAATGCCATAACACCAGCAAAAGTACCAACAAAGGGAGTTCAAATTGCCTTATGGTTAGGTAATAGATATGTGATAAATATGGATATTTATTTTCTGATTAGATGATCATTGTTATTCTGCTTAGATTGTTGATGGAGGTACTCTTGAAAGAAAATATTTAATTTTATATCATAATAACTTTATTTGCATAAAAGTTCGCATAAAGTGAATAGATAATTGTAATTAATAAAAGAGGAAAAAAGAGAAACTAGCATTAAAAATAGATACTTCTTTGAAAATTATGATTATATTAAAAGAAAATTGCACCTAAGATATAAATTCATGGAATTTCATTTCAGTGTTCGTAGTTCATATCAAGAGCAGAAATAGCAGAAAGGAAACAAGTGCAACTCTAGTTCCAGTCTGACAATTGAAAACAATTTATAGAGTCAGATGAGTTTGAAGGTTTCCAATAGGTAAATGCATTGGTTGGAATATGGTGACAATTAGCATGACACACAAAAAAGAAAGATGGGCTGCATATTGGCAAGTCCATTCTTATTGACAATATTACAAAGGAATGTCAAGTTATGAGACATCCAGAGTAATATATCAGGGAATGCTACATAGACCACTAGATTTATATCTTATCACCTAATGGGTCTTTTAAGTTTGGAAGAGAAACTCTGTTCTTCTCTTGTGGAAATTTTAAAGGGGAGCACCAGGATCGTTACGAATGAAATAAGAACAGAAATGCCTGTGTGTTTAAACACTAGAGCAGGGGGAAAGGGTTAAAAGAAATGGCTGCCATTTGTCACAGAAAACACTATCCCCAGGTCATTGCTTCCAGGGTGATCTTCCCAGCAGTAAAGTTGAGGAATGTGTTGTGCACCTGAAGACCAAAAGGTCTGCATCTAAATAAGACATGGATGACTGATCAGTGAAAATTCTGCCTCCATACACCAGGATCATGGCAACAAAAGTGACCATATCACACACAGCAAATCTTTTCCTGCTAGCTCACCAGAGAAAAGAGACTGCGACATATACATCAAATATATTCCAAAGAAAAACAAAGCAGCACAATTAATCGAGATTTTTAAAGGCTTTATAGAGGCTGAAATTCACAACCTTTTGAGGATTGGCCCATTAAGGCCAAAATTGGTTTGCTATTGTTCATCTGAAAGACCCCAGAGATATGGTGAAGCTTTGATAGTCAGTGTCCTTTGGCACCTCCTTGTACAAAATGATCCTGGCCAAACCCTGATCCTGGTGAGCATGTATGTGTATGAGAGGCTATGAATGATAGAAAAATGAACTGCAAGTGGGAAAAATCTTGGAGTCAATAAAAAACCTGTAAATTTTAAAAATAATTTTCTCCTCTCCCTTCCATATGGTCTCACGCTTAATTTTTCATGAACTGGAGTGAGACTTTGTCCGGCATTCTTTTCAAGCACTCCAGGAGCCCAGCTATGCCAGGAAATGTGGGTAGTGTGATAGCCTTGGCTGAACTTAAAATGAAAGAAGAAGCTGAAGCACATTGGTTTTTTTGCTGTTAGAAGAACAAAGAAATTGTGAGAAAAATGTTTTGCAGTTCAATTTTTCAAAGTGAAGTAGTAAAAATCTTTTTTTTTTTCAATACAAATATGTCTATTTTCTGGGAGACAAGAATTGCAGACAAGTGACCATGACATTTTTGTTGCACTTTAATACTTAACACAGAATAGTAGCCAAGAAAAATACAAATAAAAGAAAATTTACTAATGAAAGGCTTAAAATATGGGATTATCAGAATGTCTGCTCATAATTTGGAAGGTAAAATCAACGAGCAGGTGATTTCACAGGGAAGCAATCATTGTTTAACAGGACAAAGCAAAGGAAAGGCAAAGATAAACTAATTTCCAGGAAGAAAATTCTCAGCTACATAGGCCTTTATGTGATATTAAATATCAAGTTCTGGTTTTGACCCCTAATCTAAATGTTGGTTTCTTCCCCTCTGCAGTTTTATGGCATTCATCCACAATTTTTGAGAAATGTCTTTGAAATGTGAATAATAAAGAATGCATTACTATGAATGTTCTCCTACCATGGACTCTCCCTCAACCAGTTAATCTTTTTTTTCATATTTTTCATGCACATCTTCATCTTATCTCTGTTGAGCACAAGTATTTTTAGACGGAACAGCAAAGACCATAAACCCTGCTTGGGCATGGATACACTTAAAATGCAACAATAAAGGATGCTTTCTTACATAGGATCTAAAGATAGAAATTATTTTTTTATTTTACAAGCTAAATCTACACCTGCTATGAATCAGAGGTACTGTTAGTCACTCATTACTAGTTTTTTTTATTTCTACCAGCTGACAATTTGGCCCTCAAAGTATTCTCATATAAGCTGGGTGGATATATCCACCTACTGTTTGGTTTCCCTGTTGATCGCATTGCAAAACATTTTTTCAGTTGTTTACAGTTTTTTCAGATTTTAAATATTTGGTCTGGAATTGCTAATCATGATTCCGGGCTTTAACCTGTATAATTCTGGCAATAAGGGGAATGTTTATATCTGTTTGCCATTAGCTTGAAAATCTAGCTGCATGGTGACATGTTATGAGCATTTGCAAAATTGCAGTCCATGCAGGCTCTTTTTATAGTTCATTTAAGCAGTTCAAACCCTGCTGGACTCTGCTCACTAAGGAATAAACAAGGCTCTCCCTAAAATGGCAGTTCTGCAAACCTCTGCCAAGAGTGATTTTGGATAACTCTTCTGAGACTGCAGTTGTCACATGGAGGAAGAAGACACTGCAGAATTCAAGCCCCAAAAGCACAAGGGTGCACAACTATGATTGCATTGTGTCAACACAAGTGTGGAGAAGACCTCAAAACCTGAGACTTCAAGTTAGGGAAGTACATAGATTAGATATTAACTAAGAAAAACTGAGAACAGGAGACTGGGAGTACCTGACTGGGAAGTCTATGCAGAGACCAGTGCAGCAGTGGTAAGAGGAAAGGTAAGAAATAACTGCAGTATAGAAAAGAGCCAGACCCAATGGACATAGATTTGTTGTGCAGTTTAGAGAAGAAACTAAGGATTGGGATTCAGAGCTCCTGAGGGAAGAAAGGGAGAATTACTGGTGTGACATGGAAGGAAAGAAAATAATTAAACCAGGACTAAGACTCCTGGAAGAAAAACTAAGTAGACAGTAGAAATAGAATGGCTGGCTGGTCAAGGAGGCCATATTTGGGACAGGAGAAAATTTTTGCTTACAATGTCATGTCAGAATCAGAGCATAGCTTGAGTTGGAAGGGATATTAAAAATCAACTGATTCCAATCCCAACTCCATGAGCAGGGTCACCTTTCACTAGACCATACTAAAGAAATATTTATTTAAAAGCAGTATTGAAGTACAAAAGTATTAAAGAAATACTTTCAGGAAGGTATTGGTAGAAGTATTCTGTGGTGGAGTGACCTTGGCTGGCTTCCATATGCCCACACAGCTGCTCTCTCATCAGCAGGATTTTGGAAGAAAATAGGATGAAAAAAATTGTGGGTCAAGATAGTGCCAGGGAATGACTAACCAATGAATGTAATAAGCAAAACAGACTCAAACTGGGGAATAATAATTTAATTTATTGCAAATTAAAATATGATTAGATAATCAGAAGAAAATAAAAATTAAAGCAACACCTGTCCCTCAGTCTTTCTATCCAGGATTAACTTCACTGTTTCATTCATGTCTCCTCTACCTCCTCCCTGCTCCTCTCTACATCAGTGTGTGTGAGAAACTGGGGTAATGGTCTATCCATAACAGTCCCTTTTTGGCACTCATTTCTCCTCATGTTCGTCTCCATCTCTTGGGCCCCCTCCATGGGCTGCTGTCCTTCCAGATAAACCTGCTCCATTGTGGGATTCTCCAGAGACTTCAGTACCTTCAAAGAACATTCACCTCCTTCAGTGTTGGGTCCACCACTGCCTGTAGTGTGGACATTTTCTCCAGTCTGGTCTTCTTTAGAGACTGGAGGGACACCTCTGCTCTACCATAGTGTCTTCCTCAGGCTGTAGGGAAATACCAGTATTAATGCCTGGAGCCCTTCCTCCCATCCTGCAGCCTTGGTGTTGACAGGCTTGTTTATCATGTGTTTTTCTCCTTGCTCGTCATATGGTTATGCGGTACTATTTTCCTGTTTTAATTAATTTTTTTTTCCTAAATATGCCACCAACTTGGCTGATGGGCTCAACTACATCCTGCAGTGGGTCTGCTGAAAACGCCTGTGTTCAGCAGAGAGCAGCCCCAGCCTGGTCTCACAGAGGCTGTAGTGACGGCTCCCTGCAGACAGCTCTTAGCCATGGACATCCAAATGGATATGCCTTGAGAAACACGTCTCAGACCCAGATAAAATCTAAGATTCCTGGATCTCAGTATCACCATGGATATTGTCCTAATAAGCTCACCGGTGCATCCAAGTTTACATGACGGGGTAAAAGTCAGGGCATTCACTAGCCAGAGTCCTAGTAGCAGAGTAACCCAGCTTGGAGCAGGGTTGGAGTTTATTCAGTCTCATTTCCAGCACAGTGACCTGGATGACTTTCTCTTAGAAACCATAATGTGGAGAAGGAGGAAACAAGGGAAAGAAAGAGCTGGAGAAGCATAGCTTTCAACCAGGTTTGAAGCAGTTAAGGGTGTGCATAATGAGGATATGGGCTATATGTGCTCCTCTTTTACTCACAGATGTTGCAGCTCATTTCTTCGCAAAGTGGTTGCATAGTGAGTGGTAAATACAATCATCCTTTTAACTAAGTAGAATGTAAATGTAAAATGTATTCATTTTAACCTTAAAAATATTTTAACTCTCGTTGTAACATATGCACTTCATATAGCCACTGCCAGACTCATAACCTCCTCTGTATACCTTTAATGGGAGTTTAAGTTAGATTTGATCACCATTTTACCTTTCTCTGGATACTTGTAATCAGATAATGAAAGTGATTGCTGGAAAATACATTCAATGATGAAGAAAGTTAGTTTTCCCAGAACTAACATGAAATCACAATGCTGCTCAAACCAAAATACTGGCATAGTCTTCATATTCCAGAGAATAATTGTGAAATCCATTTTTTGCAACAGTAAATCTGCTTGTCAGTCTGGCCTAAAACAATAGGCCCACACATTCTGGTAAAAAAGGTGCCACTCTCTTTTTGCAAAGGGCTTTTTACATAGAAAGGCTATTTCCACTTAATTTTTCCATGCTGCTAAGATAAAAAAAAAATTGTTCCAAAAAATCAGTTCTCAGACATCAGATTTCCAATGCTAACAGAATTATCAGTATGATTAATCATTATTGGATTATATCAATCCTTATTTGGATTTGATTAAAATTTAATAAATTGCCTTAGACAATAGTTTAATTTTCCTGAATTCACTGAACTATTTTCTTCAAAACCCTTTCATCCAAACATATTCTCACCATTTACACTGATTGTATTTTGCTGTGATGTCGACAACAATGGGCAGGATACGCTGGGAGCTGTTCAGATGGAAAGCAGCTCTGAAAAAAGGAGCCTGAGGGTCCTGATGGACCACACTGAACACAAGTGGTGTCCTGGGCTGCATCAGGAGGTGTGTTATCAGCAGGTCAAGGGGAGTGATTCTCACCCTTACTTAGCCCTGATGAGGACACACTTGGAATGCTGGGTCTGGGAATCTCTTCCCCAGTACCAGAGAGATGTAGACACACTAGATAGAATTCTGTGAAGGGGCCCAGATATCATTAAGGGACAAAAGCATCTCTCCTATGAAGAAAGTCTGAGAGAGCTGAGACTATTCAGCCTGAAGAAGAGAAGATTTTCAAACCTGGTAAACAGATAAAGGAGGCAATTATGAGAACAGAACTGGTCAGTCACACTTAATTGATGAATGTTGGAATGAGGGAATGCTTATTTCATTAAGGTTATATGATCAAGAACCTTATCAAACAGATGTTAAGGACCTTATTAAATGGTATGATAAGGAAAAGCAGGAAGCCGTAGAGAAAAAAGACATCAACTTGAAAAACAGAAGGGAGACAAAGTCAAGAAGTAAACATTGTCAGTCACTAATTGATGGACTACCAAGAACTACGGGCAAACCTGGATTTTGCTGCTGATAAGAATGTAAGCCTGAGCATCCAGGATGTTGGAGAAGAGTTCAGAAATATTTGAACTGATGAGGAAATGTGAAGGGCAAAAGGATAGACACAGATGGAGAAGAGACAGAAAGGGTTATAAAAGGGACTGGTTGCATGTAAAAGGGGGGAGTCTTTTTCTGATGGCCACAGCCTATCCTATATTTTTATTCTTTCCTAACTACCTCTCTGCATAGTGTTACTTTCTCTCCTATAAGTATCTGTTATGTGAAACTGTGGGTTCTATATGTGTGTGTGAGTGACAGCAGGAGTCACACTGGGTGTAGGTACCCCTGCTCTGTGATGTTAGCTGCTGAACTGAGAATGAGGGAGTCTCAGTTCCAGTG
Source organism: Lonchura striata (assembly GCF_050655825.1). NCBI lineage: Eukaryota > Metazoa > Chordata > Aves > Passeriformes > Estrildidae > Lonchura > Lonchura striata. Next base: position 126,010,762 of record NC_140704.1, read on the forward strand.
ACTGAAATCAGTGGGGTCTTAAAACTCTACCCACTGGGGAGGGAATGGCATGTGTCCCAACAAAACAGCTACTGAGAGGGATCAGAATGAGTGAAGTTAGTGAGGGGCTTGGCACTGGTGGTGGAAGCAGGACCATAGACACAGTCTGTGTACCTGGTGCCACCTCTGAAGTGACAGAGAGGGAGCTGAGGGTCTGTATCTTCCTCAGTTCAGGGATGTGTGTGTGTGTGTGTGTGTGTGTGTGTGTGTTATCCACCAGAAAAATCTCAAGCTTGATCGGCCAGATCCCAGGCAGCCCTGGGTCCAAGTTGGGGTATCAGATGGCTGGAGGTCCATGCAGGTATTTAGGGGGATCTGTAAGACAAGTGTGCAAGCACTGTGTATTCGCTTGCGGGCATCGAGCTGGGGTGGCAAGAGGGTCTGGAGACACGGAACAGGTAAGGGGACTTGATATCCAGGTGAGGGGTACCAGGAAGACAGAGGATGTCTGCCAGACAAAAGGAGGTATTTGCCACTATGTCCTGTCTCAGGACACTTGCAAACATGTGTGTGCTTGTGAACTTAGAGTGGTGTGTGTGTGGTTGCATTAGTGAGTACTTGTCTCCCCAGCTGAAAGAAACCATGGGGCTTGACTGCTTGCATTAGTATTTTATGTGGGTTCTGTATGTGTTTGCTGTTGGAAGCAGAATCATAAGCGGTAATTTAGGGTGCATATTTAACCTTGGATAGATTTTAAGATTTTAGAGGATAACCCTTTTGGACTTCCAGAAAAAATAATAAGTAACAAAACAGAGGTTCATTTAAAAGGATATGTTCTATCCACACAAAACCATAAGCACCAAGCTGATTGCCCTGTTCCTTCAGCTGTGTTGCCTTTGTGTTTTTTGAGATCACAGGATTATTTTCTTACTGAAATTCGGCAGAAAGTCTTGCTGTACACCTCTTAAATTTCTTGAATATTGGTAAACATTGCTCTATATTTGTTCATCCTCTGTGCTACTTTTTTAAAATATGATTGTATGTCCATTCAACAACAAAACAATTAAAGTTAAGCAACATAAAAGAGAATATACATATTCTATTCCTGATTTCAGGTACATATAGAAACAGAAAATCACTCTTTTTTTAATATGGATGTAATTTTTTGATGGGCATTTATGTCAGAAAGGGCAAGATTTGCTTGTGTGCAAGTGACTGCATTTAAAAACAAAGGAACTAATTTTCTTAGTGGATGTAGAAGGAAACAAAACTCAATAATTTGGGATCGCAGTGTTTTGGGCAGAACAATGGAGAAAAGCAGTGGACACACCTGACTTTAACAATTAGGGGTGATTTTTCTGGAGTTCTGTCAAGGGAACTATAACTGTGAATTATGACCTTTTTATAAATCCAGAATAAATTCCACTTGTTAAAATCAAGTGAGCATTACAGAGAGTTAAGCAATATTAAATAGGTGACCTATTGACAAAAATGAATTAGGCTCAGAAAAAAACATTTGTTAAATAGAAATTAGGGGCTCTCTGAAACAATCTCCATAAAATATAGGAAAGTATGCCTCCACAAGCGTAATAGAAATAAAGGATATACATCATATGTGGCAAAATAATTATGAAATGCAACTTTATCACATGTGGCCAATGTTTCCAATTATTTCTGTAAAATAAAGCCATTTTTTTCCATTAATGATGTTGCAGATAACTCACTCAGAGGATCATTACGGGTAGTAGAACTCTCCATCTCTTTAATGAGGAGCTCACAAGCCTTGAAATGATACTGAAGTAATTATAAGATTGACTAAAAAGTGGGAGTGAAAACTTCCATGGAGACATACACCAAACTAAGATGGAATTGAAGAGTTCCCCAGAGAGTGAACAAATGTAGGATGGCCTTAATGTGCTTTCAATTCCTGCTGAATATTTAATTGTAAGTATATGTTGATAAACTGTTGCCTGTTTTTTCATTGGAAAGCACATTCTTTTGTCACCCATGAGAAAAAATTATGAACAAGTACAAATAGGTGTAGAAATGAAAAGGCTTGCATTTGACAGTAAGATAATAAAAATAATGCATTTCATTTGTTTACTGCAATTTAAGAATCTGAGTGAAGACACACATAAACATACCTTCTGTAATTTAGAATGCCTTTAGATCAGTAGAATAATTCACAGTAACAATCTATTGTTTTAATTAGTTTATGCCCTGTGTGTCTTTACATTTAATCCTGGAGCAAAATTCGTAAGTCTAATGCATAGAGCAAGATATGATGCCATGTCAAAGGTTTCACATGAATTTGTTTGCATTTCTGATATTGATATTTAAAAAAAGTAGAAACATGAAGGGAAACTACTATCCATGAAAAAGGATAGTAAATGAAATTGTTGAATAAAATTGTACTTAATTTATTCAGGAATTAGATGAGCGAACAGAAAATATGACACTGATATATCAAGTCAGGCACATCAGTAAAAAACGTGCATAAAAGTGTGTTTGAAAGAGAGACTGCAACTTCATTTCTAACTAACATTTCTTCACTTCTAATGTGTATAAACACACAACAGACATAACACAATTTCTCCAAAACAGTTTGCGACCAGATCATATTTATATTTCTCAACCCTATTGAAGACCCTGTTGTAAACATAAGAACATACCTAGTCTTTGCTACCCTAAGAATCTTCACCTTTTTGTGCCACCACACACAGAACCAGCCTTGTACCTTATTGGTTTAGGAAATGGAACTACTACACGAAGAATGTAAGCTTAGAGACTTTATTTGTATAAAGCAATTGCAATCTAAGTGAAAAAAAATTACATTGTACTACCTTCACAGTCTATATAATAAAGAGGACCAGACCCTGCCTATGTACTGATGTGAAATTTTAACAATATCAGAGCTTCCAAGATGGTCCAAGCTCCATTCAAATGAACTACCCACATAGTGCAAAGCTCTCATAGCGTTATTCTGAGTCAGAGCTATAATATTGCACTGTGGAAATGAAATGAAGTGCATATCCATTCATTTTTATGAGAATACTGCAGGTGTTAGGTTTGGAAGGTTAAGTTTGAAATAATATGCTGGTAAGTGATACTGCAATGACTAGACTTTCTGGTCAGCTAAGCAGGACAGCAATAGTAGGGGAGATTTTTCCTCTTCAATCAAGAATTTGCAAGCCCAGCAATGCATGCAGGAGCAAAGATAAGTATACAGCCTCATTGTATGTGACCTCTTGGTAGCCTTAAGATGCAGTGCTGAACACTGCACAGCTTGGGCCTAATTTACTGGGAATATTACTACAAGCTAAAATAGTGTCATGGGAAAGCTGAGGTGTCTGGTCCTTTACAATAAAGACTGCTCTTATAAATCAGTGATAGTATCAGACATCTCATATTGTCATGGATTTAAAAAAATGCAATAAAAAGTATGCTTCAAAGAGTTAATGAGGGAATTCAAGAGTAATAAAAGATCACAAGACTAGCCCTTTAGTCCAGCCAAAGAAAATGGTGCTAAATTGTAACCAGGTGTTTTTATTTCCTGATTTACGAAGTATTGCAAACTCAGCACTCTGTGTTAGAAATGGCAAGATGCAGGCTCACATACACAGAACATTCATTGGATTTACCTAGCCCTTATGAAACTTTAGACTTCCTGAATCAATTTCATCAATTCCAGTTGATGTATGTCCCAAAACATACTGAGGGAGCTGGCAGAAGAACTCATCAAGCGTCCATTAATTATCACTAGTCCTGATTAACATGGAGGTCACAGATGGCTGGAGGTTGGCCAGTGTGTCACTCAGGATCAAAAGGATGATCCAGGGAGTTGCAGACCTCTCAGCCTTATCTTGATACTGGGAAGGTTATGTAACAGATTATCTTGAATGCAATCACACATCATGAACAGTAACACCATGGAATCAGGTCAGAGTGAGTTTAGAAAAGGCAGGTCCTGTCTGACCAATCTGATCTTTTTTTATGACCAGGAGACCTACCTAGTGGATGAGGGAAAGGCTGTGGATGCTGTCTACCTTCAGTAAAGCCTATGATACTGTCTCCCATAGCATTCTTCAAAACTGGCAGCCCACAGCTTGGACAGGAGCACTCTTCACTGCATTCAGGACTGGCTGGATGGCTGGGTCCAGGGAGTGGTGGTTAGTTATTAAGCCAGTCCTGCTTAGTATCTTTCACAATGATCCGGACCAGAGGATCAAGAGCAGCCTTAGCAAGCTTTGCAGATGACTCTAAGTTGGACAGGAGTGTCAATCTCATGGAGGGTAGGAAGGCTCTTCAGAGGGACCCAGACCGGCTGGATTGATAGGCTAAGACCAAAGGTAAGAGGTTCAATAATGCAAAGTGTGTTCACTTTTAAAATTTTTTTAATATTTATTTTGACATCTTTTCCAACATTAATGGTTCAATGATTTTAGGACTCTTCAAAGTGATAATAATCAAAACCTGTGATGACACAGGTGATCAGATATTAATATAATAATTATAATTATTAATAATTATTATAATAATATAATATAAGATAAATATTGTATAACTTATTTCTTCATTAGTGTTATGTAGTTTTGCATATGCAACTGCTTTGTCACACAGATAACTAAATTGTACTTCAGCCACTGAATGAGAATATCTTTGCACAGTGTGACTCCCTAGCATCGGACAGGGTAATGTGCTGCAGTATCCATTCACAAACTCCACTGAACTATTTTCAAATGGCTTCTGGTATAAGAACTGAAGTACAGAAGGATTTCAGAATACAGATGATAAGAATTTTTTCTATAGAAGCTGCAAGAAATTCTAAAAAATATTGAGCAATAAAGTTCTCTCTAGATGAGACTTTTCCTAATTTGAAATTGCGCTGAAGGTTCTTTGTTATACTTCATGGCCTAGTAGGTATTTTCTTTCCATTTAAACTGCTCAGAAGTTAAAAACCATTCACATGTAAAGAAATTTTTACTCCCATCTTGGCAACCTCACTTTGTTGCCTGCTGGCAACCTGGATGGTCTTAGGTCTCCTATATATCCTGAGTCATATTTGATAGGCCTGTGCTTATGACCTGGCAAACGTATGGCATCTGTAAACATCAGACTCCCATGCTATGAACCATGGTTTGTACCAAAGTCAGGCAGACATCTGATTATAATGGAAGGTTGGGACCTACAGTGTGATTCAGTCAGGTCCTTGCAGCCCATGAGACGTAAATAACTATGAGTGTGTTAAGGGTGGACTGACTTCCCAGGGCACAACACAATCATCTGCACAATAGATGTCTTCTTATTCCTAACAGCTCCAAGTTTTCCAAGATAACTTGATAAGTGCCAGATATGGTACAGCATTTTCAGGGTATCTATACTATTCTGAAGCACTAATTAGAAGCCATGGCATCCTGCAACATCTCACGTGGCACTAGGAAGACATGTAAGAAAATTAATCAAGCCTTTAATTACTATATCTCAGTGGAGTATTTAATGTTGCTGCTCAGCTCTGTCAAGGGAAAAAATTGTTTAGGCCATGTGCACATCTATACATAGAATCTATAAATAGAAACTTTAAAGAAAAAAACAGACATTAGATATCAGCTGGAAAGCAGTTCAAGTGAAGTAATATTTCATTAATCTCTTATTTGCTTCTCAAATTTTTATGAGATTAGATACTTTAGACCAAAACATGTGCATTGGCTGCACAGAAAGACATAGGCAGTTTTGCATTGTTAAAAATTTGGCTTCCGCTTGGTTTTCTTCTGACAAAGGAATATAGTTCTGTGCATATTAAGGAAAGGTCAAGTAAGAAGAACATATTTATTGGCATATGAAGGAGCTGATTCAGTCCAAAAACCTTTTTGAACCAAATCCTAAAACTTCAAATTTTTGCCATCTTCATGCTTTGAATACAATACTGGAATGAAACAATCTTATTAATTTCATTGTTTTAGCAGCTATCAAATTGTAACAACTCTTGTCACTAATCCAGAATAAAAATGTTTGACACACTGGCTAAATAAAGTCCATTCAGAAACCTATGAGTTTTCCAGTGCTGGAAAAAAAATAAATTATTTTTGTACACACACACACACAAAAAAAAAAAAAACAACAAAAAAAACCCAAACAAAACAAAAAAAAACAACCAACCATGATATTTGGGCAAGTTGAAGTCCAGCATCTTATCTTTTTTAATTTCTTTTAATTGATTAACCTTCAGCATGTGGAAAAAAATTAATGTCATTTTCTTATGAAATATAAGCAAAAAAAAAAATTCACAGACATAAGGACTGTTTAGATTCGTACAAAAACATAATGAAAACAAAGAACTCCACAGTCTTGAGTAAATCTGACATATGTTCCTTCACACAGCATCTGTATTCTCAAATTAAAGGCACTTTAGTTAGGAATCCTTAATGCTTCAAAATAAGCATTTTATAATTTAAGAATACTGTTAATCTTTGTTTTGTTCTCCTTGCATTGTTCACCTGAGAGCTATAAATTACAGAAGAACCACTTCTATAATTTTTTAAGATAGATGATTTTATGCAGCAAATGATCTTGAAACTCTCTTTAATCAATTAAACTGTTTTTTTTTTTTTTTTAATTTGGCTGAATTTTTCAAGCAGCTTGAGCAGCATTTGCATGTTTTGAAAGCATACTTCTTAGCAATGGTATCTGCAGAAGTGCCACTGCAAGTTTGTTCAGAGGATCACTTTCTTTGCAGATAAACTGATGTTGAATTTCTACAGTGAAGGGCCTACCTTTTAGAGAAATTTAGGTTTCCGTTGGATGTCTTTAAAACAACGACTATAAGAAAGGGGCAAAATACCATTCTGAAAAAAACTATTTTGGAACATCAATGGGCTGGTTGCACATTTCTTGTTTTCAATTCCATATAGTATTTAATGAAGGCATACATCTGTGTTATGATACTACATGCATTGTAGGCATAATTTATTGCAGTAGGAAATTCTTCAAATAAAATTACGACTGTGAAGTACCACAAATTTTACAGTAAACTTTTAAATTGCAAAACCAACTTATTCCTTCTTTTTGCTGAAGCATGTCATCCCTCATGACCTTTTGCATCGATACGAATACGTCTGTGCTTTGCAGCATTAGTCAGGAGCACAAGGAGGTCACAACCTCTCTCTTTCTCAGTCCTTCCAGATAATCCCTGTCTGATCAAATAAAATATAAATCTCTATGGGAAAGTACATAAGACAAGACCTAATGGGGTGTAATAAACATTCCTCCTATAAGCAAATCATTCTATAATTTTGCACTGAAGGTTTTCTTTGTGTCCTCCTCTTGATCTGTTTCATGACGTTGTCAGAGACAAACTACAGGATTAGGCATTTCTTAAATTGCTGTGCACCATGCATTGAAAAAGGAAGTTATTCACATGACTACTCCTGCAGTTTTGAATAAACAATTTTTTTTTGTCTATGTGAAGAAATATCACCATTGTTTGACAATGTATATTGTGACTACGTGTTTGCTGATGAGAAAACTCAAATATCTATTGACATTCAGAGAACTAGCATCAGCTTCAGACAGTACGCCTGACATCAAAATTTTAAGAAAATATTTAGACTGAATTAAAAGCAAATTTAATGCAGTTTTTTATTCTACCACAAGTATTTAGATTATAATAACTGCCTCAAACTTCTGGGTATCTATCACTTAATCGCTTTAAAATAAATGTAAAGAAATCCTTGTTTATTATATATTTTGCTATCTTCTATCCTAATGAGACTTTAAAATAGTCAGATAGGCATAGATCAAACATGTTTCTGAAAATCAGTGCTAATTGGCTAATTTTTTCTCTAATGGTTAAAATAATAACGATATTAATTTTACTATTTTTTAATTCCCAAGGAAAGATTTATAGTAGTATACATATATCAAGATAGGAATAGGCTTTCATCCATCAAAAGCACTCAAAACAAGTCCTGAAAGTAAAAGTTTACAATATAGCAACTCTAGACATTAAAGGCTACAACCAATAATTAAATAGAGGGATGATAAAGTCTGCAAGACACTGAACAGGATAGACTGCCCTGATTAAGACAGAGTACATAATTAATCTTTATGGTGGTCTGGAATTCTTCAAGTAAGATTCAATAAAAAATAATCTTTAAGTGTTTACATACCTTCAAAAGATCAGTCTGCAAAAATCCAGACCTGCTTAGGCAGACTCTTTGTCCGTATATTATAACTGCTGACTGGACTGACTTCCTTGGGACTACAGGACTGTTTCACGTTCCCCAGGAGTGCAGTGCTTAATTACATTTTAGGGTTTGGCTCCAGAAATTAATTGTTACAAAGGGATAGCCTTCATTTACTGACAAGCTTCATATTGCATAACACATGCTTCTTCAGTTCCACTTCTTTACACTTCCTGTCCTGGGAATGGACTCCTAACCCTAACATCTTGTTATTTTGAGTTTTTTTTCTTTTTTTTTATTTTCCTGAACAATGCAGTATTTAATAATTCTCAAATTTGAGTAATGTGATAAAAACTCATCTGCACACTCACAAAGGAGCATGGACACACAATAATAGCTGTGAGCTCAAACGATCTCCTGCCCTGGATGGCGCAGTCACATAGCCAACATTTCATCACAGGCCCATCTCCACAAACCCAAATGAGAACTGAGACATTATTGGAACAGGCATGGAACCCAAATTAAGACCTCAGAGGATGTAACATCTGAGACCTTCCCAGATATGTCCTGGAAGGGGCTCAGCCCCGGTGTAAAGGCGTGAAACCCATCAAGATGAGTCAGGGAGAGAGGAGTAGTGGGAGTGACTGAGCAGGTTGGATCTAAGCCCAGATGATGGAGAGATTTATGTACAAACACATAGACAAAGTAATAGAAGTAATAGACCTCAATCCCACTCAGGCAGAGAGGAGAGGAGAATAAGGCTATAAAAGCTTTGTTTTATTCTATATAAGAGCTCAGTTTCTGTCTCAGTGTACCTGCATATAAAGGATGTATACATATTCTGTCTTTGTGTGGCCTCGTTGCTTGTTGGAACTGAGACCATGGAGCTGCAGCAGACTTCACTCTACTGGCTGCTAGATTCTGCCCTCTTCACTAACACTGGCTTTTGGAACTGGCCTATTACCTATATTTTTATAATAATAACTTATCACTAACCCTTTGAGATACTTGTGCTGTCATTTTGGTTTGATTGTCACTGTTGAAATCTGACCACTACAGTCACAAATTCTGTTTTCTTCCCCAGTCTGCTCTCCTAGAGATAAACTCCTTGACTTCCTCTGCTATGTAAATGGGCTTCTCTCACACAAAATAGAAACCTCCAGGCTTCTTGCACCCTTCTTTTCTGGAAGCTAAAGCAGATGTTTGATGCTTTTTATACACCATTTTGATTGTTATCCAGCTGACATGAAAATATAAAATTACATCAAATTGACAAAGTACTGTGGAAGAGGAGGCATAACTAGTGCAGTGGTTTGTTCTTTTTATTGCTGAACTAAAAGGTCTGAGCAAAGCTTCTTTCCAAGACTACAGAAAAATTAACTCCTGTGTGGAAAATAACCCCAAAAATACTGCATTTTATTAGTGTGTGGGAAATCTTTACGGCATATATATTTGAGAAGGAATGAAAATTCTTCTCACCAGGTTGCAAGTAACTCTTATGTTTCAACTTTTCTAATTAATTGTGACTGAAATTATGTGTTTTATAAGCCTCAGTTCTATTTTATTAGTTGTTACTACTACTGTCTGTGGGTGGATACCTTTCGTGGTAAAGGATATGTTTTCTGCTTACCTAGAGTTTTGTTTCAGCTTTCAGGTGTCCTTGCCATATTGTATTATTTATTCAAGAGAAAAGGATTAAGATTTTCCCTTGAAGAGTTTTAAATAACTTGTTAAAAACTGAGTTATTTTCTTTCTTTCTCTCTTTCCCTTTATGTTTTTGGCTTTATATTGCTCTTTGTAAGTACTTTGCTCCATAGAGATTTCTCTATTATAAATTGAAATTTAATTTTGGTATACACTCTTCCATTCAACCACCACCTTAGGAATTCACATTTATATCATTTATATTGTTATATATTCAATTCTAGGCTTTCTTTTTTTCTCTTGAGTCCAATTACCACTGAAAGAAAATATATCTGTTAGGAAGTGGGGCTTTTTGAAAGTGTCCTGTCAGCTATATGGAGAAGGGCCAATCCACTGCAGGTTTTATATGTGTTCAAATAAATTCATGTTATATATATATATATATATATATATATATATATATATATATATATATATGTATGTATATATTTGTGCATGTGAAAGGAATGTAGGAGGGTGTAGAAGAGTGAAAACAGGAGTCAGTAAAGATAAATGACAGGAAATAATATGTATGTTTCTGTGGGAAGAGGAGAATGAGTTAGATGCCGGGGGAGGAAGAGTCTAATATTTCAGCCTTTGGAACTGAAAGTTTCTCCTGAGCAAGCAGATGCTCTTTCTCTTGTTATCAGCAGGGATCTGAGTACATACAGTGTACAGACCTGATCTGACAGATTGAGAAAGAAGCTCAACAGTTGAATTAAGTGATGTTAATGGAGGGGAAAAAGGTCATTTTATCTTGACTCATAAATCTATTTCCTTCCTCATCTGTGCAAAGCAGCCAGTTTCAGGACTCCCTTCAGCTGGCCTTGCTGCTTGCAGCTCATGTTAGTTTCCTCATTAATGCTATAGTGAGAAACATGAAGGTTCCCAGTGTAAAACTTTCCTAATGTATGGTGCCTATGCTAGAAATAAATGTTTGTTTACATGATAGCATGGGAATTTTAATATATACCACAAGCATTCAACAAAATACTTGTAGTTAGCAGAATACTCTATATTATACCTCAGCAAAATTAATCAAGGACTACTGCTTCATGCCAGAATGAACATTTTGTCTCAAAATACTAATACCTTACCAACTTCTGTTCTGTATCAAACATTTTTCCTTTGCCTTATTACTAAGCAAATGAAATTTGGAACACAACTGAAGGAAAATAAAGTCTCAGTGTTTTAAGACGAAACAAAAGACTGAAAGCTTAATACTGTTAATTTTCATGTAGTTTTAGCATTATGTGTGTGCCTGAAACTGAGGGATAGAAGTTGACACTGTATGGGGATAGACATAAAAACCAGAATTTAAGATTCTGTGAGAATCATAAATAAATTCTCCACAGCTTATGCAAAGCAGCATACACAATTGTAGCAATTTTACCATGTGAACATAGAAATATTTTTTTTTAATAGACTCTAATCAAATAATACACCAAACTCAGGATTTGAGAGCGAGCTGTTCAAAGTGCAGGTATTGCTAAGTGGTGAATTATCAAAACCTAAAACATGCAGCTGAATCCTCAATATGGATGAAAAGTATTTCCCAAGTTAGGCTGAAATAATGGAGGAGCCAATAAGCTTGTGATTATAACATCACCAAGAGTGGTGTCAGTTATAACAATTGCTTTAGCAGTGTGCTCTTCATCTGTACTTTTCTGTTCTTGGTATTTCACAATCATTCTTGTTGTTCTGCTCTGGAATTGTGCAGATATACATCATGCAGATGCAGTAGCTTCTTATGAAAGCCCCTGTACCTTCAGGAAGCTTCTTTGTCTGAGCCACACTGTATTACAAAATCACTAGGTTGGAAGAGACCTTCAAGATCATTGAGTCCAACCCAAATTTCCTCTATCCAGAGCTAGATAGGAACTCGGTTCCACAATATACCTCCAATACTTGCACACAAAATTAATTTTAACTGATTCAGATAATGTATTTATTTAATAGCTTTCAGAGCAGCATGGGTTGGAGAGGTACTCAGGTCTCAGCAAAACAGAGATGTATTTTGGCAATTTTTTAGACCACATAATGGTCTGAAAATGAAGACTCGTATTTTGGCAGCAGGAAGTTTATATATGAGGTCATGAAAACACATCACAGAATAATGTCTAAACTAATAAAAAAATCTATTCATTGTATTAAAAAAAAGTCATTGAAATAAAAATTGCAGTGTTAAAGGATTCAGTCCTGCAGCCAAATAATCCATCCCTGAGTCACATCTTTGGGACAAAATATTCAGAATAAATTATGGATATAGTGGTTATATAGCAATATATTTTTGGTAGAGAGAGGAAAGAACATGTCCCTCAAAAGAATGCTTAGGTTTCAGAGAAGGAATAATTTTTTCCTAGTGACACATCTGGAGTATTTTGTCCAGTTCTGGGCTCCTCAACTCAAGAGAGACATGGAGCTCATGGAGTGGGTCCAGTGGAGGGCAGCAAATATATTAAGGGGCTGGAGCATCTCTCTGATGAGCAAAGGCTGTGGGAGCTGGGCTTGTTCAGACTCGAGAAGAGATCACTGAGAAGTGATCTCATCAATGTCTATGAGTATTTGAAGGGAAGATGGATCCAGGGTCTGCTCAGTGGTGCTGAGCAATAGGGGGAGAGACAATGGGCAGAAATTGTTGCACAGGAAGTTTCACCTGAATGTGAGGAAGAACTTCTTTACTGTGCAAGTGACCAGGCACTGGAACAGGTTGCCCAGAGAAGTGGGAGAGTCTCCCTCATTGGAGATATTCAAGAACCACCTTGATACAATCCTGTGCCATGTGCTCTAGGATGACCCTGTTTGAGCTGGGAGGTTGGACCAGATGTCCCACTGTGGTCCTTTCCAACCTGACCCAGTCTGTGATTATTTGTGGAGGTGCACCTGAAAGAAATTGAGATCTGTTTCTCATCTCTTTTCTCTTCAGGTTTCTTAGACCCTCAATCAGGCAAAGTCATCTTATTCAGTGACTAAAATGATTGCTTTGTGAAAATTTGTGTAGAGATAAATGCCTTACTTTGGATTAGCCAGTAATAGCCCCAGGTAGGACTAACCTATTGATCTCAGAAGCAAGAGCCTCAGCCAGACCTCTGTGAACACCTGAGAATGACCCCTCAATATGTCATTTCTTTGGCCCATTCAACTGTCAAAACTTGTTCTAACATCCTGCAGGTACAAACCTGTTAGTTTAGAAAACACTGCAAATGTGATAAGGACCAACCTTTCTTCTATGAGAGAAGAACACTGCCACTAATACTGTATGACAACTGCATGTATACCCAACTGTCTGCTGAAAGTTTGCAAATCCACTTCAGTTTTATTATTCACAACACTTCAGTCTTTCACTGCACCTACTTCTGCTGCTCTGGGAAGGGCTGTCACAACCTAACAGTGTGAAGAACCAAGTGATATTCCATATTTCCACTGGCTAGTGGGATGTGCATTTCCCACTGATAGTTTGACATTTCCAGGTGCAGTTCTAAAAGACAACTTTTTTTCAGACAGTAGAATTGTGTCTTTTATTGATACACTGACTTTCATTGACACTTCCAAGTTTTAAGGTCATGGCAATTGAACCAGATAGTATCAAATACTTTTTTTCTGATCTGAGTTACAGTGTTAGAGGTAGAAGTGTGGGGGTCCCACCAGCTTTGATACCCTATATAAAGTCCCACCATGTGTTCATTAGCCCTCATAGCCTTCCCCTAAACCATTAGTCTACAAGAAGAAACAGAATGGAGAAAAAAATTCATGCTGTTTTCTAACAGGTTTAAATTTAGTTTCAACATCTGCAGTTCTTTCAGAAATATCCTACATTTAAAATCTTATGCTTTAACTTAACTTGTAGGAAATGGCTCCTCAGAATGTTGAATGGCTCTACTCTGGACAGCCATCAGCTTGCTTTATTTTGTGAGCACAACTCTCCACAGCTGTAATTAGCTTGTATCCAGTAATGTCCTCAAACAAAACAAACAGCCAAAATTAGTTATTTCCTAGGCAAATAAATGGTTTAAGTATATCTCCTTATTCTGGCCTCATTTGTGGCTATTTATTGCATAACGAAATTTCCTATCAAAAATAGTTTTATTTTCACACAATGAAAAATGGTAATGTCATTCCTCCCAAGTGAGAGACTTCCAGTTTGATTTCAAAATCAACATAGACCTTAGAATACCCTAGGCAAAAGAGCAACTGAGCTTAATGCTCAAGTTTTGCCTTACACAGTCCTAGCCACTGGCTCACCTCTCTCTTTGCTTCAAAGCTAAGCAAGGAAGAGACAGAAGAAATCTCTGGATTGAAGGAAAAGTAATTACAAAGAACCTACTGAAAAGAGTAACAATTCAAAAGCTATGATTTAGGAAATTTCCAGAAACCATAAGTGTTAGGAGGCAGTTTGTGACGATATGATGATAAAGGAGGCAATAGAAGGATGAAGATGTCAGATAGCACCTCTAGCTTTTCCCCAATAGCAGGAGCATGAAGGCTGCTGTGGATCTTTGTCGATGTGGGAATGACACCAGTTCCCTTCTGTCTGCAAAAGCAAATCATATATGAGCATAGTGGAAACAGTATGTTTATTTCTCTGTTCCAAAATGGAGGGCAGTCAAACACAGACCCCCAGATAGCCATATGATTTGATTTTTGACCCCTTGTATTCTCTTATTACCCCCCTCCCCGCACTCCCAGAGTTTTCCTATTTAACACACTCATCCACCCCAATTGATTTTTCCTCCGTTGGTTCATGCTTTGCGACAGGTATTTGGCATTTCTGGTATTTTCCCCATATCTTCACCCTGAAAAGTCCCTGATATTCCTCTTCAAATCTCTATAAAGTTTGTCTGTACTTCACATAACTCCCCTTAACAACCTGCACAATCCTTCTGTGCTTTATGATAGGTAACTCTTTTATTGCCTCACAGCCGTAGATTTTCACACACAGCAGTTTTCTCATGTCATGCCCAGTAGTTTCTCACATCCTGCTCAGCTGGTTTAGCTTTAGGCCAGGGTCTGGTCAGTGACCTATTCAACTGTCCCTAGCCTTAACACTGGGGTTCAAAAACATTTTATAAATCCATTTTCCACAGAAAATCTTGAAAGAAAGAGGCTTTTATTTTTCTGGAGTGTGGACTAAGTATACTTTATATTGCCTTGGCTGAGCTGTCAGGCACACTGTGTAACTTTAAATGCACGTAGTTCTGGTAGAATTTGTGAGGAAGAATAACTTTTCTCTACTGTATATATTTGTTTAATTAACTTAATAAACACAATTTTTTTGACCAATTGTTTTACCAATTCAAACACATTTTTTGTAACACAGTACCAAGGGGTCAGAAGTGAAAAAATGGAAGCTTAGATCTGAGGATCAGCTCAACTTGAAAGACATCATGAACAGAAAATCATGAAGGATGAACCTATGAATATGAGAAAAAATTTTATGATCCACTCTGCCCCACCCTGCCCCATCCTCCTCTTTCCTTTTGTTCTCTGCTTCTTGACAAGGGCTCTGCAAGGTCCATGTATTTTATCCAGACAAAATTTGTGCCTTCAGTTCCTGAATGTGCAAGGAGCATTTATAAAAGTGTAACAGAATGAAAATGTGAAGTCACCACTTCTGATATGGGGAATAGTGGGAACAAATTATTGTAAACAGTTAAAGGGGCTCATTATTAAAACCTGCTGTAAAAAGGAAGAGAGATAAAACCAGGGTAAAATCAGCCTTACCTTTGAGTAACAAACAGCTACTAATAAGATTTAAAGAACAAACAGTACACACACATAAAAAGAATCTCGTTTGCATTGCCTACATTTCCTCAGTGAGGAAATTACAAACTCAGAAACATAGATGGGGAAATAGTTAAGGAGATTCACATATTTTTTTGACTGTTATCTGAACCTGAAACTTAAAAAAAAAAAAACAAAAAAAACAACAAATAACAAAACCCCAAGCTTCTATTCAGTAATGCTGTGTTGGTAAGGATTAAATTATACATTTGATTCACTGCCCAATGAAAATCCTGGCAGAGATGGAGAACTTGAAAATCCCCTTTTGCTCTGAATGGCAACTTTTCTTAATAATAATGAACCATTTATCTTCAAGTAATTGAAAGAGGAAGCTGGTGAAACAGTATCCTGTTGTTTTGTTAGATTATCTCAACTAGCAGTTAATGTGATTTTGCTCCCTTGGATCACAATATCAAACTTCAAGTATTGTAATATGTTACCCCAGTTACCCTTTGGCTATTCAGTACACTTTGAGAGCCAAAACTTAACCTGGATAGATTTTTGGAATTATGGCAAGAAATGTAAATAGAAGTTACAAGTCTTAAATTTGTTAGAAAATGCACTACCTGAGTGCATGTTAAAAACATTCAAACTGTCTTGAAAGACTAAAGCAAAAAACACATTCTGCATGTGTTATTACCTTTCTGTCATTATGCATATTCTTAGTGTTCCCCATTTTTAAGTCACAACAAGTGAAATAATTTCATACAGACAAACATATTCATAGCAAGATGCATATTTTTCAAATTGTGACATAAACTGAAGGTAAAGTATCTTTGTGAAAAGAGTCTGAGTGATAATCTGTAATTACTCCAGTAATCTGAAAGCAATTCTGAAGAGGGAAAAGGGAGGAAATAATGACAGGACAGCAAAGGAAAACACCCTTAGAATATATTCTTGGAATATGCTCAGCTGAATAAAATGTTGAGAATAAAAGAGTTTAATAAAATGGAGTCCTTTGATGATCATAACAGCCAAAGTGAAGAACTACAGACATCTAACCTGCAAAAGACTTTGTGAGGTCTCTAATTCCATACTCCCTTCAAGCACTTAAGCCTAGAAATTAATACTCAGATTGAAATAACAAGTTGGGTTCTGAATTGACATAAATATATTTGTGAATGCATTTTGGACTTTTTCATTTGGGATCAGTGAGTTGCTACTAGTGCTATGAAAAGCAGGCTAATGAGGACAGGGACTTAGAGAAGTTATGATTAATTGGTGTGTTAACTGTGTTGTGTTAAGGCTGTATCTGTAACTTAAGTCCCTACTTAAGTACTATGTCCATTTTACAGTTAAGGTTGTATTAGAAAACTCTCTTCCTAAACCTCTCAAGTGGATGAAAAACAAGATGGGGACCATGGGGGCAAAATGCTTCTCACCTGAACACATGAACATATTTAAGTCTTTGAGACCTAAAGAGATGAATCCCAGAGTCCTTAGGGAATTGGCTGATGTAGTTGCCAAATCACTTTCTGTTGTAGCAGCATGTGGCAGCAGGGCTGATTGTGATCCAGGGAGGACACAATTGCGAGAAGGAAAATAGACAAGATAAGTCTTTCTGAGTAGCACAAAAGTCCATTTTGTTTCCCCCCTCCCACCCCGTGCCAGGGGGAGCGGGAGGGTGGATGCATGAGAGCCTGAGCAAAGCCCAGAGAGCCCAAGAGCAGAGAGAGCAGAGAGCAGCAGACCCAGGGTTGTAGGGTTTTATCAGGTGTCCCATGGGAGGAGTCTTAAAATCAGATTACAGCCTCCTCAGAAAGGGAATGCTCCACACTCTGTGATAAAATATCATGGTACTCAGTAAAGTCCCAGGTGACTGGAAATGGGGAAATATTGTACCTACCTTTTGAAAGGGTAGAAAGAAGGACCCTGGGATCAACTGACTTGTCAGCCTCACCTCTGTGCCTGGCAAGATCATGGAACAGATCCACACAGGAGCTGTGCTAAGGCACAGGGAGCAAAGAGTGGGAATTTGGGACCGCCAGCACAGTTCCACCAAGGGCAAGTTCTGCATGACCAACCTAGTGGCTTTCTACAACAGATTGACAGCATTAGTGACTTATGAAAGGGCTACAGATGTCATTTATAGGGACTTCTGTGAAGCCTCCTCTGCCATAACATCCCTCTCTCTAAAGTGGAGAAAGATGGTTTAAATGGGTGTACTGTTAGGTAGGTAAGGAATTGGTTGGATGGTTGCATCCAGAGGGTAGTGATGAATGGCTCAGAGTCCTGACAAATATCAGTGAGCAACCTGGTCCAGTGGAAGGTGTCCCTTCCCACAGCAGGGGGGCTGGAACTTGGTGATCCTTAAGGTCCCTTACAGCCCAAGTGATTTTATGATTTTCATGATTTTATGATTTTCATGATTTTATGATTTCATGATTATATGATCTAGCCATAACATGACAGCAGATAATCGACACAGGAGGGTAGATTATTTGCTATACTTGTTCTCTGCACCCCAATCTGGGTCGAGGTGAAGCTTTAACCTGACCTCTAGACAGCAAAATACTTTTGTAAAACTTATAGAAATTTTGTAGGGGTTTCATTTCAGGGTTAAGAAATCTCAGATGCTTACAGAAAAATATTTATTTGTGCACTGTACCCAAACTTCCACATTTTTCTGTGGACACACAGGACGTGAACAAATTGCCCATACACAGGTATTGAGCATTATTTTCTACATCAAAAGGCTGCAAGATTTTTTAGGTCTTGATGCATATCTGTGAATGTCATGTAGATAATGCAGATACTTTGGTAAGTGTTACTAGGTGTCTATGCCTTGACATCTCACTCAAACCCCAGATAGCATTGAAATCTCTACAACTCTGACAAATATAATCTGACTTGCTACAGATTTAAAATACGTGTTGGCTAACAAGATAAACAAGAACTCATAACATTAAGGGCTGTAAGTCCCCCATGGGAGCATGCTGAAAAATAAATGCGTAGCTGATGGGAGAATGAGTTTCTTGAAATTGTAAAACAATTCATCAAGAATAAGGTTGTTAACAGTCTTTTCAGCTTATGTGTGTCTGCTGCACAATAGCTTAAGAACAAATTCTTTCAAAGTAATTTCCAGCAAAACACACCAGTCCACCCATGTGATCTGATGACGGTAAGGGGAAGACCATGGGGAAAAATGCAAAAATTCAAAATTTTTGAATGAAAAAGTTAATAGTAGTATCTGTTTATTAATTTTTGGCTGTTTTGCAGAGTGTACAGGAGAAGTGTAGTAATATATGTATATATTTATGTAACACTGTCATGGCACACAACCTGAAAACCCTGGAGTGGTGCAGAGCTGTTCTAGACAGAGCTTTTAGAATCTGGCAAAGTGCAGGAACCTTGTTCAAAAAGAGATCATGGATACGCCCTAATATGTGAATATATTTCTGAAAGACATGAAACTTTCATATAGCATATTACTCACTTGGAAGGAGAAAAAAAATTTTTTTGGGGAGGTATGTGGCTTACGTCTAATTAAAAAAGTCAGAGACACAGTTTTCAAAGATACAATATCATATTATGAACTTCTGCATGCTGAAATCAGAGTAATCACTGTTCCAAACAGCTTACAGAATAATCATGGTACTAAGTATTGTCTGACAGCTTAATGTAAACAACTTTGAATCAGGATATATTTTCACTAACAACTATGTCAAGCTCAAGACCTATTTTGCAATGAAAAGACATGAAGCCAGATCAGAAGACAGAAAGGTATGAAGGCTGAGTTGAAATGAATGTGCAGAGCCCAAAGTCCCTCTCAGGGAGGCTAGAGCAGCCATGGGCATTGCTGATGTGATTCACTTTGCTCTACAGAATAAGATTGTTTGTGTCAATTCTGTTCATCAGAGAAAGAATTTACTTTATCTCAAATGAATCACTATGGTTTTAGCTTTCTCTTCTAAGTGTGGTCTAGTGGGTGAGACACTGAACTGGTATTTTAGTAACTTGTTTTCTAGTACAATGCACAGAGCAAATCCCATTCCCACTTCATGTTTCATCTTGCTGATCTCAAAGCACTTTGAGACAAATGAAAAGAAGCAAAACATTAGAGAATATAATTTTTATTTCCACTAACTTTTAGCTGTCCTCTTTCTATGTAAAATCAGTGTCTGTAGATTAAATTATGGTTCTCGAGAGCATGTACAGATGACATTATTGTCCTTCCCAGCTCAGTTGGTCAGAACATCGTGCTGATAACACCGAGGTTGTGGGTTCAATCCCTGTATTAGCCATTCACTTAGGACCCTTCTGGGTCCCTTCTGACTGAGACTATTCTGTAGTTCTGTAATTTGTGTGTATGTCAAATACTGCACTGGAGAAAACTTTTTTACTTTGTGCTGCTTTGGTAAGAGTCAAGCCTTATTTAATTTTTCCATTTTATTTCTCTATGCCAGTGTCAGCAGGAACACTGAAACCTTCCTGGCTGATGAATGTGTTTATTTAACTTGTTTCCAAATATATATTTTTTAATAGAAAATTAACACAAAGTAAAGAAAAACATATTACAAGTTACTGCATTTACCCTAAGTTATTACTGGAAAAAAAAAAAAAAGTTACTGCAGCATAAATTACTATTTTCTCTTCTCTACGAAGAAGTCCACTTTGTCTCTATATGCTTTTGAGCTCCATCAAGTAACTAAAACCTTTTTACTTTATAGTTTGATACAAAAAGTAGCACAGTACTATGAGAAACTGACATCTGTGTTGATGATGAATGCACAAACACATAAAATTATGAAAACATTATTTTTCTCCTTATTTTCTGGAAAATGTTGAATGAGGAAAAAACTTGATTCTTGGGATCCCAGAATGGCTGGAACTGAGCAAAAAGGGTACAAAGAGTCCACAGTGCTTTATTTCACTAAACCACCCTTCTCAACTGCCATAAGTAATAGAACTTGAACCCAGTGACTTTACTCATATGCTCAAAATTAAAATAATATATGGAATTTAGAACAATAATGTATTTGGGAGAGCTTTTGGGAGTGAGAAGAAATGTCTAAGCTAAGAGGATGGATGTTGCAACTGAATAGTAAGAGGTTCTTGTCTGTAGTTCTTGACAATAGCCTAGCCATGAGGCACAGAGGAAGAAACAGCAAGAAGTTAGTATGAGGTCATGGAAGTGTAATGGACTTTTTATATCAAGCAGCAGGACCAGCAGCAGATGCCTGTTCTGGGAGGAGAACAGGAGACTGAAAAAACTACTCACACAAAAGTTTTCACACTTCTAAAAGAAAATGCAAGATTAGAATTGTAAACATGCAGGTTAAGATGGAGGCTATAGTTAAAAGCAAGCATTTTTTCACTTTAGTTTTTTTTCTGTTACTAATGGAAATGTTGTTAGAAACAGTCAATTCTATATCCTAAGTTTAAACTAATAAAATGTAAGGAGATGTCACTTTCTAAAACAGTGTTATACCTATGAAAACAATTTGAAAGAGGAGTTTAGATCCCCTCCTAGAACCTTGAAAAATATTAAATGTTTGTAATGAAAGCAGTTCTTCACTGTCAAGAGGTGTGCAATGCATACAGCTAGCAACAGACTGAAGGATACAGGCATGTAAGAAAGGAATACTATAGCACTGAGTGCTTAGTCATAAGTCAGATTAATGAAATACCTTATCTTTCAGAAGTTTCACTGATTTTCATGTGTGAAAAAGTAGTTTGTCTTTAAATTAATTTTTATGTTATTGGCTGGTTAGACTTGCCCTGTTTTCCAATCTGCACTGGGAATTTACACTGAAAGAATTACAAAGGAATCTAGGAAGTGCAATTCCTGGCCAAACCCTCACTGTCTCTCAATAATACACAACATTAATCTGGCTGCTAGAACATTTGGCCTTTCTACCCAGTACTGCAACATGATGCCAAAAAAATTGTGACACAGGGAGGGAAAAGCACTAGCCAATACAAACATCAGTTATGAAAAAGGTAAGATTATGTAGTACATTGTGTCAACCTGATATGTAGAACCACAGAATATCCTGAACTGAAAGGGACCCACAAGGATCATCGAGTCCAACTCCTGGCCATGCACAGGACCATTCCCAAGAGTCACACCATGTGCCCGAGAGCACTGTCCAAACACTTCTTGAACTCTGCCAGGCTGGTGTAGTAACCACTTCCCTGGAGAGCCTGTTCCAGTGCCCAAACACCCTTTGGGTGAAGAACTTTTATCTAATATCCAGCCTAACAGAGCCTCATGCCCTTCCCTCAGATCCTGTCACTGGTCACCAGAGAGGACATTGGGGCCTGCCCCTCCAATTATCCTCATGAGGAAGTATCCAAATATGGAAGTGTCCAAATAAAGATGTATCCAAGAATTGTTTCATTCCCATGGAAAAAAAGCCAAACCAAACCAAAGCAAACCCTAAAAAACCAAGCTATGATAGAAAATGTATCCAATCTTCCATAATCCTTTGCAGCTAGGATGGATAATTGTCTTTGTTTTCACATGAGAAGCTGACAAGGCTGCTGTTGCTCTCCTGTTGATCCTGGTAGCTCTGGCAGCTATTAACAGAAAGACCGATCTTTGATCGTAGGAAGCTCTGGTGATTACTTTATATGAGCCACATTTAATGCAATAAAAATAATGGACTCACAATACTTTTAAAGCCTCCTTTCTTTTCAGCAATCAGTAGAGCACATCTGAAATTGAAAGAATCAGTGCATGCTTCCTGTCTGCCCATACATGTGAGTGTCATCCCACAGCCTACTTCCAGTGTCAGTGAAAGAATTATTTAAAAAATCTTTAAAACCAGCACACATTCTAGAAAATGTTCATTTTTATTTAATTTGGCATGACCAGACTAAATACTTAGAATTCTTATTGACATCTTTTTACCTGTTTAATTTCTATAGAAGTCTCTTAAATGTCAGAAAAATGTGCAAGAGCAGAATTGAATCCTGTGTTAATCAATAAGTAGTCTAGTCACTAATGGGATTCCAGTATGCAGTTAAAATCCCTTCACTAGTATAAAATTTTTTTGGCTTCTGCAAGCTATGCTTATGAGTCAGTTTAGGATTTTTTTTCTTTACTATAGTCTGATTTTCTCTGTGTCCTTTTCACGGGCTGATGATTTTTTCCTGCAGCCGAATGAGTGCCTTGGCAGCAAAATGTTCAATGAACAAAAAGAGAACATCTGTAGTAAGCCTCCGGGCACTGAAATATTTGGGTGGAGATAAGTCAATTGTACATCTGAACAAGTAATTTCTGCCCTGGCATAGGGATTTGCCTTCCTTTGAACACTGAAAGAAGCTATATGACTTTTAACCTGGACTGACCTTTAAAGAGCTGCTGATGACTACTGGAAAACCTTACAAAAGCTTAGACAGAAACAATTCTCTTTGTGTGTCTTATTGTCCCTTCAAATGTATCATTAAACAGAACAGTTCCATCTAAAATATATAACACAGTTTTTCCAGTCAGAAAAGTAAAATATCAGGAACTTAAATGAGGCATATGTAAGCTCTAATAGGAAGTGATCATTGTTTTCATTTTTGTATAAGGTTCCAAAAAGTCTTTCCTTGCTGATCAAGCCAGCATTAAATGAGATTTACAGTGTAAAAATATACCTTCATTGCCTCAAAACCCTCCTCTTTTATCCCAATTCCTACAAAAGCTTGGCAGCTCAAGCACTGAGAGAATTGTCTACAAGGATGACTAATATCTATCCCCGTTGTTTCATTGTTCATCTTTTTTGTTCTTAATAGTTTACTTTTTTCATATTTAGATCATAAAAACCTTGGGCCAAAGGTCATATTTTCATTTTGTGTTTGTCTTGATCTAGGTATCTGAACCTCTATTGAAACAACAAAAAACCCTACCATTCAAGTAGACAAAAACCAGAAGCAGAATATGAAAATTTTCACGGAACAAAAGGTAGAATTAATTTGCTTCAAATATGTTGTGAATTTGCTGGCTTTTGTCAGTGTCTAAGCTCTACACACAAGGCTTCCTTTATTTTAACTCTGTATGTCTAAACATTACAGCTGCCTTCAGGTTCATGGAACTAGGAAAAAAACCTAATGAGCTGTGCTCTATATTTTTCTTTCTTATGGTGAGGTGCTGATTTAGTCAAGTAAGAAGAAGTTAAAAAAAATGACACCATCAATGAGTATGATGCTTGTTCTTCAGTCATATTATCTGATTATGCTACTGCACATATCCCTTTTTTATTTCCTTCCTAAATGTAGATGTGTATTGTTTAAGCTCTGACCCTTTTCCCACTGTGATATGGGAACCTGCCATAAAGCAATGCCTGTGGGGTGCACATATATCCCTTTTAAGGGGATAAAAAGTTCACTAAAATAGTTATACCAAGTAGACCTCCACCCATGGGAATTAAATGGGGGATTGGCATAAAAGGTGGGGTTTAATATCTTTCCTTAGCTTCTTCAAAAATATTCTGATGCTGTGTTTGCATTTGAATTTCTCACATGGGAAGGCACTACTTTAATTTCTTTAAAAGCAATCCTTACATTTTCCAGCTTTGATATAAGATCTGCCACAGAATTTTTTCCCAAGGTAGAGTTACAGATAGAGTAACTCTAAAAACTTTTTGAAGGAAACTCAAGGTAACATACCCATGGATTTTAAATGTTGAAAAAAATTATGGACATTGTGTGTAATGGCATGTAGCATGAGGGTTCATATGTGTTGGAACTCAAAATATCTCTCAGACATTTTTGGAAGTTACAGGCCTTGGTCAGAAGCATTTTAGACCCTGGCAGACAGCTGGAAACAGCTGTGATTTTGAGTTTGAGCCATGGAATGAATTACCAACTTTTGAGGTGGAACAAGCAGTCACAAAGGGTTAGATAGTATAGTAGAAGTAATTACAAAGCAGAGGGGAAATTTTTTTAGTATTGTACAGGGGGGTTTTAGCACATGTACAGCGGGGTTTTTACTTTGTACATGGGGGTCAGAAGTTCTAAGATGGAGGAAAGTGGGGTGTTCCTGTTCTTCCTCCTTCCTTTTCCTTGCCTCCATATTCTTGGTGATGTTGGCACTCACAGATTGGTTTAGAGTAGAAAAGCACTTTGTAATATAGGTAGTAGGTATTTGGGGGAAAAATATAAACATGTAATATGTAATATATCATATAAAAGATAGCAGCAGCCCTGGGCGGGGGGAGAGAAGAAGAAGACACCGGACAGTCAGGGTGTCAGGAGTGTGTGTGTCTCTGCCTGGGCCGCTGATCAAACAGCTGCAGCCTGAGAACATAATCTGTTAGATAACTAGCAATAAATTGTCTTGAGACCAAACAACAAGAGACTGCGGAGTTTTTCTTTGGGAGCATGGGTTGGAGGAGAGACTTCACCACCATATGGGAACCCAGAATAAAGCCAGGGTTCCCACACATATGGTGATTTATTGCCAGACTGATGTCTAACACAAAACTTGAGGTTCATTGCCTACTACACTAAGATAAAAAAAATTATTGATGTGGCAGCTGTAGAGAGCTTTAGAGCTGTGCAAATAAGGTACTGTCTACATAACAGGGTCATTTTAGCAATCCAATCTTGTAAATATTTGCTTTAGCCAATAGATATATTGTGGTAAGTGTATAATGAACTATTAAGTAAGTGTAATTTGAAAAGAAGGAAAGCAATAAATTGTTTTAAGTAATATATTTTCATATAAAGATGTAGAACAATATACTATATTGTACAACACAATATAGTATTGTTTGAAGGATACAGTGTGGTGAGATAATTCAGGAGAAATGTTGCCTAGACATGCTGGATTATTCATAGGATCTAAACTCTGGCATATACATTAGAGTTTAACGCAGTGATCTTGACATTCCTTGGTATGGAATACATAGAAATACAGATGGCCTTAATACTGTAACATAGTACTGTATGTTAGAATGAGTGATTTAGTAAAGTTAGCAAACATATTCTTTCAATTATATGTAAATGCAAAAAAAAAAAAAATTAAAAAACTTGTGAAGTATTTGACCTCTATTGAATTACATGATTGATACTCCTGCATAAATATATTTCAAACTTTGGGGCCCACTCCAGCAGAAAATGTCCATGGCCTTCCAGGTCATTTAAACCCCGCTGGCTGCAGAGGAAGCCAAGGGTGTGGGAGGAGAGAAAGAAAGAATGTTAATGGTTAGAGGCTCTAAGATTATTCTTGAAGGGTACTCAGTTGAACTGGGGCCCTGGTTTTGGTTTGATACAAAGGGAAATACAAAAGCCTTAGATCAGGCAAATGACTTTTTATTCTGTTCCTCATCTGTCATAAGCAAGTATAAACTTTAAATTGATTTTATCAGAGGTGCTATGACTTCCATTGGGCTCATTGCTGGAGCAAGGTTAGAGAGTGAAGAGAATTGCAAAATCTTGTGTTTGTGCTAGAACTTCACTCTTTTCATTCTAAAGACATGTGGAGCTATATTCTGGTTTCAATCAGAAAAGACTGCTACATAAACTTAGTTTGCCTAAAACAGGCCATGAAGGTGCATCCTCATGACTTCTCCACCAAGCTTATAATTTCTTTTTTGGTATATTAGCTTGTTTGGCTACAGCATTGTTATGTATTTGGCTCAAGAACATGTGTCCTCATCTTACAGTTAATTTAAATCACTGTCCTGAAAAAAAGTTGCTGCCTAGCAGATGAGTCGGAGAACTGACATAAAAAAGAAAGTAAGTGTTCATATTTATGAAAATGTGCAGCAAAATTTACAGAAAAAGAATTGCTAATTTCACTGAACACTCTGCAACAAGGAGAGGACAGGTGGCAGGTTATAATGTGTATGTTTTATAGTAACTAATTTAATTATCCAGAACCTGTTTGAGTAAAGAAGTATCTCTGTTTTCTGCATATACAGGCTTGAAGAAGGAAATAATAGCTTTTCTATGTGCCTTATGCAATGTAGAAGCCCAACACTTGAAAACACTCTGTATTACAGATATAAATCCTCTCTGATTTCATCTGAAGGAGTGCTTAAAAATAAAGCATATGTTAAATAACTACGGTCTTGTAGCAATTTCTAGATATATTATGGAAGATTTATTCAAAGACCATCTTGTTGGTTATAAGTGCTTTCATCATATGGCAGCAGCTGCTGAAGAGTAAAACCGTGTTGTTTAGACTGTTATTCTGTTAGTAGATCTCAATCTCAGTAATTTTTTTTTTTTTCAGAAAGCAAGCTAAGAAAAATAGGTCAAGTGGAAACTGAAAACACCAGAAATCTCAGAACAAAGTCTGTTCTTATAAAAGCTTAATCCAAAAAAAACTTTGGCATTTTTAAAATTTGCCTACTGATATCCTCTGCCTATGATATGAATAATTCTTTTGACTAATCTGCCTGTTGTCACTGTTATTCAGTGCTACAGTTACAGAAGCTACAAGTAGTTTATTTACTTTACAATACAACTAAAAGGACTGCAGGTTATACTGGAGATGTACCGATGAGAGCCAAGTAAATTCACTTACACAGCTCAGGATTGCACAAAGCCACATGCATAAGTTTTACAGGCACTAGCCTTGCCAGCTGAAGACTTTAAGAGTTCTGGTTCCCTGTCACTGTCTACCACCTGAATGTTACTGCTCTCATTTCTCTGCCAGCAGGCAGAAACTTTTCTCTTTAACACACTTCTGGCAACGTTAGCCAGGCGAACTCAAGCGACCCTTTTCAGCTGGTTTTGCCAGACGTGGATGAGTGACAAGTGTGATGCCATCTGCACACAGAGTTTCAAGGTCATTAATTTTCTGCAGAAGAGGAGTACTGTGTGTGGCTATGACTCTTTGTAAAGCTGACTTCTATCCATGGACTGAGAAGACAATCCAATAGACTTCATCAACAGACTTGATGAAATAGGAAACTAGCAATCAAATGAGGGAGTGAGAGCAGGTTATACTGAGAAAATTTCTTTGTGAGAGTAGGCAAAGTCTCTCATTCTATTTCTGAGCATTGTTCAGATAGCCTGCTTCTACCTAACAGAGAGGGACTATCTATCATCAACAGAAAATTAACATCTAGATATAAGTAAACACATTTATTTTTTCCCAACTCTTCCTTAAAATAAAACTTTTCACTGTGTCCTACTGTATTTGCAATCTCATACTAAACTGAATAGGTACAACCTCCAATGGTCTTCCACTGACTGTCATCTGCAGTTATTCCACTCTAAAGTTCTCCTTTATTTCTTGGAATATTGGTTAAATTAAAATCTTATGGTTTGTCTATGGTCCTATAAGCAAACATGATGTAGAAATGGAGGAATATAAAGCTAGCATAGCACTTCCAATTTTTCAGCCAAATCAGTGAACCTGTGGTTGGCACTCAAAAGGACTTCTGGTGTAAACTGAGAGAGAGTTGCCTCTTGAGGGAAGGGAAAGGAAATAGAAAAAAATTGTTTAAATAAGAGTGGTATATTACATTGGACTGGATTCAGCAAATGTGGGACCTGCAGAAATAGAAGTTAAGGAGAAGGAGAATTTAAAATGCAAGAAGGAGAATTAAAAAGTACCTGTAAAGCTCTGTGAAATAACTCCAGTTCTTGTTATTCTTATTGTTACTTTTTATGCTCTTTGATAGTGACTGGCTTTGTTAGAAGTGTAGGAACATGCTCTTCCTTACACAAGACAGGGCTCGTAAGTAAAAATTATTGTTCATATAGTAACAACAGCACTGTTTTTTCTGGCTGTTACGAGCAAGCTGACACCTGATCACATAATAGGAACATGGAAGATATCACTCAGTGGTCTCTGGAGCAGGAAGTAATCTGATGCCAGGGGCAGGTGTGAGATGAAAATGTGTTAGAGATATAAGCATGGAAAAAATATCAGACCCAAAGCTCTGGAGAGACAAGCATTGCATTTTTCTGATCTAACGTAACTTTCAAAAAAATTGTCTTGCAGGGAATCAAATAATTTTTGTGGAATGTCTTTGCTGCATTTATTTTTGTGCAAATTCATCTCTTTCATTCATTAAAGAAAAAATATATATGATGACGGAATGAGAAAAACAGGATCTGTACCTAAATTTTAGAAAAAGACGTAGCACAGTAGCAAATCTCTGTTTGCTATCTAGCATTGTTCAATTTGGGAGATAAGGAGAAACAAATCACTGATAAGAAAATAATTTTAAGATAGTTAAATATTTTAATGGATATAAAGTAGGGCAAAAGTGAAGCAATTCAATAGTTTAAATATAAGAAATATTTTATTACTGATTAACTGAGAGATGAAGATACCCTAACATATTTCTTGATCTTTTCAAGGCTGGTTTGGATGGAGTTTGAGCAACCCGGTCTAGTAGAATGTGTTTCTGCCCATGGCAAGGGGCTTGGAACTAGAGGATCTTTAAGGTCCCTGCCAACCCAAACCATTCCATGATTCCATGATATTCAGACCAGTCTTGAACTGATCTATCAATGTTGGGTGAAAGACAGCAGCAGGAAAACAGACAGCCAGCATTTTCATTGGCCTACTGAGGACTGAAACAGGGATCTGTAGAGCTGTGTGCAAGCTGTTATGCCTTGCTTAAGCAGAATGGGACCTTAAAGCTTGGGATAACTCACGTAATCTCTGAACTGGCAGAGAAGAAACCCATCACACCTTTTCACACCCAAGTGACATAGACTTAATGACTCTATGTGTAGAGGTCATTTAAACCACTGAACTGTACTTTTCTATAGTAAATAGTCTCAAATAGAAGATGTTAATACCATTAATCCAGTACCATTAATCCTTATAAACACCACAGATTTATAGATGCTTGACTATGAGACAGAATTGGTCACTCCAGCAGAAATCTGATACAACACCATTTACTTAACTTTCTGAAAAGTAACTGCTTAGTTTCTCTTAACATGAATTTTGTACATGTAATGCATTTCTCTCTGCATTCTAAAATCCAGTGCTATGTTCAGTTTTCACAGAGCATGGTGGCTACAGGTATTTAATAGAAGGGCTATTATGGCAAGACCTGGGTATTATAATGGCATAGATCTGAATTTTATTAAAACTATAGGAAATGTTTAAAGACAAGTAGAATTTTTCTTGACCCTGTTTTTATTTTTAAGATTGAATTTGTGTTATCATGCAGTTACTGACCAAACTTTTTTAAACTATACTGGAAACATACAATTTTAAAAAACACACCAATAACTTTGCATAATCAAACTACAAGTTTATGTAAATTTTACCTAACTGCAATACATTCTAATTGAAATTGGATATTACAATACTGTGATATATAACTCAATTCTTTACAAAGTTCCTGCAATGCAATTACAATTTTTAAAGTGTATCTATTGAGATTGCATCAGTATATTTTAGGACATAGCACATCTTGGGACACAGTACTTGCTATAGAATCTGTATCACATAAATCTTGTAGAAAGCAGCACAGGAAATTTTGCCTTCAACAACTTAAAAAACTAAATTATTGAAAATCATCTGGGTTTTCATCACAGAAAAAACATTCACGGACACTAATTATGGCTAATGAAGTTAGTATATATTTACAGGCTTTGAGAAATATTTTTCTCAGCCTTCATTAGCTGCAAGCAGTTAAGCAAAAGAGAACCTTACATTTTCCTTCTGTATTTCTTCAATTTCACCTGAAAAAAGCTTGCATTTTGGATTAATAGTGGTATTTGGTAAAGTTTTGGGCAGTTTTCCTGACAACTTTATTGCTTGGTGAACACAAATTAGATTCAGCATGGCTCTCTTGGATTTGATATGTTTTTTGATATGAGAATGTGTGCTAATCCGTCAAGTAAACACAGAGCTTTTGTTGGTTTGGCCAGAAAACAACATACCTAGGGCTTGATTAATGTGACATCACTGTTTCTATTTCTAAATGATTGCTGAGGACTCAGCAAACATGTTCCTATGCTATTTCAGTCTAAAGTAGTGCAAAACCATTTTTCATCCTAACATAATTAGCAGTAAGTGATGTTAACAATCTGAGACAGCTGTTCATGCTTCTAATGGGGAAAAAATAATCCTTCTAATATGTTTTCTGGTCTCATGAGTCCAGTGCAATGCGTTGCCTTCTACTATTCAATAAGGTAAAGTAGGATAATTTCCTTTTTCTGTTTGCACCCTTGGGAAGCCTGTGGGTCATGACTATATTGTACATTTATTTGGCCCAGACCCAAGTCCATGACCTTATCTTGAAAAACGTCTGATCCTTATGTTCCTTTGTCCAAACACTAGAGGGTTGCTACTTCCATGTTCACACAGTGTATGAAACAGCCCCAGGTTACTGAGTTCTTAGATTGCTACAAGTTTCATGCATTGGATCAGTCTGCCCAGGGAAGCAGGCGAGTCACTATTCCTGGAGGTATTTAAAGACAGTAAATGTGGAACTTAGGGACATGGTTTAGTGGTGAATTTGCAGTGCTAGGTAAACATGTGATAATTTTGGAGGTCTTTTTCAACCTATGATATTCCATGATCCTCTATCCTCCTCATCAGACAAGGGTGTCTTCATTGATTTGCAAGGCACATGTTGGTTATTGCAGCCGTAAAAGTAGTGGCTGGCACTGGGCTGCTCCTCAATATTTCAGCTGAAACTTAACAGTCACTGAGGAGGTCTCAGGGCTACTCCTGGTCCATTTCAGTGCAGTGACAACCTAATGCTGTTTGGCAGGAGTTAGCGGCAGTAAACCCATTCCACTGGAAATGGATCCAGGGCTGCTTTTCCACAGCTGGGACACCAGTTAAGGAACTGTTATATTTCTTCACCTCAGCCCTTAATTTCCTCATAGTTTCCACCAGTCACCTCCTGCCCAGTCTACCTTCTAGAAGGCATTTTGACTTACCCAACAGAGCTGATCGTTCGCTGATGAATTTGATATTACTTCAAGTTGTGATTGCAGAAGAGAGTACAATTTGCTCATGGGAGGTTGGAAGAGGCTCATGTTTTGGTTAGGGCAAAAGTTTGTAGACTCAGGCCCACAGAAACAAAGAAATATAGTATACAAATAAAGAAATATTAGAGCAAGTATTGAAATTTTACCTTTGACATTGCATATCAATATATTATGTCATGACTATCAATTTCTTGAATAAAGCATTGGAAAGTAATTGGAATTTGCTGGTTACATTTTTACATTACTTTGTGTCAGTAACAAAAATTTTGCTTTCCAAGTCTGGCTGTGGAATTTTACCCCATCACCATTCAATTGATTGGAAATTGGTTGTTTTCATTCCATGATTTTGACAATGTAAAACCTGATTTCATTCTTTCTCAATTTACAGGTACACAGGACTTATAAAATACTATGTAACCAAGAATAACACACCTGGATTGGACTGGACCTTCTGACAACTCAACCAGATTTACCAGGGGGGCATAAGACAAGATGGATTCCTAGGTCAAGTGGAAGATTTAGTCCAGAAAATATCTTTACCCCATAAGAAGCCAACATTTATATCATCCCTCTTTGGCAAGACATTTAGAGTGTCGTTTCATTCTTTCTTGTAGATATCATTGAAATACAAAAAGAGTTTCCAGTATTGATGTTGGATAGCTCTGAATGCCAGTTCCTAGCTTTATGGCAAGGTCTACTGAAAGAAGAAAAAGGAATCCTAAAGACCATTAAACTTCTCATTGCCCACTCTTAACCCCCACTATCTCTAGAACACTACTTAGTAAAAATCCAGAAGGTGGCATCAGTTATTCAATCTGTTGTTTGTTCAGACATATGAGGTATAAATAGAGAGTTGAGCAATTCAGACTGAATAGCAATATTAAGCTTTTACTTTTTCGTATGTCAATGGAATCCTCCAAAGTTTAAAGTTCACTTCAATCTTTTTGACAGGATTTATCATATTGTTTAACTTAATCATAGTAACAAAGCTACTGCTTAATCACCACACATGGAGCATGGCAGCAATTGCCTTGCATCTTGTTCCAGAACAAAGATTTATGGATACAAAATACAAAGCATATTTCTAACTTTTAGACAAAAATCTATTGTTTTTCAACACTATCCAAAAGTTTTAACCATCAAGGCACCTTGAGTGCTGATCAGTATGTCTATATTTCTTAGAGCTGGTTTGAAACTTATTAAGTGAAGTTTTAATTTGCTGAAACATACTATTATGTCAAAGTTAGAAGTATTTCAGTACAGTTCATGACTTTTGAAAGTAATCTTATTGTGAGGGCAAAAATGAAGTGATAAATTCTCCAGCACTGTAAGTGCTGGGAAACCAGGCATAAGGGGGATTTGAATAGGAATCTTTGGACAGTGTCCCAGCCATCACCTCCCATTATAGTAATGAAGTAGGAATTTATGTGTCAGTTTAAAAAGTGATAATTCAATACCATTCCAGCAATGGAAAATAAATTGGAAAGCTTTTGTTTGCATGCCGATGTATTTCAAAATACATCCAAGTTCCACAGAAGGTTTTCACAAAATGAAACCACTGTTCTTTGGTCAAGTCTGATATTTTAACGTATTTGTTTTGCTCATGGGAAAACTGGCATAGTAATTTTAAATGGTATTCAATATGTTAGTTGTTCAGAAATAGCATGGGGATAAATCTACCTACAACGGTAATGACACAGCTCAAGAGTGAATAAATTTTTTTTATTTGCAAAGTCTTGGGATGTACGTTATTGTGCTCCATAGGTGCAGCTCCTTGAGTAAGCAGCAAACCTGCAGTGCAAGGGGTTTAGTCAATTTGCACAGAGACTGCTGGTAAACTCATAGCTTTCTGCTAAACTTGTTATTTGGAAACCCACTCGCTGCAGGGTCTGTTCTTTGCCACTGCTGTTCAATCTTCCAGGAGACACAGTGTGATACTTTTACATGTAAGAGGCTCTTCTGGTCCTCTTAGTTTGCTTTCTCACACTTATAATAGGTTTTGCTTTAGAAAACAGTATCTACTGGTTTCATTCCAGCACCATAGAACTGAGTTTTACTAGGTGACTAGTTTTTCCTGCTGTGTAAAGCTATAGGGCCAACTCGTAGCAAAAAAAACCCCAACCTAACCCAACCCAACCCAACCCATCTCAACTCCAAACCAAACCAAACCAAACCAAACCAAACCAAACCAAACCAAACCAAGCCAAGCCAAACCAATCCAAACCAATCCAAACCAATCCAAACCAAACCACAACAACCACCACCACAAAAAAACCCCCAAAAAGTCACAAAACAAACTAACTGAATAAAACCTCTCCACCCCCTGCCAAGAGACCTCAAAACAAAACTAAACTAAACTAAACTAAACAAACAAAAAAAACCCAAAACAAAACAACAACAAAAAAACCTGGATCTTAACATAGCAAAATAAATTATGCTAGTTTATGTGTAGTAAATGGCATATGCCTTCCTCAATGGATTTCTAAGGCAACCTCAAACGTCTGTCTTTGCTCAGAATTCCAAAAACACAGGGGAAAGGTTTTCTGTGCTAATATTTTTATCTTTGGCTGCTTTTAGAATTCCACATATGTGTTTTTTCCCTTGAATGAATACTTTTTATGGCTGCTCCTAAGGTGGCCTCTAGATGAATACATACTCCTTCATTGTCCTGTTCAGTAACAACAGTGTTGTTCTTTCAAACTTCAGTGGGTCTAATGAGATTTAAATGTTAAAATTTTTAAAGAGTTTTGGAAATCTTTACTTGACACCTAAGTGGCAAAACAAAGCAGAGCAGATGCAGTGTTCTTCATGCAGGAACTATGTGGTGAGAGGAAACTTATTTGCTGTCAAAAACAATATTCTACAAAGGAAAAAAAGGAAAAGAAAGAGGAAAAAAAGAAAAAACAATGAAATAGAGCAAGAAAATATAAAAGCTGTCTTTGTTTAGTTCAATTTTGTTTTGTTCAGGATTTCATTCGTCTCCCTACATGGTTCATGTGGGTAGGAAACTGACTGCTTTCAGTAAATCTACTCCTAAATAAACATGCTTTGCACTTGAGCTGAGGAAAGGCTGAGAGAACTGGGTTTGTTCAGTTTGGAAAAGAGGTGACCTAATTTCAGCTTTCTGGTACTTAAAGGGGTCTTATTAAAAAGAGGGAGAGACTTATTATAAGAGCATGTAGTGATATGACTGGGGGTAATGGCTTTAATCTGAAAGAAAATAGGTTTAGATCAGATATCAGGAAAAAATTCTGTGAGGTGGTGAGGCACTTGAACAGGGTGCCCAGAGAAGCTGTGGATGGCCCATCCCTGAAGATGTTCAAGACCAGCCTGGAGGGGGCTCTGAGCAACCTGCTCTGCTTGCAGGTGTCCCTGCCCATGGCAGGGAGGTTGGAACTAGATGACCTTCAAGATCCCCTTCCAACTCAAACCATTCTATGATTCTGTCATTCTGTGATGTTAAGGGGAAAAGGGTCCCTAAGGAAACCCGTGGAGTGCGTATGCAGTACAAGTAAGGTGTAGAATCTCTGTTCAGAGTTCACCTTCTCATCACTGTGGCCAGTCTGATGTTGACAGGGAAAATCCCTCCGAAGCAGCCACAAGAGGGAGCAGGTACGGTGCTATGAAAATACCGGCAGCTGGTCTGTAGGTTCTCTTGAATTCCCTTTCAAAGCAAAGTAGTTTACCAGTCTCTCCAGGAAAACCTCATGACAAATGTCTGCTGTTATATCTTCCCCCCTTGTCTTTCCATCATGGAATAGCTCTTTATTTGAGATACATTCACTATTTCCTATTTTTTTTCTAAAATTCTTCCTGGAATTAGAATTATTATCTTTAAAAATGTTTCTGTGTACTGGTAAAAATAGATGGGGTTCTTCTAGCTGAAAAATATGCTTTCTATGGTGGTTTTAAAGGCAGTGAGCAATAATTCACCTGATAGTTAAAAAAAAAAAAAAAAAAAGCTTGAGAGACACAGAGAAATACTAATTTCCAGTGTTATATATTCTACATGGAAGAAAAAAAACCAACAATATTTAGAGCTACGATTTCACTAATGAACTTATTTATAGAAAATAAGCAGAAGAAATTATCAGAAGCTCACTATTTCATTTAAATTTTAGGTTTGTTCTTCTAGACATGAGTAATACAAGTGTTTTAGTGGTTTGTCTTCTACATTTCTGTGAGATAAGGGCATCATTCCAAGGGCATCATTCCACAGCAAAACTCAAAGTCAACCTCATGAAAAGTTACAAAGTAACAGAAGTAGGCTTGAGAGAAAACTAGGTGAAAAAAATTCAAAGGTATTATGGAAGGAAATTCAGAAATAAAGCTGGTTTCCTCCTTGTTCTCAGTGTACTCTCACTGAAGTATTTATGTGTTTAATACTGAAGGGTTAAGTGCAGCCCTGACAGAAGAACTGCTAAAGCAATCTCCTGCATATGCAGCAAGGCTTGCTGCTCACAGGCACACAAACCCTGCTCGGTGCTGCAGCACAGGAGGGGACAAAGGGCACATGTGCATTGGTACAGTTCCAGGGGAGAGCTCATGTTATGATTTACTACAAAACCAAATCTTTACAAAGGCATCAGTGTCATTTGTGTACATATTATAGCACATCTATACTGTCTGTCATACCAATCTGTTTCAAATACTTTACAGATGTCTCTGTGTAACTTTTATGAAGAAATTATGAATAATACTTTTGTTGAGATTACACAGTGTCACTGAATGACAAAATGTAGGATAGCCATGAGACTACAACCTCACTCCATGTCAAAGGTTTGATTTAGCAAAGCAGTTAGTGACACTTTCCAAGTACTTAAAATGTAGTTTATTGTCTTAGGATAGATGAACAGGAAAATGGTTTGTTTAGTTGAAAAATACTGATGAAAACAAAAGCTAACTTAGGTTTCGCTTTCATAACTTCTATGATTTATCAGTCTAAGCATCTAAATTCTTTAACAAGACTGTTGTAAAAAAAAAATTATATTGGTTCTAGTAAAGTCTATGAGTAAATTCAAATGAAACTAAGTTTCTTTCAGTAACTGCCCTGAAGAGGAAGCTAAGGCTCCATAGTACAGAAATCCCAAAACCCAGACATGAATTTGCTAGATTTGCGATCAAGACTGTAGTCTTCCATATCAGTGTTCACTATCTCAGTGCACTGCCATAAGCAGATGCTACTTAACATCTAAACATCACCATTACAGAGGCTTTCAGACTTTAAGTACATGTTTCTTTATATAATTTCTAGAAGTGACCAGGCTATTCTCAGCTGTCCAGCTGACCTAATGTAAACTTACTGCACACTGTTGTTTTTTTACTGAAGCCATTTTTATGGTCTCTTGATGATTACTTTTTAATTTGGCCTTAAAACTGATCTTACCATCCAGAAACCTTGTATTACCAACAAAAAACAAAAACAAAAACGAAAACGAAAATGAAAACAAAAACAAAAACAAAAACAAAAATGAAAACGAAAACGAAAACGAAAACGAAAACGAAAACGAAAACGAAAACGAAAACGAAAAGGAAAACGAAAATGAAAACGAAAACAAAAACAAAAACAAAAACAACAAAAACAAAAACAAAAACAAAAAACCCTGACAATAATACCAAAGTATTATGTTCAATTTCCAGTTGTTTAAATTTTATATCATTACCCTAATGCATGACAAAACTTTCTAAGAGACATTGCTCTGCCTAGTGCTGCACATGAGTATCATGTGCAAATCTGTAAGCAAAGTAAATTCGTGAGCTGCTTCTTAAATTAAATAGATATGTATATTCCTTTTTACATGTGAAAAATGGGTTACAAAGTGTATGAGCCCAAACTGGGCAAAACATTTCTATTCTGATTCATTTGCATTTTATGTTCCCTTTGGACAAGCTTAAGAAAGCAAAGGAAAGGTGACACTCACTCTCTGCCCTGAGCCAATTTATTCTCATTATAGAAGTCTTCCAAAAGAGAGAAATATTATGTGCCATGTCAGGGAATATGTAGAAAGAGAGCACCTTACATAAAGAAATGAGTATCAGAATCATCTCTAACTTTCCTCTGGTCGACTATAGAAACAGCCCAGTTACCCTGCTGCTGCTATATATTCTTTATGTATGTTATTGTCAGTCAGGAGAAAGATAATGCTGAGTACTCTGAGGTACTAAAATTACTTTCTGAGCATTTCACATAGATTTTGTTGCTATTTGTTTTTATTCTGAATTTCCTGTTCAATTTAGTGCTTTGGCATCTTAGTGCATCGAACCCTGGGGTGCCTCCAGGCTATATCCTTAGCCCATTCTGCACAAGAAATTAAATGAAATGAAGAAAATGATTGCTCTCAGCCAGCTTGTGCTATCTGGGAAATGGGATTTCCACTACCCCGCTGGTATGAAAGATGAAAACAAAAGGTTGACCAATATGAAAGCTAAAGCTTGAATATATTTTCAGCTCAACTCTTTTTGTGGAACAAAATGTTCTTTCAGAATTTTTTCTACATATTGACTTATCTGAGTAAACAGCCCTTAGTTAATAATGCAGAACACATGGTCCTGTTTTGATAAGCACATCCCCAGGGATTTATGCCATTCAGTTTGAACAGAGCTACTAGTCATATATTTTTGTACCAAAACCTGGGCAGCTCATGTTAATTTATGGTCAACAAAGACTTTTTAAGTCCTTTGCTAATCACTACTGAAATGAAATGTGAAGTATAGTGATTTTAAGGGCTCTATGAGGCCTACCCTATCAGATAATGTTTAAAACTGTCATTCAGGTTTGGGGATGGAAATAAGAAAGTCAGAACAATGCTCTGGATCTCATTTGGGTAAAAGGGCAGAGTGCACTGGGTCCATTTCAATTTCATGCTCCTTAGTACCAAGATGCTTATCAGAATGTCTTAGCCTGGAGATGGGAGTTGTATTTTCTTTGGAAACAGAAGGAAATGTTAGTTATACAACACTTCCTGGGCTAGCTTAAAAGTGGATATAAAGGGTGTGGGTGTCACAGAATAGTCCAATTCTATTTAGACTGAAGTAACGTGCAGTAACCAGTAAAATGGACTGTGGCTAATTCAGCCTATTACAAGATTCTGCCTGAAATCATCCAAGATTTCACAGCTGATGGACAATGCACCTGATTCAGTGCCACTGTGTCATTGCAAATCATTGCCTTAGAAATGTGATTAAAGAATGTCTATTTTTCACATGCACAGGAAAATTCTAGTAGAAGGTGCTAGAGGTGAAGCATTTAAAGTCAAAGAAATATTCACATTTCTGTTGCAACTGAAAACTCTTAAAGAAAACACATTTGCTATATCAAAAACAATCAACAAACTACTACATGTTCCAATACAAACTATGTTTTATTGCTGTGAGCTTTTGACTAAGTGACACCGAGCAAAATAGAAACACAAATCCCTCTAGCTTAAGTCCTGGTTATGAAAATAACTTTTCTTTTTCTCTGATAAATGGGAAGCAAAAAAAACATGAGCTGGTGATGAAATGGAATGAATAGTAGAAGGAAAGGTGTCAATTTAAAAATAAAAATAAAAGTGGGACCATGTGGAGAGTGGCAACAGCAATAATTATTTGTATAACAGAGCTTATCTATCTTGCTGTGCAGGAATACAAGGTTTCAGACTCTTTCTGTTAAAAGAAAAATTCTCCCATAATTCTCACTTTATTGGTCATCACTGCAGCACCCTCCTCTGCTCCCCTCCCCCCCCCCCCCCTCAGAAAAAAACCCATTCTGGTTGATATTTTTTTTTTCCCCCAAAATATTAGGCATTTCTTTTATTTATTTTCCCTTCCTTATAATAATTAATAACATTATTCAAAGAAAAGTTCCATGGAAATCAGTGGACATAATTCTAATGTACTTCCTTGAGTTCATCTAGGAAAACAAATTGCAAATCAGCATCAGGAAAAAATCAGAATACTATATAATCTTCAGATTTTCATTCATTGCAAGCTCTAATTGCACAGTGTCTCTTTTTTCTCACAAAAAAATTGAACCATTTTTCTTTTGCCGTTTGGGGGTATGATTAGTCCATCTAAGCTCTGATAGCACAAATGCATTTTCAATCTGCAAATAATTTTCTAGGAGAAAAATTAGAACCTATTCTTAAGCTGCAGCTTTTTACAACTGAACTGATTTAGAAGCAATTTGAGTGTAAAATACATCATATTACTTCTGTTGGGAAAATAAATGAATTCTTATTATTGTAATATTAAGAGTAACCAAAAAGTTCAAAATAATGTTAAGGACATTTCAGTTGAAGAATTCAAATTTTCACACTAACCCTGTAATTCCTGTTTCACAGCAGTTTTAATAAACAGTTTTCTTCCTTATACTGTGCTCTTCTGTACCTACTGTGAGAGACAATAGACATCTGGGACTGAAATGAACACTAAGCTGCGGGTCAGCTTGTATATGCTGATTCTCAGGATTATAACAAGAACTATTCCTGAATTTCAGATTGAAATACCCACTGAGATCTCATAAAGAACTATTTAAAGCCTCCACAATAACTTTGCAACAAAAAGGTCAAATAAGAATTGCAAGCAGAGAAGCTGCTGGAGATCAGCAATGAGATTGAAAGTAAGGAAACTGAAACAAGCCAAAGACAACAAGCGTGTTATCAGCCTCCCATCTACTCTGAGAGATTTGATAACAACTTTTAAGGTCTTCTGGCTGGCATGCAACTTTGCTCCTTGACATCTCTAGGCTGTATATGTTTAGATGATTCAAGGTTAAAGCAAACATTCTGCTAAGAAAATATATTTGCTGCTGGTTTTGGTTATCAAAATTATTATTAGTTGATAATGTGTCATTTTTCATAGACTCTGTTTACAGAAGCACCTCAAACCCAGATTTGACCAAACACCCAAATCCTTTAGGAGGTGTGCAGCCTCCTTACTTCATTCACCTGCCTGCAGCTAAAGTGTGATGCATTGAGGCACCCAGCCCTGCGTTGTCTCTGTGCGGGCACTGCACTGTCCCATTCTGCTGTTTTCATTCCGTGGCAGCTTATATATGACACAGACAGATTCACACACATGCAAGGCCAAATAAAGACTAGATGGTCTTTGCAAACTGTGTTTAAAGGGAAGCAAGAAGTTCCTGTGAGGTATTAGAGAGGTGTGCAGTGCCACAGTACCAAGATGAGACAGACACCGTGTTTAAGTGTGTGGTGCACTGCTGCACCCATTCCCTGTGAAGATACAAGTTCCCCTTAGGAGCAATGTAAGGTCTGTTCTAGAAAAGAATTAAGAGGTGCTAGAGCTGGAATGACTAGAAATCATACTTAATGAATAAAAGGCTGCCACCAAGGCACCCTGACTTCTGAGCTATTATTGCCATATTTCATAGCTTGTGCTTACATGCAGACAGTGAATGCAGTTTCAGCTAAAGCCTTAGATTAGAGGAAAATTTTATTTTATCAGTTTTGATTCCCTTAATTAACTAATTTAATATGTATTTGTGCAGTTTCCTCTATCCTACCCAGAATATCTGTATGCTCTAACTTATTGAGATGCAGAACTAAGCAAGACTTTTAAATTCATGAGCTATAGGGAAACACAAAGGTCATTATATTTCTTGAAATAAACAATAAAATAAGTAAACTAATTTTTATTTAATTCAGGATGTAGTTTGGAGTGCTAGTGGTAGCCTTAGTAACTTACTAGTTAGGGGATCAAACATTTCTTTTTGATTTTCTGTTATTACAAAATGCAAAAGTTTAAAAGAGGAAAAAAATTTTTGCAGTTCATGTAAAATTTTAAACAGCAAAGGCCCTTTCAAAAGCAATTACTGCCAATGCAATTTTACCAGAAGCCAGTAGGCTATGCTCATGCTCTGGTTTTCCAGCTGAGACACACCTGGTCATCATTCACTCTCCATGCAAACAGAGGGGCCGCTTTGTTTCAGTGATTCACACAGTTCTGCAGAGCTTATCTCCACAATATGAAACGCTTATTTGTTCCAGAGAACACATTTCATAACATTTATTTCTAACAAAGTTCCCATCATCTATTTTTGTAGAAATAGTGACTGGAAAGTACTGTGTCCTGACTATTATAATAGACATAATTATTGCTGGGATACTAAAAGCAAGCTGGCTTCCTCACTTCCAATTGTCCAAGCAAGCAAATTCTCCTTGGCCAGGATAATTAAGTTGTCTGTCAGCTTTATCACCTCAGTGACAGGCTCTCCTCATTTTAGCTGGTGTTTTTTAGGCTAGGTAGGAATTTCAAAGAACAGACGCCTCGCAAGCCATTGTAGAACATAATTTATATCTGTGTCATTTTCTGAATAAGTCCTAATCAATTTTACTGTAAGATCATCTGTGCATGGGATCTTTCAAGAAAATTAAGATGATTCAGCTAAGGATTTTATTTTCATGTGCATGTGCTTAAACAATTTAAATATCATGGGGATGAATTCAAGTGTGAAGTAGCTAGAAGCGGGAATGGTCAAAGGACACTACCCCTGAGTGCATGCATCTGTGTAGTTCTAATACTCTTTAATTGACTTCACAATGGCAAGCAATTTATTCTAATTTTCCTTACTGTTTCTTTGCTTTCCTTAATCGTAAGAAACTCAGATTCAGAGCTGTGAACAAGTCTGTCAAATTTCCTTTACAAATTTTTATTCTTCTGCAGTAAGCTTTCAGCTGAGAGGTGTCCTGAAGGAGGAATCAATTCTTATATACTTTTCTGAAAGGCCATTGATTGGATTTCTACCTGAAGGTTTTACTTTTTCTGGGATTCATAGAAAAGAATTTTGGTACTTCATTCTAACATAGTTTACATAAGAAATAATACAAATACGGCTGGTTTTGTGATTGAACAGTGAGGTGAGGTGGACTTGTAGCCTTACTTTCAACACTGTTTATGGTCTTATTCAAAAATGAAAGTAAATAGAGCATAAACTGAAGTCTTCACTCCTCACAGGACTTCTGCCTTGGAAGCACTAAAAAAACCCCACAAACAATTTTGTAGTGCTATGGTACAAAAGGAAAAAAAAAAGTGTCTGCATTTCTATTGCAGGATTGGTAATGCCAGTGCTGATGGTTCCCCTTAAGCCCTGTGCACAAAGAGGTTTGGCTCTGCATGCCACTGACCTGCAGCCCTACACCCTGATTCTGAGAGATGGCACAACATGTGTGATGTCAGAGGATAAAGGATTGAAGATAAGCTCTATTTTCCCACTCTATTCCCTTTCTCCTCTCAGCTCTTCTCTCTACAAGAACTGTGAGTAGAGCTTTTGTTTGTGTTATATCAGTGACTGAAGGGCAGGGGTGTTGCAGGGAATTTCCTATGCTAACAGATGTAGAGGACAGACTCAGTGTCAGCTGGTCTTTGACATTCCCTCCCAGAAAGCTCACAGACACAATTACATAATTTGCACAGTAGGGACAAAAAAATTTAGTGATAGCAAATTTTGGTATGGGTATTGTATAGGATAAAAATTACATTCCCTATCCCTCACATCAAAGAAAGGAAATGGAGGGGATGCACAATTCCTGACAGATGCAGGTTGAGGGGAATGGGCAGTAAAAGACATGAAGTGAGACAAAGCTGAGTCAGCATCAGGGGCAAGACACATCTGCCAGTGGTAAGGATTAAGTTGCAAAGAATCTGTTTCCCAGACTCAAGGGAAGTGTCAGGCAAAAGAGGGCACACTTCACACACTGGTGTCCGGTTGGGGCAGAAAAGCTGAGGTTTGCAAAAGGGCAAACCAGCATTGTATCCTTTCTCACATCATGAGATAACCACATAGGTTGCCTTTGAGAATTTGGGGAACTATTTATTTATTACCCTTTGAAGGACAGAAAAGAGTTCTGCCAGCATGTGCAGCACTGCTTGCCACCAGATTTAGGCTGAGTTAACCTGTGTTTATATCTCACAGGGGGACAGGTCTTTGACATGGGGGGAATTCCAACCTGTCTCGCTCCAGGGAGCTGAGACAGTCCAAAAACATTACATCACCTCTCTGGGTTGCTGTCTGCTAGAAGTACAGCGTTGTCTTTGTGATGTATCAGGATGCAGATTTATATTTAATGCATAATTTAAGGGGAAGAACAAGGCTAAGCAAATAAAGAATACTCCACAAACTGAAACATTCACAGCTGAGTGAAGAGCTCCTTGAAAAGCTTTCAGTATAAACCAGCAACATGGCTCAATCAGTACCTTTCCAGGCAATACTATCTAACCACTGGGTAAAAGGTTTCAATAACTGAGCACTGGCAGAGTATATTGACTGTTTGTCATTGCAGCAAGATGACTTCAAAAAACCCTGTGCTCATATCAGAACAAGCCACAAAATGCCAAGGAAATCAATAGGTCACTTACACACTTTTAGAGCCAGCGGTATTATGAGAGTCACACTGAACTGATGGTTATTAACTCTGCAAAATTAAAAACTCACTTGAGTTCAGCACTTTTGGAGCACCAAGGGATGTAAACGCAACCCAAAGAAATGTTTATAGCAATTTAAGGATTTATAGTTGCCCTCCTGCTTGTCTGAAAGGTAGAGGAAAAATGCCCTCTTAAAGATTATTGTTAGGTTGTTTATCATGAAAGTTTAAAAATTATTTACAATAACCTATCCTTTTAAATTATATTAGATTTCCTAGATTTTTAGGGATCAATAAAAGCTAGAAGAGGTTAAATAAGGCTACTCTATAGGACATGAAAAAGATGATGCTGAAGACAGGAATCTTAAAAATCTGAACCTTACTGCCTTCTGTCAGTTTTACAGAGAGGAATGGCAGATATGAGTTCCAAAGTGTTGGACTGGAAATGCTATAAACTCCTCTCATTCCATTTAATGTACCTGTACAACTTTGCTGGGGAAACTGTCATGCTCAGTAGACACAAGTGCTAGAGATACATTGTGACATTCAGCTCTACATCCCTTTCTCATTCAGTAAATTTACTTTCTACTCATTGCCAACCAAAAAAACAAATTGCCATAAACTGCCCCTCTCCAGCTGTCCCGGAACCTAAGAGGGGTTAGTGCTGTGACTAGGAACAGCTGGCTGAACTAAACTTGGTCACAGTGAAAGCAATATTGATAGGCAGAGGAAAACGTTTTGGAC
Source organism: Lonchura striata (assembly GCF_050655825.1). NCBI lineage: Eukaryota > Metazoa > Chordata > Aves > Passeriformes > Estrildidae > Lonchura > Lonchura striata. Next base: position 126,055,346 of record NC_140704.1, read on the forward strand.
AAGTAACCAACACAGTAATAAAATTTTTGCTTGAGGGACAGCTGCTCTCATTTCTTAAGGTGGCAGGCAGCCTCAGTGTGGTTCTGCATTTCTCATTACACCATATGACAAGAAACACCATAAAAGTCTTCTTTCATTTATGACCAGTGAGATTGGCCCTTCTCCTGGAAGAATCTGACCTGGCCACCGTTATTAAAACTTCTGTGGCTTGGTTTGCAATGATGTGAATTTGAATGCAATGCTCTGAAATGAATGTGATGGGCCTTAGACAGTCAGATTCCCCACATACAAAACTCTGCATGAACTCACACAGATATTACAAGGACCCACAGATTTAAGGCCACTCAGTGGTTTTTTTTTGTTTTTTTTTTAAAATAAAACTCTTTAAATGTTTTTTCAAACCATTACAACTTTTAACATCTATATAATATCATATAGCAAAAAGTTCCACAGTTTAAAGGAGTGTTATTTGAAGCAGCCTTACCCTTTTACTTATTTTGAGCTTCTCTTTTATTGTTTCTTTCAGTGTACCTAGGTTTCATAACGTATAAGACAGTGTTTTGTTGCCCTCTATTCAACTTTTTAAAGCTATTCACAATTTTGCATAATTTTATAAGTTCTCTCTCATATCTTTACAGGATGGAGAGATGCAGTATGTTTGTTGACCCTTTTTATGAAAAACTCATATTTTTTTTCTCTTTTTTCCCATGTCTGTTCCAGTTCTACTACATATATATATATATATATATATATTTTTTTTTTTTTTTTTTTCAGTGGGATGACTGGAATTATATCAGTTCTTCAGGATGTGAACTCCCCATGGATTTGTAAAGTGTTTCAGTAATGTTCCCTGCTTTATTCTCTATTTCTTCTCTAATAATTTTCAACACTCAATTTGCTTCTTCACAACCTCTGAGCACTGAACTGATGTTTTCCTAGTATATTCGATATAATCACAAGGACTCTCCTAAACAGTAATGATCAGTGCAGAGCATATCAAAGAAAGTTTTTATTTCAGTGAACACAAAATTTCATTTCATATCTTTACATGTTCAGAACAGCCAGACTGTTGATATTAATTTTTAAATTTAATTTTTAAAGTGAAAATGTAGAATGTTTTGATTTAGTGGAAATAATCAAGATTTTCAACCCCTTTTTAAAAAATCAATGTTTCATGGTGTAAAAGTAAAATAGTGAAAGTATGCCAGAGTAGAAAATGCAGTTTCTTTTCAGTTTGGTGACTGTATTTCAGAAGAGTAGACTCAAGGACACAAGGATTTCCAACCACTCACAAAAAAATCTAAGTCTATGGTTTGGCTGGGTAATAAGAACTATCCAGCATTTCCATGTCAGCTTACTGTTCATTGTGAAGCCTAAATTATTAAAAAAAAAAAAAACAACAAAAAAAACAAAAAAAAAAACCACAAAAAAGAAACAAACAACAAACAACAAACAAACAAACAAACAAAACCTTAGAATAACATAAGTTTAATAGATTAAGTCTTAACATCTGCCACTGATCTGTTCTTTGGAAGTAAAACATCACCGTGAGTTGAACAGTCTTTACACAAAAACCTCTGGCTCTTGCACCACAAGGATTTCTTGGAGGAAGAGAGACCATCTCATTAACTCACAGAGGTTTTGCTCCTCCTTTCAGCACTCTATTCAGAGAAAATGTCATCAATCAGCTTTCTATTAATTTGGGTGCCTGTATCTTGGCAGCAACATTCAAATTACTCAGGGCTTACAATTTAGAAATATCCTCACCACTATATTGAATGGTGATTTATCATTACAGAAAGGAGATGTTAATTAGAGCAGAACTACAGGCCTCACAATTTAATCATATTTTAATGGGTTTTCAAGTCCTACTAAAAATATTTCCAAAAAATATTTGGTGACAGACTAATGTAATTAAACTGATGCCTCAGTTTTTCAAACTTTGAAGGGTCACAAGTTACAAGCAATGTTTCAAAATCAAATCTCATTTTATAACACTCTGTACCATAATTATGGATGAATAATGGAAATCGATACAAAGGCAGGAACAGAAGCTGTAGAAAATTATTCTGCTCAAATCATTCATTAGTGTAATCTTTTATGTAGAATTGTAGAATGTAAAGATGAGCAATAGCTAAGATCTCTATTGCTTATATTTTTTAAAATAAAACCTTTAATGAAGCTGCAACGAGAAATGTATTTTTATAACTGTGACCTGAGATATTGTATTTCTTTAAGTACATATCAAATTCAAACACAAGTCTGCTTGGCAGGATGAATAAGACTCTCCTAATAAATCATCCATCCTTTCCACTCATGCATGAAATCAGTGTAACATGCATGAAAAAAGATAACAGATTATTATACCAAATCAAATAGGAATAAGGTGTACTTATATTTTTAAGGAAATATGTTCATGTAGGATTGGCAATTATCTTTTCTTAATATTTCTGCTTTGTTCTTGATTCTCCAACTTTTATGGAATAAGTTTCAGTCTGAGTGAAAGCAAAGAACAAGTTCTGGAAACATGACATTTGCTCTGACATCATAGCTAGCGTACGAAATGTGCCACGGGTGACAGATTGTTGGACTACCAAATTTTAAAAATTAAAAAGCGGGGAGGGAGAGGGGGTGGAAGGCAAGGAAAAGAGTTAAAATACAAAAGTGGTTTAAAAACAATAAGAAGTAAAGAGAAACACTTTTAAAATTATTTTTGCTAATTACACTGTTGTCCCTGTGTCAATAGGTTTGCGATGCGCGGGGCTGCGCTGACACCTAGCGGTGCTCGCCTGGCTGCAGGGGGACCCTGGGGTGGATCGCCAGATGTTGGCTGTGTCCTCAGGAAGCCAGCATTGTATTCATCTTCGAGAAATCCTCTCCAAAAGCTGCATGAAAAACTGTTGGAAAGGATGTGTTCACCACCGTTGGCCACTCAGTGGAGTGGCTTCATGCAGAACACGAGGATGTTTCCATACTGAGGAAAACACAGCTGGAAGAGATAATGGGAAAGCTCACCCGGAGAGGTGCAGTGATGCAGAAGGGACTACAAGCCAATAAGGAAGCCCATCAGTAGAACATAAAATATTCTCTTTCAGATGGCCACTTATTCATGCACACAGAGCAAACAGCCTGAGCTCATCATCCTACAGCATTTCTCTGTAGTCACTATACCACAGTCCAATGTTATGTCTGAAGAAATTAAGAGAAAACTGTTGACCCAACCCAGGTATAACCCATTTAGCTTGAAATGCCTCTCAGATACTTCACTGTGGCTGATGTAAATGAATTATGACTCTTCACTTTTACCAGGATGCATTATATTTACACAGGGAGCTGTATCTGCAGGTTTAAATGTGGAAGCTTTAGTGAATGTGCATTACATTCAGGATTTCACTATATTGAAAAGTTTAATACTGCAAACCTTTAATAAGCTTCAAATATTTGAAAAAATAAAAAGGAAAAAAAAAGGCTTCAACTACTCTAACCTGTTTTCTTCTTTCCATTAAATCTTGTCTAGAGGATCAATTACTTGGCATTTTCTGACATGATTTACCAGTTGAATAGCATTTGATTAAATTAAGTATGGATTATGGACAAAATCTAAGGACTCAGTGAATTTGAAGGGTGTCTTACCTATAAGTTAAAGAGGGTCAAACCTGAGCATTTTTTAATTTACTGGTACTCTTTCAAATACTGATTCTTAAAAATACAGAGAGTTTGAATCTGTTCTCAGTGAGAAACACATATTCATCTAATCAGATGGAAGTACTACATTCTACATGCTGGAATACGTGAGACCAGAACTCTGCTTGATAAGAGCAAGCAGAGGACAGATGATCTGGTTAGAAAATTAAGTTTGGAGAAACATGTCTACATATCATTGTTTGTAGATCTACGTTTATATGCAAGGAACTCCACAATTACAGTAACATTCCCTATATGTTATCAGAACAGTATATAAACTCACCATGCAGCTTCTCTTCAGACAGGACATTATTGAGCAGACCTCCCTGGAGGCATATGTGTGGGTTATGAAGCCTGTAGTACTATTAGGCATGCTGAGGAGGAGAAAGGGATTTATAGGAGCACTGTACCCCTGAATCAAATATGAGTGGATATATGTCATTCCTGTGAGGGCTTCTGAATACATCCAGTAATTTCAGCCAATTTCATAAAAGAGTAAAATTGCCAACAACATTAATTTCATGCAAGTCTTCTGAAAATTAGAAGTTTTTAGTGCTTCCTCTCACCTCTCCCCAGTGGAGATACTGGCACATTTCTGCCCTGTTGGTGACTGCCTGAACTAAACAGGGCTGACACCATGCAACCTGCCCAGCCAAATGTTGCCAGGAGGCAAGCAGGGGTGTGAGGAGAGGGGGAGGCAGAGCAGAGAGTCTGAGGAACCTTTGGCAGTAGGGGTAAAGAAGGTTGGAGTTGGCTGCTTGCAGCTACAAGTTTTATAAAGACTGTTTCTGGAGAAACTCTTTCTGGTTTGTATGCAAGTGGTGGAATTGTCAGTGTCTACCAAAATCAATTTGTCATGGTTTAAAGCAGTAGAAGTTAACTTCTGGACAAGATGGGAAACTTGGGGCAGATTCCTTGCTCTCACTCTAACTTGGTCATTTCCATAGGTTTTAATGTCTTAGGAACACATCTTTCAGAGAAAATCTTCAGATGTTGAAATATTTACTACCCTACATGAAGATCAGTTCTCAAATAGCTCATGTAAAATGATGGGTGGTTTATATTTATTCATTAAGGAATGCATCTCTGTAACAAGACAGGCTTTTAGGATTGATCAAATGAACTGCAGATTTGCTGGATTAAGATGTTGAGAGTACACTACTTCCAAAAGTACTTTTAAGTTATGAAATGCCATATGAAATTTGAGGGTGCCTTGTTTCAGAACAAAAATATAAATTTAGAAGAAAATTTACTTTTATCAAGAAAAGTGATGAAAAACTATTTTTAACTATTGGAAGATGATAAAAGAAAAATAAGGGTGAATAAATTCTTAAGCTAACAGGCCACATCTTGTAAGAAATAAGGGGATATAAAGTGAAAGATTTTGATGTAAAGTAAGACCCCTTCCTAAGCTTTCTTCTATTCTACGTTGTACTTGGGCAAATTCCCGAGAGCTGTGATGGGATAAAAAAGTGAAGAAAATATTTGTCTTTTGGTTTGTCAATGCTGAAAATATTTACACCATATTTTAGCAGTTTGAATAATATTAATAGCATCTGTGAATGAATTTCCAGACTTGTAGAATGCATTCTTATAATTAAATTACCTGTTTGAATAACACACATTTTTACAAATTCTGCTCTCCTGTTCCTTTTTTTTTTCAAGGTAAATTCAGCATTGTTAATGAAAATGTTACAGATTTCACTTAAGCAAAGAAGGGACAATTAAAAGCAGCTATGTGTTTCATTTGATGATTTCTCTTTTGTTATTGTTGTCTTTAGGAGTGCATGGGGTGACTCTCCTCCTGCCTCCTTTTGACTAACATTTGCAGAATCTTCTGAAACACCAAAGAAGAAAATGTATTGCTTTTTTCATGGACCATACCAACCTAATGTTCACCGAGATCACTTGAAAAACTCAGCAAAAACTCAGCATTGTATCTACTGAGGCAGAACAACTCAGATTTTTCTGAGATGTGCAGAGGTGTATAGAAATGATACAAAGATGGACCAGTGTCATGTCTGGAGTAATAACTTGGTCCTGAGATATTTTACTATTGGAAGTAACTTTAGATTACATGCAAAATGCCAGTCCTGAAGGCTGGTATAGTGCTCCAAACAACCCAATACTTTTTTTCCTAGCAAATATAAACTTGTAAATCCATTGTGGTGGTCTTTAAATAAATCCCCTTGTGCAGAGTGTAAAAACTGTTATACTTTGTTCAGACATGCAGACGGAAGGGCATATCTGGAAGCTGCTCTGCAGATAGGGTACACCTCTGTTCTGTTTTCAACCAAATATGTTGAGAGTCAGCTACAGTTGTAAGGTTTTGGGTTTGGTGGGATGGGTTTTTGAAGGGGATGTACTTTTTGTCCTTTCTTTTTTTCCTTTTTGTCCCTTCTTTACCATTGACTTGGAGCTCAGTCTGAAGGCACTGGGTTGGAATACATAGTCTAGCAACGATACTCAGTGATCTGTTAAAATAAAGATTTCTGATGGTATGGAGATTCCTCATTTTCTTTCCATTTTCTTTGAGCTACCTGATAAATTCTTTGAATATCTGTCTCAAGCTGCCATTAACCAGTACTCAGTTTGATCCTGCTGTGTTCTGTGTATTTTTCTCCCAGCAAAACACTCTGGCCATTGTGCAAGGGGCATTGCCATCCAAATATGTCTTATTTCTTCAGATAGTCCATGCCAAGATAATTTTAAGTTATACTTCAACTAAAGAACAGATAAACAGTATGAAATTTCCTTCAGTAACCTGGTTCCTATAACAGCAAAAACACTTTCTGAAACAGCATTTATGTTTTTTGTGACAAAAAGTCGTGGAAACTGTCCCTCATATATTTCTAATAATATCTGAATTTTTAAGATATACTGGCATATGTGAATTTTCAATATATTCTGCTTTTACTCCTTCACTAACTAACCTTACTGTTCTCACTCCTCATCTGTACCCTAGCACATGGTTTGCTGGTAGGAATGCTAACCAAAGCAGATCGTTTATAATACCCAGTCACAGGTACTGCTCACTCTCATATATGGAGAGTATGCTAAAAAAATCTGATATTCAAAAGTAATTGGCTCACACAGAGCAAATGAAATGTAATGCTTTTCTTCCACTGAGGTTCTATAATGATCTCCAGAAATACTTAGTTCTTGCTCCCAATATTAAGTATAGAGAACATTTGAAATCTTGACCACTTTTTTTTTTTTAATATGTCATCTCTTTAGGAGTAGGTCAGTATTTAGGTTCCTTAATAAAAACACCAAATTCCTTTAAATGTGACACCATGTAGTCTTCATACTTAATCAGAATAAATCTGGAGAACAGTAAAGCACTATTCAGTAAGAGTAAAGACTGTTCATAATATTTTAGTGAATGTTCTAGGAGGGACTATAAAAAGTTTAGGAAGTCAAATAAAAAGTTTAGAAAGTCAAATAAAATTCTAGATAAATTTACTGAGGTTGTTCTATGAAAAAGCACATTATGATAATACAGCTTTTAGACAATGATATAATGCTGATTTTTGGAATCAGGATTTTTATACTGATATTTATATTATATGGACACAAATACTTGTGGTTCTGTGGCTCTAGCAGTATTTTTCTCCAGTCTCTTCAGGTTCACTGTGTCTCAGACACGACTCATAACTTCTGGCATGTAGAAGTCCATCCAAGTGCCTTCAGGAGCTCCAGTCTTCTTCCACAGAGTAACTCCACAGGAATGGGTGTTCCTCTCTCCCATCCTTAACCACATTTGAAGACATCTTTACATAACTTTATTCAAAACCTGAAAAAGAAACTCAGATTGTTCCTTGGCTTCCTAGAGGAGCAAGTTTGACCTTTTCATGTCTATATTTAATTTAAATATTTATGCAGCAAAAATAAATCTGGAGTGTTTTCTGGAAATTTGCAATGTTAGGGTTATGCTGTCTTTGATTTTCTTTTCTTTTCCTTATTACTCAAAGTAGCTGAGGTTATTCTATCTGGATATGCTGCTTGGTTGTATACAGCCCTTTGGCAGTCAGGCACTAGCGGTGTTTCTGAGGGCTCATTTCTGAGGCCAGTCCTGTTTAACATCTTTATCAATGATCTGGATGAGGGGATCAAGGACACCCATATCCAGTCTGTAGATGATACCAGGCTGGGCTGATCTGCTGGAGAGCAGGAAGGCTCTGCAGAAGGATCTCAACAGGCTGAATCAATGGGCTCAGGCCAGCTGTATGAGGTTCAACAAAACAAAGTGCTGGGTCCTGCCCTTGTGTCCCCACAGCCACAGGCAGCGCTGCAGGCTGGGGGCAGAGCGGCTGCAAAGCTGCCCAGAGGTAAAGGACCTGGGGATGCTTCAACAGCAGCTGAATGTGAGCCAGCTTGCCCAGGTGGCCAAGAAGTCCAATGGCATCCTGGCCTGTGTCAGTAATGGTGTGGCCAGCAGGACCAGGACAGCGATTGCCCCCCAGTACTTGGCACTGGTGAGGCCACACCTCAGATCCTGTACTCAGTTCTGGGCCCCCCTCAGGACAAGAAAGACAGAGGAGGGCAGTGGAGATGGTGAAGGGCCTGGAGCACAAGTCTTATGAGGAACAGCTGAGAGAGATGGGCTTGCTCAGTTTGGAGAAAAGGAGTCTCAGAGAAGACTATGGAAGTTTTAGATTTTACATTAGGAAAAATTTCTTGATGGAAAGATGAAGCTTTTTTCAAGCTTTGGAACAGGCTACCCAAGGAAGTGGTGAAGTCACCATCCCTGGAGGTGTTTGAAAGGCATGTAGATGTGGCACTCAGGGACATGGTTTAGAGTGCATCTAGTAGCATTGGTTTAATAGTGGGACTTGATGATGTTGGAGGTATTTTCCAACCTAAAGGATTCTTATGACTGTAAACATAAAAAATATTTTCAGGAAAAAATGTGGAAACCTGTTGTTTTAACAAGATTCAGGAAAAAAATTGTGAGTTTCTTTTTTAAATTTCCTAGAAATTAAACCAGTTTCAATTTTATGGAAATTATTTCTTCAGTAATTTTCAAATATATGTTAGAGATAATGATTTCAACAAATTGCTCTCCTTTTTCATTTTATACCTGAATGCAACTTGAAAATTGGAAGTTTATGTAGAAAACTGAAAATACAGTTTTGACCTTACTCAGGAAAAGAAGAAGCACAAGAAGATTAATCACATGGAGGTATTAATATATTTTATTTGAATTTTAAAATAATTATTATTTTCATTGATTAATGATCCAGTATCAGTAAGTAAAACTTCTCAGTAAACTCAAAAATAATTTCTCTTATTTTCTGAATATGATGAGAGTACAAAAAATGGGTACATAATTTGCATAAAGAAGTTCACTGGTGCTGGATGCTTCATATTTGGGATGCTCTGTGTTCTTGTAAGAGCTGTAGTTCTGAGCCCTTTTAAAGGCTGACCTGAATTACTAACTCAAACTTTAACAGCAAGGGAGAAATCGTGGGTCTTTTGAAGTTAATAGCCAGACTTTCAAGGTTTTCAAGGGAGCTGTTTTTTCATCACAGATCTATCTAATGTAATAAAATCTAGATCATCTAATCCCTAGTCCTGGAATTTAAGCACTGGACTTCTTTTTTACATTGATCACTGAATAGTTCAGAATTGAAAAGAGAATATTTTTTCCCCTATTAATGTAACGTCTCAGGGATTGGCAAATCTAGGTGGTCCTACCACCCCTAAGAGAACTGAAATTTTTTAATGGAAATTGGAGCATAGATGAATGAGCTAACAGCAGGGTTCAATTTTAATGACAGCAACAAGGAATTCTGTAATTAAGCACATTAAGGCAGAACAACCTCTTTGAATTTCAGAACATCTCTAGTTCATGCTTTAACATCTGTTTTTCTTACACTGCTTTAATCTGCATCCTCCCTTCAGGCATCTTACACTAAGGGCTTGACAGACTCCTAGCTGACAGTAGCTGGCATCCTTTTAATTGACAAGGGAAACCACTGTTAAAAGAGATTGGAAAGAGCTTCCTCTCTTTCCTCAGGGTTTAAATGCTCTGCTTTTGCAGAATTCCTGCAGGACCTGCTAGCTACAAACTCAACCTGAAAACACAGATTTCACAGATTCCAAGGAAAAGCTCACCTGAGCTTCTCATATGCTTTAGACTCTTATACTTTGTATTTTTGCCCAGTGTCCCAAGGGGAAGGGGTTTGGTATTTTATTTGCCACATGTCTGTTTTTCTACCAGAATGTGAAATAATTTCTGTTTTTACAAAAAAGGAAGCTTTTTTTTATGTCTCCCTGGAAGAAGATGCAAATGAGAGTTTATCTAAAACTTCTTGTGCGTACAGTTATGAGATTTAAGAACACATCCGTATTTTTTGCTGTACCAGGCCCATTGAATGTACCTTGGAGAAACATAAACATCATATAGAAAAGTGTTTGTATTGCTCATAAGCTATCCCAAGAAAATATTTTATGCCCCATTATACCAAATACATTAATAAATTTGTCACCCAGCTGTGCTGGCTTTCTTTGACTAACTGTCATCATATGCATAAAAATTCTGTTTAGGCTGTATGCTTCTGGTTTAGGAACCTTGCCTTCCTGTTAGTATTTAATGGATCTGGTGCCATGTAAGTAAAAGCAGCGTTTTTTATAATCACTGGCTCTGCCATTTCTATGATCTCAGTTATTTCACTCAGCTTGCTGTCTATGATTTATCCCTCTTGACTGTATTCAGCTTGTTGAATAGCCATTACCTGGTGATCTGCTCACATTAATTGTACAGATGCTTTCCAAAGCTGACTGTTTGATGCCTGTTGTCAATGTGCTACATTTTCTGTGATCTGTTCTCATAATCAATATTCGTGACTAGGTGTTGCTGACTGAAACTTCAGTTATATTCATGCACGGCTTTCAAATAAGACGGAACTCCAACTTGTCAGGGCTATTGTAATAATGGTGGAATTATTATGGTTAAAGCTAAACTGGTATTTCCACTTCTGCAGCCAGTGTTTCTGGTTTTATTATTTAAATCTTCCAAAGAATGAAAATGGATTACCCAGATGATTTTTTTCCTGATTTCCTTTTTTATTTTCTTTCCTAACAAATCCCCAACAAAACAAATGCTTTAGCTTCATTAATCTATTCTATCTTCACTTCTAAAACAAACCAGCTTCTGTGGATAAAATGCTTGACATAGTAACATGGTTAAAAAAGCAGACTGGTAAAGACACAATACATACACTGATTCTTGTTATTAACAGATTTTTTAAAACAGAGATCTTGCTGAGATCTCAGGAGCTGTTAATGGCACTGGTATTTCTCATTATTGGCTCAACTCTGTATCCTGTTTGCAAAGTCACTTGAAATCCAGTACCTTCCACAATCCAATGTGTGCATTGATCTCATTACAGATTAAAAATGCAAAACAGAGATGCTTCTGAAACAGCAGTAACTATCATGCATTGCCTTGCTTTTTCTTCCTCAATGTACCTGTTGTGATTTTTGCTGAAAATAAAAAAGCAGACCATTTTTTCAAAACCCTCACATTTTTTTCATCAGAAAGGTACTATATTCCATTAGAAATTGGAAGCCTTAGGCTTAATAATTTGGAAAATTACACACAGTGTAGTGACAAAAACAAAATAATTGTTACAAACCACTTTCAAAATGAGATACATCTACCCAGGAAGAACCTGCTCAAGGGGAAGTGGTTTCCCTCTGGCAGCTTATTCCAGAACTCTCAAACCTGGAGCCTGCAGTGTCCTGCAGTCCCCCAACACTCTGTCCCCAGCAGAGGACTCCCCAGAACCACAGATGCTTGGCACTGCATCTCCCACCCACCTGCCCCCAGGACAATATTTGTTTCATCAACCTGCAGGAAGCTGAATGCATAGATAAACCACACTATTTTGCACACCTCTGTTTTGAAGAGCTGTCCAGGATAAGTAATGTTGGCCAGTGTTGTGAGAGTCTCTAATTATTTTTTTTGCTCAGAAACCACATGCAAACTAGTTGGCCCTTGCTGTCTCTTGTCATCTGATGTTACAAAGCAATCTACACTGTCCGTGAGCTTCAGAACACATACTGACAAAAGAAGTAGTTTCCCTGGTAACAAGGACCATATGAAAGCTCTCAGAACATATCCTCCCCAGGAGTTAATTTGTTTCAGATGGGAAAGGTGATTACTTATAAGAAAAAAGAGAAAACAGCTGAGCTATTAAAGGATGAAATAGTGAAGAGTAAGCAGTATTATTTGTTCCACTTCCACTGTTTTCATTTATATGCATGATATAGATATTTATATAGAAATATATACATTTTTGTATGAACTATCATTCCAAAAGAGCTAATACATGTACTGTATTTGGCGGTAAAGAACTTTACTGAGGTCTTCATTACTGACCAAAAAATGAAAAATCATTTCTCAAATGTAAATTTGGATATTTCACAAAGATTTCAAGGATACAGAGAGATTGAAACACTGCAGGACACATGAACACAGCTCTAGACAAAAGATTAGGATATGACTGGATTGTGAAAATTAAAGAAATAAAAAGAAAAAGTCACAATAACATTCAAAAATAAAGCTCTGTATGCAAGTATAATGTTCTCATGCAGATAACTCTTGGGAAAAGTAGAACCCTTCTCCTCTAGAATAACTGAAAGATTATTGATATAGATGGTCTTCCAGATGTGGAGTGTGGCTTGCTTCTGATTTATGGCTCACTAGGCATTTCAAAGAATTGCTCTGTGAGTGTGACTGAAAGGGAAAACTGCCTGAGTGTGCATAAGCTGAAGAGAAAATGGTGTCCACACCTAGGCATGGCAGAGGCAAAAAAATGTCACACAACTCATGGTGTGAAAGGTGATCAGGGCAATGAACACTTCAGTCAATCACCGATTCAAGAGTGGGTATTTGCTCAACTGTTTAATCATCATATCCACAGAGATCCTTTGCCATAACTTTTCAATGAAGAAGGATTCTGCTGTGCTTTATAAAGACCTAGCTCTTAAAAAAATGGTCTAGACATTACTGGAAAGAAAAGCAGCAAATGAATCAAATATCTTTACAATGAAAACTATGACTACCTAAATAAGATTATTGATACCAAGGAGTTTCTTTGTTGATAGATCAGAGGTTTTTATCAGCTTGCTTTTTAGACAGGGTTTGTTAATTTTGGCTTTGGTAGAGTTTTTTTGTTTGTTTGTTTTGGGTTTTTGTTTTGTGATTTTGTTTTTGTGATTTTGTTTTTCTTGTTTGTTTGGGCTTTGAGTTGTTTTTGTTTTGTTTTTAGTTTATGTGGTTTTGAGTTTTGTTTTGTTGTGGGTTTATTTGGTTTGTTTTTGTAGTTTTGTTTTTTGTTTTGCTGGTTGGTTTAATTTTTTGCTTTGTTTTTTTCAGATGAGTGGGGAGAACCAATCTGACAACTACAGATTTGCCTTAGTCTTTACAGAACTCTAAAACTGATAGATTTGAGGTAGGGGAAATGAGAAATGTCTTGATCTCTATATTCTTGTCATGACTGGGATTATTTATCTGCCATTTTTCAAAGAGACTATAGCAGTAGCAATTCCTTTATAAAGTTAAATATTTTTCTTGTTAGTTCTCAACAGCTTTAGTTAATTCCAGTTTTCATAGACAGTGTTATTATTTTTTTTCTTTCCAGCTAATGAAGGTATAAAAATTAATACCTCTTTGAGAAAGTTATGAATAAGCAGTTAATGATCATGGATATAGTTCAAACCATTTGTTGAAAAAAATAAAATATACATTAAAATGTCTCTTTAATATCTCTGTTCCTGAAAAAGAAGACATGAGTTGACAGTTCACACAATTTTGCTATATATTTAAAATATATTAAGGAATTCCTATGAATTATACTTTCTGCAGTGTGCCACGCCTCAAATTAGCTGGAAATCTGAACTGAACTCTGGCAGTGAGTTTCTTGCAGAAGAGTCCTACTTTCAGGGAGTATGTGAGTATTCCAGAATTTCCTCTTGGTCTCAAAGTGTTTCTGGCTCCAAATCAAGATATTCCTTTTGTTTTTAAAAGACGTAACTGACTTGGAGAAAAACTTTGAGGAATGTCTGAGTGCTTTCTCTCAACTTTAGAAGTGATTTAGGCACACTACCTAGAGACAGCTAGGTCTGAAAGATTTCTGAAGTGTCTGAGAAGCCAAATCCTTGTACTGCATGGACCCATACTTGGGATTCACAGATTATTCTGAGTTGGAAGGGACCCACAAGGACCATCAAGTGAATGGACCAATAGGGATTGAACCCACAGTCTTGGTGTTATTAGCCCCATGATCTGGCCAACTGAGCTAAAGTGTTCTATAATCTAATTCTTCTAGATTCTAAAATAAATGATGTCTCAAACCTTCCCATCCACTTTTCTGTCAAACTCTTTCTACCTGTGCACACACTGGTGATGACTCAACGACCTGTGAATGCGTTTGCTTTTATATTAACTACTGGAGATAATTTGAAAGTTTTAAATATTTCCTTTTTTATTGTTTTGTTTTGTTGTGTCATTTTCCCTCCCCCTTTTATTTAGAGTACAGCCTCTTTAACATTAGATAGTACAAGTATTTAGAAAGTGTATTAACTAATGCACACGAAACAAGAAATCTGATTTCAATCTCCTTTTCAGAGTCTTTCTTATTACTAGAAGTCCTCAGATTCTTTGTTTTTTTTTCCTAGGGAAGATATAATCTCCCACATGTTTATCTTCCCACTTTAGAGTCTTTACCACTACAAAAGTCTGTGGGCTGAGAAGCCCAGTCTCCTTCAAGGAAGATAAAATCACTTACACTGTCATTTTTATAGCTGTTCTCTCTGTTTCTGAAGGGCTGCCCCCTTATACAGACAACCTCTCAGTCCTAAAATAATTTGTGACACATTTTTCATTTCTGTTCTATAGCTGGTAATTTTGATTGCCTTCTCTATCTCACCCATTACTTTTGGAAAATGAGTTGTTAAGTCACTGTCACAATTAGTAGCAATCTCATTGTCCTGCAACTTAATACTGATAAGCTTCTTCCTGTCTTTGGGTTTTTATTTTTGCTACAAAGTGGAGCATATAAAACATATATTATACCAGCATAAAGAAAGGTGGCAAACTTAAAATAAAAATTAAAATTAAGTACTGACTTCCAATATTTGTACAGAAATATTTTTTACTCTCATACTAAATATTAATTGTTATTGTTTCTTTTTAGGATTTGTTCTGTCCTAACTAGGTATCTGGAGATTTTCATATAATCCAAAGGGAACCAAGACATACTTTTGAACTGAAAATTAATTCATACTCTGATATGATGTTATGAAACTTCATAGTAAAGAAAATCCTCTACATTATTATCTAACCATAGCTTTTTTTCTCTCCCCAAATTGATTCAAGATGCATTTTATACCATTTTTCCAAGGGGCAGAGCAAGAGTATATGCCATTAGAATATCTGTTGATACCATAAAGCCATCAAATAAAGAACATAATTTCAAGCTAAACCGTGGAATCCTGTCACAAACTAAACACTCCATCTGGTGCCATTTATCTGAAATAACTTCTTCAAGGCACCACTCCCATGAAACATACAAACTTCAAACAACATTATTTTACTACAAATATGGGCTATAAAACTTGATAGAAAAAAAAGGAAGCCATAAAGCCCGCAAGTTCCTTCTGAGCCTGAGCTAGAATCCAGATCTTCCTGAATTAAGTCACTTTCAACATGTTGTAACAGATGACTGAAGGTCCCAGTAGATGTAAGTTTTATTTTCATAATTCATTCTCAGCTTGGCTGAGAGCAAAGTAGCCACCTCCACATTTTTGGCAAGAAAACTTTCTTTACTGGAATAAAAGTCTGTCTCTTCAATGGGGTGTTTGGCGAGAGACCAGGAAAAAATAATATCTGATTTCCCTTACACTTGACTTCCTCTTTGTTTTTTATTTTCAAGCTTTAGCAAGAACACTGTCTTCCTCCTTCAAATCCTCCAGTCCAGCTATAATTGTTCTGTTAGCTCCTTTTTGATCCACTCATATACCAAATATTTTATATCTGCTTTACAAATATTGTATTTTTAATGACACAGAAACCTGTGAGGATTGGAAGTCCTTTTTTTTTTGCCTCAACTTTCCAGTTTACTAGCAACTGAAATTCTTTTACCCACGGGAAGATTATTATGCCAACATCATAAACCTGCATTTTATTTTCCAGCATAACAATGACTTTTCTTTTCTTTTACAAGATTTTAAACATTCGGCAAAAATCTCTGGTCATTATATCACTCTTGTCCCTATAGTGTCTTTTCCTTGAGTATTTTTCTATTCTAATTGTGAGCCAATCTATGCTGTAGACCTTGTCTTCCCACTAACCAAATTTATCCTCACCACAGCTGGAATAATAGCCCTTCCACAGTAGAAACCTTTGTATTTATTTGTATTATAAAGAAACGTGAAGGTGTGGCTACAATAACTCAGCCTTCATGAACTGAACTGTTCTTGTACTAACCTGAAGAAAAAACACAAAATATTTTTCATAACTGAAAAAATTGTTCTGTGTAAATTGGTTTTTACACTAGTCTGAGCAAAAAAGAGAAATACTTAACTACTCAGATAGCAAACTTCTCAAATGAAGAACATGAGATCTCTGTAGACTTTTACAGAACACCCCAAACATACTGCTATCTTCCACAAATTTCCCCTGACACAGATCATCTGCCTCATTTCCCTCTGAAATAGAAACTGAAAAAAACCCTAATGGAAATTCTCTGGTGTAGGAGACTAAACTAAGGAATTTATGGTCTGTTTGGAGCTTAAAAGAAGCCATGTTTTACCTGAAAGTCATGAAAGGGAATGGACTTGGAGAGGAAGAATTTACCTACTATGCTAAAACAGTTTATGTGTTGAACCTGAATGTGAACAAGTTCCTGAAACCTGCAACTTTCACAAGGGCCTGTTATCCACAACATTACAGTGAGGATGGTTAACAAAAACTCATATATAAAGTATGAAAAGTGTGAAAATTTAAGCAAAACCAACAACAGCAACAAATAAAAACTTTTGAGAAAGTTGCAACAAACTGAGCAGTGAGTTTTATATTACATTACCATTCTCAACTTTACCCCATACAATCTATAATAGAGAAGAGTAAATTTGCTATTAGGCAACTTCATGGTGCTACAAGGGAATTACATATAATAAAAAACTAATAGAAATTTTAATAGTGGCGATGTATCACAACCAATTTTAAAATGCTTATAACTGTATTTTAAATTCCATAGTACTTGCAGGGATATATCAAAGTTTTTAACAGAATGAGATGCTGAGGGAAGCTCTCAAGGGTTCCTGGAAGCAACTTGTTAAAATTCTGTCACCAAATGGAAGGGAAATTGAGATTAATTTGAAAGTCTCTAATGCAATTCATACTTTCTCTGAGTAGAAAAAAACATCCCCACTAGAACTGGTTCTGGGAGTCATGAAAACAACTAACAAAGATTATTTTATTTTGCTTCTGGAATGCACAGCACTGGTCCCAGTTACATTATCAAAATGTCTTGGGTATGCTATAAGCCAGGCATCTATAAGGAGCTTGTGGAGATTGTTTATTTTTCATGGGTAAACATATCAGTAGATTTTCTGGGCTAACTTCTTGAAGTATGAGGATAGTAGGTAGTTGTAGGAGAAAATGTAGGTTGCTGCCTGATGGTCATAGAATGAGAAGATTCAATGCATTAGAACATTGTCTCCTCGATGTATCTGAATATGCATTTAAAGACCTTGTGATTGACTTTGAACTTCATGCTTTCATTCCATTTTACTGTGTATTCTACTATGCCTTTTATCTATACAGAAGGAGGTCTTGTGTGAAAATTTAGGCTTCATCCCTGTAAACACAGAGGCACTTAAACAATAGAATAGTTCCATTACTTTCTGGGAAACCAGAAGAATGTATTTGAAGTGAAGCATTCACATCTATAGTTGCAAGAAAGCAGTTTAATGAAAGTATGGTCAAACATTATAAATTGAATTCTGATTCAGCAGAAAAGACTACATCCTGCCATAGAAGTTGTATGAAATTGGAACTTAAAATTTGCCTGCTGTTTTTCCTCAGTACCCATATACTCCTAGCTCTTGACAGACCTCATACACCATCCTAAACCTTAGAGATTGCTTTGTTTTTCACAGATTCTGTCAATATGAAAACACCAGTGGTGGAATCATATTTTTCCAACTAACTCAATTTTTCTGTAACTTTTTTTTTTGAGCTAAGGGAAAGTGTGAACAGTTTAAAAAAAGTTTAAAGCATAAGCAAGAAAGAATAGTCTAGAGGAAAACACTACTAAGCCAAGATCCATAAAATACCCTTAACAGATGACATTCTTATAACAAAACCATAGATGTTAAATATTTGCTCTTAGCATAAAACTCACAAAGTGTACCCTGAAGTTACTCATCAGCAAATATTTATATTTTTAAGTTGTTCTGCAATATTGTAAGAAATTTGAAAAGACAATATATCAGGGGAAAAAATCACTTTGAAGCTGTAGAAATATATGTGTCCTTGGCCACTGAAACTGTTCTGGTAAAATTAGGTAGCCAAAACTCAAAATGTGCATTTAAATAATGTATTTTTAAAATATTTCCTAATACAGTTCCTATTATGCATTTTTAACAGACAGAAGGCACAATCTATTATTTATGACAAAGGAAAGACAATCCGTTTGAGTAAATAACATAAACCTATGGTTTGTTTCTCTGTAAGAAATACACAGGTGTGTTTCACATAGGATTTTGGTAGTGGCTTATTCCAACATTTGCACATTGTGATGAAACTCTGTAATTTTATTTAGATAATTCTCACAAAAATGTAGTAAATATTCAGATTTTTCAGCTGTACCCAACTTGAATACTGATAACAATTTGGCTTTTGGCTTTAATGGCAGTGAATCAATGACATGTTAGAGCTTACACAAATGAACATACAGCAGCTGAGAAAACAGGAGCTTAGTTTGCCAGTCTGAACATTGTCTTGTTACCTTTGTGCATTAAATTATGTTTTAAGTACCTGACTACATAGCACTATTTTATTTGTTAACCAATAATATAACAATATATTTTTAAAGAAGTGTTACCTTTAAGTTGAGTAAAGTTCAAAAGGGAAATGAATTAAAATAATAGAATACCATTTTTTCAGGGTTATTCCTTCGTCACACCACAATTAGAGATTAAGCATGTTTAACTGATCATATTTTGGTACTAGCACTGCCTTATACATCTGTAATATACTAGCAATGTAAAATTATTTCATTTTTCCAATTTAATGAAATTATAGGAATTTTCATTCAATTACAGTTTCAGCTGATAACCCTGGGCCATGCCTGGCCACAATATATCTCTGTTTCTCCTTGTTTAAAAAAGGTTAAACCTTGTAAAGACAGTCTTCAGATGTTCACCATATGTAAAAAAACCTTCAAAGTAAATGATGTACAGCAATGGTCAGTCCTAAAGGGAGAACAATATGCTAACACCACTTTGACAAACCAAGTTTTAATTTTACAGGTTCAAGCAGGTGTGACAACAGAAACACAAGTCTGTTTCTTGTGTCAGTTCTCCATAGGCTTCACAATCATCATAAAAAAGCACTGTAGTCTTGAAGCCATGTTTCTGACTGTCATGGTTTGACACTGGCACAACGCCAGTTGCCCCCATGAAAATGTAACCTCTCAACCGAATGCTGTGAAATGTGATTGAGGACAGAGCAAAGCAGGCCCAAGCTTAATAACAAGGGAAAAAAATTATTAAGCTACTACTACTATACTACTATAAAAGAAAAAAGGAAAAAAAAAACACACAAAATTCCATCCTCCAGATAATCGATACTCAGTCCATCAAGGGAGAGAGGAGTCCCTCCTGTACCACAGACCCCCAAGAAACACAGCTGCCACATCCTATGTTTCTATGTCACACATGGCACCGTCTGGAGAAAATGTTTGCCATGGTGACCCTTCTCCTTTCCATGCACAGTGCTCTCAGCACCAATGCATGGATGGACAGACTGCTTTTAGGATTTTTCCTTTCAAGGATGCCTGCCAAGAGGGGAGAAAACAACAGTTCAGTTTTTCATTTCTGGGATCCCAGTCCCTGCCATTTTCCCCTGGGGCCAGGGGTCCAAGAACGGAGATCTTTTTCTCTTCTTCTTCTCTGAAGACAGGGGGAGCCACCACCACAAACCTCCCTAACTTTTCTCTGTTCGCTCCACTTCTGTCTTTTCCCAGCTGAAGCAGGTCTCTTGGCTCACTGGCATCCTCCTAAAATACAGTCTCTCTTGGAGGAGAAGATCAGTTCAGTTTGTGGCCAACAAGGAAAAGTCCAGCCAAAAAAACACTCCTCATCTCCTCCCACCTAGAATATCTCCTTCTAACATCCCAGGGTCCAAGCTGTCTCTCTTCCTTTTTTTCAAACTGAGGAGGAGAAAAATTTCACAAAGCTTTCATTTCTCAGGAAGGGTTAAAAGTCCCGACTCCCAGGATGGCTCGATGCCCAGATTCTCCGACTCCCACAGCAGCTGGGCACCTTGCGGCCCCCCAGCTCTTCTCCTTCCCTGCGGTGAACTGCTGATAAAACTGCTGCTGTCTCTTTCTCTCTCTCAAGAGAGATAGACTCTGGGGGAGAACAGAGACATCCCAGATTTCTCCACCCTTCCATCTGCAGGGGGTTCCAGTCCCCCCACCCTTGGGTCTTCCTCCGAAGGCCACATGGCTTTTCCCCTCCCCACCCAGCCATGGCCAGGCAGGGGAGAGGCTGCACTGCGGCTGACCGGAACCAAAGAGTGAGTTCTCCTGGGAATTCTGCTTTTAACCCCTCTGTGCTCTCAGAGGTGTGTCCACCTTCAATTGGTCAATATCCAAATTGACCTCTCCCTTCCGAGAAAATTCTTTTTCCATGTCAAACCACGACACTGACTTTCAGAGGAGTCTTTCTCTTTAGATGTCAAAATACAAGTTACAAATACACTGATCCATGTGACCTTATTTTCCATAATTTGCAATTCTACCTTTCACCAACATCTTTTTATATCTTCACATTTTCCTCCACAACAGGCAAAAACTTTAATTATTTTAAGAAAAAATTGCACATGTGCAAACAGTCAAATATCAGACCTATACAGATGATTTTAACAGCAGCCAGTAAATATTATTAAATATTTGGTAGGAGCTGCAGCAAAGTGCAGCATTTTAAGTAGCAACTATGGTCCCACCAAGGAATGTCATTTATGGCATAGATGTATGGCATAAGCATCCTGTCTCCAGAAACAGGAGTAAACTATTGCTGAAATGGTGCCTCAGAGCTAACAAGAATTAGCTATCTCAAATCTTTACAACTATCAATCAGAAAAATGGAAATCAACAACCAAAGGCAGATTCTATAGGTATCCTAGCATCCTGTAGCTTCAAATACTTCCAAAGAGTATTTGAATTTCAAATATAGGCATTTATACAGCTATGCAAAACTAGGCTATGATGTTCATACAACAAATACAGCAAAGCTGTTATAACTTCCTTGATGTTGCTTAGCCCAGAAGACATGCTTGTTTCATCCTAATATAATTAATATGATTTCATTAGTCTGAGAATTTAAGACTCTCCTGCAGTTGAAGTGGTCCAAGAACTAGAGAGTAGCCTGTAAAACTGGAGCTGCAAAGCCTGTGTGTGGATGGAGAATTTTAGAATTATTGTCACTCTCTATAACATTTAAAATTTGTTTCCATTCAGTAGAAATTTATTCTTGATAAATAACAGCCCTGAAAAAAGAATTGAGAGACCAAAACTCAGCTTCTTTGGGCTTGAAATTTGGCAAAATTTTTTAAGATCACCCTTAGGAACACGTGTTGTGATGTTACTCCATGCGGCCCCAAGCAACCACTGAGAGATTTGTTATTTCCCTTTAGGCTATCCTCTTTTTTCTGGAGATTGAATTTTAAAGATGAAAACATTATAGTTTAAGGACAAAGGTTCAACCTGAACATCCAGTTTCCCTGTGGGTTTTATTGAAATTGTTTTTGTGATCTTGTGCCTAAAAATGAATTGAATGCAACACAGCAGGCACTGGGTAACACAATACTGACATTCAAAAACAATTAAAGTGGCCCCAGCTTTATTAATAACCAGGGAATATTGTGTTTTCTAAAACAGATGCTTTAGTTATACCACAGAAATTTAATACAAAGCAGTTGTTATAGAATCAAGGCATATGGTTTATAATGGTGCAAATTATCAATCATTTTCTTAATTTAATTTGCTTTGTTTGACCATTCACTCATAGTCTTTCAGAAGCAATATTAATTATTTAATCCTGAGATACCTGATAATAACTAATTTCTCATTAATACAAGTTACAGAAATAGATGTTTTGATGGGTAGAGTAGATTTTATCCCATGTACCAAAGTAATAAATTAATTTAAGCTAGATAAGGCCACAACTCTTCAAGGTATTTGGAACTAGAAAAATTCAAAGACCAGTGAAATTTTATGTAATCAAAATCCACAAGAGAAAATTAAACAAGACAAAATTTCTCCCCATTTTTTTAAATACTACTTAAGCAAGATTGTGTTTGAAAGTTGGAATTCCTGGCATGTTTCCCCAGATGCATTCTGCAAATATATTCCTACTTCATTAAAAGAACACTTCACCCACTAACCCATCCACAATTGCACCCTATCCTGCTGTCATGCTTCCTTAGATAAGTTGGTATCTTCAAGAGACAATCAAAATATTTTGGAAGGTTTGCTAGCACTTAATTAAAAATGTATCTCTGTACAGTCCTTGTATTTGCATAAGACCTGTATCACTCTTCTCTATAATTCTCTTCCATGGCTTCTTTGTGTCTCACATCAAGCCTGAACTTCTGTCCTTGGCCTTCAGCTGGTTCTTTTTTGTCATCCCATTACAGCCTGCCTCAGGCTCTGAGCTACTCTTTCATAGCTTCTGTGTACCTGTTTGTCCTGGAATCAGCCCCAGGTGCTATTTATAATAACTAAAATAGCTTTTTAAAATTATCTTTTTCTGTCCACTAAGGATAATTCTTCAACAATGATAGTGTTGCCTGCTCAAATAAAAACACAGCAAAATGCTTTGCATTTTGGGGTGGATTTGTCTGATCTGCATATTTAGACTGTAAAATCCTCATGGCAGAAGCTCTGTCTCCATCTCTTCCTGATTCTATGAAGCAGCACAATGTTGGCACCTAGCAAATAATTTGTTATAAGAATAATAAGCTATGTTTTGCCAGGCATGATCTAATGGTGTCCTTTCTAAGGTTATGCGGCAAGTATGAGACAAAGGTACTTTTTTCTTGAATGAGGATGGTTTCTCAGAAATATTCACATTTTAAATGGTAAAAAATGTCCTCTTATTTTTTCATTTAACCAAACTTCTTTTTCAGACTAAAGCTGTTTAAACAATACAGCTGACCTGATTCTCACCTCAGATAACTGGCAAAAGAGGTACTTTCAAATCTGGGACTTCAAAGTGTTCCAGAAAAATCTCACATGGTTTGCTGCTCACATTTAAAGGTAAATTAGACCATTAAAAAGGACACAAATGAGCTCTAAGCACAGGGAATTCAGAGCCTAAAGTTAAAATAGTGATAATTAAACCATTATAATAACAGTAAAATTCTTCCTCATTGATTCTCGGGCTTTGCACCTTTTGACTGCCTGTGACTGTTCAAGCTAATAAAGTTAAGTACATCCATACGTATTTGGAAAATGTGGGCCTAATTTTATGTTATGTTTTACAGCACATGGTGGATGATTTTCAGTGCTGAGACATCCTTTTCCTTCCCAGAACCCAAACTCTCTATGCGTACATAAAAATTATTAATTATTTTCCCTAATCTGCTATTAATATGTGATATATCTAAAAAATAAACCCTTTAAAAACCTGTCCTGAAAAATATTCCACATATCACTGCTAGAGGCACAAAATACCTGAGGAAAGGCTGCTCATCAAGAGTCCTTGCTTTACTTTTGAGGGTTTGCTGGTCTCCTCTGCCCCTATACAGCACTCAGGAATCTGCCCCACAGCAAATCTCACCCTGCCCTGCCAGACAGTGAATCCATGCCATGAGAGAATCCACATGTGTATGAAAACATTTGTCGGAAGAGGTTACACAGCTGATATCAGAAGCAGAAGCAGGGAAAAACACAAATGTCCCTTTGTTCAGCCAAGGAGTTTGCCAACCTTCCTGTCAATTGCACCAGTTCTTGTACTATTTGTGGGCAGTTACTGACAGCTGCCATTGATATATTTGTTTATACACAAGTGCCTATAAATCAATACTAGGAAAATAAGAATAAAGACATTGGGACTGTCAAGACAAAAATTTATTTTATTTTTGACTTCTAAAAGTGCTAGGTCAGTGAAACAGTGTGTTAAAAATCTCTTCCCAAATATTTTATAGTATTGCTTCAGAATATAGTAATAATCATAGAAAGCCTAGAGCTACCAATCACCATTATCATCTCAGCATAAGCAGCTAGTTTCACAATGATGGATTCAATAAAACCAAGTCTGTCAGGAGTATTTTTAAGGAAAGCATTGACCAGACATATATTTTCAGGTAACATTTCCCATCCACACACAAACTATTCCTTCATCATTAAAAGATGTTTTATACAGACAGCTATTTGTATATATTGTAGCTTTCATACTTTATGTATGTATGTATGTATGTATGTATGTATGTATGCATATGTATTATTAATTTTAAACCTGAGGAACACTTCTTCATATGGAGGAAGACACATATTTTATACCAGAAGTTGTGAAGTATTAAGTAAAACACTCAAATAAGTAAGCCTTGGCTCACTCACAAATATGTGAAGGATGAGCCTGTTCTTGGAACTTGTATGAAGTTTTCTGAAGGCAATGAAAAATCTCATATTAATTTTTCAATGTGCTTTTCACAATTCTTTTCACCATTCAAGCATGTTATCCTCAGACCCATACTGAAACATTTTTGGTGCTAAGCATACTTTAGATTTTGCTCTGAAGTAATTGACAATATGTGAAGAAGTTAGGAGAGAAAATTATTTACAGTGCTTAACTGAACACTGCTAGGTGTGATTACTTTTTCTATTTGTATTTGGAATTGTATATCTCTACTTATAAACTTGTCCAATAAATTCCAATGTTACAATCTGGTTATATATAGTAAGTTCATCAAATGAATTTTGGATTGAGCCCAAAAGCCAAATCAATAGTTGGAGCAGTCATAAACATGCAACAGATCTTTTACTTACTTACCAGTGATCTCACATTATGATTAATGACAATTTCTTATTCTAATGTGCTGAACGCCTGTCTGGAAAGCATTCACTTTACAATGGCTAACTTGGGTATTTATCTGGACTTTTACCTCTTCCAGAGATAATGAGATCATACATAAGCTAATGACCAACTATCTTCTGATTGAATTCTTCAAGGGTAAACAAAGCAAAAGGAGCCAATGTAACAACTGGAAAGAACAGCAAGTGTCCATGGTCGGTGTTTATAAAGAAAATAAGCAAGCATGCAAAACTGTAGGGTGCTGCTCCCTGTTTCTCCTGGCCCTAGTCACCTGGGCTCCTCCATAGAAGTCTCTGCATATCCCTTTATACTGGATAAGAAAATAAATTATTCAGAAATTCCTGAGAGTGTCCTTTGTGAAGGTTGAGTTGCCTGGTTTCTCTGCTTCACCACCTGTAAGCCTCTGACAACCAACTCAAGAACCCAAAACTGGAAGGAGGGGTAAATTTATTTGGGCTGTCATGCACGGACTGAATCGGTCAGGCTCCTGATCTGTCTGTCCTCAAATTATGTAAACATCTTTAAAACTGAATCTGTACTCTCATGAACACATTGAATAGGGGGCAGGGTTTACACAAAGAAAAAGAACGAGGTTCCAGATGGAAGTATTGCAGACGTTATTAATTTCAGTGGGAAGCTTATAAAAATGGAGCTAGAGCAGGCATTGAATTAGAGATGAAATAATGAAAAATGACAGCAGAAAATGAATGGAGACAACAGGAAGAAAAGACTGCAGAAAATAAAATGAGCAGAGAAAGATATGTTAAGAAGACCATAATTTGCAAAGCACAATTTTTTAAAAAAACCTTACATTCAATACAAACAGGTTAAAAGTGGACACAAGACTGTTAAATGGGAGTTTTGATAAGAGATCTGATGTTGTAGGAGGTTGAATGACTCCTAAAAGGAAAATGGCCTCTGATTAGTAGGAGGCAACACAAGCTGAGGGAAAAAAAATGAGGGGGCTAAGGGCTGGAGAACAGAACACAAATCACAGGAAAAAAAAAGAGGAGTAACAGAAGCAAGGGATGAAAGCATGACTGTGACAGCTTGAACTCTGGGTGTGACAGGGAGCTGCTGGACACCTAATGCAGTGAAAATGAATTATAAGGAGAGTGGTTTGCATAAAATGAAGAGACAAATATATAGATGAAGATAACAAAGAAACATAAGAGATAGTTTATTTAGAAATTTAATTATTTAAAATGTAGCTCAAAATTTTGCACAAAATATGCATTTTTTTCTCAGATATTTAGCAAGAAGAACATTTCTACACAAACTAAATATATCACAAAACTTGTTCCTATCAAAATGTTTTTTTCTCAATTTTACTTTAGTAGAGACTTTTTTCATACTAATAGCATTTAAAAATAAAAATGAAGGTTGTCCAAAGAAGAGGAATTTCAGGAATTTTAAGATATCTCTAAAAAACAAAGATTTCATGAAGACCAAATTTATAAAGTAATAAATTTAGAAAGCAGCAACTATTTTGTTACTTTAGAAAATAAATTTTAAAATTTCTAATTACAGTGAATCCTTTTTCTAAATAAAGTATTCCTTTAAATAATAGTCAAATCAAAGAAACATGTCTCTCCTTTCTGTCTTTATAATGTAATGGAAATATGAGTTCCTCATATACTAGGTTTAAGAATACTATATGAGCTTATACCTCACCATAATTATTAGGAATTACTTTTGTAATTTAGGAGTCAAGTGCTTACTTTAAAAACAGGCACATACTTCATGATGGTTGGATGTAACTTATAAACACCAGATCAAAAATGATCACTGTCATGGACCTTTCCCTTCTTTAAAATAAAGCTATATTATTTTGATGTTGTTCCTTTGCTACAGATATTGCATGTTCCTTGATGAAGGGAGGCTATCTTGCTATTTGACTGTGGAGTGCCAAGCACAGTGAGAATTTAGCCTCACTTGGAACATCTAAAATAAAAAGAAAATATTGAAAAGAAAACTATCAAGATTATGTTCAAAGCTGTCCAGAAATGTCCTATTCAAAAGAGCTGTGAATGACAAATATTGACTTGGTGTGTTCCAGATAAATCAGAATAAATCCATTGTGGTGTGTAACATTAGGATAAAAAACAACAAACCCTTCTGCTGAAAATGGATCCAGACTAAAACAGAAGGATCCATTTCTTTTCTTCACTGTTATAATCTAGAATCAGTCCTAATCCCAAATCATAAATTTTTATTATTGTCATATTTTTAGATGTTAGCCACCTCAGCGTGTTTTTAACAATCATGAGTTGTGAGACTGGTATTTTAGCATGCAGTATATCTGTATAATTGCAATTTATACTATACTTTGAACACCTAAATTGAACTGGAAACCTCTGTGGAATTGTTTATGCAAAATTCCATAAATTTTTAGACTTTTTTACCTAGATTATTTAATGTTTTCCAAACAAGAACTTCCTAGACATTATCAAGAGAATTCTTAGGGCAAAAATTCCCCACAAGAAATTAAAAAAAAAATATGTATTTCATTGGGTTGTTGTTTTGTTTTTATTTATAAGTTAAAGATCTTTAACTCTATTAAAGTACAAAGGAAAAATAATTTCTGCCAAAACATTGCCACTGTGCTGAACAGCCATCTGTATGTTAATAGGTGCCAGTGTCCTTCTGTTGTAAGTAAGCTGTGAACTAAAATAAATAACAATTTATGCTGAGGAAGTTATCAATGAATAAACTGAGCTATATGAATAGTTTTATCTAGATCTGGCAGTGAAGAAGTGCAGGAACAAGGAAGACATAATTGTTTATAGAACTTGTTTTCTTCCTCTTTCTGCAATCACCAAAATTATTTTTCTGTGAAGTACAAATAAAAAGACAAAGCCAGAGTATAAGTATATAAGCCAGAGGTATAGTATAAGAAATGTGTATTAATTTATAATGTAGTACTTAATGGCTTCAGTGGATGGTAACAGCAGGGCTTAGAGCCTTGTGAATTATCAAAAAGGGTTAGTTTTTCCACTAACATGTGCATGAATAAGCAGTGGTGGAAAGCTGAAGAAAAATCTGGAAATCTCTGATCTCAGGTTACCAGAGATCTTTTCTTTAAAGACTTACTTGACCTTGTGACAGCATGTCAGCAAATTAGATTTAGGTAATGCTGTTCCCAAGAGCTCTAATTATGGTTCATATGTATATTCTGTGGTTCATTAAAAAAACATGCATTATAACTGCCCTACTGTACACTAATTTGCATACACATCAAAATAGAATCTGTACAACCAGAATCTTCCGAACGGCTTTAATTTTTCTAAATCATTTAGATATTTCATAAATTCTCCTAACTATCATTCATTGTTGACATGCATTTCTTGAACTGCCTGAACAAGGATAATTTACATTTGTTTTTGGAAGTGGCTAACACAGATAACTGGTCTGCTCGAGAACATCTAATAAAATGAAATATAATTCTTTTAAAAAAATAACTGAACAGATTGCCCTAGGTGTGACATCTGTGGAGGACAACGAGAATACTGTAATGAGAATGGCTTATGCTTGCTATTCCTCATTCACACTGAAAACTTGTCATAAAAATGGATTACCTGCAGTTCTGTACTGTTTGCAATTCTTGTCTTGTCATGGTAATAAGACATTAGAAGTTTAATCTATCCTGTGAAATACAATAGCATATAGAGATGTGTAGATATCAAAATATTTGCTACCTCAACTTCTTATCTTTTACTGTGTATATCTCAGGTTGACAAATCAACATGCTATCTACTGCTTTCACGCTTCTGGGAATAACAGTACATGCTTGCAAGGACCACAGATATCTTCCTTGACAAAAGGAAAAAGCCACACTGAAGGTGATAAAGATCTTGGGTGGGTGATAATACCATGAACTGGGGTTACCTAGCTGATGATGGTGGTGTGTTGTATTAGTAGCCCAGCTAACTCCAGAGTAAAATTTGCAAGCTACTGAGTGCTTCTCAAAATGCAATGTCAGTTCCTGCCTTCCAGTCACCACAAGGAGACTCTCTGCAATTTGTCAAGACAGCTTTGTATTCAGTTTATTTATTAATAGAAATTCAGTGTTCAGGACTGAACCAAATTAAACTAAGGAATCTGAGTATACAAAGAAAAAAAAAAAAAACAAACAAAACCAAGAGATGCTCCATACTACATTGTAACTCACATGGCATTAGATTTGAAGGGCCATACCTTGAACACACACTTCAAAGCTGATGGAAAGGAGTGCAGAATTGTAGAGGAAAGCCATCTCTCCCCCTCCCCTTCTCACCTCCACCTTCCCCTTACCAAGGTTTGCAAACTCGGGTGCTGCAGTTTCTGTCACCACTACTGTGTTGCCTGTGGGTACTCTATTTATAGACTGACACTGCAGTTACTTAAAAGACTTTTAAATTAACATTAGTAAGACTGGGACTGAGCCCATAGCTATCAACACCTACATTTGTTGTCCATAGCTATCAACACCTACATTTGGTGTGTTTTTAAGATCCCTTATAGTTACTGAATTTTCTGAGCTGCTCAGTTCAAATGAAACTTGTCTGAATAACCTCAAACTTAAAAAAAAAAATAAAAAAAGAAATTAAGCAGAAAAGATACTAGAGTAAGGCAAAAAAAAAGTCAAACCAAAAGGAGGTTTTCTGTGGCAGTTAAACAAAAGCAGGTCAAATATATATTAATATTAGAAAATATATTAATATTAGAAAATGTGCCATACATTATCCTATAGAACTATTTCCCTAATGTAAGTGGGTGTAATCCTTCCTAAAATGTCATTAGAAGAGAATTTGTCACCCCAAACTTCAGTTACATTTGCAGTAGAATATTTGCACAAGCTGTTTGCTGAAATACATCTGATTCCTCAGTAAAGAGAGGAAAGGCAAGAGGCTCTACCCTGTATTTACCATGGCACACACTCAAGATAAGCCTTAAAATTACGTTTTGGTGTCCAAACAGTGTGGTTTCCCCATCAAAAGGTTATTTGTTATAAAAGAGCTTTATTTGGCAAAACATTGAGAACATTCACTTTTTAATTAGAGCAGCAAACTTCTGAGCCCAGAGTTATGGCATTTTATAATGCTTCTTTTCCTGATTATAAAAGAAACAAGTGCAGCAGAACCTATTTCATCCCCTGGGAATTTCCCATAGGTCAGTTACATTATGAAAAAATAAGCCAGGAATTGTAAAACTTTCTGGACATCTTATGGACTTTTTTAAAAGTTAGGGAGCTTAGCTCCTGATGTTCTTTGTTTACTCTCATAGTGCTTGAAATTTTAAAAATGCATTTCAATAATTTCCTTTTCCTATATATTCATATCCTTATTTTTGACTCTATTTTTATTTGGAGTGTATTTATATTTAGTTTTATTAGTTAGGTGGAAGTAGGACAAATATAAGTTTAAGTGTCCCTTTTCCTCTGTCCTTGAAGGAATGGGATCCTTTGTTTTACTGGATATTTTAATAGTTCTTGCTGCTCCAAAGTGGATAATATGTTGGGTGATTGCAAATCTCTAGGTAAAACTAATTCAGATCTAGCTGGTTGGCTGTGAAAATTGTATCCAAACCTTCCCAAAATAATAAATGATCTGATGACATTGTTGAATTTCTTTTTAAAAATCTACTAGATTCAACTAGATTAATTCTTTCTAAAAATAAAAAAAATAAAATAAAAAAAGTGGCTACCTCCAGTTTTTAGACAAAACAAAATACATTCTGCTTGTCATTTCATATGATAAGACCCAGTAAGCTCATTAGTTAAGACACCCACAGAAAAAACGCAGCAGTTATGAATGAGTGCAAGGTCAAAACTGCCTGTCTTTATGGATCAGTATTTGTGTGAGAAGGTTGAGGGTTCATTACCTGCCCCAGAGTCCTCTGTATCTCAAGAGTTTGCTCTTTTGGAGTTGGATTAGATGCCATGGTAGTTGTCCAGACTGTATTTATTTTTAGATATAGAAGGTAATGGAAGTTCTTCTTGCAACAGCCCTGTGCCTGATAGTGTAGCATTTTGCAGGCCATGTAGGTGAAGTTCAGCCGTAATGTTCCAATGTTTGAGAGGCTCATCAATCTAAAAATTGCCATAGATCACTGAAGGCTGGGCTTCTAGGAAAGATTTGTTTGCCTGGAAGCACCATGGCTCAGAGCTAGAGGGCCTTCATATTGAGCCTAAAGAATCTTCTCTGGAATAAAATAGTTAAACTACCAAAAGCCTGTTTTGTTATGCAGTATGAATAAAACCACTGAATTTGCTTGAGATTCATTTTGGGTAACACAAAAGGAATTTAAAGACAAAATCCTAGGGAAAAACTTGTCATATTGATGTTCTACAATAACTTAAGTAGAAATAATTTAAAAGAGGGTTTTAAAATAATGAGATTGATAATTTCTTATGGAATCATCCATCATGCCTAAAGAGTTTGGATTATGAAAGTGAGTTTTGGAAGACAGACAAAAACGTTAATTTGAGCAGAGATAATAGAATTAATCAAGGCAATTTGCAAAGGAATAAACCCGAAACACTAACAAAAAGGGAAAATAGCATTTTCCAGCTGATGAGAGTTTTAAGGTTTGCTTATCAAAAAAGATGTGTAATTGAGTTCCTCATCAACTTTTAAAAAAGTATAATAATGAATATCACTGCTCAAGTCTGCATTGGTGTACCATCTTTAATAGTATGTCCACTGTGAACAGGTTCCAGCAGTACTAGAAAAACTAGAAAGAAAATATAATCAGTATTATTGACCAGCTGGAGAGAAATTATGTAAACTAGGAATCTTCAACTGGGAAAAGACAGTTAAAGAAGGCTGTAATAGAGCATCACTAAAAGGAATGATGACTAAAACTTTTATAGGCAAAGAGGAAGCAGCATGCAAACAAATTACTTTAAATACAAAGCGAGTGCTTTCACAGAAAAAATAATTAAATCCTGGTACTAAATAACACAAAAGTTGTGGAGCGCAAAATTATAAAAGGCTTCAAAAAAGACCAAAGCACTGTCAAAATGGACAGTCCCATCAGTAATAAGCATGATAGTCTATGCCTATTCTCTGTGACAGTTAAGTAAGGAGAGACAAATGTTACAACAAAAAAACCCTACAGATCAACCCCCTGTGCAGCATGTTTCTCACTCCCTTTCTTCAAACCTGCTCTTATGAGGATTATGGTATTTTCAGAAATGCTCCAAACAGCCATGACTTTCTGTGGAGTCTCTTCTCCTTAACAGGACTTGCAGTCGCTACCTGAGGCATTTAGCCCGTCCCCCTCTGGAAAGTTGACACACTGGCCTATTATTTTTAACTTGTTTCCCATTCCTGGTCAACAGGTAAATTTGCCCATGACAGAGGTTTCCTGTAATTTAATTTGCTTTGACAGCAAGAGAATATAGCACAGTTGAGGGATGAGAAGAATATCTTAGGAGACAAGAACTTTACTTTCAAGTGGGCCTAATACCATCCTTCCAACAGGATCAACAGGAATCTGGAGCAATGCTCTTTGCAGCTGTGAAGGACTGGAACATGAGAGATGGGCACAAGCCGAAACAAGAAAGCCACATACAGGGCTGAAAGAAAAAAAATCATCACTTTGTGGATGTCATGGTATAAAACGGGTTGCCCAATTAGGTTTTACTGTTTCCATCTCTGGGGGTTTTCAAGACACAAATGATTAAAGCCTTGATCTGACCTCACAGCTGAAACCAGTCTGAGCTAGGCATGACTAGAGATTTCTTGGGGTGCCTTCTAGCCTGATTTTCTATTGGCACTATAATGAATTTGATCCACATGCATAATCCATAACAATTAATATAATCAGCAAGTAATATAAACAAGATTTAAAACCAACACACAGTTTAAATAAGCAGATTGATGGGAATATTTCAGAAATGGGAATATTTCTTGCTTGAAATACTGCTTGATGGGAATATTTCAGAAAGACTAGGTGGCCCAGGGATGTTTCAGTTGCAAATGGTTTCCAAGAGGTAAAGGATGATAAAAATAAATAACTGGGGAAAAAGTGTCAAAACTCATAAAACAAGAGATAGTGTGATGATGCTGCAGTGCTTTTCCTCCAATTCTCCTCCTGCTCTGGGAGATGTTTTCACTGTAGCTCAGTTATGGCTGTTTAATCCTGAGAGTAATGGATGAGGAAATTCTGAAACCTTGGAGATTTCAAAGGAAGAATGCATGAATCTGAAGATATAGGAAAAGAAAAAGAAAGGTAGAGTTTGTCTATTCTTGTATAAATAGTTTTAATTTAGTATAAATAATAATTTATATATATAAATTCAGTTAAAAAAATTAATTCCATTTCCCTTTACTGCTGAAGGTCATAAGAGAAAAGTCTAGTGGAGTGTCTTTCAAGAAGGAAGTCCTAAGAAAAATTTATTTCCTAGAAAACATCATGGTGAGATTGAGTCAATAAGATAAGTTGGTACAGGTATGATACAAGGTCTTTTCCCACCACCTGTCAGTCGTCCATGAGTTTCTCAGTCTTGGTCATAGCACCCTACTGATAAGAAAAAATTCCATTTTTGGAGAGTGTAAAGGGATTGTATGTCAATTATTATGGGATACAATAGAAACTGTCACTTGAAACACTTGCATATTCTATGAAGATCATGTTGGGAAACTGACAGCTCAGCACTGTGTGTGGGCAGACACCTCCTATGTGAATGTAGGAGAACAGATTTGACACAGCACATTCCTTGCAAGCAGTGGAAGAAAGTCTATGTCAGGGTTTTTTGTTTTGGAGAGGATACATCATGGTCTATGTACTCATGACTGAGGATAGGGGTGCTCATGTTCTTACTACAATCATTTTTTCTTTAAAGAATATTATTTGCTCCACAAGCAGCTTAACCTATAACACAAATAATATTTCATAAGGCCCATGACCAAAGTATGTTCAAGCACTCCAGTATGTGTTATTAGAGGAGATGGATACTTTTAAAGCTCTCATCCCCATCCCCTTTGTCTCTGAATACTTTTTCCTATCCTACATCTCAGTGTGTCATATCAGTTATGCCCACAGAATTCTTCATAAGGCTGCTTTGTGAAGTAGATCAAGAAAATTATTTAGATTAAAAATTATGCTCCAAAATCCACGGTTATTTACATCTGAAAAGCGGAAGATGGAATTTTTTTTGTAAATTTTGAATAACTGGTAGATTGGATATCAATATTCCTTTCCAGTGCTGCTTTGTTCCTTATTTTGTATCTATACTTCCTACTAGAAATGGCTAGGTATGAGCTTACATTATATGATTACATTCTGCTGGACCTTAATTTGCCACAAACATTGCTAAAAAGTGGGAATTTCAAGGTAAACATCTATATTTTCTAAGCTGAATAATACAAACAGAAATAGACCATAAAATAAACAAAATAATTTTTACAATAAATATTAAATAGGGAAATATAATCTGAATGTAGAGATTTTCCATACTGACATGACAAAATATAACTCACTAGACAGAAGAAAAAAAATCTTTTTATTGTATGTTGTATTTTAAAGTCTTCGGATGTATAAAAAATTACAGCATATTGTCATTCAATTTTGTAGTAACTAGCTGGAAACATGCAATTAAAAACAAATAGTAGTCTGGTTAGCTCTGCTAGGGTATTTCTCTGTGATAACAGTATGTGTTCAGACAGTGAATAAACTCAGGGGGAGTCTTGGACAGTGCAGCTGAAAAATCTTATTTACTTCTCAGGTTCAAATACACACACTAAGCAAAGCAGACAGCATAGTGAGGTCTCAGAACAAGTTTGAGAGTTAATTTGATAAAATCTGAGTATTTAACTGGGAAAACCAAGTCAAAATTTATACCTCAAACATTTCAGATTGTCAAGATTATATTAATTTTCATGAAAGTTTGACATTCTTTAAGCATAAAGATGATGTTTAGTTATATATCAATTATATATCAGCTATGAATTTTCAGGTGGCATAATTGCTAATGAAGTGGTGTAATGTTTACTAGAAATACCTATAATATGTTTGTGTGTCAAATTTTTCAGCTAT
The DNA here is from genome assembly GCF_050655825.1 of Lonchura striata. NCBI lineage: Eukaryota > Metazoa > Chordata > Aves > Passeriformes > Estrildidae > Lonchura > Lonchura striata. Next base: position 126,090,392 of record NC_140704.1, read on the forward strand.
GTGGCTATAGGATAGATAATTAATAATAGTGGAGCATTCTCAATTTTTTTCACCTAAAACAGGTAAATAAATCTGTCCCAATGCATCCTGAAGTGGAATATGGAACATATGGTGATATACTTAAAATCGTGGGGGAAAAAAAGAGAAAAAGTGAGGTGTCAGTGGCCATGAAAACATTGAGTTCCTAGTGCTTCAGAAAACTGAGCTGCGATAGAAGGCTTTCATTTCAAGATAAGCATATACATAATACTACTGCCAAGTGCTATGTGAATGGTGAAACAGGTAAATTGCAAGCTCAGGAAATCTGCCCAAGTAATCCATTTTGTATAATCAAATATGACTGTACCTACAACCTGTGATCTCCATGAGGGGGAAACCTGCAATACATTCCATGTGGAATCAATGGCTACAACACCGTGAGTTTATTAAACCATCTTGCCACAATGTAAGTGATTTGAAAATGCACACAAAACATGGAGCTATCACCTATGCTGAAGAAAAACTATGTTCACAGGTCTCTCCAAATATACTGGTTATTTTGATATCAGAAAGGTATATTCTAGGTGAGCAACTCAAAAATTGTTATAATTTCACTTTATGTTCTGTGTTGCTCTATACACAATCTGTTTACCACAAGGCTCTATTCAGTAATTTACTAGAAAGCGCCAAGGTCCATCATTTTTGTCAGTTTACAGTCTGATTACTAGATTAGTGGAAAATGCAAATTGAGAACATTTTAGAAATGCCACCAAAAACATATTTTGATTCCTATTTCTTCAAAAGGCTTGTGTAAGGCTTCATTTCTTTCCCTTAGATCACCAAGAAGAGGACTCTGGGCCAAATAGGATCTTGCAGTAAAGATGGTAGCGAGACATTGCAAAGGTCACCAAGTCTGCAAAGTCAGCATAACCTTCCACCTATTGATTCTGCAAATCAAGAAATTCAGAAGCTACTGCAAGTAAATCCAAATCCTATAAAAATCAGGAACATAAAGGTTCCAATAAATAATTCCTGTCAAAGTGAAGTCTATAAACAACTTGTTAAAACATGTCAAACTGTCAAACATTCTTTATATTTTCAGTCCCCTTTCCAGTACAAGAGACAAAACAAGGACTTGCTGATATTACCCTATAGAAGGCTGCTGGACATGCTGATGGCTTTCCAAAGGTTCTTAAGAACTTTGAAGCAGAAAGATCTGTCAAATTTCTTTACAATACTCATCTCTCTGGCAAGCTGCTCAAAGAGTATACAGTTTAAAAAGTTATGATTTTGGAAGCAACCAAAGTGTTAATTCTACCCTCTAGAAGTCATTGTTTGACAGTACAGTGCCTGTCATATCTTGTTAGAGATCTTCCTTCTCCAGCAACTAGCCACAGAAACAGTTGCCCTAATAAAGTAATCAGAGATCATTTAGTAGCAGAGCTCTGGTAAAATTCTAACATAGTCCACTTTTACTGAATACAGCTACTGAAAGATATTCAAGCACACTTCCATTAGTTACATTTCATTATCAAGTTTGCAGGGAGGGATTTCTGAGTGTTATCTTATTTCTATGTTATCATGCATCCTTAACTTCCATACAACTCTAACAGTTACAGTGCCCAACAGCAGAAAATCTTAATCTTGTATGCTCAATAAAAATTTCTGAATGAAGGATTCGCTCAAGAGTCACTATATCTCACTCACCAATAATCTACCTACAGTCTCCAAGTTTATGTCTGCAAATGACATTGCACTTATTATTGAGCCTGGTGTCTAGAAACCATTACTTCAGCTTTCTCCCAGAAAAGGCAGAATTCCTGAATCAGAGAATAATGCAGGTTGGAAGGAACTTCAGGAGGCCATCTAGGCCATCCTTCTGCTATAAGCAGAATAAGCATGGAAAAAGGACCAGATTAGGGTTGGCTGCTGAAATGTGCTGGAATCAGACTGAAAGCCACTCACAGCTGCCAAACATATTTTGAGAACAAGCCAAATACAAGAGTCCAGACTTACCCATTAGAAGGTAATGGGAACTACCTGGGGTAGCATTGTATATGCCCTGAAGATTTTAAAAGGATTTGTCCTATCTACAGCAAAGAACTACTCATATGTTTGATATAAGAGCCCTCATACATAGTTGATCCCCCTTGAAATAAATAGCTCTTTGAGAGTAATAAGCAGTGCATTAAACTCAAATCCAATTCCTTGGCTTTCAATACTATTGAGCATTCTGCCATCCAAATATTAAACATGAAGCAGCTGCACTATAAGAGTGCCAGAAATTTATGGCCAATAAAGATCCACCACTCAAGGCTAACATAAACAAAGGACAAGCCATCTTCCTAAAATCCAGAAAGCTGTTTAGAATATGTGTCTCAAATCTTTGGGCAGAACATAGAGCTCTCGCATCTTGACAGCATTTCATATAGGTATCCAGTAGTATCCTAAATAAGAAATTAATATTTAATCCCACATAGTAATGCCAGAATTTACGTTACTTTGTCAATAAAAGTCTATCTCAACTAATTTGCAGCCAAAGAAGTCATAAAATGTGTACACATCTTCTGCATAAGCAAGGATAATATTTTTAACACAATTTCAGAAGACTTAATAAATCTCATTATTAAACAATTCTAGTTTATGTAGTGATCTACGTAATATCAAAGAAATTTAATAGGTTGATCCAGAATCTACAATAGGTTTTCTATAAATAAATAGTGTGTTGTTGTTTTTTGGAATGTCTAATTGTAAAAAGAAAGAGACTTTAAATAAGTTCTAGAGATAGATGTTATTTTACAACTTATTGGGTATTTCCATAGATAAGTTTTTTTAGTCATTTCTGCATTTAATTTCAGTGGGCAATGGATCTACCATTTTCATAAAGGTTCTCTCTTACTGTAAAATGAACCAAAACCACATGATGGAAAATTTCTACTATTTCTATCAGAGACAGTGAAAGTGTGGGATAAGAGAAAATAATATGTAAAACCTTTATTCAACCTGTCGAAGTCAAAGACCCTGTTGAAAACAGAAGGACTATCATTCTTGTTTGTTACTAGCAATTTAGGAATCATATTGCCTTTTCAGTGAAAGAAAATTATACTATTTCTACAGAAATGTGAGAAAATTAATGATTTCCATCAATTTGCAATTATTCAAGTTTTAAAAATAAATCTGAAGAATTTACAGTTGTTAAAAAGAATATATGAAATATAAAACGATAAACCAAATCTTGTCCTACAGTTATGTGTGAGAATGTTGAACAGTTTTGTTTAATGTGACTTTTTTCTCAAAGATTCCTATGCCTTGAAAATGTAAATTATCCACAGTATTCAGATCATCTTATTGTCTGATAGATATGAAACGCCTCTTAATTTACAGATTGCCACTAAACATATTTGTGAACATTCACCTATACCATGCAGCAATTTATTTAATGGAAATAAAATATGTTACACCAGAACGTACCTTGAAATGTACCTTAGGGATTTTTATCAGAGAATTTACTTTTCTTCATAAAAATTAGTTTTACTACATCTCCTATAGACCACAGGGTGTAGTTATCAAGTATAATAAAAAATTTTGTATTTCTGATGCTGATGAAACCAGTCTAAAGTGGGCTAAATTTTCCTGAATAATTTCCTAATGTGATATTATTTATAGTCACTCAGAACACCACAGGGGCAATACCGTAAATAAGGTTTAACATGGCAAGAAGAAAAAGGCCAGATGGCCATCTAGCGCTCACTGTGAGAAAGGCAGGTGATCAAAACGTCCCATTTGATAGTGACTTTGCATATCTTCTTCGAGAATGACAATGTTTTCAGCCAGGTTTCACACTATTTTGGCAAAGCTGAAACCTAAAATTCTGTCTAAAACACTGACAACATAATAAACAAGCTTATTTCGCTGTTTAGGTTATAACCTTGTGTCTAGACTTTTAAAGCACACTCAGCAGTATGGAGCTAGAATACTGGGACATGCAGATAGAATTTTAAGACTCTCTCAGGTGCTGCATGAATACACTGAATTTTGGTAGCTGCCAAGTGCCTAACTCCATTTGGTTATGTAAATAATACCAGCTGATATGCTGATATGCCCAATTACTATTCACAGAATTGTTGGGGTTGGATAGAACTTTTAAGACCACGTAATTCCAAGCCCACTGCCATGGGCAGGGACACCTTCTGCTAGACAGGTTCTCCAGGCAACCTGTTCCAGTGCCTCACCACCCCCAGCACAGTAAAGAATTTCTTCCAAACAGCTAAACTAAACCTACCCTCCCTCATTTTAAAGCCATTGCCTTTAAAAAGCCCTTCTCCAGCTTTTTTGTATGCCCCCTTTAGCTATTGGGAAAACCAAATGAAGATTTCATGCCTTCTCACACACACAGACTCTCTTCAGCCTGTGACTATTCTAGGCTGCTCTGCAGGAAGGTTATGCTGAGCAGCCTTACAGATCTCTTCCGTGAAAACACAACAGGCACACCCTGGAATGTGGGATCCAAGAATGTGCTGCAAGACTCAGGTCTGGTCTTGCTCTGAGGACAGCTTCATAGCCATAGCAAAAAAGATAAAGACAGATGTAATAGGATTCTTTGGCTGCAATATGACCTGGTGCTGAACCAGAGCAAGTATTTACAGAAGATTCATAAGTTAAACCATTCTTATGGCTGTCATTACATGTCAGGGTGGAGTTACGATAAACAATTGCTACAATTGTATGTTAATGTTTGCCTGTACATTCTGTGCAAAAAAATCACATTCTACCACAAACAAAAGTCATTTTGTTTCCCTTGAAGGCAAAAGGAATCTTACTATTGACTTTGGCAACATTACATTTCATATGAAATTAACTCATTTCTGCTCACACATATTTATCACACTAGTTTTTCTTCACAGAAAGGCAGAAATTATAAACTCACAGAACATGTGAACTTGGACGAGACCTCTGGAGGCCATCTCTTCCACCTCCCATGACCAACTGAAAAGAAGGGAGAAGCTATGTTGACACCTGAGTACTGACAACATCATTCAGAAACTCAAGCTGAATCTCTCTTGCAAAATAACAGTACTTTTAATACACTTTCTACTTACGGATGCTCTGCCCGTCACTGTGTGGTTCTACATAGAAATCAGTGGTAGTGACTGAAATCCCTCAGGAAAATTGACAACCCTTCCTGGGAATAGAAGTCTTTCATGAAAGCTATTTCTAATGCATCTGAAGATGCAAGACACATAGCTAAACATTTCATCAGTACATGTTCATTAGGAATGGCCTTTTTGTGCATAGTGAATTTTAATTAATATTACCTTTGTCCTTGCAGGGAATACTGCCAGTGCCAGCTGAGTTCACTACCTTGCTGCCACTGGGTAAACACTGTGATGTCTGCCACCAACATGAATTTCTTCTGCACTCACATGTGGTTTCTTGTCCCACCTCTGCCTCATTTCTTAATTATGGCCATGGAAAATTATGCCATCAAGCTTTATTTGAAGGTACTTCCAGCATAAAGATGGAAGAAATTAAGTGACATTATAGCTAATGAGGGACCACCTGAGCCCTATAGCAGTTTCTACAGGCATATGGGATCTGATCGGCTATTCAAGAATGTAGAAGAAATATCTGAAGTGATTTCATTCATTAAATAATTCCCTAGGTTCTCACTAAGTACTACAGATACACAGGTCATGGTGTTCTCCTTCTCTTTTTTCCAGTGTACAATTAATGAGATAGCATACTGGGGAGCAGTTGGATTAAATGTAAGAAGAGATGCCTCATATGCAAATGTCCTGATGGCAGCCCAGGCAGGCATTCCACAGGAAAATCATCAGTGTAACCTGGCACTACAGCATTTTCCAATCTAGGTAACTGCACTTATCCCAGATAAGAAACTATTATACTAAGACAAAAGGAAAATCTTTCCAAAACTATCTCAAGGGCTGTAAACACATTATTCAACATATTTAATGAAAGATATGCCTAAATCCCTACAACATTTAAAAGAATTCCATCATCCTCTGTTCCAAATCATATGACCCCTGTCACATTTCAAAGGACCAGGCTCAGTCTTAAGAAAGCTGCAATGAATGGCTCACTATAAAGAAAATAGTAGGACTTGATTATGATAGGAATACTACAAGGCCTTATGACTATGTACATATGATACATGATATCAAACATATCCTTTAGCTCTTCGCACTTCATTGTCTGGTAAGGGGTGGTGTAGAAAACATAGATAGCACTGTAGCTCATTTCTGCCTAATCTCAGGTTTCCTTCCTGACCAAGGAAAATAAATAGGACCCTTAACTCCTGTCTAACACACATCTCTTTGTATAGACATAGTCCAAGTACAGTCATAGTCTAAACTTGCTCCTGCTAAATACTCCATTGGTTGTACCTTTTTTTTTTCCCCAGAAAAAGATTGAAATGAGAGACAAAACCAGTCACCTTCCCCATAAAACTAGAGGACAATTTTCATGGCAAAACTCCTTGCTCAGGGCAGAAAGCAGATGACATGCTCTTTGCTGTCTGCAGCTACATCACTGACTAACGGAGAACAAAAGGGGAATTTATTTTGTGCAGTCTACTATGGTCCATGTGCACATAAAACCACAGAAGTACACCTACACCGAGATTCATCAGAAACAGGGGCCATTTCAGTTGCTTTTCAGATGTTTCTCCGCACCTACATTCAAGGAAAGAAAAACAATTCAATCACCAAAGGGTGAATCCTGGCATGGTCTTACCTCAGCTTCATATCTGACTCCCTTATTGGTAGTGTATCCGAGAAGTTAATTTTCTTTGTATATTTGTTTGTACCCTATACTGCTCTGAAACAGGGAAGTATTTGCATATTTTCAAAGAACAGTTTGGGTTGGAAAGGACCTCAAAGATAATGAACAGCATCTAGATTAGGCTGCTCAAAGTGCCATCCATACTCTCCCAGAACACTTTAAGGCATTTTCCTTTTAGACAAGAGAGAAAGACACATCGAGACATTTCTCTCTTTGGCTGAGTTCTGTGGCAGAGGGGACAACTGAAAATCCTTGCAGTTTCAAGGCTCAGAGAGCCATTACCTTTCAGAATTCTGGTAAATACACACTGACTTGATTAGAACTATCCTATGATGTAAAATCAATACATGAAAATACACTTGTGAGAGTAATTAAATTATCTTGCACTTGTTTGTTTGTTGAATTTTCTTCATTTCTTCAGTAATGCATAAAGCTTCCAAAGCTTTAGCTTTCAAAATCTTACTACCAGCTTGACAAAAGGTTATTGCATTGCATTTAATTTTCTTAGTGGTTTCAAGGATTTCCTGATGTATTTTGAATTGCTATTAGGCACTGTTTTGTAAATGAAGAAGCTTAGGGGATAGGATACAGAACCTACAACTGTGTGTCTGTGGTGGCCATCTAACTTTTGTCAATAGCAATTACAGTAAATGAAAATGAATTGGAATTCCAACTCTGCTTGCTAACTGACAGCAACTGCATCAGAAACTATCCTGACAACTGACATCCGAGTTGTGATGCCTCAATGAAATGGGTGAAAGAAGAAGTACCAGACTCCATTTTTATCCTTCTGGGACAGGGTTGGATCACTAGATAATTTGTGGAAATACATACTTCCCATAGTCAATGACCAAATAAGGAACTTCACTTTACAGGATTGTCAATCTGTCACCTTTCAGGAGCTTTAGGTTCACTTAAAAAAATTAACTTTAGCAGAAAAGGATGTTATTGCTTTTACTGAGGTCACTGAAAGGGTAAGATCATTCTCAGTGATGCTAATGTGAAGGTACAGGGGTGACAGGAGTTAATTGCACAGTTACCACTCTATTATTGATTTATACTCTCCTGACATTTACAGAGAAATAAAATAGAGTTTACATTTTACACTCTCACAAAATACAAGACACATAAACTACTATAGAAAGTCAGAATTCAAATTGTTAAAATTGTTACATGCAAAGGAATAAAACTGAGAAAAGAGGTAATTTCTCTCTGTTTCCTTCCATGAAGCATTAAAAATATAACTAGGGATTTTGAATTAAAGCACAAAAAAATATCCATATACTAAAAGAGTTTATTCTTCCAATTGCTATGTGCATATACAGGTGTTCTGCCTCTGGGATTAGCACAACTCTTGTAATTAAGGCCCACAAGAGGGCTGCATATATGTATTTTGCTACACATTTTTACTCTATAATAAAATAAGATGAAACATGAATATAAATTAATTGGTTTAAGTTTACCTGTTTGAACAGTGGCAGTGAATTTAAAGCATAAGAATAGTTGACTTACCTTGGAAGAGCTTCTTTTGGCAGCCTATCCAGTGTGCTAATTCACTTTGGTCACTTTTGTCCCTTTACAAGTCAGGATAAGAGACTTTTTGAAGATAAGATTCCTCAAGAAGCTTCATCTAATACCTTCTTCAGTCATAGGGCTCAATTAAGTTTCAAGTTTCCTAATCCCCTTCCCTGTTTCATACAACACTATAGGATGAATGGTATTGGGAAGAGATGCTTCCAATACAGAGGAAGGTCTGAAGTTCACTTCACAGTACATATTTCCAGCCCTGAGGCTCAAACACTATAACAGAAGATGGTGCACACCAGTAGCTCAGATGCAACACAAGCCCTGGTTCCCATGCATATGGCTCGTATCAAGCACCTGAAAAATATATCTTGGATCTTCTTCCATGCATGCTTTATAGCACTTAGACCCTGTGGAGTATGTTCTTTCATCTTTAGGGAGTCTGAAGCCTCTTTCCTTTCCTATCTGTGCCTGGCCTTCTCTCCAGAAGTTCTATTTGTTACAATGTGAGGAACATCCCATTACGCTAGGTACATGAATAAGCAAACGGAACACAGTGAGCCTAGCAACTTGTCAAAATATCACAGTTAATCTACTGAGAGAGCAAAGAAAGCAGTACATTTAAAAAAATGTATAAATATGTATATAAATCATGCCTCAAAAACAAATCAGCTGTTCTGTGACAATGGTTGCAGAGACAATAGAGAAGCAGCTGTTTCCCAAGGAATTCTTTCCCAGAGAATCCAATGAATTCCACACTGGGGAAAAAAATTTCCTTTCAAAGTACTTTTCCCCAGCATGCTTCTTTTGGTTTACATCTTTTGTATTAAAAAGGAAGGCAAATAACTCTTAAAACAGCTATCTTGTAACAAGTTTGATGCATTTCATTTCTTCTAACCAGCACATCACCTGGACTTAAATGTTGTTTTTTTTCATTTTCTCAGGAAAAGGTGGATATGGTAAAATTTATCCATGTTAGCATGCTACCATACCACATACAAACTTTCTAGGAAAAAACAATCAGTACTTCACTAAAACATCCTACTGTCAAGGCCAGCAAAAACATGCATGAATCTTTCCCATTACGTGAAAGAATATGCCTGTGTACAAAACAGTATAAGAAAATTACTGAAAATTAACAGTATTATTTTATATAGTGCAATGAGGTGCAGTTATTTTTATGGTGACCCCAGTACATTTCATGAAGTTAATGACAAAACTTTACAAATTATTTAATAAATAAATATATCGTATCTTTGCAACCTTAAGTGATGCTTGATTTTACAATTTATTTATTAAGCTTTTAGTTTTATGCAAAATATTTAAATAAATGACAAATTTAAGTTTACCATCTAGAATTTAAGAATGCCCATACTGCAATGATGTTCAAGGTTAGACTGATGGGAGGTTGTTTCACAATTATTTCACATGGTTCTCTCTGAAAATGAAAATGCAACGTTTTTAGCTCTACCTATGTTAGACAGCAGTTTTAAAAATAACTACTGAAATTACAAAATGCCATTCTTCTCTATTTTTCCTACTTTAGAAATAAAAATGGGCTCATATTATTAACATAAATCTGAACACAGCAGAGTTTGATCATGTGTGGTGAATGTTGCTGAGCTCTATACAGAGTATGAGGAATATACATGAATCACTGCTCTGGGTTCTTCACAGATTTGGTAGTTCTGTGACTGCATGAAAGGCTGAGGTACATATAAAAGGGTCTGCCCCTTCTGGATTTGATAACTTCAGAACTTGAAGATAGACAGAGATTCTTCTCCTCAGGGATGACTAAAGTTATACAATAGTTCGTGTTGGAATTAACCTTAAAGATCATCGAGTTCTTATACCTTCAACATCTCCAGCACTGTAGTTAACCCAGAATATAGCCACTTACCTTCTGCTGCAAGCTGTCAGCCCTCCTTTTATCTGTGTTTTAAACATTATACCTCCCATTCAGATCTCCTATCATAACTTGCATGCATGCCCAGTACTGTTAGAATCATCTGACAGGAAACAAACTGATGCAATTTTGACACAGTTGGTAGCAGATGTGAGGAAGTGGCAGCTTTAAGCTGGGCAACCTAAGAAGTTTTTGGAGCAAAGGTGGGACTGGCCAAGTACTTCAACATTCACCTGACTCCAGGCCTTCAGCCTCAGGTCCTATGGACAAGATTCGGGCCGCCTTCTGCACTAAAGACATGACCATGTGTAACCATTGGGAAGGAGTTAGCCAGATTTTCCTAAAGCAGCGCTTTTCAGCTGAAGATGAATCACTGTGGTTTGCATGGATTGAGGAGAATGTGAGAGAATACTATAAAAAGTAAATAAAACCATGAGCATTGCCATGAGTCTGTGCCTCCACTTAAAAGGTGGTGATTTGCAAAGGGAAAAAGTTAAATTCTTTTGAAAAATAATTTAACACCCAAATGGGCTCCAAACCTATTCCACAGTTATTTAAGTTCAGTGCCAAGAACAATGCACTCTGGAATGCTATAAAACAATCTGGCAAACTTTAAGACCTGGGCAAAATTGAATTGTCTTGTCTTTTCTGCATCACTGCGAGCATAAAAATAGCCCAGACAGACCACTTAGTTTTAACTATCATTATTAACACAGAAATGGAATTTCTTAAAAGGTTCATTAGACTTCCAGGGTGCTTTTTAGCCATGAAGCCTGACAGAAAACAGAAGTTTGCATCAGTTGGTGTCATGGAGATTGCATTATTCCCAACTCCCAGCAGAAGATGGTTTCCATACACCACATCGACACTGTCAATATCAATATGTACACACAGTGTAAATTATACTCACTTATCAGTAAAAGATAATTTTTTTCCATGCCTACATTTTGAATTCAATCTCCTCTAACTGAATCAATGAGTTGGAACTATTTTTTGCACACATTATGTATCAGATGCATGCTCATCCTGTTAATCTCTCTTGCAGCCAGTTTCATTTTTGCTGTGTTCTCATATCAATACTGTTTAAATCTCTTTCAACAGCAATGTTCTCTGCTTACCTATCCTACAGTATCCAAGGTATTTTCCTGTATCATCAGGAAGGCAGTCTAACACAACCACTGCATACTCATAGATGGAGAAGCCTCCGCTTGAGTTAGGATCATTCCAGAGTAGCTCATATTGCACAGACCATGTAGACTAGCAGATACAGACCCATGCTAAAATTGCCATGCATATACATCCTTTTGATAAGAACTAGGTATATTCTAAACCACATGATAGGCATCAAATAATCACAGAACAACACACTTCACATGCATATACCAAGCAACAAATCCTTAGACAGCTGATCTGCTGTGACCAGTGCTTTTACATATGACATGTTGAAGTACTTATAATAAGCATTTTCCTTTCATCTTTTGTTCATGCATACATTTCTCGAATGTATTTTGGGAGGAAACTAATCCTCATTTGCATCGGGTATATTATGAATATGTTCTGGAGTCAGCAACAGGATCAAAACTATATCTCCAAATATGCAGCTACTGTCTTCAGCTGGGGAATAATTTCCATTATATGTGTTCTCATTACATCAGCGGAGCATTTGTGCTTCCGAGCCCTTACTCCTGCTTTAGCCTGGTAGGATTTTTAATCAGAAAAACAAACATGGTGGACATGATTCATACTCTCACACATTCACTATAGGTGTGTTAATGAGAATGTTCTAGACGATGATGTACTCCACACCCTTTATTAGCAGGACCAGAGGACGTGGTTTTTCTGGAGAACGAATTGCTAGAACCTCTGACATGAGTCAGGTGAAGCAAACGGGAAGGAGATCCTGGTTCTTACACTCTTACTTAGCCACCTATCTATTTGTGGAGCGAAAGGATCAAGATGCGGAGTGGGGTGGGGCTGGGGTTGAACTAAGCATTCAGGCAGCGTCAAACCTTTCGGCTGCCCATAGTTTCCTCCCCTCTGCGACCTGTGAGACGCTTTGCATGTGACACTTGGCACATGCTGGCAGGATTCTGCCCACTGTCGGACTTGCAGGCTGCCGGCTGGGAGCTCCTCCCTTGCTCCCGCTGCGGGCACCCTGCGGTTGTGCTGCGCCGCGGCCTCCCCGTGCCCGGTGGCGGAATGGGGCGGGCGGCGGCGGGCGGCAGGTGCCGGGCGGCGGGCAGCTCGGCCCGCACCGCTAGGTGGCACGGCTGGGTCTCGCACGGCTCCCCCGTACCTGCGGCGCTGCCCGGCCCGGCCCGGCCCGGCCCGGCACACCCCGCCGCCGCCGGAGCCCCCCCGCCCCGTTAGACAGAGCGGAGCAGCGGGAGCCCCCCGCGCCTCCCGCCTCCCTGCGCTGCTAATGAGAGGAACGGCCGAGGGAGGGAGGCGCAAATCATCTTAAAAGAGAGGCAGAAAATGACCGCGGGCAGCCGCCACGAGGCGGGTTTTGTTCGGCCGCTCTGGCAGTAAACTCGTGTAATCTGCAGTCATTAGCATAATCTTCAAAGATCTTTAGGGGGATAATCTTTAAAATGCCTGGGGTGCTCGCTTGTGAGGCTCCTAAATAGGATATCGTCGGAGGGCCGGGGATACCCTTTGAGGTGTCTTTCTTGGGATTCGAGGGGTTCCTCTCCGCCTTCTGCTGTGGCGGACAATAATGTGATCTCCGCCTGGATGGGGGTCAGGAGAGCACTGCGGCGCTGAACACTCAGACCTACTCTCTGGCGGGCTTTTAATTTACGAGGGGGAGAGGCATATATTTTCCCTCGAAGTTTACTTTTCGTCAAGGGTAATTATCTGACTTGCATTTGAACTCTTCGGGGGACTAGAATGAGTTTTCAAGCATTCGATTTCCCTGCCTGAAATCTATAGCTCTTTTGTGTGAACCTCCAGAGCTCTGGAAATGAACAACCCAACCCGCGGTTTGCAGAAATGTTCATTGCAGCGAAGGGCGTGTTCGGAGAACACAAACAGCACCCATAGATAGTTGCCAAGGGCACCTAATACATCTTTGCATTACACCTTGAACCAGTTTGCCCATATCTCCGACTTTTTATTGCACGGATCATAAACGATTGTAAAGTCTGCAAATCTTTCATGAAATCCTGACAATTAATAGTTTAGCCAGGGAACCTCTAAAGAAACCAGTCTAATGCATCCCTTGAAAACCGTTCACAGCCGCGTGGTGCCGGCGTAATCTGACGATTCAGAGTTTTAAGAGGTTTACGGCTTTTCTTTTTCTTTTGAACAATGCACTTTCACTCTGTTTTTCGAAGCAACAAAACGCAGAAACCTTAGTACAGAATGCCAGGTGCTCTCTGATCAGAAGGAGGGGGAAAGGGCTCTGCTCAGCTTGAACGCTCGATACCAGAACCTGTAAAATTAGACTGCGCTTCCCATTTATGGTTTCAGGTAACCACATAAAACTATCTGTTTCTTTAAACCGGTTTGGTCCTGATCGTTTCCTGTATTGCGCTTTTAAAGGCAGGAGCACCCCCTGACCCCAAGTGACTATAGTTCCCGGCAGCCGTTTAGATGGTTTTTGAAGACACGTTGGGGTCCTTTATCAATTATTCGTGATAACAAAGGAAAGGCACTTGCCTCAAGAAGGGAAAGTTTTTCAAGGGAAGCTCCTGCGAGGAGAGAAGTGCCTAGTTCCCCATAAATGATTTACGAAGGACGGATCAGTAACAGGGAAAAAAGCAGCCCAGGGGAGGGAGAGAGTGCACACAAACAGTTGCTTCACCCGCAGGTTAATGATACCGGAACGAAGCGAGAGGAGACCGGGCGGGTTGCCGCGATGGGCGGCCGCCCGTTTCCGACCCCAGCCCCTGTCCCGCCGCCCGCAGAGGCAGCTCCGCCAGCTCCTCTTGTTTTCTCCCCGAATAAACTGCCTGGCGAGGGCTTGACAAACGCTGCTGGAAGCAGGTCGGGAAGGGCAGACCCTCGCAGATGTTGCCCTGCGGGAGCGTGCCGGGCTGCTCGCCCGGGGCGGGGGTCGCTGGCCCCGCTGGAACGAGGGGGCTATGCCGGCGGCCGCAGCCCCGCGGGCAGCCGCCCAGCAGCTGTCTGCGGACACAGCCAGAGGCAGCAAAGTGATTAGAGGGGCTTCTTCAAAATGGCACAGAGATCATACTGTCTGGGACATTCCCCTTGAGGTCAACGCTTGGATATATTCGTTATCTCCGCTGTAAAAGGCTTCGTGGGTTTTCTCCCCTCGGCACCGTATCCCAGCCCTGCTCCCCGGGGTGTAGTTAGGAGAGCAAAAGGGGCTTCTCCTGCCTCCTATGGCCCAGCTGGTGCTTTCGGAGATGCGGGGCAGAGGGATCTGGCCGCTGCCCTAGTGTCTTGGTGCTCCATCCTCAATAGAGGGAGGGACGACTGGAGGTGGCGGAAGCCCCCCACCCTTGAGGGAAGCGGGAAGGGCTCGGCCATGGGCGCTGGGGCAGTTTACAGCTACCGTGGCTCTTAGAGCGGTCGCATGATTTCATCGTGGACGTGCACGTGAAAATGCTGCTTCAGAAGTAGCACCGGCTGCGAGGTGTCCATCAAGGGACTCTGTGCCGCACCCCACTCTTCCTCAAAAACGTTGGTAACTGTAAGAGACGACCACTTAATAAAAACCATTTAAGGAAACGCCGAAGTTGAAATGAAAGCCACTAGTTATATTAAGGTTAAATCAAACGTGGCCTTATGTGATGAGAAATAGGCGCGAATATTCCCCTCACAGGAAAGAAATTCCATTTACTCTTCTGCAAGCTATTTGGTTTTGGAACAAAGCAGTACCCTTCCCACACAAAGAATAATAATAACGTTTGTATACGCTGAAGGGACTGGAATCAAAACGTCTTGACCCCCTCCTCTATCTCCCCCACCTCCCATCAAATCAACCCGCATCTGGATGCAAGTATAACTGAATACACTTGCCTCAGATGACCACACAGCTTTAGCGTGTTAACTTTATTCTAATTAAGACAGCAAAGAAACTCCGACACTTCCTCTTCATTCATCTAAGAAAACTGGTTATTAGCTCACGGCATATGCCCGAGATTCTCTGAAGAGAGGTAAAAAACAACCCTCACGTAAGTCATAGTCACTTTTTAAACCGGCTATTTGTGCCTGCGGATTGCTCCGAGGCGCGCTGGAGCCAGCAGCAGTAACGTTTATTTCACTGTCAGTGCTGCCCCTGCCTGCAGTATTTTATCTGCGGCAGGAGATGGGCAAGAACCCCTCAGAAACAAGTCTTCCTCGGCCACTTTTATTGGTCCTTTAAAAACCGCCTTTAAAATAACACCGGAGGGCTTTGGGTGTATTTACACCTTTCTTGTGGCTATCTGGACAATTATTTCCAGTGATTATTAATGTTTTGTAATGGGGAGGGGGGGGCATTGTCAAGCAAAATTATCTTTGCTCCTTTCAAGGGACAATCGAAAGCCCCCAGAAACTGGATCCAGAGTTTTCACGGGAAATTCTGGAAATGAGGAATTGGCCATCTTAACGAGATCCAACAGCATAGCAATGTACCGCTGGTAAGAAAGTAGAGGAAACCCGCTGATCTGCTCGCCGGGGAAACCAATCAATCACCGGCCGCTTTCAGAGACTGAAGGAAGAGAACATTTTTCATATTTATTTTTTTTCCAACCTCCTTCCTGTGTAGAGCCCGTGCAGTCCCTCTCCTGTGAGAGCGTCGTTAAATCACTGGCACGGGCGTGCGGGTGCGGATGTCAGGCGTGTTCACGCATCCACGGCGAGGCAGCCCCTTCTTACGGGTACTTTAGTCAGTGTTACACGGGAACTTGTGCCAAATACCCACCCTTCACGCTGCCGAGGAGGCCCCCACAGATGATGTGTGGAGTGGCAAGGCACCATCCTTCTTGAATTATTTCCTTTCTTCCTAATGCCTCTGTGAGTGTGAGCGGGTAGTAATAAGCAAGGCGTTAATTATTGTTTCGAGTTTGTGAATGTTCAATGTCTGAAAACAACGGCAATTTTTATTTTATAAACACTTCCTCGTGTCACGACCTTCCCAGCTCAACGAGGCCGGCGAAGTGTCTTTAGCGCAGGGAACCCAGAGCCTGCAGTGGATCCCCGTGTTTGATCCCATTTCTTTACATAGCCAAGCACTGAGCTAAAAAGAGAGGGCTTCTTTCCTCCCGTGACAGGCTCAGTGAAGACACCGGGAGAGCGGCACCGGGATGGGAACATTAGAAGCCGGGGTGCCCGCAAACGCCTGGCCACCCGGTACGGCGGGGTGCGGAGGGCCGCGGGCGGGTGCTGCGGGACGACCCCGGGACACGGGTCGCCGATCGCTCGGTCTCTGCGGAGCGCTGGGCTCGCCTAGCGGGGCAGAGCCGGGCGGCCCGGGGGACGTTTACCCCGCTCACAGAGGCAAGGGCGACCGGCGGGGTAGAGCCGCGGCAGCGGGGCACTGGCCGCTTTCCAGTCCTGGCGGCCGGGGGCGCTGCCGCGGAGCCGGCCGAGGGCACCGGGGCCGGGAGCCAAGGCCCGTGGCAGCCCCGCACTCCCGCCAGCCGCTCCCGGGCCCTGAGGGGAGCGGCGGGCCCGCCCGCCGGCGGGGCGCGGGCTGCGCAGGCCAGGGGCTGGCAGCGGCGGCAGCAGCAGCTTTCAGTTTTCATTGAGGCCGCTGGTTACTGTTTAACGTCCCCACCCACGTTTCAGTTTGTTTAGTAAATCGATCTGATGCTGGGGCTGAGGCTGCTGCCCTGTCGCCATTGAGCAAAGTTAATTCACCCCTACACATACTCTCCTCCTTCTCCTCCTTTCCCGCTTCGGCATATGGTGAGGACGTTGTCACCGCACCTAACAAGTCGCGCAGCCCAGCGCCGAGACGCCCGCGGGGAGCCGGGGGGTGCGGGGGAGGCAGGAGGCCCGGGGGATGCCGCCGGCCTGAGCTGCGACCGCGCCGTCGGAGGCCGAGGGACGGGGCGGCCCCGCCGGTAAGTTCGCGGGACGGCGGCCGCCCAGTGACACAGCCCGCGCCGCCCGCCGCGCCGCCGGGGCCGACGTGCGCGGCGGCACAGCTGGTGGCCGAAGGACAGCAGCCGGTCTGGGGGGATTTTGCGTTATTCTTTTTAAATTTTGATTCTTTTTTTTCCCCTGAATCGCCTGGTCACGTGTCCCTGTTATCGGCTCCAGGGGCGTTGCGGGGAAAGGCGCCGCACCGGGCGCAGCTCCGGGGCGGGGTGTGTGTGTATGTGTCCCCCAGATGCGTGCCCGTGTGTGCGTGTCCCCGTCCCGGCCGCTCTGCCCCTGCGCCGCGTCCGGCCGCGCCGCTGCCTGGCGCCGTGATGGCATTTGTGGCTCCTCAACAGCCAAGTCACGGCTTTGCACCGGGTTAAGGAACATTTTCTAAAAGGCTTTTCTGGTTTTGCCTCCCTTATTGATTTCTCCGCCCCCGCCCTCATGGTCACCTGTGCAACAGATGAATTGTTATTGTAGAGATTTGCTAGTAGTAGAGCACTTGGCCAGTGCTGGACGCCTTGTTAAAGAATCCCAAAATACTTAGAGGGAAAAAAATTCAAAGAGAAAAATTCAAACATGAAACAAGCAGAAGAATCAAAGGGTAAGTTTTGCAGGTGGATCCAGCTTTTACAGTGCTGCAGGTGCACTGTTTACAGGGTATCTTTGATGAAAGCGAACTTTCAGATGTCACACTTGTGAGTTGAACATCTGTTCCTGTACCCTGAAATGGGCAATATAGTCAAGCATTTTGGAGACAGTAGATTACAATGGTATCAGTAGTATAAAGCAACTTTATACATTTTTAACAGTGAATCCTATTCAATAGTAAACTATGTTAAATTGGACCTTCCTTTGTGTCGGCCTTGTAAAGTGCTGCACATGCTTTGATTTACTGTGCTTTTTTATCCGTGTTACATAGAAAGTGGAGTCACTTAACATAGCATCTCTGTTAATTGATGCTGAGTTCATTAAAACTGAGCTAGTGAATCAGACTTAGGATGCTTTCACAACCCTGAGTCTCTTGTGTGCTAAAAAACTATAAAGTGCTATGTCATTTCCCATATTCCTTAAGAAGTTCTTTCATCTTATATAGGAGGCATATTAAACATTTATATATATGCAGGTGTTTTTGAAATATGATGAACAGCATTTTTGTCATTTCATTGTTTTACTCTTTCATAGTCATATGGTAAAGGGAAAAAGGACAAAATGCTTTGTGGTAGTTCCCACTTCTCATTATCCTTCGGCTTCTGAAGTATTCAGAGTATTCAAAAAAGAATTTCGGAAGTACTATTTTCATTGTGCAGTACTTGGGTCCTGTACCCCTCTCTCCTGCTGAAAGACACCAAGCTGCCTTAGTCTCACTTTATACATGTATTAAAAAAAACTTAAACAAATAGGTGTCAGACAGGATCAGGATGCTGTTACATTGTTCATGATGTTACCTTTGACTTTTGCAACTCACACATTTGGACTCTTTTCCTGGAATGCAAACTTTGTGTTTCCTTAATGCAAAGCAAAGCTTTCTCTGCAACTTGCGTCATATAACAAGAGGAATATATGTTCCAAAAATTTTAGTACTTAGTTGCAGAAGTTTAAAACTAAAGCAATGCAGAGGTCCAGTCTGCATTTCCAAGATGGCTATTGTAAATACTCCTAGGCAGCATATTGGGAAAAGCTTCAGGTGGCATGGAGCTATCTTTGCCATCCCTACTGCCTCCTACCATGGAGGTACAATGAGGAAAATGGGTTTCTTGTGGTCCAGCTACAATGGCCAGATCCTTGGATGGCCAAGTGGTGTTTACTTCTAATTTGTGCACAGAATTAAATTATCACTAAGCCAATTCTAACAGAAGTTACATAAGCATGTCTTTACTGCTCCCTTCCCTCAAGATAATGGTCCAGGATTGCTTGCCCAGGTTTGAATCTCTGAATCAAATCTGTTTGAGTCTGCTCAGTTTCCCAAAACCTACAGTAGTGCAAGAACAGAACTCAGTCCTTAAGCTGGACATGGCTTTGGTTTCAAACTTCATGGCAGACTTTATGTCAGGGGCATATGGACTCCATACTGTAAGAAGTTGCCTGTCTGTTAAGCCTGTGGTGGGAGAACGGGGTCTAGTGTTATCAGTGTTATCTGCAGACCTGCATTATGTACATCAATCACCACTGGCTATGAGAAAGAAAACATTACTTCAAACAATTCAATTCTTGGCAGGTCATTAATTAAAAGATACTTCCTTAAAAAAAATTAAATTCAAAACTAGCAATATGGCAACCCATATGATAGAAAAAAACATCAATTTTTTGTTGGTTTTTGGTTCATTTGGGAATTTAATAGATTACAACAAACAATAATTCATGACTGACTTAAAACTGCATTACTGGTGTTAGGGGTGTTCTGAGCTGAGCAGATTGTGCTTTTGAATCTGTCAAATAGCAGAGGCAAGGTACTCCGTGTCTTAATTGTTAAATGAACTATTTCAGTGCAGGGATCTCTATGCCTCACTTCGCAGTGGTTTCAAAGACCCATTTATTGCTTGTGAGCTTCAAATATTACCTGTTTTGTTTGTTTTTTTGTTTTTTTTTTTCATTTGATGAAGTTGTTTAGCTCTTCAGAAGGTCTCCACTCTCAAACACAAACTCTCTGTGTTTGAGAATTAGTATTAAGCCTGAAAATCAGTTTGATTTGTCTGTGTTGTGTCATGTGGACAGGAGGTATGTTTTATTGGGTAACTGCATTACTCTGATATGATAGATTTTTAACGTAGAGTGCTTTAGAATATAAAGAAAGGTTTTATTTGTCTGGTAAATAGTTATCTGTTGTACATGGTAGCATGTCCTGTAATACATTAAGTTTCTCAGTGAAAGTATTGCTGCAACATAAAAGAATGTAAGGTTAAGGGAAAGCATGGCTCTCAGTTTTTAATGTATCAATGAATGATGCATTATGTACATATCATTATGAGGAAATAAGAAACATGCATTTTTAACAGATTAAGATGTTTGAAGGTGTTACAACAGCTTTGATTGAATCAAATATTTTTCATTTCAAATTCTCAATTTTAAAACAGCACACCCTAAAAATCAGGTCAGAATGGTGTGTGTAATGTCAGAAGTGAGATCTATCAAACTGAAACAACATTTTCAAACCTTTCTCAATTGTCAATTTAAGTTAATTGAAAATGAAAGGTCTCGCTTTCAGGATTGGGCCATTTAAATAGAAGCCTGCTGCTTTCATTTTGTAGAAGGGCAATCTCCCTCCACATACGTGTTTTTAAAAGGTTCATTCATAATTCTCCCTTCACACTTCTATTGGAAATGACAGAATTCATTATTTTGAGTTCTTGAACTATTTTTCTGCAACTTGGGTGATGAATTGTATGAGATCTAGTTCATAACGTGGCATGGCAACCCACAAGATTTAAAATTCTCAAGGCTCGATTTGTCTCTTTCTGGCATTTGGCTGGCACAGCCGAGGGAAGCTTCCGTGTGCATCTTCTGCCTCTTATAGAGCAGGAGGTTGGGATTTTTTTATTTAATACTGATCAAGGAAAAAAACTCACACTCTTGCTTGGTAATTCACTAGAGGTATCCAGGCAACAGGGACATACATTACAGTCAGCAGTATACAAGGCGCTGTGAGAATTTTCCTTGCCTCCTCTTTATCTGGGAATCCAACTGCAATACACCTACACAAACAGCACTGTTTCCACTGTCTATTTCTAATGTGTAGTTTGTTTGTAGACTTCTGGGGGTTTTATTTATATTTAGCTGTCTGATGGAAGAGGATTTCTTGATATGTATCTGTTCTTGCCTAAATAAAAAATTTGGCTCAGGTGGGAGAGTGGGACAGAGACTCCATGAAATGACAAATGCAACTCAGCTTGCAATTGATGGTGCATCTGTGGGAGTGTTGCAATGAGAATCCTCTTTTTCAGGGTAATTTTGTCTGAGATTACTAGGCTACCCCAGCCTGGATTGGACTTGATGGAGACAGTAGCAGTGTCACCAGTTACCTGCTAACCAAAATAGGCCTCGCTGGCAGAGTTGTGGTGATTGAATTTCCCTTTTTTTTTTTTTTTTTTTTGTTAAATAAAGATATTTTCATTAACTGCTGATGTGTATCAACAGTCGGCACTGAGTGGGACCAGTTCATACTATCAGAGCTGGCCCAGATGCTTGAAGATTTCTGACTACAATGACCCAGTTGATCATATATCTTAAACCCATTTTGGACCTCTGCAGCTACAGTTTGTTTGCTTGTTTCTTTCTTTGTAAATTGAAGACTGTTATGAGAAAGATGATTCTTATTGATACCACCTGTTTCAGAATCATACCCCAAAGTGTCTTATGCCCTCCAGGATGATAATATTTATCTCTCTTGCAAGGAAATGCCAGACTGACATTAGCTGACAAAATTGCCTCAGTAAAGGTCTAGAGACTACTCAGACATACTAGACAGAAAAGAGATGGTGACATGGTGACCATGCTGTATTGTACATTAATACTCAATCCCTGTCCTCTCTTGGTCCCTAACAGGTTAGTTTATACCTGCTGTTGTAGTTAAAAGGATAAAATTTTTCGGGAAATAATTTAACAATTTGTACACCAAATTGTTAAATACTTCAGCTGCTTACTGCTGCCTACTCCCAGCTGCCAAACAACTTGAAAACAGTATTTTCTGCTGGACTGTTTGGTAGGCTTGCAATGGCCCTGTTCAGTGGGATAGAGATCCCATACATTGGGTGCATGGGGAGTTTTACATGCTTTCTGGGCAGTTACCCTTTGATTCATATTGCCTCTTTTGTCCTCACAAAAATGGAAGTAGGTTTTTTCTTAAAAAGGAGAAAACAATGCAGAGCTTTTAATACTAGTTCTGATTTTGGTGCTAGGCATTATCTACATAATAGGCATGTATTATCCGTATGTAATATTTCTTGCCTTTTGGAAGAACAGTGATATTTCTGACTTTCATCTCCAAATCCAAAGCATTTTCAAAAGATTTACATTTTTAAAGAGGTTATAATGTCTTCCAACCCTCTTGTCTCTGGTGATGTTTTAGAGTGTCTTACCTTATTGCTTTTAACTTTCTTCTTTTTTTTTTTTTTCTTTTTTTTTTTTTGGTATTTTTATCTGACTATCTGGGCTTCGGTAACTATATTAATATTGAACATGCAATTTTAACTAGGGTTTTAGGGAGACTTAGGGGCAATGCTTTTTAATTTACTTCAGTTTTGATCTGCCAGCACTTAAGCAGACATAAGTTTAAGGTAAAACTTTACATTTGATCATAGGAATATTAATAACTTTGGCTATGATAGTAAGAGGGAAAGAATGCAGAGAAAGGCAGTCAGGTTTATTATGAGATTTATCTTGTTATGCTTAATTTCAGGCTCTTCTAGATAAGTTACAGCAATACAAACTAGTCCCTTTAAGGGTTTGGTTCTGACACCCAATCTTGTATGGAAAAGTAGATCATTATATCGTCAACAAAACACTATCTTCAAAAATCAAAATAAAAAATAAAAATTAAATAAAAGGAAATTTTGCTTGGAATTTCCCCCAAAGAGCAAAAAGTAGCTTTAGGAGTAGCAGGAAGAAGTTTAAGAAAAAATGCAAAATTCATTAAGCTAGTTGCAGGTGTAATAGGTTAGGGCTGTGA
Organism: Lonchura striata; assembly: GCF_050655825.1. NCBI lineage: Eukaryota > Metazoa > Chordata > Aves > Passeriformes > Estrildidae > Lonchura > Lonchura striata. The sequence continues at coordinate 126,113,308 of NC_140704.1, forward strand.
ATGGATTTTGTTTCTTTGTTTATTATGACTTTTTTAGTTTAAAAGAACATATCTCAAACAAAAGCTACTTTACAGGGTCTGTATCTTCTTAGCTATTGTCATTTAGCATTCAGAGTAAAACCGAAGTAGTATGAACCAAAGCCCCAGTGCCCTGGACTTTACCATCTGTACTGCATTTAAAAATGCGGGCACATTCTATACTTTGGGGCACACAAGGCTGGTTTGAGCCTTTGGGTTAATTTAAGGTCCATTTTAGCCAGATTTTTCAGGTTTCCTTCAGATGCCTTTGTTTGCACGTATGTAAGAGCTAAGAAGAAAGCATGCAAGTTCCTTGGCGCAGGCTGATGCAATTTTGCTTCCATTTTCTGGCTTTCCCGAAACAACCAAGGCAGTGTAAGGCATTAGCACCGCTGGCTTCTCCACTTAAGCTCTCACCTGGCCTAAAGGTGATTGTCCCTATAACAAAGCTGCCAGCATTACTACATACGTTTGGCCCCAGTGGAGATGGTTGCTTCAATGGCCAAATACAGGCGGACGCGTGTTGATCAAGTTCATGTTGAACTTGCACAGCTGAGGTCTGCGTGTATGCCCGCCTGTGCTGGCACCGCTGAAAAGAAGAGTCAGTCAACAAAATATGTAATTTCTTTTCTTGCTAAAACAAGTAGGCTGACTGGTAGATATATAATTGAAGGGGCATTTGTCTGCTCAAAAATTTATGGAGGACAACTCATTTCACATGTTTAACATGTTGTTGATGTTTTAGAGGTAAATAGAAGAACAAGCAACTCCGCTAATGTAATCTTTCTGATATCAAATCTATAGAGATCTTTTAAATAATGGAGCAAAACTTGGAAACTTTCAATTCATAGGCTTACATTTGAAGGGCAAGGAAATGTTAAGCAGTTTGCATGCTCTGGATGAGAAAGGGATTCAAATGTTAACATAAATTTTACCATGAGTTTTGTTAGTGCAGAATTTAATAGTGAAGTTTTTATCTTATTTTAATCTAGTAGGTCAAGTAATTTATTTCCCAAGATGAATTTGAAGCTGAAAGAGGGCAGAAAATGAAAGACATTCTCAATAATTCCCAAGATTCTGTGGTTTCAGAGTGCATAAAGGACTATCTTGAAATTAAGATAAATATATGCATTGCAAAAACCTTGGCAGGTAGAAAATGAACACAACTTTGAATGGCCTGAAGAAAATATCTATGAGACTGCAGCAAAATTTTTAACCCTTTATGGTCAGTGTTCATATGCATCTCGTAGCTTTGACTTTGTAGGTCAGAGCTCTTGCTTTCTCTGAAAGGATGAAAAGCATTGTGAGCAGTCCAAGCAAACAAACTGCTTTTTATACCTTGGCTGTATGGTGAAGGTCATGAAGAAAAAACTCTCTTGGTACATAAGTATTTTGTTAGCTGGACACAGTTTAATAGTTGTAGGGAGGCTACTGTATAGAATTTAACTGCTTATCAAACATAGAAAGGCAGCATGCAGTTGGAAGTTCCTATGAAAACAGCTTCTTTTTTCTGCCTTTTCTGGTAATTAAAGGAGGTCAAAGTAATAGAGTTGTATTTTCCAGTTTAAGAGCTCTGCTCTACCTCAGACAAGTACAACTAGAAGCGGAAACTTTGGGCAACATGGTGTAGAAATCTGGAAAATGGATTGTGTGGTGCATTCTCCACAAAAGGATACATCTGCTTGCTACAAGTGTAGCTTGTAATACTGGAAAATCAAAGATACCTAGTCTTAGCTAGGTAAAGAATTTAACATATCCTGTAATCCTTGATAAGTCAAAAGATTTTTTTTTTCAAATATGAAGAAAAATTTATGGTTTGCTAGTTGCTCCTATTTACAGGACTCCCTTTATTTCAGCTTCTGTGCTTTCCCATTTACAGTTTTGAATTGGTTTTCCAAAGACCACAAACATCCTCATGTTTCTTTCCTTCTCTGTGTCCTGATCTAAAATTACTGAATTCAGATTTCTGCATCGTTTTTGTTTGGACCCAGTGCTGGCTTTTTGTGGTGACCCTAACCCTAGAGTCTGTGTAGTTATACTAGAACTGTAAGAGGAGCTTGTGTACATACAAGGGTATCTTCATGCTGGGAATGCTGGAAGTTACTTATAGTGTGTCTTTACATTTTTAGATACAGCATTTGGAGATATACATATATTTTCTATATCTGTGAATCATACAAGTCTGAAAATTGCTTGCCTTCTTGCTCTGATACAAAACATGCAATTCTCTTATTAGTATGTGACATAGTTAGATTCCTGTTGAAAATCAATAACCTTCCCATAAAGCAAGTCTTACATCCTTTCTTAAATTCATTTAGAATCATTTTGTATGCCTCATTAGCCTTGTAATTTAAGAAAGAATAAAAGAAAAAGAAAACAAACCAGCCACCTAATATTAAACAGTGTATGTAATTTAATTTTTCCGACCAGGGGGGATGTTTATGACACTAAATATATCTGCTGGTCTATAAATATCTGTGTTTATAGTGGAACAGAACAGTGATTCTCAAACGGTGCTCTATCAGACTCTTAATGATAATACACAATGTGCTGTAGGTAGTATTATGTCACTGCTACCTCTCTTTTTTCTTTCCTCTGCTACATTGCTTTCATGGAAACTAAATGTACCAGATGAAATACATTATTAAATATTCTGTGCAATCACCCATTAGAAAGAAGATGGTCAATACAAGAATTGTTTTAAAGACAGACCCTATACTTAAGCGCCATCAACATTTAAAGCAAAAGGTGTTAAGTTTGTGAAAGGAAGATACTTTACAACACAAAAAAAATTCTATGGTTTCTATGTAAAACTCAGAGTGAGTGTATTTGAAATGCCTTGAGAAGATTATGGTGTGAGAAAGAGTCTGTAGCTTTTATACATATTCCTTGTAGTATTCCCATGGAAATTACACCAAATTAAAGAAATGAGATGGGGCTGATGATGGCTTACAGAAAAAAAAATCCCAAAGAAAGATAGGCATTATTTAAATCTCATATGTAATGAATGTGGGAAAAAATAAGAAATGCTTTGTTTATTCCAGTGACACCTACTTTATTGAGTGGTAAAATGTGCCGCAATGCCAAAGCAGATGCAGCTGTAGTAGATGTAGCTGTAAGAAAAAAAAATGCAAAGCATTTAACAGCTGCTTCATTAAACAATTCTTTGCTTTTATAAAGGAGATGCACTTTATATATTTATATTATTTACATTTATATTTATATTATTTATATTTATATTTATATTTATATTTATATTTATATTTATATTTATATTTATATTTATATTATTTTTTATATCTATATCTATATTTATATTTATTGTTATATTTATTTATGTTTATTTTCTACATGCAGTTAGTATTGAGAAATTTGGAATTAAGCAAACTCTTTGCATATTTAAATCCATCTGTTAAGAATAGTCTACAACAAAACAAAGGCAAAACCAATGAATATTTCTATAGTTTGGTTGTTTTTTTGCTGTGTATGTGTGTGTGTGTGTGTGTTTTGGCTTTTTAAACAGATCCTTAAATTATTATTTAAATTTAGAAGAAAATTTTTACTAATTTAAATTTTTGTGTAGTCTAGGTCTTGACCAATGCATTTTTCAGTTTGTAGGAACTTTACTTGTAACACTTTGGAATGATGCCGCACATGTGAGAACCTTACTGCAGACTGTTTCTTAAACAGAACATTAAGGTTTAGTAGCTACATTAAGAAACATTGTTGGTTGTAATGACGGAAAGAATCACATTCATTTTGAATTCCCTGAGGAATTTATTCATCCCCGTTGACTGAGGCTTGATACCTGTTCAGTCTATATTGTTACCTATGTCAAATTAATTAATTCCAGATTCCTATGTGTATCACAAATATGTACATTTTTATTTAAGCAAAATTGTTGATTTTTTAACCTCTGTGAAGTTAAATCTTGACTTTTCTCACTATATATATTTCTCCCATTTTTAGTATAGCTGTGCAGCTCCATCAGAATTGCCTTGCCCTCACAGAAAGAAAATAAGTGTTTGCAAGGTTATTTATAGGCATGAGTATTAACAAGTAAGAATAGTGGGCAGAGGTATTTTTTTCCATAGAAGGGCTGATTGTATATTCCTTGTGCATATATTTGGGAGCTGGTATGGCTTTTTTTTCTCTTTACTTTTCTTTGTATTTCAAGTAGCCCACCAGTTTTTGCTAAAGATGCAAGGAGAGCAGCTGCCAGGATATTAAATGTAGTTTGGTTGGACAGTCACAGCATAAAAAATGTGGCATACCATGTTCTTATTGCATTACTGTAGATTTCTACAAGCAAATTCTTTGGAGAGAGAGGGGGTTAATCTTGGAGGAAATTTATTCTTCTTGTTGTAACTTACTCTTGAGTGAGGAGCAGGAATACCATTCTATGTGTTAGGGCATACATTACAGTCTGTACATCTCTAGGACTGGAAAGTTTGGCTTTAGGGCAGAAAGAGACATAGCTGAACTAAAAACTGGTGAAAGTCAAGGTGAAGAATTTGGTAAAGATGTTTATAGCAGAGGTTGTAAAGCTCTGCTCTCCCTCCAAACTCAGGTTTTTAAGGGATGAAATGAAGTAACTGACCTCCAGTACCTGGAGTTGCTGTGGCCAGGAAGATCACAGCTCAGGCATTAGTCATAGGAGCTAATGGACATGGTTGGACTTCCAGGTGGAACTATCTTTAAAAAGGGACAAGGTCAGCAAAAATTTCCATTGCTGGGTCTCAGATTCTGAGTAATCTGTTGTCCACAAAGTCCTTGGAGAAAAAGAGCACACTCTGGCTTTGTGGCAAAGGAATTTTTATATACAGAGAATCAGCAAGCAGTTTGCAAGCAGAGGAGAAAAACTGGATTGATGCTGAAACTATGAAATATGGAATCAGTTGAGAAAGAGTACAGAGAAGGGGCAAAAAAAGAGGTGCTTGCTTTAGGCATATCTCAGGTTGCAGTGTTGTAAGCCAAGAGGAAACACGGAACTTGAAAAACAGGGGCAAAAAGAAGGAGGTATGTTCATAGGTGCTAAAGTATCTAAAAATAAGCATTGCTGGAGCTGGTGTGGTGGTTAGAATTATAGAACCTGACGACCTCAGGTTCAGGGATTAGGGCAGTATTAATGTGATGATCTGGGAGAGAAGACAGAGAGCTCAGAACAGCCTTGTAGTTCACAAGGGAAAGATTCTCTGCTTAGACAAAAAAAAAAAATTGAGACAAGAAAAATGAGCAAAAATAGTAGTAATAGATTTATATTACAAAGAAAGTGGGAGAGTTGAGGAATTAGAGAGTAATGTGTATGTATTACAAGGCATGTATACATATACCTGTTAGAAGCTCATTGTTAATATATTGCAGTTGGTCAAGTTCTTTAATGTCTCTTTCTTCTACACCAAATGCACTATGAAATCACTTTGGCATAAACATGATAAGAAAAAGGTAAGCCAAAGTTAAGAGCTGAAGTGAAAAATAGCTTGATTAATAACATTTCCAATTTGCAGCTGAATAAAGAATTCTAAGTACAAGTTTTTAACAAAATGAAACTATTTTAATAGTTTAACAGAGATGCCAGAACATCAGCATCAATATACTATTACTAGTACATCACTCCTGTCATGCGGCATGTGCGAATATTTGCATCAGTTCTGCACAGTCTGTTGTGGATCGTTCTGCTGACCAAACTAAAGTTAATTAAATTACATCAATTTAAGAATTACTGTAATAAAAGGTAAAATGAATTCTATCATTTTCATTTAACATGTTTTCATTGTGTGACAGTAATTTTTAAATTTAGTGCTAACTCCCTTTACATGTTACTTGATTGAAGCAATTTTATGGGCTTGCCTAGCTTGTACCTTAACAATGGAACAGTATGGATACAGACAATTGCTTGTTCTTGACTGCAGAAAGTACTTAAAGCCACCATTATATGAAGAAGTTTTCTACAGTAGAGAATCTTAATTGGTTCTTTGCTCAATCCTTTCAACTCACAGGTTCACATGCAGTTGCTTAATTCCAGCATGTATAAATACCTGCTACATAAATACTTAACTTTTGGTGTTTTCCCGATGTGGGTTTGAAAGAAAAGCTTTGTAATCCAGTCCTATGAGTTACAGGTATTACAGTTTACTTGGGGAAGCTAGTATACTGCATTCTTTGTAAAGCTGTTAAAGTCATATCAAGAGAAGAAAAATAATGCATAGACTTGGAAATTAAAAAGCTTTTATTAGATCATTAAAAAATGCAATAAATTTTGAAACAAAAAAAAATTTGTTCTTCTCTAAGAGTTGTTTCAGCTGTGAGATCCTCTGCAGTGCAGTCGTCTGTGCTAAGGTATATATAATATAAACATAAAGGTTTATCATACCTTCCTGGTCATTTGAACTGTGCTGAGAGAAAATTCAGATGAGCAAAAAGGATTTCTAGGTGTTGCTATTAAAGCAAGTAATTACTATTTATAGTAATTATAGTTTAGCAGCAGTAATTCCACTAAATGTGCAACAGTCTGTGTCCCCATTTATTTGAATGATAAAATTTCAGATGTTTGTATTTCATCTGGAAATCACTTAAAATCAAGAAGCGTATTTTAGCCAAATAAGCAATTGACACTCCGATGTGCCTGGAAGGAGGTCTTGGTTTTTATTAACGCTTTCTCATTTGGCAACAAAAGAAGTGATAGTGTCTTCTTGGGTTTACTTGATGAAGCAAAATAACTTCTCAGATCTTGTGAGAATAGGGTCCATAGGATTGGTTGTGGTCCACTTTCTCATTTGTGCTTTTTTTCTTTTTCATTTTGTTTGAGATTAAATTTGAGAGAGAGCTTTGTTCCGGACAGTAGTTTATGGCAGTGGGCTGAAGAGATGAGATTTCACTGAATCATAGAAAGAATACACAAAGAGAAAATATGTGAAAATTGAAATGACAAGGTAGAGTAGCTTGGTTGTTGAGGTAGATAAAAATAACTAGGTTCTCAGGGAAATGAGGTGGGGATTTTTTTTCCTGAACTAGATTTACTTTGAACAAGAGCAGTTGAGATGGAAAACCTAGACACCATAAAAACTTGATAGAAACAAAACAAAAAAAAGACCCAAAAAAACCCACCCTGCTTTTTCTTCTAACTTTGTGTTTTACTATCTGTGTGATCCCAAAGAAAGCAAACTAGAGTCCATCTTCTGTCAATGTAATGCATCTAAAGGACTAATAAATGGGTTTAATTAGAGTGGATTTCTTTTTCCTTTATTTACTATGCAACATTGCTGTTGGAGCACCCTCAGATTTTGAAATATACAGGAAAATCTGTGTGTTCTGTCAGTTGTTTTTCTGTTTTGTTTTAAAAGCTAGAATAATAGTATATTTATTTTACTTCCTTTAGAAACACTTGGGCAAGTTGTGACTGATTTAAGACATGGGAAATACACCTTTATGAATAGAATAATAAAGTCGGCTTGATGCCATCATACTGCAGTACTGACAAAGATGGGCTGGTTGGAATTCAAAAAGCCTGGGTTGTTAACAGGGCTCTACAATTTCCAAACAACTATCCCTTCCTCTCTCATGAGGCTATAAGAGAGAGAATTATTTTGCTTTTGATTAATAAGGAGTTAATTTTAGGAAAACTTCTTTAACTGTTTTAAAAAGTCTCCTAGAGAAAGCAGCCTTCACCAGTCTTGGTGGCATACACAGGAATTTGCTGCACCCTAGGAATGTGGAGCTTTGTAGTGAGAGGAACAAGCTGGAGCTAAGCCCTAAGCAGGACAGTGTTTCCAACTTTTTTATCTTTTGATTATAGTACCTGAAAAAAAAAATCCATTGCAGTCAAATCTCATTGACTATGAACATGCAGGGACTGTAGCATATTTGTCAGTTTTTGCCAGTTTACTAAGGTTTTCTGCAGAAATGTGGACTCTCATATTTGTTTGTTTGCTTTTCAATTTCTGTTACTTCCACTAGATTTCTATGGAGTATTGCTTGCAGCTACTCTGGATAATTATTTTTCACTCTACCAAAATTATCAGTCTGGCACAAAATAGCCACTTTCTCATCCAAACACTTTCAGCTACCAATTACTTCACCAGCGAGGAATGCTTGTGTAATGTGACTGCATAGAGCTCTTAACTTCTGCATAAGCAAATGGTGACAACTTACACTGTAGTTTCACTCTGCTGTTTTGCTGCTGGATAGTCTTATGCTGTTAGTTGCCTTAATTGAGGAGTATTTATAGAGCTATACAGAAATACATCATGGGACAGTTTAAAAGTCAGTAATTTAGTTTGCTGACTTCTAACTTTCCCTGTATCTGAGGTTCAGAGCAGACCCCAAACCGATCTGCACCACTGCTGTGTTTTTTCATGTATTACTGTGATGCTTGTTGGCCTCACAAGGCCGAATGCCATTTGCTACCACAGTTAAAAGGTAGCCTTTGCTCTAGGATTTTTAATACTTTCTAAAGTATGATCACAAAAGTTAGTATTTCTACCACAGACCTGACTTACACAGCCCTCAGTGTTCTTTATTTGCCAAAATAAATTGGCTTCATTGTCCACAAGTGGAATTTTCTATCAAAGTCATGTTAGATTTTGAAAAACAATTTATTCCATTCTCTTTTATTTTGTCCGGTTGACAATTTGTAAAGGAGGAAGAACTTTTAACTCTTTGAAAGTATTTTAATTTGCTGTTGTTTTTGTAACATTCCACACTTTTTTTTTTTTATTTTTTTGTGTATGTGTATATGTGCAAAAATAATTAGCTTTGAAACCTTTGAAAGTGCTAGTGCCTCTGTGTTGGGAAAGTTAACAGCTAGATGTTTGGAGGTGTTAAATAAATGTATAAAACAAGGGTAATTCATACACTTGACAAACAATGCACTGTAATTGAGACCTACTATATCTGATGTTTCTATAATAAACAGGCCAAACATTGAAATAATGTAAAATGAGATTTTTTATTTGATGATGACATTTTATCAGTCTTGTTCTCCTCACACTTTTTGCTGCCACCGGCTGAGGTGGGTTTTTGTTTGATGTTTATACGTGACCCAATGGAACTTTGCTGTAAGTGATTCCTTTGAGTCCTCTGGGGACATCTGGTTATTTGTTAAACAACTAACTGGGACTGCCAAGTTCCTTCCTTAAAAAACAATGGAGTTAATTAGTCACTAAAGTTAGAGCAAGACAGTGATGAGACATACTTGATATGAGTGAGCAGAAGGACTGTCCTACGAGATGGAGAAGTTGACTAGAACAATACTTTCATTAATTTCATATTCTCATTCTTATGCAATATAAACGCCATAATTACAAATAGCTCTAGTACTTTCTGTAAGTCTTCTTGCCTTCCTGGTCATTTGAACTGTTAAATGGATGAGAGAAAACTCAGATGAGCACAAAGGATTTCTAGATCTTGCTGTTAGAGCAAATAATTACTATTTACAGTCATCATAGTTTAGCAACAGTAATTTATTTGAATGATAAAATTTCAGCTGCTTGTATTTCATCTGGAAATCACTTAAAATCAAGAAGTTTATTTTAGTGAAATCAGCAATTAGCATTGATACTCAAATGTGCCTGGAAGGAGGTCTTGTTTTTATAACACTTTCTCATTTGGCAACAAAAGACGCAATAGGGTCTTTTCAGTTTTACTTGATGAAGCAAAGGAGAACACTGCTGCAGTTCAGGTTGCACTGAGGAAACTGAAAGTAACTGCCATGGTAGTTTCAAAGACAGCATGTAGGATCATTGGGAGGTACTGGTGAAGAATCATGACAGTGCTGGTAAGCCTACTTTTATTTAATCACAAATAGCAGGTAATAAATTAGACCAGAATGGTATTTTCAGTCATTGATCACCACCACAAATGCATATCAACTACTTTTTATGAAGTATCTTCTGTTGTGTGTCAGAGTTAAAGCTTTTGAAAGTAGAATGTTCCTCCTTGGTTCAGTGACAAGCCTGTCCAATATTTCAACTTAATTTTCTATGTATATGTATACATATGCATATATACATATATTTTATGGGTGAATATATGTATTATATTACATATTTCATAAGGATTGCCACATTTTAGGAGGATTGAATATGTAGTGGTCATTATTCAATAGTGAAGGAAGATGCAGCCCTTGCCCACAAAACACTTGATGAATGTCTTTGGCTAAATTGAGAAATTAAGTTGTTTTCTACAGTTAGCTGGTCTTTACTCTTATCAAAACTGTGGGGCTTTCCAATGTCAGGACACTTGGTGGGTGGATACTTCTCAGAAAAACAGAAGACTTATCAATGTTTGCTTAGGATCTATTGCATTCTCAGCCATAAAAGTAGCTATGCTGTCTATAGCACTCATAAATTTTCACCTAGTCAAGGCTACTGTCTCTTTCGTCATACAAGGTTGTGTTTTAAAAAATGAGCATAAATGTTTTTCATTTAAAATGAGTATCAAGTAATTACAATCTCAAAATACCTGACTTCTTCACTGCTGGTTTTGAAAAGTGACACCACAATTCAGTTTGCAAAATCATCTAATTGCTTATTAGCCCTGCCACTAAAATCTCTTTACCCTTACAAGGCAAGTATATTCTCAGAAACATTCTCACCAGAGGGCACTGTTACACACATTCTTACAGATCATTTTCTGCTGGTGAAAATAATGTCTGGTCCTGCAAAAAAATGGCATGTTGATGTTACATTTGGATGCACATTTTTCATAGGGGAGCTCTTGCTAATAAGGTAGTTTGAACTGGTTTAGTCTCTGTATCTAGTTAAACTACATTTTTCCTATTGAGAAGTGGCTGTTGCTTCCAAAGATAAAATTTTTGAAGAGGGCCCATCTTTATGTGTGTAAATTAACCACATTGTTTCAAACTCAATGAAGTTTATAAAAAACTGATTCTAAACAGTCCTGAATCTTTAGATTTACACAGAAACAGTAGCAGAAGGGCAAAGACATTTGTCTTGTTCCTATGGATCACAGCAAGAGTGCACACTGCATAAGAGTCACTGGGCTCAAGGATAGAGATGTGTTATTGCCTCAGTGAACGTCCTTGTGGTGTGTGCTCTGTGTGTCCTGTTCTCTGATTGCCTTGCCTTGGGAGAGCAGGCAAAGACCATAGCTCTTCTCCTTCCCACAGGGTTAATGAGAGGGAAGCAAAGCTGCTGGTGCCCTTCTGAACCTCATCCCAATGCAAGATGTAGTAAAGTTGGGGTATGTCAGGCTCAGGACCTTTCAGTACTTTCTGGTTGTGGTTTTAGACATTGTCACTATGTAGTTAATGTTCCAAGAAGCCTTTGGCAAATTTCCGCAAAAAAGCATGTAAGGAAACAAAGCTACCATGAGTTAAGATGGAAGATTTTTCCTGGATTAATGATTGTTTAATAGAAAACAAAGGGCAGGGCTAGGATTAGGCTTAAAGTTAGTTTTGTACTGAAAGGAAATTGCTAATGAAGTCACACATAGATTTGTCCAGACAGACAGATATTCCTAGGACTTCTGTTGTTCAATATATCCATGAGGACTTACAGAAAGGAATTGATTAATGAGGTTGCAAAGTCATTGTTGCAGACCCACTGCTTCAGAGTACATCTATCACGTTCCCACATCTTAGGTATTGATAAACCACTTAAAAAGTTAAAAGAGAGGTTGCAAAGTTATGCCACACTTTAGTGTCAGTCAAGATGGCAGCCATCACAGTGATACTGGATAAGAGAGGATACTCTTTCAATTCTTTGGACTTGAACAGATGCTTTAGCTCTTTTGTCCACAAACTGTGGTGAACTGCAAATCCTGGTAAAACAGATGTGTTAAAACAGCCAAACAACACTGCGTTTGTGGGTCTTCTAGGCATGTCTCTTTCTTTTCCATTAAGTGTTTTGTAATTTCTGCTGATTTTTCTGCAAGCCCCTTTGATTATACTTAGTGCAGCCTTGATGCAGCATGCTTGAATTGCTGTATCAGTGCGATTTGCTAAAATAAGTCACACATGAATTGTAGGCCATTATTTATCATTAACTCATCTAGAGTTTCATGGCAAAGTGCTATGTATAATGTGTTTTCTCAATTGTGACTGGCTATGTTGCTTTAGTATATCAGAATATAGCTGATAGTAGAGTCACATAGAGTTTAGATATATAGAAACCAGTTTTGAGGGAAGAATGCTTTTAATTAATATCTGGTAATATTTAGAATTATTTCAGTTTATTCAGTTAGCTTAGAGATATTTAAATTAGAATTTATAATGCATGTATTTCTTGCAAATACAGTCTTATCATCATACCAGTCTAGAGAGCACTTAGGTCTAGGGTCAGATTTTCATGCAGCAAAAGTTGCAACTGGATGTCTATTAAAATACATTCTGCCTATTTTATGGGGTGTGTGTAAACTGATCATCTTGTCCACCAGCAAAAAGGAAGAGTGACCAAAACCATCACAAACAGTTGTGGTTGCTAGTTCTCTTTCCTTTTGATAATGGTGGTACAATGAATATTGCTGCTCTGTGTGTGTGTGTGTGTGTATAGGAGGAAATTTTGGTTTGGAGAAGTTGCTGCATTAGATACAATATTATTACATATTTTTGTGGCATAAAATAATTGCAGAGTGTCCTTTTTATAGCCTAAAAACCCTGAAAATACAATTTTATTGGTCTGACTAAAATTTGATTATCTATTATCAGAGTTGCATTCCAGCTGTCATCTGAAGATTGTCCTTGGACTTACGTGAGCTCCTATTTTTAGACTTATGTTTATTTCTGGGTTCAAATTTGTCTTTTCTAATTCTGCTTTTTACTATGAGTACTAGATAGCTTTCTTCATAAGCTTGTTTGAAAAAATTGTCCTGAATGGTATGTATTATTTTAATGCATGTAAAGAGACTAAAGGAATTACGTCCTTTGTCCCTTAGTACAAAGGAAGATAGTACATGTTGCTATTGTTTGAGGTGTAGTGCTGCTTTGTAATAATTTACACATTTTGTGTGTGGATTTGGTTACTGAATGGTATACTTTATGACTACATTCAGTTGAATGCTGCAAGTTTATTGTGTGATCATATTTGTTTAGCTTGATTTTGGTATGTTGGAAAATCAAGAAAAGTGACTTAATTTTCTGACGTACTAAAATTTTTTATAGAATTAATACCATTTGCTTTTACATATTTCTGATGAACAATGGTTTCAGCAGTGAGCTTGTCAGAGTTAGAGGTAAAAGTCTGTGTTCATTAACTCAAAAAAATAAAAGCTTAGTAAGACTGCAAAGAGTAAGGAATAAGAGGATTGACGTGAAAGGGTAGCAGAATGAAAAATTTCAGGAACTTGAGTGACTTGTAAGGTGAGGCATGATAAATCTCATACAGAGATTGTAAAAAAGCTTTTTAATTATTCTGCTTTTCACTGACCACAAGTTCCCAAAAATAAAAAAAGGTTAATTTTGTTTTAGCTGGTTGCGCAGGTGGAAGGCACTGTACTCCAGCTCTGGACCTAAAATGCTATTGAGTAGAGAAGAGGCAATGAGTTGGAAGAAATGGACGTAAATGAGAACCTGGTTTTGGTATTGCATCCAACTATTGTTAGAAATAGAAAATTTCTAATTTGCTGAAGGTTTAAAGAACGTTTTTTAAGTTTAATTAACAATTTTTCATCATTCAATTCTAACATTTTCTTCATTTTGACAACTGGCTTGATCCATTGGTTTTAATTTTTCATTATCATAATTTTGTAGATACTTTTTCAGAAAATTTCAGAAAATTCAAAATTTTGACTTAGCCTAGTAGTTACCATTCTTGTCAAGTTTTTTTTGATGATGTTTCCGTAGTCACTAAATAATTAATATGGTGAATGTTCACAAAATTCTGGAAGTTTTCTTCTTAGAAATTCCACTTTTAAACGTGCTATAAAATGCATATGTTGCAACTTCTACCTTATCAGCATATTTCCTTAAAGATAATGGGATTGCATTGAAACAGGACCCTATCTAAATATGTGCATATTTAGATATGTGCATTTGCATAACCTTTTAACTCCCTATATACACAAAAGCATTCTCTCTCTCTCACTATAGATATATTTGTTAAAAATAAAACTTTAATGTAAATTTGTATACATTAATTTTTACTTATATTTTGGTAATTTACAGTACCCAGATAAATTGGTATTAATTTTCATTTTCGAAGCTAAAATTGTAAGTAATAACGTGACTATATTTGCCTGTCCAAGACCTCAGTGCCAAGTTTTGCTATTAAGATTAGGTAAAGTACATGTTGGCTACATTTTAACTATGAGTTTTTTAGAATAGTTTAAACATGTAGGCAAACAAGCCAGAGTATATATAGGGAGTGTAGGGTTTTTTTGAAAGGTCATCTTTGTAAGTTCAGCTACAAATAACTTTTTTGTTACCAGTTGTGTTGTTGCTATTATTTATGTTATGAAAATATATTAAAAATGTTTCCATATTTTTTTATGGCTGGATAATTCAGACCACATTATAGACACTGTTTTGTGATTTATTTTTAACTTCTTTATTCAGAAATGCCTTCTAAATTTAGGGAGGCATAAAGTTGACAAAAAGCTATGTATGTTTTTCCAACCCTCTTCCAACTGCCTGACTTTGTCAACAGTGTAAAATTATGTAGCAGAGAGTAAAATATGGATTAAGAAAGATTCAATCATCCTGAAAGAGGCACTGCTTTGTGTTGTGTTTTGGTTTACTCCCATTATTTTTTCTTTTTTTTTTTTTCTCCTCTATGTGTCCATGTTTTGTTTCCCCCTACTTTTAAGCAAAATTATGTGATTTATCATAGTACTTTTCTTTGGATCCTAGCTCACTGAAATAATTCAACACATAGCTCTTTTTTATTGTGCTTTTATTTCAGCAAGCTGAGTTTTTGCACAATGGGATAGTGTTTGAACACCTGGAAATTCAAATGAAAAGGAGAAATTTTACCTGAATAGTTTTTGACCAACTTTTCTAATAGAGCATGCTATTTGTAGAATTTTGGCAATCTGTATACATTTTATATATATTGGATGCCCTTGCTTGTGCAAACACATGTTGTATGCTATGCTTACAATATTAATGCAGCATATCACATGTTATATGAGTCACATCAACTATGTGTTCTGAGTAGTTACTATTATATGGACAGGCTTCCATGTTTGTGCGTCTCATTCCAGTTTGAAACATGACAGATACCCAGAGCTTATTGTAGAGAAACAAACTCCGGCTGAAATCTGCAGTAAAACCAATCTGTCTAATAAAAGGCTAACCAAAAGAGTGACTATCTCTAGAAAAGTCTAAAAATGGAGACACAAATAGAAGAACTAGCAATGCAAGAGATTTTAGATTGTCATAGAAAGAGTTGTAGAACTAACCACTAATCACTAATCACGGTATGCTATAAGTATTTTGGGGAGAGAGAAGTGATTTACCATCAGATTCACAAACATGTAGTATACCTTCCTTATGCATATGTCTACAGTCTAATAACAATAGCCACTAAATACCATTTGATGTTTTCAGCTAATTTGAACAGTATACTCAAAGACTAAGGTACATAATCACAGGTTTTAGCGCAACCTCAGTGCACCCATGCAAATTTTTCATTGTATCTAACTCATATGCAAGTAGATTTGGGATGAATTTGAAGAACTTTCATTTTTCTCGTAAAACTGATTTTTCTTTCTGTGAGTTTGTTTTTTTGGGGCTTTTTTTTGGTTTGTTTCTTTGGGGTTTTTTGGGTTTTTTTTTTTTTGTTTTTTGGTTTTTTTGCACAGTTCATGTGAACCAGGTTTTAAAACATTGGGCATAAGTCTGGGAGTAATAATAACCATGATTCTGAAGCAGAGGAGAATTTGTAGTGGCTCCAGGTATCAGTGGGTCCGAAGGTCTCTGTCATTAAGGACCACACTAAATAAACATGCTGGAATATGATTGCTTTATTGCTCTTTGCTCATTTTATGTCATTTTATTGCCCTACTAATGACTATAGAATTAGGTGTGTAAGGTAGGTCTGAAAATGTAGAACTAAAAGAGGTACATAGACAAGTGTGTGCTTCCTGTAAAGATTCCAAGTTCTCATCATGGATGATGGAGAATTTACCTTGCATAGATGAGTGACGGTAGGGAGAGAGGCAGAGAGGTACCTTAAGTATGGATCCGTTTCTAGGCTTCATCCTCACTTTAGCATCTCTGATGATTTCTACATGCTTTTTTAGTGATCCCAGTGGGAGAGGATGTGTAGGCTGTAATTTCAAGTGGTGTTTTTTTTTCCTCTCCTCTATTAGCCAAATCCAGGGGCTATATGTGAAAATAAACAGATAAATGTTTAACTGTTGAATAAAATAGTCTAATTTATGATAATTCCAGAATCAATCTGATATGCTGGTGTAACAGTATCACTTCTGCAGACAGAAAGTACTGATGGGCTAATAATTTTACTGCTTTCTATTTTGCATGCGCTGCAGTTTACAAAATCAATAAAGAATGTAATACTTCAGCTGAGTTATGATTTAGGCTGTAAGAATCTCTGTTCTTGACTAAAGTCCTGTTGTACCTAAATAAGGGGAGTTAGTTTTATCCCTAGTGTTTAGAGGTGATTTTCTGTTTTGTCACTTTCTTCCAAGTGAAAGTAGGATGTATTACCCATAAGGTTTCAAGTAATGTAAACGGCAAAAGAATGCTGCTAAAGCAGGCAGATATTTTTCAAATACAAAAAGCTAAAAATTACATGCTTTTATTTGGATTTTAAGAGCATGAAGTTGTATTTGGGGTGAAGAAAGCAAATTGTCTTTCAAAACCTTATGAGTGACCAGTGCATATTTTGTTTGGATTTAAGAGTTGCTCATAAATGCATAGACTACACATACATAAGAATGTATAGAATTAATAGGCAACATTGAAATAAATATATATAAAGCAATAAATGGGTACTACCTGCCTAGCTAAAGCTTAGCATTTAAAAATGCAGCTCACCCCACCCAAGAAAAGTCAGCAAGTCTGCAAGAGTTGTAAAGTAGTTCTCAAGGTTACTACAAAATGTCCCTTTGTTTCTTTCGTGCTTTCATCCTTTTTGAAATGCTGTGCACATAGTCAAATTAAAATTGTTTTTCTTTCAGGCTTTTCTACTACAAATCCTGTTTTACTATGTAGTTTACCCAGTTTACCTAAACATTAGTCATCCAAAGAGCAGGGGATCTTTTATTCATATGCTTCTGTATCAACAGAACCACAGTCTTAAAAACCATTTTGTCTTCTATTCCCTATATGTAATCCTTCCAGATAGTATTTCAAGACATTGTATAAATTCTATGCCTTTTTACTCTACAAATGGAAGAAAATCTGGCATCAATGTTGTCTGATGACTTAAACATTTTCTTTAATCTTCAGAAATGCCTTTATACCTTGAATGAAAGCACTGTATTCTCAACCTTTATAATCCAAATAAGAATTTTATTTAGGAGCATAGTTGGTTTGCATTGCAGATAATTTAGCATTTATTTTACTCTTACTGGCTGCAGGTATTACCTAGACATGAGGATGGAAACACAGACTAGGAAATCAGCCTTTCCTCCTCTGTGTATGAAGAACTGAAGTGTCTGTGCTTTGTTGTTTTCTTTCTTGAATGTAAGTAAAGTTTTGCTGCACGCTTCACTAACCTCCTTCCTTTCTAGAGACTGTATCAAGTTGGCTGACTTATTTCAACACTCCTCTCATTCAGAAGTTGATGGCCATTCAGAGATGAATCAATTGTAAAGATCATGTGCTTCTGAAAGCCATATAAATACCTATGAAATAGCAGAAGCTGGTGGCAGGTTGGAAGATATGCACACCCCAAAAACTTTTATTGAATGGTATCATTATTTTTGTCCACCCAAGGCTGTATGTGGTCCTTCCTCATCAGGCAATTGTTCCCTCATCATATCTTATTAGTTTCTGAAGTTGAGATTTTCCAGTATCCTTCAGGGAAAAGTTGGAAGACCTGTAAACCACTAGTTACTTCTTTCTTTTTCTTAATTGGTATGTTTTAGTCAGCTAATTAAGGACTTTACAACTCCAAAATATATTGACCATGAAGACCTCATACTTGAAGGCTGAAGATTTTTTCTACTGATTTCATTAGACTTTGAATGATCAGAAATTCTTCAGTTCTGAGCCTTAAATATACATCACTTGAAAAAAACATTCTTCCCCTTTTCCACTTGTTAAGTGAATTCGACCTCTGTCCCCCAGTGAGCTCCATGATTCTTGTTCCTTTCTACTCAGTAGCTGCTTGTGTTTTGAATTCAGTCCCACTTTGTTCATCATGATGATTTTTTACAAATTTTTAGTGTTTAATAACACTACTTTTGCTCAGTTTGTGCAAACATCTTTTGAAGTTGTTGCAATTTGATTTTCTATCGGGGATAGTTCCAAAGAAGAGAAAATTATGGGCAGAAGAAATGATGCTGGTGTAGATCTTATTTGCAATTCTAATAACAGCTTTGTGAATTTGAACACATTAGTAAAGAGCACTTCATTCAAGTGCATATTACCACAGAACTTGCTAAACATGCCTAAGAATAATGCTATTCCAATCTGGGCAAATTAGATGGATAACATAATTTATAGCAGTTGTTAATTATGCATCAGCTTAATCACAGCATAATTCTGTTAATTGCTTATCACAATGAGGTTAACTTTTTGTCATTTATATTTCTTTAATTTTTAATTAGAATAATATACTTGATATTTTTCACCAGCCACTTTATCAAAAATAGTCATGATGCAAATGTTCAGCACAATAAGACTAGATGAGATCTCCTGAGTCACCAATTTGGCTGACATCATCAACCCATGTAATACCTTTCATAAATTTTACTCCATGTCTTAAAGCCAGTTAGGTTCCTCGCCTCTGCTGCCAAAATGGAGAAGTTTTGTTGCAGTGCCATAACCCTGACATGTTTAGAAGCTTTCCACTTGCCAGACTCAAATTTATGCCTTTGTTCTTATGGCAGAATTGTTTTATTGTCTGAATAAGTTTTTCCCCTATTTAGCTTACAGTGCATTATTTATTTGGAGAATAAACTCCCTCTCACTTTTCACTTTCTTGAGATGGGCAAACGAACTCCTTTTAGTCTCCTTCAGTAAGATCTACATTCTCGTGCCCTGAGCATGGCTGGCAAGCCATTAGTGCTCCTTAATTCCAGCTGTAATGGCAGCTTTTAACTCTGCTGCTTGCATAGATGGAAGCAGAAATGCCATTCACTGTCAGATGAATGACAGATAGCAGGAGGCGTAGATGAGTTCTGCTGGCTGTGGGAAATGAGTCCAGAAGTGATTGGCTGGCTTCTTATTCTGGCTAAATTAACAGATATGACAGTGTCTTAGTTAGAGTTGTTTGAGACAGCTAAATCAATTTTTTCAAACCAAGTCCATCATGGTAATTTTATTTATGTAAACACCTGAAAAATAGGTAGTGCTATTAATGCTAGTAATTTAGCCTGGACAGGCTAGAAAGATGTTGTGATTCTTAGGGAATAAAAATTTCATTGAGAATTGTAATTCTGAAAAACAACTGGAGAACTATCCTTTACTAGGGAGACAGTTAGAGGGCTAGCTAGGAAAAAACTATGCTGTGAAGAACCAGAGTCTTGGTGGACACTAAGCAGAGAATGACCCAGCACTGAATCCTAGGAAAAGAGGGCCAACAGCATCCTGGGCTGTGTTAGCAGGGCTCAGACAAATTATTATTTACTTTTACTCAGCACTTGTCAGATGACATCTAAAATGGTGCATCATTCCCATTCGCCCCCTTCTTTCTGTGAGGAAATAAATGGATTAAGTGAAGAAGGTTCAGTGGAGGGCCACCAAGATGAAAAGGAGCTGACACACCTGACCAGCTGTGGAGAAGCTAATGGACCTGAGTTGTTTCAGCCTAGAGATAGTTTTGTGGGAGACACCCTCACAAGCAGCCTCTGGTACCTCAAGGCTGTTTGTGAAAAGATGGACTTTCACTTTTGTTCAGGTAAGAGGGCTATGATGGCTAAGAGGTATAGAAGTCTGTGGATGTAAGTTGAAATCAAAGTATTTTGGACTAAATGTAAGGGAAAAAATCCCATTGTGGGAACTAGGGGACACCAGGTCCAGTAAGAAAACAAGAGTGCCCAGAGAGGTTAGGCAGTTTCCATTCTTCAAAGTATTTTTGGATATGAGTATTTTAAGTCCTTAGCTACCTGATGTGTCTTGCATTGAGAAGAAAGTTGAACCTGATGATCTCCTGAGAACCTTGAAGTAAAGGATTAAGAATGTATTCAAGATTCCCTATGTCCATAGTAGTATTTGATACAGTTCCTCCTTTAGGACTCATAAAACTTGCTAATGGATTTTATATGAATACCCAATCATTTAGTTCTTACCTGTTTCTCTTCTTACTTGACTGGGTTTTATATTCATATCCCTTTCAGAAAATATCTCTCAAAGTAATATTTTCTTTTTAATTTTAATTTTAGTTTATATTTTTCTGTTTATTTCTCTTTTTCCTTTTATTTTTCTTAGTTCACTTCAAAACAATGTAATACAGTAATCTGCTACAATATTACTTTAGTCATTTTAATTCACTTCCAACTTGGAAATTAGCAAAGAGCCCAGTATCCCGGGTCATCTTTGATTATTTGTTTTTCTCTCCTAAATTATGAAAAGTATGACTTCACTTATGCAAAATCAAACTGTTTACAGAAAAGATTGTGTCTTCATGTTTTTTCGTATTTAGTATTTTAAGTATTGAATGATTCTGAACACTTTGGATTCCTAAAGTGACTGCTTCTGCCACACTTCCTAAGAATGGTTGGTTTTCAGTTATTTTTAACTGTTCCTTTCAAGATAACAGTAGACAAGAGTACTGTAGTTTTGTTTTTTTTCTTCCTCAAGAACACTACGTAGATCAAATGAGGCAAGTGAGTCTTCAACTGAAAAATATCATGATGTTTCTTCTCCCTAAGATTTATTACATTTTAAAAATAAAAGTGTAACAGAGAAGTTCTAGTGTTGTTCAGAGTTCTACTTACTCAAAACCCCAGGCAAGCCCAGGTTTTAGCAAGAGGCACCATCTTTCTTAGACCAAGCAGGGCTTTCACTTCAAACAGCTAACACTGCTATTTATTTTGGTTTGGCTGTTGTGTTGATAGATTTAGCAGCCAGTCACTACAACTGTTCCACTCTGACTCCACTCTGACTGTAGACCTTACATCAACTTAAAAAGAAAATCATGTTAGTCCTATTTTTCCACTCACCTGCAGATTCTGAAACTTTCAAATAGTTTTCTTTTTTTTTTTTTTGTTGTATGTGTAATCTACTTTAACATAAATAGGATACACCCGGTAGTGACATTTCTATCACCTTAGGGAAGTCATCTTTGTTTCCTTGCATACAACTGCTACTGACTCAGTTTTCCAAATTCCTAAACAAATAGTTATTTTTGATTAGGACAGTCTTTTCCACTGCTTCTTTTTTGAAGTTGAAGGACTACATTTTCACAGGAAGTTACTCCTGCTGTTCTCATAAATCAAGAGCATTTAAATACTAATGTGTTTTAAATGCTAATTTATTAACAGAACTCATTTAGCAAAAGTGGACTGTCACCTTATATATTTTCTCACATGTCTAGTTAAAGCAATGTTATCTAGGAGATTAATCAATTTTAGGTGTTGTCAGGGCATTTAATCAGTAGCAAGTACAGTTCACAACTGCTTTTTCTCCCTAATCAGACAAAAATGTGTGTATCTTTACTGCATTGTTTTAAAGAAAACTCCAAAACTTTGGAGTGCAGCAACTTTTATGTGTCTTCAGAGATAAATTTAACAAATCTGTTGTGATTTCTCATTTTTATCAAAACAGAGTGTAGCTTTGAGAAGGCAGCTTAACTTCAAGCTGTTCCTGTGACTGTTTATGTGCGTCACAGTCTTGACCACAGGAGATGCATCTGAACAGTGTCCCAGCAAGGTGGGGAAGTGACCCGTGTCTTCTGCATACCTTGTATTTCTGGTTGTCAGGCCAGAGGAGGTATCAGCCAGGAAAAGAACCTGTGTGCTTGGTGTGCCTTCTTAAGAAAATTACAGTCCTGTCCTTTGGTGACAGGGATTTTGGGTGCTCATTCACAAACCAGGGATGCAGGCAAGACCATGCAGGACAGCTGTCCCCCTTTTAGCTATAGTAACTTAATATTCAGTTCAACCTCCTGTTAAAGATAAGTTTGAGGAATTTGTTTAGATGTGCCTGTTTCTGATCATCATATATAAAGACAATTGAATGTTTGGTTTTTGTGCAGGCAACTCTATTGTAGACACGTGAGCTCAAGTGCCATAAACACTATCTTCAGTTGTCCTTTGGCTCATTTCTCTGTTTATTAAAAGGAGATTATAATTTGTTCCTCTCTCACAGATGGGGAAATAATGTTACTGATTGCAAGGTTCTCAGATAAAATAGTGGAGCCTTCCTACATGAATACATTAAAAACAATGAATACCGCCATATGAATGTTCTTCAGGTCCAAAAAACCCACAGAGACCTAACTGTTACCTATACTATTGGAGGTAAACTTGATCATGTAAACTACATTATTGCAGCTACCCATAATTTTTCATATTTTATCTTGATGATTTGCATGGTGTTTTTATGTATAACTGCACATATGACCATTTCTCAAAGTTTCCTTTTACCTCCTCTCAAGATAGAGACCAATTAAAACCTTGCTAGACTTGTCTCATATCTTCCATGCCAGTGAATTTTTTCATACTCAGCTCAATCAGTGTACTGTCTTAACTAGTTAAAAGACATGCAGCCCAATTTATTTTCTTATATTTATCATCAGCTCTTAAAACAGGCTTCTACTGATTTTGAACTTCTTAAAATCACAGTTTAAAATCTATTGGGAACAGATATATCTGTACTTTTGTGAAGTCACAGTATTTGTTTTGTTCCTACCTGGGACAATCTAAGCTGTTAAAATTAAAGAGATAACCACTGGCTGATGGAAGAGCATCTGTATGTATACAGCAAAGCAAAGACTAGAGCTCCTTCCCCAGAGGATTCTGTTTTGTGCTTACTGGGATGTGAATTTTTTCTGCTTAGGGTATAGATGCCTCTGCCAATAAAGGTATCAGGTGTCCTTGACCTCCCTGATTCTTAAGACAGCCTTGTTATGTGAATTTTCAAGGTGATACTGCTGTCAGTTCATGTCTGGTGAAAGCAAGAATTACTTTGTTCTCTTAAGAAATATAATGTAACAATTTTAGGGAGAAGGCTTCAGGAAACCCTTATAGAAGGCTTTCAGTACCTGAAGGTGGCCTACAAGAAGGCTGGAGAGAAATTTTTCTTAAGGGTATGTGGTGATAGGACAAGGAGAAAAGGATAGAAACCAAGAGACAGTGGGTTTAGATTGAATATTAGGAAGAAATTATGTGAGGATAGTGAGACACTGGGAGAGGTTGTCCAGAGAAACTGTGGATTCCCCATCCCTGGAAGAGTTCAAGGTCAGGCTGGAGGGAGCCCTGACAAACCTGTTTTAGTGGAAGGTGTCCCTGCCTATAGCAGAGGAGTTGGAAGTAGATGATCTTTAAGGTCTTTTTCAACCCAAATCATTATGTGGTTTTGTAAAAATCAGGGTATTGTACACACATGACTTCCTAGGCTGTGAGTTGTTCTAAAAACTTATTTGATGAATAAAAGGGAATTCTTTTGATACTTTAAAGAGCTGATCTGAAATATGGTTGAAACAGAGAATGTGCCTTTATGTGCTCTTACTGCTCTTTTGTTCAGTGAATATTTGAAGTTTTTGTTCATTTGTCATAGTTTCACTCTAAACTGATAGTCGTTATTATGCTCCAAACTTAGTAACTAATTTTTGTACCAATAGCAATTAGACAACTTGCATAACCATTCTAGTGCCGTGGAAGAGTTAAACTGAGAGTGTTGACACAACGTTCTTTCTGCAGGAACGTGATGAGTCAGCTTAGGGTCTAGTTAAAAATTTTAATTTTAGACAGAGTAACTGAAAATAATGGCACTTGTCTGACTATTCAGTTATTTAATTTGCCTTTTACATAGGACCAAGAGTTATATAGTTACTAGCATGGGAAGAAGTGTACTGAGTTTGTTTTGAAATGCTATGTAGAATACACCTCATTCAGCAGAGGATAGAATATAGGAATTATAAAACTTGCAATGATTAATTGATCACAAAGAAAAGAAAGATTCCAGCAAGCTAAAAAAAGAGAATACCAAACAAACCTTGCCTTGATAATGGTTAACCTCTTTTTGAACTCTTTTATTGTGCATGACCAAGGCAAGGGTGTTTCTCTGTGGAAAAAAAATCTCATTATATGGTATTTCTAAGATAACTGTGTGTAAATTGTAAGTTAATTTTATCTAACTGGCTATATAAAACATTGTTTACGAGCAAGTTTGCATAAAACCTGCCAAGAAGGCTTATTAAGAAATTACTAATCACCTGGGGATGACTGAACAGAAGTGCTTAGTCTTGCTTATCAGTAACATGATGGTTTGGTTTTATCTTATGCCTGAACTTTTTCCTCTTTTCTTCTCATTTCACTCTGCTCTTCAGGACAACTGTCTGATTAATTTTCTTGTGTGTAGCAGAAAATAATAAGTTACCTGATTTAAGCAAATAATTAACAAGTGTATCCAGACATTTAACTGTACCTCAACAAATCTCGCCACAAAATTCTATGCTACAAAAATCCTTTAAGCCCTCTAAATGGTCAATACTTCATGGCTATAGTGAGTTTTCAAGAGTAAAATGAACTACAGAATATTAAGTTAAAATAGAAATATTAAGTTAAAATAGAAATATTAACTAAAATCTACCTAGTACCAATTCACATACTTAACAGTAAACCTAATCTGTTGCAATGTAAAAAGCAAAACTATCCTGTTTTTTATCCCTCTTCCCCATAAATACGCACAATTTTCTAATAGTGCCTGCCAACCTCAGATAGGGTTAGCAAATCTACTGTTAATCTGAACACAAAGCAAGCACAGAAATGGACTGAACTGGAAAAATACAAATTTGCTATTAGTTCATGGAGAGAATTTGGACATGGACAATACACTGTGAAGAATTATTAAGAATCTGTATGTAGAAGGAGAGCTTCCCCCTGTCAGATTAATTTTTCTATACTCAGTGATAATTCAAGAGGCAAATTCAGCTGTCACAAAACACTGACAATAAACTCCTGTATGTACATACTTATATATAAACATATATGTACATAAAATAAGATTTTACATCTGCATAACATTTGATATCTACATGGCTTGCAGTCTACTGTCATTCCAGGACATCCTCCTGGAATGGCTAGATAAAAGCATAACTATTCTGTGTCCTCAGTCTTTACTGACTGTCACTTG
This sequence comes from Lonchura striata, assembly GCF_050655825.1. NCBI lineage: Eukaryota > Metazoa > Chordata > Aves > Passeriformes > Estrildidae > Lonchura > Lonchura striata. The sequence goes on from NC_140704.1 coordinate 126,138,713, forward strand.
TATCTGGCATACTGTGTTCTGATTGAATAGAAAATATTAGGATTCACTAGACTAGATGAGATTGGAATAGAATAGAATGTTTCAGTTGAGAGGGACTTGTAACAGCTAGCTAGTGCAATTGTCTGTCTAAATCATTGCTGATCAAATTAAAATCTTGATAAGCATTTTCTAAATGCCTCTTAGGCACTGGCAGGCTTGTGGCACCGATCACCTCTCTAGGAAATCTTCCATGTTTGACCACCCTCTGATAAAAAAATTCTTCTCAATGTCCATTCTAAACCTCTCCTGACCCATTCCCTGACCATTCCCATTCAGCCTATCTCTGGATATAAGGGAAAAGAGATCAGCATCTCCATCCCTCTCCACTCCCTGTCTTCAGAAAGCTGTAGAGAGCAATGAGGACATGCCTCAGCCTCCTTTTTGAACAATTGTTTTCAAGATTCCACTTCACCATTACTCATCCTTCTAAATCTTCCCATAGAAATGTGCTGCTTCAACTGGCACCATCACGGCCTTCACTCTTCCATCACCCTGACACAGAGCAGCTGTGCAGCTAGCTGTTGACATTTAGTGGTGACTCATAATGCAATGGTCCATGTTTGACCTCCTGGCTATGAGATGACTTTTCCTCAAATATTTCCTACTGGTGATGCTAGTTGCTGAAAGACTGGCACAGATACACTATGGGTTTCACTAAACTGTTGACAGGGAGTAGCATAGGACATCTGCAAAATGTAGAAGATACTGCCTTAATAATTTTGCTCTGTGAGGATTATGAGTGAATGTAATGTGAAAATCATCCTCAAAACACCTTTCTGTTAAAGAGAGAGCACAACTAAGGATTTATAAACTGCAATGTGTTATACTTTGTGGGATGCTACCCAGGTCACTCACCGATGTGTAAGTGATAAATAAAATCAGATAAACCAGATAGCTTTGTCTACCTTCACCTTAAGAATTGATGTAACATCTCTTTGCATATAAAACCATTATATTACTGTTGCTATCCTAGAATCATATTCCATCAGTGACACTGTGGTATAGCAAGTGAATAAATAAATCATCCTTTTAGAATAAGATGGAGCAAATTATATTTGGAATAGAGAGGGAGAATCTGAAAGTGAGCTATGTCCTCAGCAAGTGTAAATTTTCCTTAAAATTATCCTGCAGCAACTATCTTCAGGCTCAAAATATTTTAGAGCTTTCATATTCCTTTGATATTTCCTCTTAGCTACTGACAATACAAATACTCAAGTGGATGCAAGATTAAAATTGTAAATTACTTATCAAAGAATTTAGACTATTAGATCTCTTATGCAGCTTTGAAACTGATGCAAATTACTCATTGACATCTTAATAACTATTTTGGGATTATTTCAAACTCTAAAGAGTGCTGAAGGGTGGGTCCATAGTATTTGACAAGTCAGATACCAGGCATGTTCTTTGCTTTTTATATTTATTCACATTCATGACCATTGAAGTTGTAGCTGGTTGTTCTGAAAGACAAATGTTTTGAAAACATAAATATAATGACAATCAGATCTCACAATAATTGTCTGTTCTGTGTTACGCCAAAATGAAAAAAAAAACAAACAAAAAACACAACCCTCAACATAACTTATAAAAGAAAGCTATATATGCTGTTTGATAGAGTGGAGCGCAATATTATGAATTACCAATTTAACTAGAAAAAGAGGCAAATTCAATATGTGCAAGAATCTCCTTTCTATAGAATGCCTGGGGTGGTCTAAGTGTCTAAAAATGTGAGTAATGAAAACAGGCTTAACCTGGATTTCCCACAAAGATCTGTATTTAAGTTTCACCTGGCATGATTTGTTGCAGCTAATCTTACCACCTTGCCTAATAAGTGTGCCATGAAAATCTGTAATTTAGTTCTGGTACTGATTGTGCTTTTCTAGTGTTTTGTTTAACCATTTTTTATTTTTTTAGGACAAAGTGAAAAGTCTTAAGTGTCATAAATTTACTTGTTGAAGATGATAGTTGGTGGGTTTGAGCAGGGTTTGAGATGATGATGCCTTTGGTCACCTTAGTGAAAGCCTTCATGCTATACATTCTCATGATTCACAAATTGTTCTGAAAAGTCCTTTCACAATATCCAGCTCAAAGGCAACTTTGTCCTTGTTTGGCTCTGAAGTTTTTGGGTGCTGGGGGAGGGAGAGAGGGTCATGACAACATTATAAGCCTTGCTGCAATATCTTGGAGTTGTAGAGGACTGTAGCCATATTTCCATCATGTTACCTAGGTGTTAAGCAAAAAGACTATTTCTTTTTGAAGAAGCTTGGTAATACACATTTATACTTTGATACACACATTTTATCACTGATTTTTGGATCTGATCCAACTCTAATATTTTTATTTATTTAAAAAATAAAAAGCCAACAATATCTATCAAATAAAGTAATGCCACAGTGTTACAAAGCTTTCCATGTTGAACATGTCATAATTTTATATTTTAGAACACAAACATTTCCCAGTCATTACTCATGGACCATTTATGAAGCATCTGGGGGTGGGCGTCAGCAGAGCTGATGTGATGGTGACTAGCAGTGTTCTCCCTGGCACTGAGGGTGTGTTCCAGGAGAGGGAAGCTCAGTCTGTGCTATTACATGGGTGTGTACCTTTGTAAGGCAAAGATGAGATTGCCCATGGGTGTGTGGAAAATTTCACACTGCTTCCTGGGTAGCAAGTTTCTGGCAAATAAACTCTCTGGCTTGGAGGTTTTTGAGTTTACTGTAGTAAGGAGGCATTCTGGCTTAGCTCATATGGTTTCTTTAGGGTTTTTTAGTGCGACCTCTATTCATACCCTTTCCTATGCGTGCCAACCTTCAAGAGGCAAACTGATCAAAATGTGTGTTTTGCCAGCATTGTGGATAAATATGACAGATTGTTGACAAAACCAGGATGCCCTCCAAGTATGTCCACCATAACTCACTGTTCTTGCAAAGCAAGAAATAGCGTGAAGGTGTGTTCTTATCCAGAATACATGGGAAACAAGAAAAAAAACCCTTTGAATTAAACACTTTTTCTAGCAACCTACATTTCTTACTAAGCTGGAAAGGTAAAAGGACATATTGCTACTTATTAAAAGAGAAAACCAAAACTGTTTCAGTGGTGATAGTAGTTTGAGATTTGTTTTTATTTTCAGGAAGACTTTTATGGAAATAACCTTGATTTTATTAGGTTGTGCTGTATTTTATGCCACAGTCAGAAAGAATGATTACATTTAATATGGAGAGCTGAACAATTAACAGAGTTAATAGTCTTAAAGATAAGATAGGAATGCTTTCTGTATGTGATCCTGAGGTCATCAGATTTAAAGAAAAAAAGCAAGAAAACCACATTAACAAAACCATTATTGTAGCTTTCTCTTCACAATTACTGCAAAATTTACTTTGAGAAATTATTTCTTACTCAAATTTACAGTATCACTTATATCAAAGAAATGCTTAGCAGTTTGACTAACTACACAGTTTTAAAACTTTTTCTTACTTTAGGGTGATATTTCTTGGCTGTCAGTACTTGATGACGTGACTCAAACTGTTTTGTACTACAAACTGCAGTGTCATTCAGAATTTGAAAAACAGTGCAGGTGTCCAGCATGAAAAGAAATCTGCTGTGAGGGAGTCTGAATACTAGTGAACAGTATAAAGCTTGAACTTACATAAGACCAAAAGCTGTTCATCATTAGCTTCTTTCGTCAACTCCTCCAATTCCAGGACAGCATTCTAACCCACCTAAGGCTGAAAAAAAACATATTAATATTTTACCATATTGATTTAGTATACATTAATTGTTCATGATGTACTTCATGACGCCAAAAATCCCCCAGAAAGCACATTTTTATGAGTGCAAGATTTGACTGCAAGAAGTTTCCTTAGCAAAACATGAAAAAATAATATAAAGAATGTTATTCCTATAGCATACATTTTTCCATATTAAAAAATCAATTGAAATGAGTTTTTATATGACAGAAGTATGAAGGGTCAATTCATTCCCTCTCTTTAGCAGTCACTAAGGGGCCTGTTTTGGCAGCATTGAAGAAGTTCTGCTAATAGCAGAGGGAATAGCAGGATTTGATCATGTCATACATGATATCTTCCGTCTTACATTCATTCCTTCATTTCCTTATTTAAAATTTACTTATATGGAGGAATGTTGTCAGGACTGGCATTTTGAAATAAAAAATATGCAGTAGATATGTTTGTAAGCATGCTATTTTGTCATTAAAAAGCCAGATAATGTTTATAGAACATATTATCAAAAAGTGTACACTGAAGAACAATAGATAATTCTAGTTAACATGTAAGCCTTTTTATTTTACGCTAAGTAGCATATTAAGGCAATGAATCATTTTTTATGTAACTAGTAATTAGTTTTATAGCAAATACTATACAAATACAACAAATGGTTGTAGCAAATACAACAAATTCTGATGCAGAGGAAACTTTCCAAACTGAGCCATCAGGTAATATAAAATTATTCCATCTCATGATGAAATTACAGTTTCCTAAACAACATTGGCTGTCAACAAATAACTTTTCATCAGTCTTAATTTAATATACTTATTTAAGCAAAAGAAAGAAATACTAGCTGTGTTTAAAAACTGTGAAACCTTGTACACTTCCACTAGTGTGAAATGACACTTTCTGAGTAATTTTTTTCCATTACTGTAGGCAGTAAATATTCTAAAATTTTGGTCATATTCTTAAATATATTAAAAAATTGTCATATTTTGTATTATTTGTCTTCTGTCATGTATAGGAAGTATCTATAGTCATATCATCTGCTCTTTTTAAGAAGTAACTTTTGCAGTTTTTTGATATCACATTAAATATAATAATGGATGAATGGTTTAGAGAAAAATGAATAGCAGTAGGTTGAAAAGGACAGCCCTGTGGAGACCCTCCAAAATCTGAGGAGAATTTGTGCAAGTAGTAACACAACTGTAAATACAATTTGGTTTAGGGATAGATCTGTGAATTATACAAGAATCCTGTTGTCATAATTATTTTACTGGACTCTGCTGGAGTCAGGAGGAGAACTGGCCTGAGACTACATCTACATGTCCACAAGGAGACAGGATGATTCGTGTCTCTCAGGTAACCCTGGGGACATGGATATTAGGAGGATGAATTTTGAAAGGCTTTTTTTGTAGGTCTTTTAGTGTAAATTTTCCTCCTTCATTGATAGCTTGTCTGTCATAAACTGCTTTTAAAATATTTATTTAGTTACTTAATCGAGAGTTAATTTATGGTGCCCTTTTACAGCTACTTTTACTGAGTAGGAACTGAAGACTATTCAAATATGCATTTCAAGGCTTTATATACAGTTCCTAGCTCTTCTTAAATAAGCATAAACTGTGTAGTTTTCCTGTATATGTAATCTTTATGTAACTATTTTTTAAGAGTGCAAAGGGTAGTTTTCTGTATAGAATGTATTGAGATTAATAACATTTGAAATTCTGCTATCCAACATTTGAAAGCATCTGATTAGCAAGTGAAATTCTGCTGTTCAGCTATATAGTTGGCACAGATTCAAGTTGCTTTACAGGAGGGTTTTTAACTGGTTTGTACACACCATATCTACCAACTGGTGAGCTGTGGATCTACCCAGAGATTGTTCATTACAGAGACCATGATTAATATTTCTTTTCTTCCTGTACATCTGAATGGTGCTTGGAAATGCCATCCAGCCATCACATCTTGTAGGAAGAAGGGTTAGAGCAGGAAGCCACTGTCTGAGAAGTTGCAGGGTACAGTGCCTGGAGCCATTGCAGCAGCACACTGTGTGATGGAGAGACTTATGAACTGGCCTTGCTGCAGACTTGTGTGACTAGAAGCCTTGCTTAAGGATGCTTACAGAGCTAAGTCGTTACCAGTGGGAAAGAACATTACCAGCTGTAAAATGAGAAATTTTACAGCTGTCTTTTAAAATATGTAGGTGGGTGATTTGGGTATAGTTTGAGATAGTCCATAATCATATCACATTTCCTTATTGTTCTGAAGTGAGAGAATAAAATGGCATATGAACTTAGTTTCTACATAGAACAACCAGAGTAGTTTGTTTGGAACTGTTCGTACTATACATTGACAGCAAAATGTGCAGCAAAGCATGAGAGATAGGAAGCTTCCTGCATGTCCTTGGGTTCATGCAAGAACTGGAACCAGAACAATTCCCGATAAGATTATTTCAAAAAGCATTCCAAGATTATCAGAAGGGTTGCACTATATCATAAAAGAAAAAAAATACCCAGGTAAAATACAGCATGAAGAAGCAGTTTTCCAGCTCCTCCCATTTCTGCACTCAAGTGACACAGTTATAGTTAACTTTGGATTATCAATCACTGTGAAACAGAATGGGAAGGTTGTACATTTGAACAGCTTTTTCACTGCTTTTGCATTCAATGATGCGGCTCTCAGAACCAATACTGGACATGGAAATGGCAAACTACAGTGAGGTTTTAGATCCGACATACACAGCACTGGAGTTTGAAACCATGCAGATTCTGTATAATGGCAATGGTGAGTTCTTCTCTTTGAGGCAAATTCAAGCCAGTTAACAGAAAAAGTGTAGTAATGCTATAAGGTGTTAGTTAAATGTTTTATTAATGGAGCATTTGGGGGTTATTTTCAAACTACAAATCTGCTCTCTTACACTTCATCGCTGACTCTGAGTTAGTAACATTATAATTCTTTAAAGAAAATATAAGAGAAGTTACATATAATAAAGTAGTTGTACTGTCACCAGTCAGTTAATCAACGGGAAAAAAAGTGGTCTATTCAGCAGTTGCTTTATTTACTGTAAGACAAATGAATAACTAGTATTGACAGTTTGGACATGGAAGTATATTTTGTATATAACTTTCAGAAGGAAAGGAAAAAATTGGCTAGAGGTTTGTGAAAAAAAATTAGCTACTGTTTCTTGATGCTTAGTTTCTAATTGTTATACTAATATTTTTTTTAATTTAAGTATTCTAGCCTTTCTAGCTAAGTGTATATAGGAACAAGAGAGATTTTAAAATAATCACATCAGCTTTTTAGAGGATAATGTTTAGTTGAGAAAATGTATTTGCATTTGACTAATGTAACACTTTAGGCAGATTTTTTTTATATTCAATTTTTGAGAATTTTTCTCAATAACTTATGCTTGAAATAGAAAGCATAGCATTTCATTCTGCCATCATCTGTATTGATAAAAAATACTGTGAATAAAGTATCAAGCAAGTTAAACTATTCAAAAATTTCAAATCTTTTAATACACTAAAAATGTTGGCTTATTGTGTCAAAGTATAATTCATAGTTCTAGAGCACTATGTATTTTTAAAAGGCAGAACTGATATGTAGTGATTTGCAGGAAAAATATTTAGCAACTGCCATATAGAACCTAATTAACTTTTAATGTTGGGGTTTAAGTTTTATCTGAATTTCTGGTTTTAAATTACAGCAAGCTTAGTAAACAGAAGGTTAGATTTGGTTATCGATTTAGGAAGAAAAACCAGAACTTCATGCACTAACTAAATTTGTAGCTGTCAACAATGATTATATAACTTTAGATGATTTCTCTGCTTTTTTTCCTACTATGGGTATTTCATTGGTCATATGTTTTTTGCTGAATAGGACCCTTTTGATCTGTTAATGTTAAATAAAATGAGAAGGCAGATTAGGGAGGTTGTGCTTGGTTGCATTATGTGTTGGTGATAGAGCTGGTTAAATTATCACTGTAAGTGATTAGCTTGATAGTTATTAGTTATCAGGTGCAGCCTTTTTATGTTTAGAGTTTGTTTTGAGTTTAGCTAAAGTATTTTCTTACAGCATTTATAAAAACATAGTATTGTCACAATGCTAGTTTGGAACTGAAAGCTGCCCCTTATGAACCTTCCTGTGTATCTTTTTTAGCTGTTTAAATTAATTACGAACATTTAGAGAAGCTTAGCAAGCCACATTCAGGCAGATTACACAATTCTGTTGAAATCAAATAATTTTTTGACATTTTGGTTCAGAATAATACCAAAGAAAATAAGTACGCCCATATATATATATATATATATATATATATATATATATATATATATATGTATATGTGCAATATATATGTATGTATATGTGCACAACTTATCTTGCTGTAAAATATTTCATCATAACATTTAAATATTGTGTTTTCAATTATTCTGTTATATGATGCAAAGCTATAAAACTCCAAAAGAAAGGTCTTATATTTTTCCAAAGCAATTCTGTAACCTAGTTTAAAAATATTTTAAAATTTTCAAGTCATGACAATCCTAATTTTAAAAAAATTCTTTATAGAACTTATCTCTAAGATTTCTTTTTTTTTTTTTTTTAATTTTTAAAGTAATTCCTATCAATTACAGCTCAGTAAAACAAAACAAAACAGAAAGGCTGCTTGTCTCTGCATCTAGAGAACTTTTTAACTTTTAACTTTGGTGGGACACAATTAAAATTTTATGATGTATTTGTGTTATGTGTTTTGGTTGGATCTATACAATATGAGTAATATTAATCCATATTAACAGTTTTACTGTTCATCCTGTATGCTGTTCATGAACTCATGTATTTGACTTTTGAATTCATTTTTGCATATCTGATTAATGTAGCAGTCTTTACTCTCCTGGACAAAACAGCTACAAATGCTTAGGGTATATTTTCCTTCTGTTTAAACCAGAAACAAAACAGAAAAGCTGTTTTGCAGTTGTTTCTTTTAACACATCTGTTAACATTGTGACTCAAAGAATAAATATATCTGGTTTGATTTCAGGTGAATTTATTCAGTAGTGTTTACCATGTTCAGTGACTAATTGTTAATCACATAGCTAATATTCTGTGCAAGGAAAGACTGCACCAGTGCTCCTGTCAAAAATTTCTTCAAGGAAATAACAGACATGTTAATAGTATGTTAATACTCTTAGCATGTATTTTGTTGTTGTTTTTTTTTTTTTTTAATAAAGTTGTACAAAATCCTTCTTATTTTTGTTTCTTTTTTAAATGTCACAAATCTTTGTAAAAGAGTTGCCAGCTATTGCCAGTTTGTATGAGAATTCATAAATGAGATCTTTACCAATTAGAACTGCTTTGTGCCAAAGTTCCTCTTCATGTTAGTAGGAGTATTTATAACTTTAAATGCAGAAAAGCACTTTAATTTTTAACCCTTCAGCTGAAAAGAGTTTAGGACATGATTATTTGTTGTAATGAACTGCATAAATTCTTTTAACATCTCTATCACTTTGAAAGTGTTCATGTCAGTAAGAACCAGATGTAATCAGATGGGTCATGCTATATAAATTGTAAGTGGCAATTAAAAGAGAAAAGGCTAGGAAAAGCCTCTATTTAGGTACAACTTGCTCATGGGGTGGTTTTGGAAGTCTTATCCATAACTGTGTATGTTCTTGTCTCTTATCAGACAGTTCTGGAGAAGCTGCCAACATGAATGCTGCCGACAATGGGGTCAGCAGTCTCTGTGCAATATGTGGAGACCGAGCGACCGGAAAACATTATGGTGCTTCCAGCTGTGATGGATGCAAGGGATTTTTTAGACGTAGCATTAGGAAAAACCACGTCTATTCATGCAGGTATTTCAAAAGTTCTAGAGGCACTAAATTAATGAATTTAAGCAAAAATTATATTCATACCTTGTCATAATTTTTCAGTTATGTCAGGGGATTTTCAGCTTTTTCTTAAGGAGTGCTACTTGATATTACACATTCCAGAAATTATGTTCCAGGTGCTTGATGATCTTGTTGATATCATTACATCACTGAGAAGCTGTTTCACTCTTTTATTTATGATTTAAAAAGTCATCTCCTGAAAAAAAAAAAGGAAAAATGTTCATATTTTCACTTCAATGTAAAAACTCTAATACTTAACTGTTTTCTAAAATTCTTTCCTTATGAAGGTAGTTTCTGAATAGATTTATGGGTCTTGTTTTAAGGACTGTACAAACTCATCTGCACATATTGCCACTTGGTGTGACACACAGGTCTTTTGAGCAGCCATTTCCCCCTGTCTGTCTGAATGGCAATCTGTTAATTTCCAAATGGTGCCCAAAATATCACACTGCACCATGTTTGATGAAATTATCTGTGTAGGCTCAGGGCTATAGAATGTGCATTTTGAGTCATGAGCAGAATATATGGAAAACTCAATGAGTTTGAAAAAATCACTGGAGGGGTTTTTCATGCCGAGATTTTGGTAGTGATGTGGCTACAAAAGTGGGTTCTAGTGAGAAGCTGTCAGAAGTGTCCCCTGTATCTGGTGAAGCCAATGCCAGTCAGCTTCAAGATGGCCATAGCTGAGCCTATCAGAAATGGTGGTAGTATCTCTGGAGATAATGTATTTAAAAAGAAAAAAATAATTATTGTGCAGAACAAAATTGTGCAGAGAAGAGTAGTGACAATGTGAGAGAGGAACAGCTCTGCAGACAACAAGGTTAGTGGAGAAGGATGGGGAGGGATGTGCTTTAAAAGCTGGAGCAAAGATTCTCCTACAGCCCATGGCACAGACTATGATGAGGCAAGTGTCCCTTTGAAAACCATGGAAATCCACAGAGGAGCAGATATTATTCATCTGCAGCCCATGGAGGAGCTGCTGCTGGAGAAGGTGAATACCTGAAAGAAGGATGTGACCCTATGGGAAGACTGTGCAGCAGCAGCCTCCTGGCTGGGCCTGTGGCCCCATTGAAGGAGGATCTCACACTGGAGAAGGTTTTCTGGTAGGACTGTTGACCCTGCAGGGGACCCATTGCTGGGGCAGCCCAATCCTAAAGTACTGCATGCTGTGGAAAGCATCCATGCTGGAGCACTTCATGAAGAACTAAGCCCATGTGAAGAACTAACATTGGAGAAGTTTGTGGACAACTGTCTCTGTTGGGAGAGACCTGACAATGGAGCAGGTGAAGACTGAGAGGAGTTTTCCCTTGAGCAGGAAGCAGCAGCAGAGACAACGTGGTGAACTGACTATCGCCCCCAGTCTCTGTCCCCCTGTGCTGTTGCATGGGGTGACAATAAAACCTTTATAAGAATGCCTTGTTACTGGAGATGTTTTCCACACTCTTCTTTGCCTATGTAATATTCTTATAAGGAAACCTCTCCCTTACAAACATCGTCCAGTGAAATAGCATAGACATACCCCTAAAGTGGTGTGTTAAGAGCTGACATAAGTGATTTCAGGAAGAGTTCTGCTTTGACAGAGTCTGTTTATCTAACAAACACATGCAAAGAATAAAAGGCAGACTTAGACAGAGGGGCAAATGGCTCATATGCATTCCTTTTAGGCACACCTGTAGATGTGCATAATAGCCTCAGGAAGCTGCCTTGCAGTGTCATGCTCCATGTATTTCCTCAAGTCTTTATTTCATTGTGTTGGTTCCTCTCATTTCCTGTTTAGGTTGACACCTGTAGTGATAAAACATGCAGCTTGTTCATTGTTATCTCCCAGAAGGAGTAAACACTGCCAGACAAGGGTAATGGTTTTGCAGCTAAGGGGATCCTCCATGCCAGCAACATACGACTTTTTCTTTGATTTTCCTTTCCTTTTCTATTTGCAGCTTTTCTTAATTATTTTTTCTTCCACTTCCATTTGATGCAGCTAGGTACTGACATACCTCACAAATCAATTGAGGTGTAAATGATATACATCCCTACAAAATTTTCCATGCTTGCCTATTCCAATGCATACATGTGTTTATACACACACATATTCCTGGAAAATTATCAGGTTGGGACACCTCTCAAAAGTGATTAATAAAAGAAGAATAATCAATGCAACTGAAGAAGAGAGTCTGTGGTTATAGACATTTTTCTGACAGGACCGATTAGTTGGTTTTCTTCTTTGTAATCAGGGTGCTACTTTATTAATGCTGTAAAAATGTACCTTTTCTTGTCTCTGATAGATTCAACCGACAGTGTATTGTTGACAAGGACAAAAGGAATCAATGCAGATATTGTCGTTTAAAAAAGTGTTTTCGAGCAGGAATGAAAAAGGAAGGTAATGGAGTAATTTATTATTTGATATACAAATTTAAAAAAAATCTGAATTATCTTTGAAATATAATGAAAATTCTAAAAAACTCCACCAGACTAAACCAATGGAAAGTCTGCTACAATACCTTCATAATGCTAAAGTGCGTTTATAGTGAGGTGAAATATATGTCTTCTAACTTTCAAGTGGATAAGCAGTTCTAGAACTTGGAACATTCACAAGTTCATGGATTTAAAGTGAATTTGCAAATGTTTAATTAATTAATTCTTTCAAAAGAATTCATTGATTTCTACATATTGAGCCATAGGCTAGAATATTTCAAACCATGAAATTTTGCTTAAAATGTTTACCAAATCTGAGTAATAAAATCTCTATCTGACTTTTTGTTCCCCCTGCCCTAAGTAATGACAGGGCCAATTTACTGGTTCTTCCCTTAAAATTAAACACATGAAGCATTTAAGCCAAAGGACTGTGAAGTTGAGTGAGTAAGTAGTGGGAAGAGTAGTGGCAGCTGTCAGTGGAGACTCCACATTAATTATAAAAAAATCTAATTTCCCTAGGGCTTAATATAGGAAAATTGTTACTTAGCATCTCACTGACAGATATGAGAAGCATGTGTCACATTGATTCTTCAGTCAAAATGGAAGGACTAGATCACCACAGGAGCAGAGCAACAGGGAAGGAAGAGCAGTGCAAATATTAGAGGGTTTTTTGGGTTTTTTTGACCTGTTGTTTCAAAGGCAATAATGATGTAGAGGCAAAAGATGTCCTTATCTGTTTCAAATACACTCTCAAAAGTTGTTTGTCACAAACTTTGCTACCTTTCTTGTTTAGAGCATGGTGCATCTTCTTGCTGGCCAGTCTGAAATGTGAATGCTTAGTTCTCTTGTAATGTGGCTATCATTCTTTTTGTCTGTACAAATGAAGCTTTTTTTTTTTATGCTCTGAAGTATCTGTCTTGTAGCAGTACTTTCCTAGTGATCAAGTTATTGGTATGAGATAAAATGGATTTTTCTCCTTGAAAGCTGTATGGGGATATTCTAAACAGCATTGCACGGGGTCTGAAATAGGTTTGCCTACTATTGTGCATCTCCTTTAAGAGACTTTGGCCTTTTGGAATTTGAGCCATTAAGTCAGTAACACAATATATTGTATATATGTTATGAATCTGATGTGAAGAAAGAGAAAGATCTGTGAATATGCAGCAGCCCTAGAAGTTTTGCAAATAGAAGAACTTTACAGACTTTCAAATCCTGGAGTTAAATAATAGTTTATTTCAGAAGAGACATCTATAGTTCATCTAGTTCAGCTCCCACTTAAACCAAGGCTGATATCTAGGTTCTGTCAGGTTGCTTGGGACCCTGCCCAGACAGATTTACACTGTCTGTGAGAGAGGAGATTGAAAAACCTCTTGCTCTACAAGCTCTACCAGTACTTGACCACCCTCATTGGAAAGGCTTTTTTTCCTTATAACTAGTTAGAATATCTCTTACTGCAGTTAGAATAGTGCCCATTGGGTCTTGTCTTTTCATTATGCATGTGAGAATAATCTGGCTCCATTTTCTGTATGCTACAGAAATGAAGACCCTCACATCCATGTTGCTCCTCTTTTTTCCACATAAGCAAAGATGCCCGTCTCTACTTCACCATGTGCATCTTGTGGATTACATCTCCATAGCCCCCTGCTGGACACTACCTGGTTTTCCAGCATCTTTCATGTGCTGAGGAGGCCAAAATGCTTATTTCCCTTAAGATGCTAGTGCAGCCTAGCATGGCACAAAATTTTTAACCCACTTAACGCTACTCTGCCCTACTCTGATCCCACTGTGTCTAAGACTTTCAACATTGCTTTTGTTATAACCTATCTACATGGTCAGGGCATGTCTCTTAATATAAGTATAGCATAGAATCTATCACAGATTCTCACATTTTTAGCAAATCTCTTTCTTTTCTCCAGGACAAAGAAAAGAGAGGTTTTAGTTATTAAAAGCTTTATAAGTCCTCTTTGAGCAAATGTACCACCCTCCTCATGAAGTCTCTGTTTAAGGCAATTTTAGTCTGATTTGACAACAAAGCTTTAGCCACATAGTCTAGTCTAATAATCCAAAATTACGTGTATGTTGAAGAAAATTAAAAATTCCACTATAGTTTTAAGTGTGCTCCACCAGTGATTTTCACTAGTGGTGTACTGGTATACCTTACTGTTTTTACAAAACAAATCAGTGCTGAACTTATTTTAATTACCTATGTTTGTTTCAGCACTGAATGTTTATTTCAGCATTCTTTTACAAACGGTTATATTTTCTCTTTCCTGTCTACAACATACTGCGTGTTTATCACCACACAAGATTTCTTCCTGTGACCTTAATAAAAGGCCCATCAGTGACTGTCCCTGCAAAAAAGTTAGCACACCTTTGGAATAAACTGTGTGCATTGTTCCGATAAACCCTGAACCTACTCAATGCACAGAGGGGGTTTTTTTGGGGTTTTTTTTTTTTTTTCTAATTGAAACTTGTTGTACTAGTCCTAAATTCTGTAATGCAGATTGTTTCCCACAATATAGCAAACCTATCTTTGGTAATAAAGCTGCTGCTCTTAAAAGACAATGAAGTTGCTCATGCAATAGAAAGATTTCCATAGGCACAATTCCCCCCCCACCCCTCCTTTTTTTCCTTGGCCTAATCTTTCACTACAGATCTAGGTTTTAGAAGGATCTGACTGTTAGCTTTTATTTTTTTTCTTCTTCCTTTAGTTTAAATGTACACTTTCTTGCTTTATAAGTTTTGCATGTGCTGATTACAGATTCCTTATCCAAAGCTCTTTCAAATGCCTGTTTTTGGACCCCATGAGACAAAACTTAATGAATTTACTGTCCTAAAACTTTTCTCATGCACTGGTTTTTGGGTTGTTCTTTTGTCCCCCTGTAACTTAGTTAATGTTCCCTAAACTGGCTAGGAATGCAATGTCACTGAGGAGGAACATGAGATTTAATGTTCAGAATTTTCTTACTAGTGGAGTAAATTCATGATTCATTCGTGTTTCATTGTTTCCTACTGCAGAGTAGGAGTAGGGCTTTCATACTTCCTCTGAGAGATATTTTTTCAGTGGTGATGCTGTACCACTTAACCTGTTTGGTAGTCTGGAAATGTCCATTTCTGCTGTTATCATAAAGCCTGACTTATTAAATTGGTTGAAATTGACACCATGTGTTCAAGTTCAAAGGAATAAAGAGGTTTGACTGTAATTAAGCTAGTGACAGAAGTGCAGATGATTTAGTGTTTATCTACAATTAGTTATACATGCTTTTTACAGACAAGTAGTGTTCCAATTGAGACTATAAACATGTATATCATCCCTCCTCATCACTCAGAGATAAACACAGATCATCTTCTTTGAATGGCATACCTTTCAGTTCTTAGACTTATGTTCTGGAATCTAGTAAAGTTCTGAAATTATTCTTTGTATCAGTGTTTACAAGTCAATAAATGAGATGATTATTCTTTTCCAGCTGTACAAAATGAACGGGACAGGATAAGTACAAGAAGAAACACTTTTGATGGCTGCAACAGTCCCTCTATTAGCACACTGTCACAAGCTGAGACACTCTCCCGCCAGGTACTGAGATCTATCACAAAATTATTTACTGACGTTAAGATCACTTTTACTAAAATTAAATACTTCTTAATTTCTTACTGTATCAAAAATAATTATTGCGATTACTTTTTTCCTACTTCCAAAATGCACTCAGTTTCCTCTTCTCAATGGAAGAAGCCGTAATAGAATACATTCTGGAAGCATAGTCAGTAAAATATTCTACTTTATCCAGAACAATATGTCTTAGGCACCTTTCTTAATAAAGGTTTATGGTTCTTACTGCTTTTAAATCAATTGCTGTCTTAGGCAGCTGGTGGCATCTATCTATCTTTGAAACAGTCTTTCCCATGAAACATAGGAAAAAATTTGTCCAAAGCCATTACATTCAAAGGGGTGTGGACACTCATTTCCTTACATTCTTTTGAAAATCCCATTTTTAATATCTTTAGACATTATAAGTAAGGCAAAAAGAAGTGTTCCAACTGCAGAGTCTATTCACCTCTCACTTTTAAATTTTCTTTGTCTCATCTGAACTTCATTTTCTCTTTTTCTTTTTTTTTTCCTATTGAATCAATTGCTGAATGGAACAGTCTCCAGTCCTTTTCTGCACCTCAGATAAATCATGATCATTGATTCTGCATTCTTGCACCTCTTACTAACTTGCTTAGAATTTAACTGCCACCTTTATGATTTCATACTGACTGATTTATACATCCCCAAATGTTTTGTAATCTCATTCTTTATCAGCATCTCTCTTAGGCTGGAACTGCCTGTAAAGAATTGATGCAGGAATTACTGGGTTATAGTCTTTGGCACGTATTGCATGTCTGGGCAGACTAGATGAACATAATGTACCTTCCTACATTTTCTACCTATACACTATGAAAAATATAGCTATATTTATCTCCTTTGTAATTTTTTGACCCTGCTTATTGTGCTTTTTTTAATACTCCTTAATCATTTCCAACTGGTATATGCAATTCAGGAATAAGAACTGTCTTGAACAGAATCACATCCTCAGCTGTTTATAGCACAGTTTTTTTCAAATAGTAGGTTGTTGGCCTAAAACATCTCCTTGTGTATACACAAATTTATTGTACTTACTATTGGATATATTTTAGTAGAACAGAATTGCTTCCACTATGTCAAGTATATATGAAGATACAATCTTGGCTTCAAAGTCCAAGAGACTCCATTAGCATGATGGAAAAGCAAAGAAGTCTTGAAAGTACTTCTCCCTCAGTTGAATAGGTCTACAAGATGAGTTCAGTCCTGAGAAGAGACTTAGAGGAGGTGATAGTGTCCCAAATGATTATTCAAGTACTTCAGCTGTAAAATGAGGAAGAGGGTGGCATTCATTTCTTTTGAAATGTCCATATGAATAAGGAAAAAAAGGCATTTTCATACCTTTTGAAGTGTTCATAATAAATAGGGAAAATTAGTAATTTTTTTCGTTAAGATTCCGTACAGGGGGGAATTGTCTAAGTACAATTTTTCTCATACAGACCTGGGAGAGGCTTCCAGGATTATGTAAATATGAAAAGGTCATGCTGGACTTTCATATGAGTAAAGGCATCTGTCTCTGAAGGTTTTCAGATCAACTGGGATACAGTGTTATATTTTTATGTTCATCAACTCATTAAGGGTACAAGTTACACTGGGAAAGGTTTCACCTCAATATAAGAAAGAAATTTTTTACAATGAGAACAAGCAATTACTGGAGCAACCTTTCCAGGGATGTGGTGGACTCCTCATCATTGAAGATTTTCAAGATGCGATTGAACAGGGTGTTAGATAATCTCTAGGATTCCTTTCCCATAAAAGGTTGGGACCTTTGAAGGTCCCTCCTAACCTGTGCTAATCTCTGATTCTATCAAGTCACTGAGCCCTATGTTGTACCCCATAAATGAGAGGCAGGTTAAAGCAATAGAGAAATAGAAATTGAAAAGTTCATAGCTTCATATCCTTGTCAAGACATGTAATCCTAGGTGTTCATAATGACCTCCATGGGAGTCATCCCACGAACCCTCAGAAGAAGTTCACCAAGTAATTTCAGCATGGAGACTGTAGTTTGTAATGTAAGATGTAAATTATAAAAATGCACATCTTTGATTAAATATATTAAAGGAAGGACAATGTATTAACTGCATGGGCCAGTATGTCTAACAGTTAAACAATCTACCTCTTCTTTACCTTCTTGTATTATCTTCTAGTTGCTGCATGGTTAGTATCATTTTCAGGCAGATCAGAGTTTGACCTACTATCAGAAATCTCTACTTTGTACCTTTGAATCATGATCAAGACCCCTTTTATTCTTCTGGAAAAAAAAAAAAAAGAAATGTATTGAATTTCTTTACTGTCTTTCTGTACTGAAGGTTTTCTAGACTGAATCGCTCTGGTAGCTCTCACCTGAATGAATATCAGTATTTTCAACCTCCTTTTTGTAGAGGAGATGCCAGATATGGATTCATGATTATAGCATGGATTTCACACATTCTCTGTCTACAAAGAGGCAATACCTCTAACCTTTTTCCTACATGATAGCCTTTGAATTATGTGTCTGAGGAATTTTTCCCCTGCCTAGTTGCTGTATTTCCCTGAGAGCTAATGTTCAGCTGGATAACTGACATAAATATCTAAGCTGTTTTCACTGTTTTACACTACTGAATTATGTAGGAAACATAGAGCTTTAGTTCTGAAGAACAACTCCTTTTGACAAGTCAAGGATAAGGGATTTCACTACAGATCCCACTGTGGGGTTTAACATGGGTATATGAATGAAGGGAACTGGTAGGAGTCAAACTAAATACTTTCCACCATCCTGAAAAGTGTAGGAACATGCTAATGGAAGACAAAACAATTAATTTCTTTTCCTGAGGAAGATAATCACGCTACATAATTTCCCAAATATGCTTTCGGTAATAATACATAAAGGGAAAGTTAGTTTTATAGGCATTGTACGAGGATCTTTTTCTTTTTCTTTTTCTTTTTCTTTTTCTTTTTCTTTTTCTTTTTCTTTTTCTTTTTCTTTTTCTTTTTCTTTTTCTTTTTCTTTTTCTTTTTCTTTTTCTTTTTCTTTTTCTTTTTCTTTTTCTTTTTCTTTTTCTTTTTCTTTTTCTTTTTCTTTTTCTTTTTCTTTTTCTTTTTCTTTTTCTTTTTCTTTTTCTTTTTCTTTTTCTTTTTCTTTTTCTTTTTCTTTTTCTTTTTCTTTTTCTTTTTCTTTTTCTTTTTCTTTTTTTCTTTTTCTTTTCTTCTTCTCTCTTTTTCATTTTGTTTCCATTTTTCTGATTTTTTACCTTTTCTGTTTTCTGCTTCTTTTTGGTTCCCTAGTATGATAGCAACTATAAACTGGCCTTACCTTCTTGGGTTTGCCTTTATCTTAAGCTGGCTTTCCTGCCTGGCTCAAGAGAAAGCCTGGTTTTGTTCCTTTCCTTGAAAAGTTGTTACGAATTTCAGGAATTGGCTCAATAGAAGTGCCCCAGCTTTAGGCCCAGAAAAATATTGCTCTCTTGCCATTTCACAGAACACTGTTCCCTGCAAGTGGTCTAATGCACACTCATATCCTTTAAATTTCCTCTGAAACATCTCAGGCCTCTGCCTATACCACTGCTTCATCATTACAATACAAACCATTCTCCTCCAGGCACTAAAACCCCCCTGTTTTACCTTCTACAGTTAATGATACTTATCTTTCCACTAGAAGAGCATGTTACCCCTTTATAATTCTCTTTCTCTTATTATCTCTATCCCTTAATATTACTACATGCCACTAATAGTTCTTCTTTTTTTCTGAAATGAAGTAAATGTCAACCATTTTAAAGAAATAAAAACTCAAAACACCTCCCTTCTACAAATGAAAAGAGCTCTAGTATTTTTTAAAATAGTATTTTGGAATGAGAAGATATTGTATGATGACATGATTAATTAAAGTTTTAGCATATTGCGATGCATACTGGCAATACTGAGAGAGAAAAATTTATAATTTACGTGCAGGGTAATGGTCCATATGGTCAAGGAATTTCTTAAGAGTGTCTGTGATTACTGCTTTGATTTTTTCTTAAATATGCTACTAACCAGTGAAAATAAAATTATATTAAATTTAACATTATTCATTTTTTCTCTCATTATGGCTAGATCTCAATCTCCAGTCCCAGTGCTAGCACTGATATAAATGTTAAGAAAATTGCTGGTGTTAGTGATGTCTGTGAATCTATGAAGCAACAACTTTTGGTCCTGGTGGAATGGGCTAAATATATTCCAGGCTTCTGTGAACTACCACTCGATGACCAGGTATAAGAGGAGAACAAAGAGAAAACTCTAATTACTGCTCAGTTATTCCTCTGATATTTAAATGTCAGGATGAAGCACTCATTCTTTTTTGTCTGAACAAACAGAGCTGAATAAACCTATCCTCTTATTTAAGTTGTACAGTAACACCACCATAACAGAAAAGACATGAACAAAAAGAAACAGCAAGGAAGCATGGCTTTAAGTGTTTTGTTCTTTCTGTAGTGTTTTGGAAGCACAACTTTTTCTGACCTTAAAAAGTATTTTTTTCATATTCACCTTTCATTATAATACGGTATAAAACAGCAGGTTATTTAATTTGAAGCAAGTCTTCTCTACTTGCAAAAACCAAAAGCAATTAGAATCTCAAACAAATTCCAAGTGATATCAGTTCATAGCAAATAATCTTTTATGCAATACAATGTATTAAAATTATATTGTATATAATAAATGTAAGGAAAACACCAAATCTTGAAAATGCATAAGAGTTTTTTTGTGACAGAGGTCTGATCTAACATCACATCACTAAGCTGTGCTGGCAAACCCAGAACCAGAATCTCCACATTGTGGGAATCAGTTCTCCGACAAGCAGCCTCAGAAGGAGATTAATTCATTGCTTGGGATCTCTTGATTCCACACCAAAATCTGATTAATCTTGAAAATCACTCTGTGAACTAGAATAGTGGAAATACTTATTTTGCTTCTTGAGTCCCCCAGTTTTTTAACAAAATCCTGCAAGTGTTAGGTTATCCTTCATTTGGACTGAATCATTGCCCTTTTTATTGTTCCTCAGGAATATGGGTATGTTTCAGGCCACAGGAAACTCCCCAAAAAAGAAGTTAAATGAGTTAAATTATGTGTTTGCAGACCAACAGAGCACATTTCTCACAAGCTCAACATACTTGAATAAGTTTAAACTGTTCATGTGAAGAAGAATTTCAAATATCATTACTACAAAAGGGCAACAAAAGCAAGCAAAAAAAATTGCTTATTTTATTCTTAAGATAGTATGGAGGAAAAGAGAAGTTATAAAATATCCTTAAAATGTTCCTATCTGCATTTAAAAAATAAAATATCATCTTAGAATGACAGGCTGAAAACACCCCTGTTGTGCTTGAAGAGTACATGTTGGAAAATACTCTGAAACCTTTAGTACATTAGAAAAATAGGGACAAATATGTTGAGAAATAAAACAAATGCCACTTTTTAATTTGTGATAGCTAGTTTCTAAGGGGCATTGTGCATTCAGTTATGAAATAAGCCATCTGGTTTTCAAAAAAATTATTCCTGGTATGAGAGTAGCCTGATTTGCAAACCACAGAGGAGACCAAACCAGCTAAGGTAACTCTACTGAGAACCTGAAATCCTAACACTAAGTATTACACAGGTGTTGTGTACCTTTATATCTCTCCTAAAATGACTGGCTTGGATTAGAATTACTTGTCAAGAGATGAGTTCTTTCAGGAAATAAAGGCCATTGCTGACATTTCAAGCAGACATTAAAACTAGAGGAAATAGGTGACTAATACTAAACAAATAATCAGAAGTTCCTTCCTAGTACAAATTGGGATTCCTCTTTGTGGACAATAGTGGTGCTGTTAGCATATCTGGCTTTGTTTGGAAGAAGCTGTTTTAAGTGTTGCATAAATTTTTTGTTCAAGAGAAAAATTAAACACTGATAGAACCAAATTTACTGTAACAGTTCATTCCAGCCCACTGGAGTATTTAGTGTCAACTTAAAATGCCAGAGAAAACTTTGTCAAGGGAATACACACTAGAAAATAAATGCAGGTAGTATATTTATTAAGAAGTATTTTGCAGATCCTTATGTTTAAAATCTAGACAGAATGCTAGATATGACAGAGATTACAATTTAATTAGAAAGCTTTTTTTATGGTGTTCAGCTTTTTGCATCCACTTTACATTTTACATTGGAATCTTAACAGCCTTCAACATATATCTAACACATAGTAATATGTATCCTTTTTTCATTTGCTCTTATTGAAACTTACTGCTTCATCATCTAATAAGTCTGTTGGTTGTTTTGTGAGGTTGCCCTGCTAAGAGCACATGCTGGGGAGCACCTGTTGCTTGGAGCAGCAAAACGGTCCATGGCATATAAGGACATTTTACTTTTAGGTAAATATTGATTTTGTTTTACTTACTGATGGTGTTATAGTACATTAGCAGTGGTGTAGTCACTTAAGTGGGACAACTGTTCTGGCACAATCAAAGCAATGCATTCTGTAAATGCTAAATAGCTATTAATGACATAATGTCACATGCCTGTTCTAGCAAAAGGAGCTGGATGGTTTCATGTGGGTTAATGCAGGTAAAGGTATATTGAATAGCAGAAACCATAATTTAAGGGAGTTCCTGGCAATTGCCTCCTTACATTATTGTCCTTTCTCCACCCTTTCCCATTAAAAAATGGAATAAAATTACACCACAAAAACAGTGTAAAAACCCCTTTGCTTAGGAAAGGGGTATGCACGTGTACTACTATCAGTTTTCATGAAAACTATTTATCTGGAGCTTTCTCAGGAGTCCTTCAGACTCAGAGAAGACTTTATTGGCTGGAATATTAGATAGCATGTTACCTGCAACTCCCTTTCTCAAGACCTCTCTCACCTGTTCCTGTACAGTCCCCATACGGCTACCATGTAAACACCATTCCTGCTGTCCTGCTGCGTGGCAGATGGGTGCACCACGGCACAATGCCGAGGCACGCCTGCAGGAACGCATTCTTGGTCAGCTCAGATGTCTCCTGTGTTGGGCTGTATAAAGGGACCATGGCTGTCAGGGAAGAGGATGTTGTCACTGACGGAAGCATGTCTTCTAGTTCATGCAACTGAGAGGACCAGTTGCAAAAGAGTGGAGTGATATGATGGGGCATTTGTTAACCTTGTTTGACACAGTGCTCTTCATTCTGAAGTGCACTCTGCCGAAAAGGGCCTCATTAGACATGGTCAGCATTGGGGTTGTTTCCTGAGACAGGCTGTTGGTCGTCTGGGACAGGATTTTTGATGGGCTATATGGAATACGGACTCAGACTTGTCTCTTCACTGGTGGTGTGGTACAAGGACATTTCCTACTACTTGTTCTCCTTCCTCTTCGGGCCTGCCTTTTTATAGATCTGAATTAGCTTGAATTTATTTTTACACATATTAAAACATTAAAAGGACAAGAAGGGCTTGGTCTGAAGGTATTTCTCTCACCAGCAATCTTTTCAAAATAAAAGCTATACAATGTCTTTCTTAAGGTACTTATTTCCCTAAATATAGTTTTGCTAACAAAATTAACAGAAACTAAGAAAAAATAAATTTGCAATTTTATTTGGATTAGTAACAAGATAAAAGGAAAAAATGATAAAATAATAGTAAGAAAATTATATATCATGAGCATCAGCAGATATACCAAAAGTAGAAACAATTTGAGGTTTCAAGGCTTGGTTTTGATACTTGGAGGCAGATATCTGTTTTTTGAGTAATTTTGACATAGATCGCTTGTGATATAATTATCAGTTTTTCTTTCAAAAAACTGCATGGTGACTTCTGAAAGCTCCATGATATTCCTAGTATTCTACAGAAAGTGAATTAAGATACCATCATGGAGACCTCCAAAATTGATATTTTTTTAAAAAACCCAAAACCCAAAAAACTCTAGGTAAAATTATTTCTTAACTGAAAATTTTACTATGCTACTAAATTTTATTAGGAACAACAGAAACATCCTTTAGAAAAAAAAGTGTCTCCTCTTGCCTATTGTCAAATCCTTGCCATTCAGTTGGGATATATTATTTTAATCAGGGAAGAAGACATTTTAAGATCAATACTTTGGTATATTTATCTGTTATTTAAACATAAAGGTCTACTTGCTTCACACTAGTACCTTCAAATACCAACCTTGGTCCTGTGGACTAATCAGTAACTGCACGTTGGCATACTTATATGTGCAGAGTATTTACTGGGGGACAGCTATAATTTGCACATATATACTCTGCAAAGAAAAGTTGTGTGTGATGTTATTACTTAAAAAAATTAACTTGATCAAGCAATATGAAATATACTTTTGGAAACTGGCTTCATCTAGTACATTACATCAAAATGTTTCTATTAATTAATATGTTGATATTCTTTCTCTCTAAGGCAACAATTACATAATTCATCGCAACAGCACTGAAATGGAGATCTGCCGAGTGGCAAATCGGATTCTGGATGAATTAGTTCGTCCCTTCCAGGAAATTCAAATAGATGACAATGAATATGCTTGCTTGAAAGCAATTGTGTTTTTTGATCCAGGTATTTTTACAAAAGTATCTCTCAATTATTTTACATGTGATTTTATTGAAAGTTTTTTATTTAGCATCTGTTCATGTTATCTAGCTGCATGGAAAACAATAAAATGAAAAACAGTAAGATACTCCTCCCAAATCGTAATATGCCTTGACTTTAAGTTTTTGTCCTTTTTTAAGATGCAAAAGGTTTGAGTAATCCATTGAAGATTAAGAATATGCGATTCCAAGTCCAAATCAGTTTAGAGGATTATATTAATGACCGTCAGTATGACTCCAGAGGAAGATTTGGAGAACTTCTTCTTCTACTGCCTACACTCCAAAGCATCACTTGGCAAATGATTGAGCAGATACAATTGGTTAAATTATTTGGAATTGTTAAAATTGACAGTTTGCTTCAGGAAATGTTACTGGGAGGTAAGCTAACAATTTGTTAAATTTACCATCTTGTATTATGTTGAATTTAGCATGTTGGGATGTTGAGGGAATCCTGATCTAAGCTAGAACTCTTCACTGTCTGAGCTTTGTGTTTTGTATTTGTTAGGTACAGCCTTCTTGTCTTGGCCGTTCATGTTGTTAACTTAGTCTTATAACAACAGATTTTGTATGTACTTCTCAGTAACTACTAGGTTGTCCTACAATTTCATAGGCAGATGAAAGAATCCTTAGAAATGTTTCATGAAACACACTGTTATTGCAGTCAAAACAGTGAAAATAAACACAGTGTTTAATATGCTTGAAGTCTGCTTAAATTGTTTAATGAATACCCAGAGGCAATTATTCAAATTGCCAATCAAAATATTTACTCTGTGGAAATGTAATAACTGAAGTATAACTCACTGGCAACAACGTGCTCGTTTGCATTGATATATGCTCATGCTATTTTTGCAGGTACTTCTAATGATGCCAGTCATCTGCATCATCCAGTGCATCCTCACTTAGCCCAAGATCCATTAACTGGCCAAACTGTCCTCATAAGTTCAATGTCTGCTCCTGTACATGCGGAACAGATATGTAAGTAATTGCAAGTTAGCATTCTGTCATAACACTTCACTGTTTCATTTCATAATATTAATTAGCATGGTGGCCTGTCAGTGTTCATAGAGCTATTTCATCATCATACTTAAATTAAAATAATTGTTCATTAAAAATGTATGCATATAAATAGTGTTAAGTAATAAACTTTGACCTGAATTTAATTTAAAAATTCAGCTCCATTCTGATATATCATCGTTTTTACATGCACAGTCTTTAATAAACTAAAAATTTGATCATTAAAATATCCTGTTTCCCTAGCATGTCGAGACACTCTCTTTCCCAAGTATGCAACAGGACTCCCTTTCAGTGCAGTAGTGTATATATGTAGAGTAGACCAGACTATAAAAATATATAATTATTTCTATGGGGTTTTTTTCAGCAACTCCAGAAACTCCATTACCTTCCCCTCCACAAGGCTCTGGACAAGAATACAAAATGTCTGCAAATCAAGCTTCAGTCATTGCACAACAATCTATTTTGAAACAAAAACCATTGTGATATTTTTATCTCTGTCTCATCCTTTCTTCATTCCCTTCCTTCCCTTCCTTCTATTCCTTTTCATGCACTAGATAAATTGGTAGAAGACTTGCACATTTAAAATCTCAGGTTGATAAAGGAAATTATTTCCTCAGCAGCCACTACTAAGTGGATGCTCCTTAAAACACCTCATGATTTGGAAAGTAATGCTGTTCTGACTACTGCATACAACTGTAACTGTGGACGCTGCAGTCTGACAGATATGTATAGAAGTAGATATTATTTTTAGATCTTATAAATGCACAGATTCATATTTTTATTTCCTGTTTTAGTTGTCTTAATATTTTTGTTTTAGATGTGTATATAATTTTTTTCATTGTAATGAAACTGCTTAGTGCTTGTTTAGCTGTGAATTGTAGATATGAAAAAGTGGGTTATTCAGGCAAAAGCCAAGATTCCATTAATAGTAGAATATTAGGCTACCAAAAAAGCACATGAATTGAAAAAAAAGGAAAACATACTTAGTGGACAGAAAACCCCAAATCCTGATTTGAAAGGACCATCTCTTTCAAGTAAAATTTCAACAAAAGCATTGAATCCTCCCTGCTTAACAGTTTGTATGAAGCAGAAGGCCTGCCTGGGTGAATATGCTTGAGGACTTCTTAAAATCTATATATAGAACATGTGTAGATATTATGTCTATATATAGTCAATTGGCCAGTGCTGAAGCATTTATATTGATAAGTACTTAGAACAAGGACTGGTAGGCTTTTTGGTCTGGACTAACTAGTACTTTCCCAAAATATTTATGAGCACACTTTGGGAATTAGGCCAGTCTAGGGACACTTTTCACCAGGTTCTTTGAACACTTCCCTTCTCTTTAAGAGTACAGAGAGTATCACAGAACCCCAGAATAAACTGAGTTGGAAGGGACCCACAAAGATCATCAAGTCCAACTCCTGGCCTTGCATAGCACGATCCCCAAGGGTTGTCCAAATGCTTCAGGGTTTTCTGTGACCACTTCCCTGGAGAGCCTGTTCCAGTGTCCAACCATCCTCTGGGTGAAGAACCTTTTCCTACTATCCAACCGAAACCTCCCCACACAACTTCAGGCCATTCCCTTGAGTCCTGTCTCTGTCAGCACAGAGAAGAGATCAGTGCCTGCTCCTCCTCTTGCCCTCACAAGGAAGTTTTAGACTGCAATGAGGTGTAACTTGGGCCATGTTATTTGACCTCAGGGCAAGAGGACACTTTGTGATGTTTGGTTTACTAGTGTAAGAGTAGCCATTGTGTTTATTTGTCTGACTGGGTGGTAAATGCATGTTTCAGCAATCAGTAAAATTCACCCACTGAAAAGTTGTAATTAATGTAGTAGTTCTGTGTTTGGGGAGTTATGACTTACTAATTGCAGTGCCTGAGTTCAGCTCCAGGTGTTCCTGGTTTGAGCCATGGTATTTCAAGCCAGAAGGCAGCCAGAAGACAGCACACCCTCTCAATTCACATACTCATCCTCTCAATGTCTAAGTTTTCAGAAGCATGCAATGACTTGCTTTTCTGTGATAAGCCCCTTTCTCCACCTCTTCCTCCCCTTCCAGTCTGGGGATCAAACCTTGACTAGGCTTTGTGTCTGGAGTCCATAACAACCCATCTGGATTTGGACTCTCTGTGAATTTGCACAAAGTGAACCTTGTGACACATGCTCACTTGGGGCATTTATACTACTCAGTTACAATTTGTGAAAGTAATCTTTTATGATATATGAAGTGATATGTTGTTCATACGATACTAGCATCATAAGAAAATTGCCACTTCACATATTGTATTTATTCCAGACAGCAATGATTTAATACTTTAAAGCAGACTTTCTACCAGAAGATATGTAAGAGAGAAACATACAAAAAAGAGATAATAATATATTGCAGTTTGCAAAGAGAAAACATAGTGGAGTCAGAAATTCTTCAAGGTGAGATGTTGATCATTCTGAATCAGACACCTTCATTAATCACAGCATCCAGAGATGGTGCAGTGCCACCCTTGGCTTGTAAAAGTTGCTCAAACAATCCAGAATGATTCTTCAAATACATTTTTGTAGGCAGGAAATGCAACACAGTAAATGCTGAACTGACCTGAACATTCAAAAGGCTTTAATGAGAATGCACCTACCACCATGTAGACACTGTGTTTCTTTGTTATTTTAAAGTAGTTGCTTTTGTAAAGACTGTATACAGTAGCTATTAATGTTTGCCTTTCGCTTTTGAGATCTTTTTCCTTTTTGCTGTTTACTGTTTGGTTGTTTTTTTTTTAATGCATTGCTCTTTTTACAAGTTCCTTTTAATATGAGTTTTTATGATAGATTAAGGTACTGAGGTTTTGCCATTAACTTTAAGGGTATCCAGACTCTGCTTTTTTTACAAGTTGGCCACCAATGCTTTACAGTGATACACAAAGGTAGAACAAGTGTGAGAGATACTGAGCAGCCCAAAAGTTTACTGATTTGGTTCAGATTTGTGTACTTATCATATAAAGAGTGTTGGACTCTAGGTGGATCCGCATGAATTTACTGCGTCAGATAAATGAAGTCAACTATATGAACATGGCAGTATTGGTCTGACTAAAAACATATAATTGGAAATAAAGATCAGTCCCCAGGCTGGCCACCCTTGCCTTATATAAAAGATGTGCATAATACCTTACTTTATTTTTCACGGTGAACTTTAAATATCAAGTGTACAATAAAATGTTGTCACACACTGCCAAAATGTACTGGAGGAAAAATATACTTTAGTATTTTGTCTGACAAAAAGCTGTTGTCTATTTTGTACAATATATTACATTTTTGAATAAGAACACCACTGTAATTTATTGGGAAAAGCTGATTTATTTTATAAATGCAACATTATTTTTGTAAACTTAATTATGAAAAATCAGAAATGATTAGTGCTGTTAAATATTAAATTATAATGAGATGTAACTTTATATGTTTGAACTCTGATACCAAGTTTTTGTATTGAGCATTTGGAATTGAAATGGTTGCTGGAAATATTTCAAATGGACTGTTTTTCATCAAAGCTCAATAAAGAAATATGAATGATCCAAATGACATATTTGCCTTTTAGTATTTTTTTTTTTTTTACTATTTACATAAACAATGAGAGTGGTTTATATTCCTTACACAATGAATAAGTATATAACTAACATGCTTTCATCTCTACAGTGTTCACAGCATCACAGAATGGCTGAGGTTGGAAGGGACCTCTGGAGGTCATCTAATCCAACCCCCTCTGCTCAAGCAGGATATTGAAATCATATGAAAGAATCTGATGGTGACATTTTAGTTGATTCTTCTGTAACATGGCAAAGTATTACATAGCTATGGTCTTCAGTTTTTACTTCTGACTCAGAACAGAACTGAAGCACATGCTTAATTCCATCTGTGTTTAAAATTAACCATATGTTCAACAGTCTGGTTTTTTTGGACAGGGATAACTTAAGAAATCACTGCCTTTGCTCCAGTGCATTGTTATTTAGAAAAATTTAGGTGCAATTTGATAGAGATATTGTAAACTTTAGAATTACTCTTTACAATATTTTTTTTTTTTAGATAACCAGTATTTCCTCTGTCTTGGAAATTATGTTCAGTTGGATGTCTCTTTACTAGATTTTGAATGGAAATGGGGTTAGGTTGTTAGTTAGTTTGTTTATTTTGGGGGTTTTTTTGTTGTTTTGGTTTCTTTTTTTGTTAGTAGTAATAATACAATGATTTGGGCTGCTTACTTTTGCTGAAATGGGCTCTACTCTGGAGTGCAGAACTACAGGGAAAAGCTGCCATGGAGACTCCATTTTGAATGCTGGAGATCTTCTGGTGCTTCTGAGGAACTTTAATCAATGGCTGATTATTTTACATGCAGGAAACCTGTAGTTATGAATGATGATTGGGGTGTAGGAGGTTTATGATTTTAGGGAACTAAAAGAGTTTTTTTTTTTTCTCAGTCTACAATGAAAGAAATATGGAAACTCCCTTACAATTCTATGCTGTGAAGTGCTGACAGAGTATTTTTCAAGATTTTAATAAATCAGCTTTACAAGTAGCCCCAACAGGTGAATTAGGAGTATTTGTTTTACAGAAAGAGATAGATGAACTAGCTTTCAGTTCTAATCATTATCCAGAATTTCTCCCAACTAAGGAATTCTGAAAGTGAGCAAAGATATTTACTGTGCTCCAGTCATCTTCTGTGACAGGAACTTTAACGTTCACAGAATGTAAGAGAATTTGTTATAATTCTTTGTTTTATTCATATACTTGGAAGTTCTGCTTTTACCTCAAGGATGTCTGTCAGTCTGTGATGGCCTAACATTTTATTATGTCTTTCAACAGACTATTTCTAGTTGTGTACCACCATTTGTGATATTTATGCTAAAGTATATAATAAAAAAATACTTAGATCCACATTTTAATAAAATTAAATTAATTAATTGGTTTGCAATTAATTTTTACATTTTTATATTTGGCTTGATAAAGATGCATTAGCTTTCTTCTTTCCCTTTATTCTCCCTAGGAATAAACAAGAAATGGAAAAAAAATATTTATCACTAAAATTAGTGTTACAATGGGAGCAATGCAATTGCACTTCTCTTTCTTCTGTTGTTTTTCTAATATGAAGATAGAGGAGATGGTTGACATCAATCACTGCTTTCTTTTGATTCCTTATTTTCTTGTGGAAAATCCAAGTATTTTCATTAATTGAATAGTCTACGTGTAAATAAAAAGCCTTCTATGAAGCCAAAAGCTATATTTGATTGCAGAGGGGATTAAAGGTACTCAATTGCAGGAATATATTTTCAAAAATTTATTTCATAAAAATTAAAAGGTATGCCTGATTTCTAAATGAAAACATAAATATTTCTATTAAAGGGTAAGAAACTTGAAGACATAATCAAATGTAAAGATTCTTCTATAATGACAGTGAAAGAGAACTTACATTTTGTGTCACCAACTATAATAATTTCCTTTTGAATACCACCTAAACAGGATGGGCAAAATCTCATCAAGACATGCCTAGCCTAACATGTTTTTATGACAATGATCTCTATTCCTTAATATTGTGGTGGAGCTATGATTGCTACTGATATTATGCAGTTCACCTGAATCAGGTGTTAGTCAAAGATGTCATGTTGATCCTAGATTTACTGATGCTGCTGAGAGGGCAGCTACCTCCTCACAAACAAAGCCTGATGTGACAGCCTCTCCAAGTCACATTGTGGCAGGACACCCTTGCATCAGCACAATCACCCAATGATTTGGGGCCTGACACCACTTCTTCCTTTTGCAAGGGTGAATGTCACCAATGTCTGACATGATGAGGTGAACAGCAGCAAGTGCTGAAGATTTTTCATTTAGCCAGTCTGGTCAAGGGGTAGTTTCATCTAAAGCTTAGCACTCTCCTCTGAGACTAGAGCAGAAAGCCTAGAAATCCAGAGTTTTTAAATGTCTGTGGCTTTGATCTGAATAGCATTGGCTGGTCTTTTTGAGTCTTAGTATAGCCAGAGTTGAACCATTGAGTGTCCTGTGTCTGATTAGGCTCAGTGACATTTTGGGGTCTGGCCTCCTAGCTAACCTCCTTTGCCAGTTTTTTTGGTGGGTTGACCAAACAGACAGCAGTTGCTGTTTCAATTTTAGAATACTGAAGGTCTTCAAGGAAGCATAATCATAAAAAGAGATATGTCCCTGGGACTGAAATTACCTGAACAAGTTAAAGGGGTTAGTGATTGGTTAGAAAAAAATAAGAGTATATAATAAGGCGTTCTTCAGATTTTCAAGGGAATTCTGTGAAAGGAGGAAGGAAAGAAGACACACAGAAATTGGCTAACACTGTTGATTCCACAAGGAGATTAAGAAAACCTCTTTAGGGGAGGTATGAGATTGAGATTTGCTCAATATATTCAGTGTGGTTTGGTGTGTGGTTTAGTGTATCACCTGTAGATTGCGAACTTCATACTCAGAGCAGCTGATTTATTTACAGTTTTTATTTAGCAATTCATAAAATATATCCCATCAGCTTAACATGCCCTCAGGTGCCCACTGGTAGCTTGTTGGCTCTTCACAGGGCAGCTCTACGGGGGGGTCTGGACACATTCTGCATCACAGCTCTGGGACCCGTACTCTAAGTATTACTTAAACACATTCTTTACCAATGGGCTGTAATGCCATGGGAGTGAAACAATGCCCTTCTTGTAGCCCATGGCAGTTCTTGCTGTCACCAATCCCCTTTTATCATCAAGCCTTGTTTCATGTGACACAGCTGAACTTGCCAGTAGTATCACCTGCTGTGACATGCTCTGTTTCATGCTTCTCACAAAGCCAACTGAGACAAGATAAAACTTTGGTTGGGTTCTTAGTTGCATTCAGAGTCAACATTTCACTTTGATACAACTTTGGAGCAAAAACCAAAGTGTTGGATCTGGTGATGTTCTCATCTGTCGCTTTTATGTCAGCCACCCAATATGCAGAGTGTTTGTGTCACCTATTACAATGGCCCTTATTTCCTGTCTTGTTCAAATAAAACAAGTAAATAGGTTGGGTTACAACTGCTCTCTAGTTAAATTAGAATTAATTAACAGAACACAGTTTTGAGATCATATTAAACAGGTTTTTTTTAGTCTATGCATTTTGCAGCTTAAATGAAATGGTGCGGCTCACCATTACGTTTTGATCAGCAGTTTTTTTCTTCCCTGTTTTTTTGACCTCCTCACAATTGAATGAATTTTCATGAATATGACTGCCTAACAAAGCATCCAGTTTTTCAGATGTCTGCCTTTTGTAATTTAAATAATGTAAGCATATGAACATAGAGTTTGAATTAAGAGGCAAAGGCAATCTCACCAAAAGAGTTTATTCAATATATTTCCAACATCATCTATTTCAAGATATAATTAAGATTACCATGGCCCAAGTCTAATTTACTGTGGTTTCCAAAAAGTGGAGGAGATAGCAATTGTAATAGAGGACAAGAATTTTCCATATAAAATTTTTCATTGTCATATTAGATTTTTAATGAGAATTAGTCTTGATCAGAAATGTAATAAAATGGAACAATATTCTAAAATATGCGGACAGATGTACTATAAAATAACAAACTTTATATATTTAATTTATGTACTATGAAGTACACTTTTCTTTTGCAGCATGAACATTAATATCCATTTTTTATCTCAACACCAAAATCACAATTTAACTGTAGCACAATCTGTCCTCTATTGTAATGTGAGATTTTTTGCAGATTGATTAAAATAGCATTGTGTGATTAAACACATAGAGGCAGATATTCTGTCCTTGTGACACTGTGCCTCTTCAGAGATTGACAGCCTGAGGTGCTGCTCATTAACCAACAAATAATTTGAAAATGAAAAGAGGGATGGGGTCCTTCTGGAGGGCAGGAGAGGAATCCCCATCTCCCTGCTCACGAAGAAGGAAGTGTTGGAGCTTTCAGCTTTTGACTTTGGAAGGAGACATCTGCTTAAAGAGAAATTTGCACTTTGAAGATAGGGGTAATAGTGGGGAAAAAATCCCTTAAAAAATATAGTGCTTTAAGTCTCCAGGGAACCCAGTTAGAGAGGATAGATTCAAGGTGTATTGATGAGCACAGAAGGGCAGTTAGTCCAGGAAGTAACACAGTACTATTGCCCTTTGCAATGCCTCAGCTTTTGGAGGCATATCAATATGTAAAAGGAAATCTTTCTTTTTTCATGGTCAGAGCAAGCTTGAAGGCACCATGGTGAACAGAGAACCTCTTTAAACAATGAAGCTTACATGCAGAAAAAATATTATTTTGATTTGGAAATAATTAAGTTTATTAATTTTTTATACAAGTCGATCTTTCTGGTATTCTGGGTGCTCTTTTCAGACTTTAAATGCTTGGAATTGACTGTGATATGTTAGATGTCATCTTTGTGTTCTGCTTGCTAAGGGGGCGTGGGGCAGTGAATGAAGATATAAAAAGGTCAATAAGAAGCCAAAGCCATGGAAACTCTCAGATCCAAAGATTATCCCTTCTCCAGCACAATAAATAGTCTCATGGAACCTACTTCAACTAAAGCATGTAAATAGAATCATTTCCTCAAATTACTGTCTTCAAACCTAATATAATTTGCTGGTGATATAAGGTTCTTTAGTGTAATAACTATTAATTGCATTGCCCTGTCCTCTCTCTCACCTGAATCTTATCTTTCCCAGAGTAAGAGTCCTTATTTATTTACAGCTTAATTTATATTGAATCTTGTGCCTGAGAATCCTTGAACCCATCAAGCTTACAGCACTTGTGCTGTCACACTGCCAGCCCCATTTCATGAAAATTCAGGCTGAGTTTCCTGGAGCAACCCCCTCTGCCTACTAGAATATCTAGAAAATGCAAAAGAAAGCAGCAAATTTAGAAGGATGCAGAGCACGCTGTCATTTCTGTTACTCACTGCTGCTGAATTCACTACCTGCAGAGTATGACCTCTGAACATGTTAGCGACTGCATGGTTGTTTCTCATGTCACAGGAGACATATGGTGACACAAAGGTCTGTGTGCTGCCACTCATTTTATCTGCAGAAGCCACATTTGGATTGTTATGGGGAGTGTTTGGAAGGATGCAAACAGCACAGCTATTTTATCCCATTCTTTTGTTTATAATGCACAAAAGTATGAGTCATCCTTTGGCTCTTTGCACTTAATTTCATTCATAAATATTGAAGTTGGCATACTAGTAAAAATATAACATTTAAACCTTAGCTGATGCATCTTACTTTTTTCTAACACAGACTTTATTAAAATAGTTTTTTGTCTGTGTTTATCTTCTAATACCACTTGATTTTATTGCAAGATAGTTTAAGATTTTAGTCTAAGTTTATGATGTGACTGTGGGAGAATAAAGAAGTATACCAGTATTTCTCTAAATGAGGCATCATGGCAGTCAGAGTGTGTGCTACAATGCTTTAAAGTGGCTCATCTCTGAAGTTCTGTAATTTGGGTGCACTGTGTATTACAGGTTAATCCCCAGTACACACAAACCAATTCACCAATTTAAACCTCATTATTTCCTGTCAGTTTGTTTTAAACTGCCACCACTGCAAGGCCAAAGCTGTGCCTGTTGTCTACTGTCATTTGCTTTATATATGGAGACACTGAGAGTTATTTGTTGACCTTTGAAGTAAAATGTCGAGCTCCTTTAATATTCTTTCATTTCAGATGATGAGGAATACCACTGAGAGTGCTCAGTCAGTCCCACGTGACTCCTGTCCTCCCTGGTAATGAGGCTAAGTGGCACAAGTGACCCCGAATGTTAGGGAGCAGCAGAGTGCCTGCTCCAGGATGTCTATAGGACTACACCCCCTGTATCAGCAAGGGAGTTTCTGCTTCTTTTTCTCTGGAATAAAGGTAGCTCAGCCTCCACTAAAGCTGCTGCTACATTGGAATGATTATTATCCATGCATTGGTCATTTTGTTTCTTTATACATAAAACACTACAGTGCAATATTATGACACAATAATATTATGACACAATACAAAGCATAGTATGATTGCAAGGAAAATTTTACTAAAGACCAGCGTAAGTCTGCCTTACAGTTTGGTCACACTTGTTGTGTGAGTAAGCCAACCTGAGGAAAAAATAATAGGAGTCCTAGAAATTAAGAGTTATTTGGGTATCATTTACTCTTACAACCTAGTGTACAAACGTACCTGCCTTCTGAACATAAGGTAGAGCTCTTCAGGCTAAGACATTTGAGATAGCATCTAAAAAAACTACTTTGCACTCTGACCTGATCCAACAGAGCACTTGAATAGTGCTTAAATTCAGAGTCATGGCTGACTTCATTGGAGGTGCTGGTAGGAAAGTCGAGCACACTGGGACATGCTGTACCACGTAGGGATAGGCAGTGTGCACCGCGTGCCACCCTGTGGAAAACAAAACACTGCAGTGCTGCATCATAAAAATTATTGCTGCTTCACCCACAGTTGTAAAAACACCCCACCCACTTTCAGCAGAATGGATGTTTTCTCCCATCCACAGTAAATAACATAAGAAGACAACCTTAGTCTGAGCTAAGTGTCCTCTATGAATTACAAATGCTCCCTCAAATCCTCATCATTTTGAACATAAAATTAATCACAGATGGAAAGGTTGTGATTTTAATCCTTGGACTTTTTTTTTTTTGAAGGAAAGAGAAGCTCTTTCCATTAAGACTTAGAGTGCTGGTCACAAGTTAGATGAAAATGAACCAGCAGTGTGCCCAAGTGGCCAAGATGGCCAATAGCATCCTGGCCTGGATCAGAAATAGTGTGGCCACCAGGACTAGGGCAGCAATCATCCTCCTGTACTTGGAATTGGTGAGGCCACACCTCAAGTTCTGTGTTTAGTTTTGGGCCTCTCCCTTTAAAAGACATTGAAGTGCTGGAGTCCAGAGAAGGGCAATGAAGCTGGTGAAGGGTCTGGAACATAAGTTTTATGCGGAGTGGATGAAGGAGTTGGGATTGCTGGACAAGAGAAGGAAGTTGTGGTGAGGTAGGGGTTGGCCTCTTCACCAGGCAACTGGAGAAAGGACAAGGAGAATGGCCTCAAGGTGCTCAAGGTGAGGTTCACGTTGGACATTAGAAAAAACTTCTTCACTGAAAGAAAAATAAATAAATTCTGAAATGGTATTTATTAGATACTGTTAAATACTGAAACAGGCTCCCCAGGGAAGTTGTAGAGTCACCATTCCTGGAAGTGTTCAAAATAAGAGTAGAAATGCAACTTGGCTGTATGATTTAGTGGGCATGGTGTTTGGTCAAAGGCTGGACTTAATGATCTTGGAAGTCTTTTTATACCTTAATGAGTCTATGAAACCATTATCTATGTGAGAAGTACTGTTAGAACTGAATGTTTGGCCACCAGCTGGGTAGAAACTTTTGTCCGATCACAAACCTGTGCCCACAAAAAGTTGCACTCATATCCTTGCAGCCAGGTTGGAGACTGAATAGACTGTGAGACCCTGCAATGTGTTCTAACACTTTTTGACACAGCCCCTCTCAAAATGGATCTTGTGATAGGAACTTTGGGCTATAACTAACACATGAATCTAAACTTTGGCACTGATCTTCAAAGGTATTTTTCACCTACCTACTACAGAAATCAATGGAGCTGGCTACCTAAATAGTAATTTAGTGCGCATGTATCTCTGAGGATCTGTGCCTTTGATCTCAAAGTATGTCAGTCCAGCTCATTACAAGCTGTACATTTCCTTGAAAAAAGAATATATGAGTTATAAATTAAGGATAAGATTAATTAATAGTGGCATTATAACTGTAGCAAAGTAAAGAGACTGATTGCCCTGACAGAGAAACTAGAAAGGATAATGGATTTAATGGCATGTGTTCTAATGGAAAAAAATAACCTCTTACATGAGTCTGTCATATCTGAAAAAAATGTGGCTACCATTTACAGTTCATATAGGGACGAAAAGGTTTATATACTAGCAGTATATAAATCACTGAAAAGAGTAAGTAGAGATCTTTATAGTAGCAGTGATATATTTTCCCTTGTGGAAGCCTTAGCCCAAATTTGTATCTACAGAATCTCTCTGTATCACAAGGGACTGACATATCTCAAACACCCAGTGCTGGGGAAGGATGCATCCTGAATGGAGACAGACTCTTTGAGAAAACACCTATTGAGGAACAGGAATGAAACCCTCCTGTACTACTGGCTAACTCAGGGATCTCATAATTTAGCTTACTAGACTGCCATGGCTGTCGTTTGAAGTATGTCTTGAAGTATGGTAAGGACAGAGAACCTAAATCATGAATGAGAATTTGATGGGTGGCCAGTGAGCTAGGAAGTTTAACGTTCCTAGTGCAGATATTTCTCGTGGGAATTCATGTGTGTTAACCACTGAGGTGGCTGCTAAAATGAAGAAGAGGTGGTTTCCTTCTTCTTTTCCATTTTTTAATCTCCTTTAGGAAATTTGATTGAATCCAGAGCCATTGAGGCTAAGATTCTTCTGGCTGTGTATACAAGTAAAATTTTAGGAGCTTTTTCATGGGACCATGGTGTTAGACAGAAATTTGAGGATGGCAGCTAGCACCTCAGCTCCTCTTAGGTCACAGAATAACATCATGGCTTGGGCTGGAAGGGACCTTTGAAGGTCATCTGGTCCAGTATTGAGCAGGGACAACTTCAGCAGATCAGATTGCCCAGAGACCCATCCAACAAGACCGTGATTGTTTCCTGGTATGAGCCATCTACAGCCTCTCTGGGGAACCTGTTCCAGTGTCTCACCATCCTCATTGTAAAAATTGTTTTCCTTGTACGTAGTCTGATGTTGGAGAACAGACAAAACCAGCCTAGAAATCCTACCCCAAAACTTGATAATGATGAACAATCACTGCTCAGCAATTTCTACATGCTGCAGGATGACACTCTGGCCTCTGAACCACCTCTGGGTCTAACTATCCTGCCAGCTGTCATACTGCAGGCATCATACCTGTATCAGTACAACATAATCTCAAAGATATAATGCTCTGATATGGCTAAACTGCTTTTAGAAGCAGGTTTGCATTTTCAGGAATGTCTGTGCTAACTTGGTATTCTTCACTTATGTTGCACTGTGCAGCACAGGCGTGTACTTGTGTGCAGACATTCCTTTGCAAACCTAGTTTTCAGTGCTATCTTAAAGACGGGTTTTTGCCACTTCCCTGAATCTGATTTCTTAATTTTCCTTTCCATGTCTGCATGGATATGGTGGAGAAACTAAGTAAATTTGAAAAATAAATATAACTGAATATGATGTAACTGCTACATAAATCTAGAGTCAAGCTGATATAGAATGAAACGTGATGATAGCAATAATTTCGCCTAGAATTAGTGTGCTGAAATTAATGAGACTAAAGGATGCATGGGGTGTCATCATGCTTAGAAGCAGGAAGTTCATGCCTAAGTCTGATGGCTGTGAATGGTCTCAGCTTGCAGTTAACATCCCAACTGCACTTGTCCAAAGTTGCAATAAAAATAATAGAAAATAAAATAAGGGTTTGCAATTATAGCAAACCCTTGGTTTCATATTCCTAAGGCTTTTGATTTAAGGTGCTGGATAATGAAGAAGTGCCTATGGAACAAAGTGATGACCACACGATGATTAAGTGCATGGTCCAATTTGGGAATGCAGGGTGGGGATGCACAACAAAAAGAACTGTTACCTAAGCTCTCCCCTTGGTCTGGGCTGCTGAGTGGGGGCCAGCCCTCAGGCAAAGGTTACAGCAGCCCTGAGGCTGCTAAATAGACAGATCCCTCTGCAAGTGCAAGATTACTCCCCAAAGAATGTTATTGACTGTTCTGTTCAATTTGGTTTTAAATGATTCATGTACTAATTGAGCTTCTACTACTTACCAGCTGAAAATATCATTTGACCTGCCTGTTAGGGAACTTGGTCTTGTTCCAGTGTCCTGACAATTGTCACTGTGCAATTGACCACCACTACCAAAAAACAAACAAATGCCTGTAGAGCGAATTATGTTGACTGAATTTGCTAGGTGAGTGTGCTTGGATAAATATCACACTGCAGTTTATTTTTTCAAGAAACAAAACTATGAAATGCTTCAAAGCACCAAAGCAAATGGGCAGAAACCAGAACCTAGCGCATTGTTCAAATGTCCTGGTTCATGCTAATAACAGAAAAAAAAAAAAAGGAAGACAGCTGTATATGATCTTCATAACTATCTACTAAAACTATAATACTTGAAAGATGAGGCAACAAAGGAACAGGCTTGTGATTGAAAGGATCCCTGCCAGAATCAATCCAACACATATTCAGTTGACTGATGGGGCTGTATATTCGGTGAGTATATACTGACTGACAGGACACTTTTTTTCCCCTCCAAACAAGATGTTTGGCACAGATCAGTTTCTTTCCAATACTTATCTTTTCCCAGGATGTAGGTTTGTATTGGTCTCCAAACTAGCCTTCAAAACCTCAGAGTGCAGGGAAATGGTAGATGTCATCTAGTGATTGTCCTGAAGCACTATGGGGACAGTTGTTGCAAGAATTAGACAGAAGGGACTAAAAAAACATAATGTCCTGATCTTTCCCTATTATTTCTTCAGAAAGGAAGGCCAATTTTTATCTTTGAGAGGAAAGACTTATTGGATCTATAAAACCCTATTCAAAATCTGACTTGAAGATTCATGAGCACTGAGTAATTTTGGATTTAGCTTTGAATAGTATATGGTTTTGTTTGGGTTGTTTTTGGGGTTTTTTTTTTGTTGTTGCTTGTTTGTGTTTGGTTTTTGGAGGTTTTTTTGGGGTTTTTTTTTGGTTTTTTACGTTTCATTATTAGTGTAATTTCTTTATTTATTGTATAAAAAAGAGTCCTGTCACTGATATGATGTGTATGAGGCTAAAATTGTCTGTGTGAAAACGAAAGAAGCAAGTGCTCAGTGGAAAGAGAGCACTGCTGTGATTCTGTCACTTGTTGCAATTACAAATGCATCAGGAGAGTGTATTGTCTGGAGCCAGTGTGTCTCTAGGGCTGATACACTGGCAAACCAAGACTACCTCACTACCAACAACTTACTGTGTTCTCACAAGCCTTACATGTTTGTACATATTTTCTGTGGTGAGAAATATTTTTATTTCTAGCCAGACCTTCAAAGTACCATGAAATAGAGCTAGATGTGTGCAATACTGTATTTGGCCTCCTGCATTCTGCCATCTTCAGTGTGAACTTCAGCGTGAGCCGATGGGTTTCAATATGAGACTGAGTTCCAGAGGAAGTTTATCTGACCTTCCATGAGTTTATAGGACCTGGACATGCCTTGGGAAACAGCACAGGCCAGATTGTTTATCCCTCCTCTAGAGGATAGGGGTCAGGAAATAATCTGGCCACACATGCTAAATGTCTGAACAACACTAGTATTGTTCAGAGAAATGATGAAGGCAAAATAAAGATTATGTTATCTGCAAAAAAGACACATTGAGGTCAATCAGCTGAACACATTGACATTAGGATACTTCAACTATAACCATGAGAATCTGCTCTTCTTTCTATTAGGTCTTACACAACTGACAAAGAGACAATATATGTTTTTCTTCTGAATAAACTGTATAAAATTATATTGAGACTTACAGGTATATTAATCTTACCAAGCATAGGAAAGGAAAAATCTCCACAGAAATTAAATGAGCAATTTTGAACCAGTTCGATGATCCTTTCATTTTATTATAACTCACATCACTTTCATAAAAGAAAATCACATCTTGAAGAACTGCCTCAGTAGAACACCCACCTAATTGTGTGTTTCAAAAAGATTTAAACCTGGGATTGAGTGATCTGATGAATCAAAGCTTTATATATCAGAGCACTCCTGAGCATGCTAACAAAACACTGGAAAAGGAAAGGAGAAATATATTTGGTCATCCAAGAAAACTTCTTTAGTCTGTTAAGTAAGTAAAAAGTTATAAAGGTGAAGGTAATAAACAGGTTTGGTTTCTTTTTTTCTCTAAGTAAAAGGAAAAGAAAAAGATAAATGAGAATGAACAAGTGAATTTTACAACAGCTGAAAGGATGAGTAAGAAAACAGTTCTCATGTTTCTTGGTTATATGAAAATGGGATCAGAGGAGAGGAAGAAATCTGTATTTATTATCTTTGAAACCTATGGTAGTAAACCAAGTTTTCCTTGAGGAAAAAGAGGAATTACTCATGAGGGCAGAGTATTTTTTCTGTAATACATTTGTGTCCCATCTCACCTCCCTCTGTGTGATGGCCACTTTTTGTCTCTGGGACTCAGCATGCTCCTGGGGTGCCTGCCTGGCTGGCTGGCATTTTTGGGGGGTGGGTCCCACAGGCAGGGAGGGCTGTGGCAGAGCAGTGGCCATGGAGTGTGGGACCCTGCTGCAGCCCAGCACCCAGAAGAGCCCTTATGAAAGGCACAGTTGTTCTTACTCCAAACTTTGTGTAATATAGTCTTAATTTTTTTTTTTGAAACTGATGGAACTGTAACAATTAGGGAAGTCCAGGACCTGTGGATGCATACAGCCCCTGCCTACAGTTCTACAGTATTTTTCTCTAACTTTGCTCATTGTCTCAAAGCCACTTCTAGCAGTCTCCATTTTTCATAATAACTTTGTGAACAAAGATAATATGGAGATTTTAAAATTTGCTGCTTTGATTTTTGACTTATTAATGTTAAGAGGTCAGATGGATATTTTTTTTCTGTTGCAACCCAGAAATATCATAAAACTCTACAGGCCAGAAATGTGTAGAGAAGATGTATAAGAAATTGAGATACCTTATTTCTAACACATAATGTTCATACACATCAGTGCACAAAATAACCCACAGCTCCAATTCACTTTAGTGTCACAAAAACAAAAGAGAATTAAAAATTTGAGATTGCTAAGAAAAATTGACCTGCAATATAAATTGGCATTCAGATTCTTCAGAATTATATTTTTTGACAGGGAAAGTTCTGTTGCAAAATTTTTAGACATTTATTTATTTTAAATATTTATATTTGTAAGCTTATTTAAATAAAGCATAATGTTATGGTACATACAAATATGAGTTATACATGTATATATTTTTATATTACATTGATCAACTGCTGCATGCACATAACTGACACAGCTTCTTAGGGATTCCTAGCAGATTCAGATTTTTGATTCTCTGTCGATTATATAATAAACATTGAATTATTCCAACTGTTCCATTAGTTTTAGGAAGAAACTGCCTCTTGCAGTATCATTTTACATCTTATATATATACTTAGACACCCAAAGTAAGATAAATGCATCTTCTTTCTTCCACAGAATCTCCAGCTTAGTATGACACCTGAAGACATTATTTTTCCCCTTCAAAATCATAGAAGTTTAGCATGCTACAGACTATTACCTTAATTTACACACTGAACTTAACTCAAATTTGTATAATCTGGAAGGAACGTGGGAGATAATACAAAGAAACCTCCTTCTGGCCTAATAATTTTGCAGTATGAGATCTTTCAGTCCTATAGAACTGTTCTTTGCAGACACAGATATAAAACAATACTCTTGGTATTCAGGAGGGTATATTGAAATGCAAAAAATCCTCTCTTGGTTATTTGATCTTGCACACTACAAATACAGCAGTCGCTGTGTCTGTGAAGATCTAAGTGGCCACATTACACTTCACTTGTACAGCTGAATAAAATATAGATATAATTTTTTCTAAAATCTAAAGTCAAAAGGTTCACCAAGGATTTCTTTATTGTATCACTGAACTTCCTGGCCAGTTTCCACACTATAGACTTTGGGGTCAAATCTGAACATTTAAGGCACAAAGAGAAAGGGGCAGATTTGACACCTCACAGAAGAAAAAGCTGATACAGCAACAGTGCTCAAATATAGCAAGATTCAAAAATGACCTTCAGAAAAAGTGTCAAAAAACAAATTCATAGATTCTTAATTGTGAAATGCCAGACAAAACACCAGGTCCATTATATTTCTCTCAGAACTGAATTCCCATAGATATTCTTGGGGCTTTTTTTGTTTGCTTCCTTGTTTGTTTTTTTTTTTTTCCTTAATTTCTGAGGTACTGAGGAAATGGTATTTCCATTCCTACGCATCCCAGCAGGCAGCAGGTGCTCAGAAGGTCTGAAAAACAAAAGTCACCTGATTTCGAGAGAGAAATATACACATTGAAGCAAGTAGAATATGCCATGCCAGGAAACTTCTATTTTATCATAAAATAGTGATACAATTACATAACATCACATTAAAACATTGAAATAAATAATGCTTTAACAATGACTTTATAAAAATGTACGCTTTAAGAAAGCAATCTCAGTTCTATGCTAAACCACTATTTTTTATAGAAGATGTGGCACAGGTTTATATAGTCAGACAATTACTCCTGATATAAAAAAAACAATCCAATAGGCTTTACATTGTCTTTGCAGATATTGTAAACTACATGATTCCCAGAAACTTTTATATGCATTCAGTACTATTATATGAACCAAATATTATCCTCTTAAACTACCAGAATACAATATAAATGAAAAAAAGTTTTCATGTAGCGTTTTATCTTCTTGTGTTGGAAATTATTCAGTGAAATGTCTTCAACTAATTCTGTTGTATAAATTACTAGGAAAGCTATACTATTTTTCTGTGAAAGCAGGGCACGTGCACAAGTTCACAATCTCCTAGATATAAGCTGCAAAGGAACTCTTTATAGTCTGTTTCATCTTTTACTTCTCAAAACAAGCAGGTAACACTGCAAGGAGAGCATGTGAAGCAACCTTGCAGCTCACCAGTGCTACTTCTGGACTAGTAGGTGGAGGATATTTCAATGATGCTCCAAGAACTGGTGAGACAACAACCAAGGAACCTCATATCTATGCAGAGAATAGTCTCTTACAGTGAGCCAGTCTGTCTAGAAACATTTCTCTGTTTTTCTCTGCCCATTTTATAGTCTGTTACTTTCCCCAACCTCAACATTATGAGGGCAAAAATCTGTTTAGGAATTGACAAGGAATTGTTGAACTATGGACTCCATTTTTTGTTGTCAAATGTCATTACATCAGGTTTCTTCTTTTAGTTCATAAATATGTTCATATCTCTGTGCAGTTCTTCTTCCAAAAGTAGTATTCCTAGCCCCTAAAATAATCTTCTCAGCTCTTAAAACTCAGGACCTGCTTTTGGTAATCACACTGGAAAACTGCTGATAGACAACCAGCTTTAGTTAGAGTGCTTTGAGACAGGCTCAGTAAAGGATAAAAATGAAAAGTTTGTGTTAACTTTGTGTTTCTTGGGAAGACAGTCAGAATCACATGGAGCAGGTCATTGTGATGTCAAACTTTCAGACTCTTCTTTTTTACATTAAAAATACTTCCTGAAGATACTTGGTACTTTTAATGAAGATTGCTGGCTTTAATATATTTATTTATGTGTGTATGTATTTCTTTATTTATTATTTAAATAAAAGAAGCAGAAGCCAGTTTTCCTGCTGTCCTAGTTCTGGAGAACTGTTCTTGCAGTTTGTATAAATATATTCACATGCTAGTGTGGTTAGTATTAGTTTACGAATAAAGTATTTTACTTGTGGTCTTTTGTCTGTAAAATGTGATTAATTTTAAATTAAATCATGACCCAAACAACACTTGAGACTAAACTGAAAGGTGTTATAAAATATGTATATTGATTTTAGCCAAATGCAATCTTT
This sequence comes from Lonchura striata, assembly GCF_050655825.1. NCBI lineage: Eukaryota > Metazoa > Chordata > Aves > Passeriformes > Estrildidae > Lonchura > Lonchura striata. The sequence goes on from NC_140704.1 coordinate 126,183,629, forward strand.
TTTGATAAAAATACCCTTTGATCCATAGTGCACCAAAAACTAGCTTTCCTGACTTTGATAGCGCAAAGACATAGAGAAGATGTCAGACATGAAATAAATAAGTGAGAAGTGCGGAAAAATGAATGAGGTGACATAGTACTGTTTGAGCTTTGTTGTCCCTGCTGTACACTACAAGAACAAGCACTTCTTGCTAATATGATGGAACAGCTCAACAATTTTCAGGCACAAAGACTACTTGAGGGAAAATTCAATAAGTTAAGAATACCAAACTGTAATCAGACCTTGGGGAAGAAGCAGTATTGAAACACAACTTTTTTTTGACAGTTTTGAGTGTAGCTCTGGTGGTCTGTTTCAAAAACTGTCAAAATGATGATAAGTGGTCTTAGGAGTTTAGTTTTGATTCTTATACCAAATAATCTGGCAACCTTCTTGGTATTAGTGCTATTAGCAATTTAAGAAGTCTGATTTTTGAAGGAGAAAAGATGCTAAAATAGAAAAATTACTATGCTGAATGTAGAGTAATTACTTTTCATGACATCTTCATCGAAATCAATAGGATTGACTAATTAAGACATCTAAGCTGAAATCAATAGGATCTGACAGCTAACACCTCCCTGTAGCAATAAGCCAGCATCAACAATTTTGCATCTGTATTGATGTTAAAATCAGTCAATCTGATTTCCTTTGCTATTTAATACTTAATGTTTTCCTGAACAGCAAAGCCATTCCATACCTAATATGCTTCCCACATTCCAAAATGAAAGCTGATGAAACTGCTGCACCTATATGCATTCTGTAATGTGGTGCACATTTGCAGCTTGTTACCAAAGAGCTTTGATTGACTTGATGTTTAGGTTCTCAATCCTAAAACGCCAGTGGACTATGACAAGGCAATTAAAATATCTGCCAAGGCTAGGAGTGTCAAATACAGAAACACTAACCCAGAATAAGAAAAAAATTCCACAACCAACAACAGCTTTTTTTTTAATTCTTTCACCATCGAGTCTTTAATAGGAAAACCTTTGGGTGGATTCCTGCCAGTTCTCCCTCTGAGGGTTTACCCTGCTTTCCCTTAAGTTTCCAATTTTCCCTCAGTAGATTTCTGTTCATCTATGCAAAGTCTGTGCTATATTACCCCCAAACCTATCCTCAGTACACAGTAGAACAGGTTTACAGAAATCAGTGCGCCTAGAGGGTTTCTGGAGTTGGAAAAAGAGGATGCCATCCAGTAGACATGCAGCTGCAGGTTTTTTTTCCTGCTGGTTGGATTCTGAATCTCATTGAAATTTCTGTTCCTTCTGAATTTCTAGGCAGATGAGAACATCATCTAGTCAACGTTTTCCTTCTTTGATTTGCAGTTTGATGCTGTAGCTGCTCCTGAAATCATGCTGATGGGAATTATAGTCTTCATTAAAGCAAGAATAACCCATTGACATTATGCACCTTGAAGACAGTTCAGGAAATTCAAGGAGAGCAGAGCACATCAAGAATGTTTTTGAATTATCCTGTTTCATTTCCTGGTATTTTCCCTTCCAATCATTGTTGGGTTTTTGCACAGTTTATTTTCATCTTTAAATCAGGGCCAAATTATTATTATTGGTTTTAATATAGTTGTGCACAGAACCATGTGCAACCACTTCCAACCACTAATGGTCACAGTAAACAACTGTTTGAGGACATGTTAGAAGCTTGCTATGGACCAGATGTACATTTTCTCTTTCTCTCAACTTCAGGCACATTTATTTGTAGATGGATTACAAATTTAAGAATGCCTTTATGTGACCTATGTGCTTCAATTCATGAATTTTAAAGCTAAATCTCAGAAATTTTTAAGAACCCAAAGTAACAGAATATCCTGTTTCAACTGTAAAATAAAAAAAACAAATATCCAAAATATATTGTAAGTTGCAATCTTTCATATATCAAATTATCTCTTCATAATTTCTGAGCCAAAGTACTTCCATAATTTCTTGTTCTTGGAAGGACTTTGCAGATGTCTGGATACCAACAAAAAAGATGTTATATGATTCATGTTGGAAAAGAGCTGAAGTTCACGTTTCCTAAACAAGCAGTAAATCTTGATATTTGACGCATTAAAAATTTGCTTTACAAGAAATTTCTTAGTATCTGCATCTTGTATTTGATTTGAGAAGAATTGAGCAGTTTAAATTTGAGATGTGCTGAGTATTTTGTCCTCAACTGGGCTGGCATGAACATCCTTGACATGCAATTTGTGGCTGTTCATCCTGTGATGTCTGCCACAGCTTTGTTCAACTCAATAGTTTTTCTGTTGGATCAGGGCCCAAAGAATTTAATCATCTCTGTTGATCTCACTTAAAGAAACATGGCTTAGAAGCAGAAGATTGCACTCATGTTGAAAGTTCCACCCCTCTTAGGAAACCACACTAAACCGGATTCAATGGCCCCTGAAATGTTATTCTCTGCAAATGTTACTTCTCTGCAAGTGCCACCACAAAACCAAAAAACTTTACTATATTCTTCAAGCAAATGTCAGCTTTTTCTTCAAAACTGTGGCTACAAAGGAGACAAAAATACCTAAAAAATGTGAAAGATATTAAAATACCAAAATTTTGATGTGGCAGGAGCCAAATTGCATTGTGGCTAATAACAAGAACTATAATAGCATGCTCTTTATGGGAGCAAAACAATGTTCATACAAAGACTATGAACTTAGGAGCAATGGATTTAGTTTCTTCATTTTTTTAACATGTATCTTTTGGTAAATATCTTGGTCCTGATGGATCTTGTGTTCCTCAAAATAGGCTTGAGATGGTTCTTAGGTACTGTCCTCTATATTACTCTCCACAGCCATGTAGAAGGATACAGGAAGATGGATGCTTGCCCAGAAAAGACACTTTGCTTAGAATTGGGGTTAATGAAACACATACCTGAAACACAGATCTCTTTCAAATATTTTTTTTTTTTTTACTTTGTGTCAACCCAAGGCTGAGTAAGTGCTAATATTCCTTTCTTGGGTTGGGAAAAACTGTATTCAGATCCCTGTTCTGCCTTTGTCATGGCAGTAATCTAACACAAGTACATCTATATGATAGATGAATAGTGTTAGAAGAAAGAGATACTCCCTTTTTTCTTACTACATAATTTATAAAACACAGAGTAACACCAATAAGATAAATTTACACTTCAAGTGTTTTGCAATTAAGGTATTCACATGGGAACTGGCAGAGCTATGAGGAAAATTCTTGGTCTAGTTCCAGCAGCAGCAGAACTTGAATGCCCACTTACCTCTGTGTGAATGCTTTAAACTTCAATTTACTCTATGCTCTTTCTGTCATTTTCTTTGCAAAAGGACAAACCGAGTTCAGGTTCATGAGTCTCATGGTGAATTAATGACTGGGAATTTGAATATATGATGTCTTAAATTTTGCAATACCTAAAGTTGTTATTTTAAGAGGACAAACGTTTAAATTTCTTTTTTTTCCCTTGTTCATAAAGAATGGGATATTGGTGCTTCTCACATTCTATGAGTGTAATCATAAAATTGCAGGTAATGGGACATCTAAAATCTGTGCATGGATATCTAATAACACAGTAGCTCATGAAGGTAGTGAGCCAATGATTTAAAAGGCTGAAAGAGAAACTATTTGAAAAGAAACACCTCTGGGTTACTGACTCCACTGGGTACTTCTTTTCTAGAGGTTTTAAGTGTTCAGTGTAAGAAGAGCCATAGCAGAGGTACTACAGAAAAATAATTTCCGTGTGAGAAGTGGGAAAGGATTTCTATAACAATTAAGAGAGTGGGCTTTGTAATGAAAAGGCTATTGCTAACCTCTCCTACCATCTCTGTTATATCAACAAAGATGTTTCGTACTTTGAATTAGAATAAATACTATAAATAAGGTAAAAAAACTTACATCTTCATTCCATAAAGTATTTGCATCAATTCAGCCAAATAAGAGTCTATAAGCAAAGCATTATATAGATTAAATAACAAGGTTCAGATACCCTCGTTTCAGCCTGCAGAGCTCTGTGATACTTCTCAGGAGAATACCTTCCATTTTAAGTGCATTATATTCATTATTCCTTTCCTCCCCCTCCTTTCTTCTTACATTTTAATTCATTTTGCAGCTTTCTCTTCATCACATGGGCTTTTATTTTCAAAATAAGCCATTTGTGCAGTACCTTTTCCAATGCCTTTGGAAAATTTAAATATATAATGCAGCTACATTCCCTTTATCTGTCATGCTGGCAATATCTTCAAAAAGTCTAGTGTATTTGTAAAGCAAGTGCAGCTCTCCTAGCATTCTTACTGCATCTTGTTAACTAATCCCCTTGTCACCACCTTACTTTCACTTTCTTCTGTCACAAATTAATCCATCAGCAATCATGTAATTCCAATGATCTGGTTTCCTTCTTTTTCCGTGAAGTGACATTAACTCGCATTTGAGTTGTAAGAAGGGTACATAGTTTTCACAGAAGAAAATATAATCAAATCTTACTACTTTTAAATGCTACTTGAGGGCTTTGCTCACTACCATGCAATGCTGTCAAGGATATTTAAGAACCTAGACAGAGGTAAAATGCAGATGGGTTAAGATGTGGGATCCAGACCTTGATGGAGCCAGTGAAAATATCCCATTGACTTTGCTACCAAGGCAGCATAGTCCTCTGCTGGGTACAAGAGACTTCATTTTCCAGTATTCTGGGGAGGTGAAAGTAGAGCTCCCTGGCTATCATGTTACTCTGAGGAGGGAGAAACAAGACTTATTGTCCCATATAAAAACAAACAAACAACCAACATCAGAGAGAAAGCCCCCCAACACAACAGAACTGAGCATGTATTGCTTATGAAAATAAAACATGAAAGACTGAGGAGTGACCCATAGCTAGACTTTTGGGTTTTCTGGACTGCTACAAACTGTACCATGCTACTAGCAGGCAGAAACAGTCCAAGCAGAAACTAAAGCCGTGAGCAATTGCTGCTGCCTTGTTTCAAACAGGAAACAAAGGACTCTGAAAACAATAACTGTGTCTGGCTCTGAGTGGCCAAGGGACGGAGGCTCCCTGGCTGTCCCGCTTGGCCGCAGGGCAGACCCCGAGCGGCCGCCCCGAGGCTCTGCCCAGCCCGGGGCGGGTGTTGGTGATCGCTGCGGGTGGGGAGCGCAGCGGGGACAGAGCACGGGGAAACTGAGGCACAGCAATAAGGGAAGGACACTTGTCTGAGTCCCCAGGGATTTAATTCCCAAAGCAGGGCAGAGCAAGTGACAAACCTGAACCTGAAGGGACTACTTTTAAAGGGTAGAGGGAACACAGGGACCTGTGACCTCCCCCCCTGTGACCAACAGGAGGAATTAGGGGAGGGGTGCAGGGCAAGGGCTCCCCAATAGAAGCCAACACGGTGAGGGAGTAAACCCTACAATCCAATTCTGCTTCAAGGAAGGGATGAGAGACAGGGAACACTCCAGATCCAAAGGAGTGTGCTATCTGTGAAAGACAGGGGTAAGGCAAGGGAACAAGGGAGGTATACAGGTGGATTGACAAGTGGATTGACATGCATTCTGGGGGGAAAACTGTGGTAAATAACTCAGGACTGAACCATTAAGGAAGCCAAATGGAGTACATAGAATGAACCATTACAAACTTATGACAAGGAATATTAAAACATACTACAGAAGAATAAACTGTAAAATAATAGACTACTATAAAATAACAAAAAAAAAATAGTTTCAACAGGTAATCCCATTTCCTGGTTGACTAGAACCACTTGACTTTTGTCCTTGCTTTTTACAGTGTGTCCCAAATAAACAAAGGTCTCATGTAACACACGCCTTGCTGAGGGCTCTTGCAGATAGAGATAGGGGACTTATTTCCAGTTGTATTGAATTTCCTTTAGCGGTATACTCCAGTGCAAAATAATTGTAAATATTTTTGAACTCAACTTGATGGCACTTATATGCCTCTTGCTTTTTATCAAGAAGCAGATGTGACATATGATGTAAAAGACAACTGAGAATTAGCCCAAAATAGCAGTTCCATAACTTTATCCCATCTGACCTACCAAAAACCTCTGAACAACCTTTACAACCTTTCATTTCTTTAAAGTCTTTCATCTCATCAAGATTTTTGAAATTAGGAACTTTAAATAGCTTCATATAAAAATTACATCTTAGAACTCTGTGGAGGGCTTAACTGCACTATTTGGAAAGGAGGACATCCATAATAACGAAAAAATATCATATCTCACATAAGATTGGTGACCACATTCAATATGTAATCTTGTATTTTTTATAAAGTTACATGGGAGGCTTGTTAGTGTGAACATTTTTAGCATTATAGACTTTTTAAAATGCATGCATTTCCCTTCTGCACAGACATGACCAGTTGAAAAGCTGAAAATATTTTCACTTTTATTCTTTTAATCTCCAGTAAGAAGACTCATTTATGCATATCTTCTCACTTAGGGCAAAATTCTGCTGTTTTCAAGATATATTTATTTCTTGATCTCTTCAAAATTAAAATTTAAGGGGCCTTTTTTTATTTTTTTATGTTTCTTTCAGTTAACTCTTGGAAATATCTAGAAAACTTTTACAGCCTAAACAATTTTATTTTAGGAAGAATCAACACTCAGGCAACTTCAGACTGCTAAATAGATACGTCAGGAAGTTATAAAGGTCTGAATTTGATATGATGAACATGAAAAGGGTTGTTATTGATGCTGTATTGTAATGGAGTCTGTACCAAGAGTCTCCCATGCTGAGAAGGAAGACTCATGTTTTATACATCTGATTCATACCATGGCAAGAAAGACACACTCTTGAAGATGTTTTATAGTCATGTAGTTGAGCAAGAGGGATGCAAAGAAGTTTTTCTGAGAGAAAAGAACAGTGTCTGGAGCAAGGAGTTAAAAGATGAAGTGGAAGTAGTTCTTCTAGCTCGGTCTCTCAGGTAGAGACTATGTGTTGTGAAGGATTTTGTTAAAGGTCACAGCTAATGCTGGAGTTCAAAGTGGAAGCCAAACAGTGGGGTCACAGGGAAGGGTGAGGACATTCAGCTGTGGTCAAATGTTGTGTGCAACCTCACAGTTTGCAGGAGCAGCCCTCCACTCCCCAGAACCAAGAGGCATTGTGCCTCCTTGCCTGACAAGAACTGTTTTGAGCTATTTTCTGGTTTATGGCAGAAAACCCTTCTATAATCTTCTCATGCAGGGATAGTGACTGGGCTTTTCTCAGGAGAGAGGGTTTGAATATTATCCACTCTTGAGGAGGCTCAGGCAGTGGCCTTTTCTGAGTTCCCAGGGGACCATAAGCAAATTATGCTCTCTGTATGTCTCAGTTTCCCTATCTGCCAGCAGAGAACATTTAGTCCATGCGACTTCCAGAGCCCTTGAAGACATCTGAAAATAAGCAATTTTTGAGTGCAGACATTTACTAAATATTAGTGCTGTTAGATTATAAAAGCTGTGTGGACCAGCTCCAGAAATGGATTTGGGCAAAGGCAGGAATTTGCAGATGCTAAATGGCCACACACAGCAGTTGCACACAGTGGGGCTCAACTGTTCATTGTTATTTTCATTATATTTTTCTGGTTTTATAGCTTTGCTTTTTTTTTTATTTCAAGCACTAGCCATTGGATATAAACTCAATTATTGCCCGTGCATGAAAGTTATGCTTTCTCATTTGTACCTCTTTTATTATGGCAATTGAATTCTCATCACTGACCCATGTTTATCCTTATCCCTATAGGATATAGGCATTTTCACTTCTTCTCTCCATTGCTGTACTGTATTGATCAAGCAATTTGCAACCTTTTCCTTCCTTTAATGTCATTTCCAAATATCCATCTGCCTAGCTTCCTATCTCACCCAGGTAAATATTTGGTGGAATGCATCTTCTCCAGTATAGCATGGAATGATTTCTGTATTTAAATGACACCTTATATACATAAATATATACTTAAACACATAGCATGTAGAAATTAATGAAGAATTTCCCTGAAGGTGTCAAGCAAACCCTATTGATAAAAACAAGTGAGATAGAAGGGTAGCTTAAAAATAGGCAAATATAAAAAAAAATTATAAACAGAAATTTATTTATAGAGGACAGTCCTAATAATTGCATTCTTCAGCTGTCAGAATAGCAACAAAAAAGCCCAAGGAAAGAGAATAATCTTTCCTTTTGCTAGAGAACAAACATTGATTACTTTTCTCTTGAAAAAGCTTGAATGGTCACATTCAGTTCACTTTTGTATTGGCATAACACAAGCATTTTCAGAAGAATTATTTTCAGCCCATGGAAGTGATATAAAACCAGTGATATAAAGCAATGCAGTTGCTTTCACTTTCATTTTAACACCACTGTTCTTTTACTTCCTCCTATATAAACTGGATTAAAAGACCAAAATACTCTGATCTGCTTCTGATCTGATTTTTTTATTTCATAGATAGACAATTTTTACATTTTTTTGTGAAAAGCAAAGAGTTTAATTTGCAATATAGTATACCAACCTCACAAAGAAAAATGTGTCTTAAGTATTTTAAAAACAATATGAATTTTGAGAAGACTTTTCTAATGAAAGGAAATAAAGGAAGGCTTGTAAGAACTTTTCTAATTTTCAGTTTGGTTTTATATATATATTATGTATATATATATAATACACACACACACGCACACATGCACACACACACACACACACACACACACACACACACGCACACACACATATATATGTACCTATGTATATAATTATATTTATGTAAATATTTTATATCTTATTATTTTTTGGTAGACCTCCTGCTTTAGCTGTCAAATCAGTGTTTGAACTCTTCTTGCTGCCCTTTTCAACTTTCCATATGTCTCTGTGTTCCTAAAATTGGGATGGACCAAAAAGGGCTGCTCACAGAGGCTTAACTGCAAGATTGGGACCTTGATGTATGGTACATGTGAGCCTTCAAAACTCTAGTGTGTAAAAGATTCTGCATGAGGCACTGAAGTAAATTTTTTTTTTGTAGCGTTTTCACACAAATTTATACCTAGTACCTCGCTGTTTGCTTGGGAGCCAGAGTGCTGAAAGTGGGTGATGAGTAGTGATGTGCTCCCACCCGATATTGGTTCAGATCACTGGAAGAATGTTCGTACAAACAAAGAGCTGCAGGCCATGTCAGAACCCCTTTCCTCTGCTTAATCCACAGCTCACTTAAGAAATAACACATTTTTCTTCACTCAGGACACCTTTTATCTTTTTTCTGTCTCATGTGTCTGTGGGGTGTTTTCATTCTCCTCTTTGCTTTTGAACTGCTGCTGAATGTTGATGAGAGAATACTTAGGCCAATCCTAGAGTAGTTTTACATTATTGTAGGCTTTTTTTTCCTTCAGTCCTGGCAATACCAGATTCCTGCATTCAAGAACACCACAGTGGCTTAAACTGTGTAAATACTGGATGTTTTCCTATGATGACACCTTGCCTCAACTCTCTTGAGGAAAAAAGATGCTTTAGAAGACAAGGCAGAAATGTTTTTCAGTGAATTTTGCAAAAGAACAGAACTACTCTGTCTTCTCTGCCTCGTGAGCAAAATTCACGGAATGGAGTCATATTGGAGAGGAGAGAAAACAGAAGTTCAGCACTGGTGTTCTGGGTCAGTAGGTTCCAAATGTACACTTACTTTTACATCTGTTGCTCTGATTTATAGACAAGGTGGAGGTTAACTGTTTTCTGTTTTCCTTTTGCTACAACTTCCTCTGTGCTCAGAGCATATGCTTTCTTGATAGTATTTAAAAAGAACCCTTGGGTTAGTTTTTTCAGGCTGGAGGTATTGGCCTAGACATGGTAAAAAGCCCCATTTTAAAATTGTATCTTCTATGCCTGTTAAAAAGCCCAGCAACCATTTCCGCTCAGTTCTGTTTTCTAGGATCTAGCTGCAATTTTAACAGCAGTGGTTAAAAAACCATATGTGCCCCGAACTCTTGTTCCCACTGTAGCTGTGACTGCTGTGGGGGGGCTTGATAGTTGATGTTTTTCTGTGCTGGTTTGTGCTAGAGAGGTGAAAATATTAAAGCCAGCTCTGCAGAATGGGAGCAAATGAGGTATAGCCTGATAGAAAAATGCCAAGAGAAAATTTGCCAAGACCAAGGGAATTACAGGGAGTCTTGTACCAGGTAGGTTGAGAGTTAGCTAACACAGAGAAAGGTACAAACCCCTGTTTCTGTCTTGCATTGATGCACTTCTGCCACAGGTAGGATAGACATAGAAAAAATAGTTGCTTTTCTCTGTATCATCTGAAAATTCTGCCAGGCTTATACCACAGAGAAACCTTTTCAGAAAGCTGTTGAAAAAAATGGTATATAGGAGTGGGACTTCCTCAAAGCTGCAAGGAAATGTGCTGGTACCAGGCAGCAGGGGAAAATATTTGCCCAAGGGTTTTGTTGTAGGGCAGATTCCCTGATGTAGCTTAATCAGTAGAACAAAAAGTCTATTGTGTACTACTTATGTGCACCCTTAATAGGATGCATGCAAATCCATTGGCCTTAATGGCACTATTCATGTATGCAAAGGTGGACACCCTGCTTTAGGCCTCCCAGTCAAGCCATTTTGTTTTCAGCTCAAAAAAGCAAAGCATTTGCCCCAGGTCTTACCTTGGCTACAATTGTAAAAGTTCTAGTAGGAAAAATCTGAAATGAAAAAACAATATTGAAAAACACTTGCTGCAATTTGGGATTTGCATAGCCATTGGAAAGCAAGGATCATCAAAATCAGGGGACCACTTACAGATTGCAAAGATTTTCCATTGAGAACTTTGAGGTAATGCATTTCAAAAATCATGCCTTTTTTGAGCAATGGTGGCTTGAAGAATACAGCTCAGAGAGTATAATATCAGAATCTCCTTTATTGCAAAGTAGGCAGCAACAAACATTTCTCAGTAGAAGTGTGTAAAACAGTGATCTGTCTTGTAATGGATATCTGTCTATGAGGTAATTCTACCATCTTGCAATTACATGCCTGAAGACATTAATAGCATAAAGCATATTTTAAAAGTAATTGGTAAACCTATTAATTTCCACATCTCCATGTTTTTGTCATTTACCATGAAATACTTAACTGTCTTTTGCATTGTTTCAAAAGATGTGTCCATATTTAAATAGAAACCCCCTTTCATTGTCCATGCTGCATGTTTCATTTTATCTGTATGAGAAATATGAAACTAGGGAATTAATAATTATTTCACTTGGAAAGGTATGAAACAAATTCCATTGCCTTTGTCTGATTAGAATCTTCCCTGCTGGTTTAATTAAAAATGGCCATGTGACAAGCAAAGAAAGCATCTCTCCTTTGGGGTGGAGGGGGGAGGAGGGAATGGTATTGTATTTTCTGGTAAACAGTGAATCCTGAAGCTCCAGACTTGTAAAATTTAAATGCTTAATGCAAATGAAAAATGCAGACTCAGGTCAGCTATAGACAAATGTCACTAGACTGGATGGAAAATGCACTGCAGGCAGAAAAGATGACATTTATCAGTCATCCATACATCAGTAACTAAAACAATTTTAGGGTTGTCTAGACAGGCATCTATTATTCCTTAAATTTAAAAGCTTTAGTAGAAAGACAACAGCAAATGCTCGATTTATATTTAGGTGTTTTTCAGTTTGTTGTGGGTTTGTTTTTTTTGGTTTTTTTTTTTCCCACATGAAACAAGATAGGAAAAGGAAAAATCATAGTTTTCAAAAGAAAAAATTTTGCTTTTCTTTCTGTTTGACTTTTTTTTAAAATATTTTTTTGCTCTCTGGGAAAAGGAGATTTTCTTGGCATGTTCTGAAAGCAATTTAAGTGAATTATCAGAGTGTGCATGCAATGCTGGCTGTAATTATTACAGTACAGCCCTGTAATATTGAGCTTAATTATTGTGTACAGTGTTTGGGCTTTATGTTTTCTGCTTAATTTACCCTGAATAGTTAACGTGAATTTAGTGAAATCATTATGCAACTTTTGGGTTTCTTTTTTGGAAAAAAAAAAAATTATATTTTCAGGAGAAACAAACTAGAATAGATACAAATATTGAAGTAAATAATTCTGGTAGATGGATCCCTTCCCTCTGTTGCTTATGTAGAGGCACTGTGCTGCAATATATATTGATATACTGAATTAAGATCTTACTAATTAAGATCTGTGAACTGTGCCCTTAGCAGCCACAGGAAAACTTGCAAGCTTCAATTTCAACTAAATATTTTCACTACTGTTTTTTGTTTTAATTTTTACTTCATATGGTAACAAGCATTTTTGCAAGAATGTGCACAAAATTGCAATTATTCCCTCTACCATGCAGAGCGTATACTACAGTTTTTGGAATAAATTAAATTCTTTGTGTGATGAAATTTTTTATACTGCTCCTTTAAGATTAATCTTTGGATATGCTAGCTATAGTTAAGCAGAAACAGGATAGCCCAGCCCATCTGCAGACTGTTTTCCATTAATAACTCTTTTGTTTTCAGATCTTGCTTTTCTTTCACCTCCTCCAGTAGGAGGAAACATTGTCAGGTTGCCTGTCTGGCAGCAGGGCTGGAGTGTTTGCTAGCCAAACCCTGGGCCTGACTGCCAGTGGTTTAGAGCCCTTCAAATGTCAGGTGAGTTCTAGATGTCCCATGCAGAGCAGGGAAAATGAGTAGTGGAGCATCTTGGTAAAAATACGTAAGCAAAGGATGCTGCTTGCACAGCGGGTCTCAGAGCATGCTGACTTTTGGAAAAAATTTATGCTTTTAATGGGCCACAATGAAACACGGACTTCTTGTAAAGAAAATTATTAAAAGTGAATAATATAAAATAAAAAATCAAGGGATTCAGCTGTGAACACGCCATCAAATTCACTGTCTTTCAAGAAAGGTGTGACAACTCTACGCATTGAAAGGGTTGGGGGCTTGGTTTGGATTTGTTTTTTCCTGCCTACAGCTCTTCCAAAGTTCTTAGATTCTGTGTCTTCCAGGAAGAGGTGATGTATTTGCATGACACCATGATTCTCATATTTTGTCTACTTGGAAATTTCAGGCAAAGGTAAAGAAACTGAGGCACAGAGGGATTTTGGTAACCATGCCCTGGAATCACTCATGTCTAGCTGCATGAACAATAGCAACATGTGAGTATCTGGAAAGAACATAAAAGCACTAAAATGCATTACAGAAGCACAAATGAATATCAAACTAAAGTGTGGACACAGGAAGTTCCCATATCTTTAACCTGGCTGATGTCATAGGACCTCATACTGTCATCAATGTGCCTAAAGGGCAGGAGTAAAGAGGATGGATCCAGGCTCTTTGGTGGTGCTGAGCAATAGGACAAGAGGCGATGGGCTGAAACAGATGCAGGGGAAGTTCCACCTAGATAAGAGAAAAAACTTCTTTACTGTACAGGTGATGAAGCCTTGGAAGAGGCTGCCCAGGGAGGTTGTAGAGTGTCCTTCACTGGAGAAGAGTGACCTGGATACCAATCCTGTGCCATGTGCTCTAGCAGGGAGGCTGGACCAGAAGAACCACTGTGATGTCTTTCAATCTTACCTGTTATGTGATCCCGTGAAAACTCTGAATGAATATGAAAATTTAGACTCCTTTTGATCATAAACATATAAAATTTTGGCAGCTTAATCTCTTGCTTAGATGAAGGATCCTGCCAGTATCAGAGGGTGCTGTTCTCTGAGAGAGCTGCCTCACCTGATGAACAAACAGAAAGAGCCAGCCTCTCAGCTGTGATCCCGAGCGCAGAGCACGAGTTCCGGTGGCGGAGGGCCGCGGCAGGGCCGGTTCCCGCTGGGAGCAGCGGGAGCTGCGGCGGGGTCGGCGCTGCCGCGGCCGGGCCGCCCCGCTGCCCCCGGGCCGCGCTCCCCGGGGCCGCTGCGCCGCCCGCCGCCGCCCACTGGGTGGCGCTGCAGCAATAGGATTCCCGCGCGCGGGCTGAGGCGGCGCGGCCCCGAGCCGCGCTGGCAGGCGGCGTTCGGCTTAACAATTCAAATGTATTCCTGTTAATTTGTGTTTGATAAAGGTTCAGGAGTCTTTTGTTGTGTGTCTAGTTAGCCTGCGTGTTACGCTCAGAGCGTTTGCAAATTTTCTGTTTGATTGTGAGCCTTACTGTGAATTTTTATGTGGCTGGGTTCCTGTGCATATTTGTTTATCCATGTGCGTGTGTCTGTGTCTGCGTCTCTGTGTGTGTGTGTGTCTGCATTTGGTGGGTATATAAAAGGCAGGAAGAAAAATCCATGTCTTCACCGTTGCTATTTTCATGAACGAAGTGGCAAAGCGCAGAATGATGCCTAGTCTGTACACAATGCAAATACATTATTCAGAGCCAGGTAGGGATTAAGGATTTGACTGCCTTCTATGTACGGATCAGGGGGTTTAGTGTTCAGTACCCAAAATTTAGACAGGACAGTGTTTAGCATTCAGAAGCCCTCTTTTTTTTTTTTTTTTTTTTTTTTTTTTTTTTTTTTTTCCTCTCTATGTATTCCTCTTGACCAGTTTGTTAAAGTGGGAGCTCAATGCCCTCAGACCAGTCTTTAGCATCTATTTATCACATCCTCCTTTTAAAGGGTCCAGACCCACTATGGTAAACATCTCTAAACAATGAAAAGTTAAAAAAAAAAAAAAAAAAAAAAAAAAAGGAAAATTCATATGTGATGGATGTACAAGTGTGCTTATCCTTAGGGTTGACAGCAGATTCAGAGCTACTGTTATTGGAGCTGCCTGCAATTTGTTACTCAGGTTCATGACCATACACCTCCTTTTAGATCTTGGCCATCTATGGAGGGCAGGCATGTCCTTTCCCTTCCCTCCTAGGAAAAGGTTTGCAAAATTTGAATTCAGGTGCAAGATATTTTGACAATATCTAAACATTTGCTACGTCTGACTTCCTTGGCTGCAGTGAATACCTTTAGGGATCTCAGGGTTCAGCAAATAATATTCACAGAATCACAGAATGTGTAAGATTCAAAGGGACGGCAGTGGGTTATCTGGTCCAATCCCCCTGCTCCAGCAGGGTCATTGTGGTGCACATTGCATAGGATTGTGTCCAGACAGCTCTTGAATAACTCCAGTGAGGAAGACTCTGCAACCTCTCTGGGCAGCCTGTTCATTGCACAGTCACCCACACAGTAAAGAAGTTCTTTCTCATATTCAGGTACAACTTCCTGTGCATCAGTTTCTGCCCATTGCCTCTTGTTCTCCATGCCCTGGACACCCTTCCTTCAGATGCTTATATACATTGATGAGGTCCCGTCTCAGCTGTTTATTCTCGAGGCTGAACAGGCCCAATTCTCATCTTTGTAACCCTCTGTTGGGCTCACTCAGGAAGCTCCGTGTCTCTGGTCCAAGCCCAGACCTGGACACAGCACTCCAGATGTGGCCTCATCAGGTCTCAGCAGAGAGGCAGGATCACCTCACTCGGCCTACTGACAGTGCTGTTCCTAATGCACCTGAGCTTATCACTGGTTATTACTTTGCCACAAGGGCACATTGCTGGCTCGTGGACAAATTTGTTGAATTTCCGAATGTGAATGATCTGTGGAAGCAGTGTTGATATTCAATCTCCAGAATTTGCACTGCCTTCCTTTTTGTTGAGAGATGCATTTCTGACTAATAAAGTCCTCTGTAGTTAGACCTTGTGCAAAATTTGTTTATTCCTCTTTTGATGCTGGATCTACCATGAGACTGTTATCTGACATCCCCAGCATGAGCCTGGTTGGTTTTTGAGATGTCACTGGAGAAAGTATTTAAATTTTGTGACCTGTTTTAAGAATCCTGGCCAAGTATCGAAACTTCTTCTATACTTTATGTTATAGCATCAAGAACCAAGGGGTGATGAGAAAGTATCACCTTTTATATGAGTGCAATTTTAACGTACATGCATGGGGAGGGGAGTATGGGTGGGGTTCTCTAGTCTTCAGTCCAGCACGGTCTCAGTCTGAGGTAGTTTGATTTCCATTGCATAAGGTGTTTTGGTAAGTTTAGACCTTGCTATGTCTTACAAATGCAGAGATAGGGAGGGAAACTGGGAAAAGGTAATGCTTGGCTGATGAAGTGGCTGGCACCTCTTTAAACAGGTGGATTTTCTGATGAAATTAATATACTTTGTAATCAAATGTCTTCCTGCCTACATGTGATTGGTAAAACCAATGAGATTATTTACAAATACCTGCCTAAAATGTGTCCATCTGAGGGATGTGCCATCCCTCCAGCATTGTTCAGCATTGCTCAAGCATGTAAGGATTCTTTGTATATTCTCTGAGTGGCAAACATTGAACATTGACTTCTTAATTCATAGATCAGCATATAAACACACCTGAACAGCTTTAGCCTAGAAACACAGGGTTGTGTTTCTACTTGGGTGTTTCTGTTTTGAATTTTTACTGTAATTGTGTCTCTGTTTGCATGACAAAACAAGAGTCGGAATTTAACACCAATTTTTGTGCTCAAAGAATGCAGAGTGATCCTTTCCAACCTCCATGTTTCTTTCTAGCTTTTTTTTTCTTAACTTCAGGCAAAGTTGCTGAACTGCTGTAGTCAGACTAAAGTAAGAAGCACAGAAGGACTTCTGAAATGACATTCTATCAACAGGAGAGTGCCTGTCTCTCTTCTTTTCTTCTTTTACTTTAAACTATGCTGTAAGGTTAAGAAAAGGTAAGAGGGTTTTAGAGGCTTTTGCCTGCAATATAATGGATGAAAGAACTGCAGAAAATGGGAGAAAAATTTCGGGAAATTTTTCTGAGCCCCAACAAAAATGACCAGTCATGAAGAAATCTGTGAAACTAGACTCTCATGGTGTAACTGAGTAAATTGCTAAGAAGACTAAGGTAGGCTATCTGAGCAGTTAAGTTATGACTGTCCCTGGTACTGTGCACTTATTCACAATCCATGTTGATTTTGAATATTAATTTTAGATTAAGAAGTAGGAGTGTTTCTTTATGCAAACATAATAAAGGGTGAAAAATTATGCATGGGGTGTACCTCATGGTGAGACAATGGAATGAGAATGACAGGATGTTCCTAGTGTGTGCTGTAGTGAGGAACACTAGTAAGAGACTAGATGTAAGATAATATTTTCTTTCTTTCTTTCTTTTTCTTTCTTTCTTTCTTTCTTTCTTTCTTTCTTTCTTTCTTTCTTTCTTTCTTTCTTTCTTTCTTTCTTTCTTTCTTTCTTTCTTTCTTTCTTTCTTTCTTTCTTTCTTTCTTTCTTTCTTTCCCTTCCTTCCTTCCTTCCTTCCTTCCTTCCTTCCTTCCTTCCTTCCTTCCTTCCTTCCTTCCTTCCTTCCTTCCTTCCTTCCTTCCTTCCTTCCTTCCTTCCTTCCTTCCTTCCTTCCTTCCTTTTTCTTTCCTTCTTTCCTTCTTTTTCTTGTTTTCAGGCTGCTCTTTGAGCTACAAAACCCTAGGAATGGCATATGTCCAAATAATGGTTGTTACAAGGTTTGCATTACCTAATGTAATTAAAATGGAACAATCTTTTAGACCGCCTTTCTTGAGACATAAGCCAAAGTAGAAACCCCTTGTGATGTTGGGAAGATGCCATTCCACCAGGAACACGTGCTGCTCAGCAGCAGGAGGCTCCACACAGCAGTCAACCATCATTATAGCTGTGCATTACAGCCATGCTTCTGGAATGGATCGGGGAAATCTCCTGCCAGGAAAAAGGTGCATCTGGGAAAGAGTAAGCTACATATTATTTCACTTTAGGTCCTGTAAAAGCCAACCCGCTACTCTTTGAAGACTAGTACCTGCATTTATGTATAATACAGGGAGACCTGTAGGCAATTAGTCTACATTCATTGCATAATCAAAGCTGTTGAAGGCTTTCAAACTAGTAAAACATTTGTGAGGAGAGCAAGTATCTAAACATTTTAGAGCTATTGAATTGAATTTTGACTGGATCTGGTAACCTAAAGCAACAATTGGACACTGCTGCTGCAGCAGTTATGGTTATAAAGGCCAAAAACAGATAGGTCCTCTCTTTCATGCTGATCATCCAAGTTAAGTAATCAAACTAGAAATTTTAATTGGCATATCAGTTGGGAAAGTCATGTCAAGTCCCTTCTGACATTTCAGGTCACAGGCACTCATAGGCACATATTTCATATGTTTGGTCTCAGAGAATTCTCAACATGTAGGGTCTGGTGTGGGTGAAATAGAGCAGAGGATAATGCATTCTGATATCATGAAACCATCACAATCCACATTAGTTGAGATGCAGAACCCTTCCGTAATAATCTGTATCTATAGAAGGGTATTTTAATAAAAGAAATACAATTTGCAGGCAAATATACAGAATGAGGTGAACTTGAAACAGTGAAATTTTCACACATTGCTTTCCCAACTACAAGCAACCCTCTTGGTGCAAGATGTTATTCTGCCTACTGTGATTACCCACTGGTGAGTAAACATGCACCCTTTATTTTTGGTAATAGAAGAAATAGTAAACTTCCTAATGTATGTGGATGTGTGCAGCTATAGTATCTGTTGAAAAATTACAAAAATATTATCTGGAAGAGAAATATGTGAGTATTTAATTTCTCTTCTGCTTGACAAAATGTGAGGCTGTTGGGGTAAATTAAGTTCCACCCATGGTGTAAAACTGGAGCAGGGAAGGACAGGTTCAGGCCAAATACGCTGGCATAGCTTAACATAGTGTCAATCTAGAAAGGAGGCTGTTGATCCTCTGATCATTGCTAGAATATAGTGTAATGGTTCCTTTGACACCTTTGTCTTTTATTTCATCAGTATGTAGTACATGACATTTTGTACTCGTGAAAGGTGCTGAACTGACAGGCCTTGAGACTGAAGTCTTCTCTTTGTACACATATCAGACGATACATAGACAAACACAGCATCCCCTCTCTGCCTCTTTCTCTGTCTTTCCCACACTTCAACCACTTTCTCGCTGCAGCTTTCTCGTATGACCACCATTTGAAGTGCAAGGATCCTTCGATCTCTGCAGTTACTGTTTGCTGCTAATATTACCAGCAAGGTTGCTTGCCCCGAGTGAGTTTTGTGGTGGTTTTTTTTGCTGATACAGAAATTTATTTCCATGAATTTAGGTAATTCCAGCTCACTTATTGTGGGTCAGAGACTGTCCATTAGTCTGTAATATCTTTAGGCTACCAGTGACCTGCACTAGTCTTGATCTGGTGACCTATAGCACAGGTAAAATGCTCCATATCCTATTTTTACTCCTGTTCATACATGAATTGTTCAGTATAAGGTTAATCATGCATACAAGATAATTTTTTTCTCTGAAATGCACAGTAGATCTGTGGTTTTTGCCTTTCAATCTGTTTGGAGCAGACAGAGGAGATTGTGAATGGGCAAAGTAGAAATTACAGTTAAGAAATTTGTGTCTTCATTCACACAGCACAGAATTCCCATTGGGAATACTGGATCCACCATGCAGATCAGAGAGAACAATTTTGCCTGCAGAATAGACTTCCAATGGTTTTACCATTCTTGGACTTAGAGGGAAGAAGAGTGTAGGGGAAGGAGTTGTCTCCTCTCAGTTTTTAATAATGTGTCCTTATAGTGAAACAAAATATGAAACCATCTACATTCATAACCAACAGATTACAAAACTTAACTTCAAAGTGTATAGTTAGTTTCTGAAGTTGGCAAGCTGGCATTTTCCCAATATATTTTCCAAAGAGATATTTTAGATATTTTATGTCTATCATCTACTTAAAAATAAAATAGTGCAAGTTCGAAAAAAAAAAGTTTCAGTCCTCAAATGAAAACTCCACATATAATAAACCAATAACTTCATGCAGTTTGCATTGAGCAGCAGAATACCTTGGGGTAGGATGGTAGTGTTGCAGGCACAAAGTTCCAAATTCCTGGAAAGCATATTTCTAATGGAAATTTTGGACAAGGTCTCTTTTTTTTTTCACACATCATGTTAAAGCTTTTTGCTCTCTCAAATTGTTTCTTGGTATGAAGAAATGTATTCCCCGCTTTTCAAAAGGTTTGCTATGTAATTAAGGCTTTGTTTACTTTTCACCAGATGTTGCAAATTGCTTAGTTTTTTTTCAAAGAATATTTCAAGGAGATACACCTTGTATAACTTGTTAATAGTGTCATTAATTATTGAACAAAGCCAGCAATATAAAAGGAAAAATTATATATATTTGTGAGAAAGACTGAAAAAGAGCAGGGTTTTTTTAAAAATTTTTACCTCTAAAATAACATAGTATGAGTTTAATATTTTTGGTAGTAGCATCATATTCCTATTCCACAGACTCATACAAGGAATCATATGAGCATATACTTAAATTATTTTTGTCAGGACTGACACTGCATTAAGGATCTGTTTAGTGATTAAGGGTAAAAAACTGCCCCCTATCATTTTTCACACTTGCATTTACTCATACTTTCAGACTTGTCTCGGCTAGATCAACTAAATTTTCCCTGAAAGATTGAGAACATATACAGCCTCACTCAGTCACAGTCCAGAAGGAATTCAGTTATTTCAAGAAGTCTCATTACACCAGATCCTTCTATTGCCTCCTGTTATTTATCTTTCACTACTATCACCTTTTACTACCCTTTCTTCTTCCTTAATTCAAATTAATAAAGTCCTGCAGTGAATGATTCTTCAGTTCCTTTGAAATTTCTTTTGAAAGAGTGAGAAGTCCTCAAAAATCACAATACTCATAAAATGGTTGAGGGAGAAAAAATCCTTTATTCTTTCCTCTAGACTTCAGTGACACTATGAAGTTTCACATAATTTGCAGACTGCATCTCATAAAATACTGGCAAAATTTATTCAATTCAAATTAAATAGATGTAGCACAGAGTAATCTTTCTCTATTAAATATGTCACTTTTTGCAATTGTTTCTTAATATCCCGCACAGCTTCCATCTAAGATTAGCACTTTCTTTGCTGCCACAGTTTCACTAACCTACTGAATTATTCACTGAAGCATAACCTTCAGATATCAGGTTAGAAAGACCTTGATTATGGCAGGAAGTGAACTGTATAAACCATTTTTCTTTAAAAGAAAATTTCTCAGTATAGAAAAGTCTGAAATGAGATAAGTATTAAATGTGTGTAAAAATTAAGTTCATAACTGATAGGAATTTAGTCAGCTGTGACATTCCTGTATTTTGTTTATAATAATGTACAATAACATTCTAGATACCACTTAATAGTGTAAAGCCACGTGCATTTTCATGGTGCTTATTTAAAATACAAACCAGGGTATCCATGTTGATCTCAGCTGTAAAGTAGTGATGTCGAATCTCTCACACAGATTTAACACACTGGACAAAAGATATTTGCATCCAATTACTGATTTTGTCCCACTTCCTGAAAATTACTTTTAAGGATCTCTCAGCTCCAGAAACCAGAAAATGGTGACAGAGTGGAAAGCTTCACTACAGCAAACTACTGTTATTAACCAATAATTTGTGCCAATCCACTGTTGAAAGGTCATTTGAACACCTACCAAGGAGACAACAGCTTCGGGAATGCTTCCTTTACAAGGGTTGAAATACAGACTCACCACTCACTTGTCTACTTCTCATGACCTGTCCAATGGCACCCAGGAGCTGAAACTTAATTGTGAAGTTTAACAGGCTTTTAGAGGTACTATGATAGCAAAATGTCAGGGCAAACAACATTCTACAAATTATTCTGCTAGTCAAGCGTACAAATTTTCATAATGACTTGACCTAGAATAGGAACAAAATGTGTTTTCCTAACGTGGGTGATAACTGCATAATTATGCAACTGATTCTGCTAATATTATTAGCCTTATGTTGCTTTCCCAGATGTCAGAGAAATGACACAGAAGGAGAAAACAGGTGGCAAGTTTGTTGGGTGTTGCATATTAGTGCAGTTCATAACAGAATTTTCTATGCAGATTTGTTGACCGCAGTTTGAAGGACTGTAACAGAAACATGCTGCACAAGGATTTAACATTTTGGGTGCAGCAGGGGCTTCAACAAATTTTGTGCTGCGCCGTGAAACATTCAGTTCCTAAGATGAGTTTAAACCTCTTTTTTCCTGATCTCTGTGTCTCTTTGTCCTAGTGATATTTTTGGTTTGCAGGGCTTTTCGAATATGTGAAGCTGTTTCTTTTGGGCAGCTAAATTCGTGATTTTTGATAAATGATTATGTGAATTTGTAAGTCAGGTATCATTTTAAAAGAAATACAAATTATGCAAAGGATACTATTGATTTAACAAACTTATGAGAAAATATATATCTATTGCTCTTCAATAGCCCCTACACAATAGCCCTTAGAAGTATTTAAAAGCAGTGCGAGGAAGTCATAAAAATTGGGTTAATACTGTGGATGTAGAGATTATTTTATTCTTTATGTTTTAATATATATTATGCATGCATACATCATAAGAACATATACAGTGATGTATCCTTCTATATTTTTATTTAATAATTCAAATTTATATTTATTCTGTGTTTATTAAAGAATTATGCGTTTGATAAAAAGATCTCCAGCTGTGGCATTTGAATTGCAGACCAAACAACCATGCAAAAGAATTAAGTTTCCTATATGGGAAAGAGGCTAAAATGTGTATTTAGGGAAATTGATCATTTTAGACTTAGAAATATATGCTGGAAGTCACTGTGGGCATGACTTAGAGTATACTGTTCATTTCACTTAACTGCATCCACTGAAACTGCCTGGGAATTGCGTTGAGAGGGCTTGCAATTCTTAAGTTCCTGCATTTTTTCCTTTTAGTAAGGCTTGCTAGAAATCTTGTCAGGCTTAAAATAATTGGAAGCAAAGTACAAAATCAGCACTGAAAATGGAAGTTTTAAAAGACAGAAAAGATTGTGGTGGCGGTTCCTCCAATAAAATAGACAACATGAACATTTCATTATGTTCTTGGACATTGCGTGATAATCTGAAACCCTAATTAAAGGAAATGCTATTAAATTGATTTTTTATTTTTTAAAATTTAATTTTTCCAATCAATTGATATGCCATCAAGCCAGCAAAAAGGTTGCATAATCTGAGGCAAGCTACCTTTGTTTAAATTTTTACCTTCTCTTTTTCATGGGTATGTTTTGAAGAAGCAGCTGGCTGTTAACATGTAGAAAATTTGCCTTTAGTAGAGGGATAGAAGCCAAAATATGGCAAAAAATGTTTTCTCTGAAATGGCTTTATTAATTTCTGATTCTGCATATGCACATTTGCAGAATTCATTAGAGTTGGAAACCATAGAAATAAAATACCTGGTGAAAAATGGGAAAGTATTGCATTAAAACTTGCTTTTCATATTAGGACTTTGTCTAATTGATAGACATGTGTGGACTTCGAAGTGTACACTTTCTTCAGATTTGTAGGCATTTGGAAGGTTAATAGCAGACATAGGTTACAGTGGTTGTCAGTGGCAATCCCTGTGATTTTGGGTTGGGTTCAAACAGCCATTCAACCCCACTTGTCCCCACTTGGTAATTCTCAAAGCTATTCATGCAGGTTGTTTTGGGAGATGACATTTTACATGTGTGTCTAGTTATCTCTTCTGTATTTATTTATCTAAGGATTTATATTAATTCCATCACCACATTACACAAGTGTGAATGAATCTTGGCTGACAACTTAGCAATAAGGAATGGAGAGGGATATTGTCTTCCTCATTTAAAGAGTGAACTAAGATTTTAAAACTTACAGAACATTTCTAAGAAAATAGAGATCACTGCTGGATATTGCTGTTGAAATGTCTGAGGCTTTATCAGCTTTTACCTTTTTTCTTGTGTCCTTGAAGAAACATGCCTGAGTTTTCTGTCCAGCGACTCCTTTGGATTGCTACCAAGGATGATATATTGGTTCTTGGAAGCAGCTTTGGGTTTCCTAGCTTTTATTATAACAGGGGTTTTTTTGTATGATGGCATTCAGATTTTTAGGCATATGTGTGTCCCTGTATGCGCATATTTGTTATTCTTGGAGTCGTTAAATATTCACTGTCATCACATATTCATACACAGACATTTTTTGTGAAAAATTGCATACACTATTTGGTGATAGCCAAGCTACTTCAGGATCTAGTTGTAGTTACACTGTGGAAGTGGAAGCTGTTTCAAACAAGTGTATTCCTTTTCTCCTTAAGTAGCTCATAGATACATCCTCCAGTCACAATGTGATTGTAAAGGACTTGTGAAGCCATGCCCCAAGGCAGGCAAACTGCACCTAGGGAGATCTAAAATATTATCCAGATAACATGAAATGGAAATGCTTTTCAGACACTGCTAAGCAGCTAGGATAAAATAAAAAGAAACCTCTGAACCATACTTTGTGTCCACACTTAGTCCAGTCTGGGACCTAATATCTATAGTGACCAGTTTCCCTCCTGCCTACACTCCTCTCCAAAGCTTGACACTGTTGCCATGTTGTGTATTAGAGGGGAAGGAGCAAATGTGAGGCTGTGCACAAGCTTGTTGCTGGTGGTTTTCAAATCTTTGATCACATTCTTCAGGAGACAAGGCACAGTCATGGTTAGACTCTCTGAAATGGGTGCTGTTGAAGTATTTATCCAGCACAACTTCAATAATTTCCTTTTGATGGCTCATGCTTTCTGAGGCACATTCCTGAAAGTGCATGGTTAAGTCTGTTGGACAATCACATGCAAAAGTGATTTTTAGAAGTAATGAGGAATACAAGAAAATAGTTATAAATACAATTTACTGTTATGTGTCAAGACCTCCTCTCCTTAGTCCCCAGAAATCTGTTCAGTATAAGAATGATAAAATAGCTAAACAGAAGTAGAATCTAGCTGCGCTCTTCAGACTTCTGCTTCACCTGTTCTAGCTAAGGGGTTTCTGGTAAGCATCTCTAAACTGTGAAATTGTTCAGGACCAGTTAGTGATCATTACATGTATAGCGAGGGGTTTTTGCAAACACATGTGGATGTTTCTAATGTAAACTGATGTATTATTATTCTGAATGTATCTTGAGGGCCGCAGTAAGGACCACAAAAGGTTTCATAGCCCTATGTACACCTAAATGATACCCTTTAAGAGAGGCAGTCTCTCCCTTCTCCTAAAAAGGGGAAGGTGTGAAATGAACCCTCTGCTCTCTGGCATGAGCTGCTACCAGCAACCATCTCCTGCTTCCTCCCACCCTGCACTATTGTGACTAATATACCTGCACTACAGTTAAATTCTCCTGTTAACAAGCCAAGAAGACTCAACTTCAGATAAGGGAGCCACTGTAAATATATTTTATTGAGTTGTACTGAAAAAAAAACAAAACTGGATAAACTATCTTTCAGACACATGAAATGGAGATGATCATGAGAGAATGGTGAAAGAAAAAGGTCACAAGGAACATTGTGAAGAGCTTAAAAAAAAAAGAAAAGAAAAAATGTCAGAATAATAAAGGTGGGAATGTATTTAAAGATTGCAAGAAAAGGGAACTGATGGAGGTAGATTCAATATTTACAAATGTGAGTGAAAAATTAATTTGGAAGGAAATTACACCAAAGGGGCTATGGAAAGGAAACTAGTACGAAAGGAGGAAGGAGGGGGTGAGGAGGAGAAATGACTGAGGGAAGAACAAAAGAAAGAACAAAGAAGAGAACAAAACCTATCTTACTCTGCAGTTATTGTATTTTGGCGATAAATATTTGCAGGTGGTTACAGTAGTTATTTCCCCACTTCTCCTCCCCTTTTTCCTTTCAGAACCAGCTCACAAATCAGTAAAATATCCAAAACAGATGAAACTCTGAAAAAAAAGTGAATTCTGCATCTAAAAGCAAAGCAGTCACTCCACAACATCCACATCACTGTAATGATGTTTTCCTCTTTCTCAGTGCTGGGAGGCACATGGAACTGACCCGTCCTCATATTACACTAAACTTGAAGCAGCCTCTCTCTTTTACAAACAAACAAAGAATACAAGTTTTTCTTTGAGCTTATTCACAGATCCTGGGTTTGTTGCTGTTTGTGTGTTAATGTTTTCAGCTGCACTTGGCAGTTGTTAGCTTTTGTGCATTTACTATTATAGTGCATATTAATAGTAACATACAAACATAAAATGTTTCTGGGAATTTTCCCCATTTCAGTAATTCACACAATTCTGTGCCCACAGGGTGGTCCAGCTTTCCTCCTTCTCTGTCTGCTGGGGGCCTGGGGGCTGTGAATATCTTTCTTTTTTTTGCTGTGCACGTTTGGAAGGAAATCAGAAAATGTTTGCAAGTGCATCTATTGCATATTTCTATCATTTCTCTGATACTCTTTGCTCGTGGTTGTGCTGCATTTTGTGTATGGCGGTAGTAGTTTCACCTGCCCACTTTTATGTGTCATTAGTTGTCACCGTGCTACCGTGACTGTGTAGACAAGTCTTCACCAAGAGCAGCTTCGGCGTCATGTCTGGGCCTTGTAAATCCTGGCAGCAGTGCTGCGCACGCTGCAAAGGCTTTGTGACAAAACAGAAAAATGACAATTAATGGCTGAATTCGGGAGACGGAGCAGGAACACGCTTTGGCTGTGTGGAAAGATGCATTTAGGGGCTTTCAAGCACAAGACAACACTTTACATTTCAGGCTACAGTTTTAAAGCCTGATAGAGAAACCCTTCGTCCTGCAGAGCTCAAAGCCTGCATTAGTATCTGCCATTTGCAGAGCCTCCCTACTTTGTCAGGGGCTAATTTTCTTCTGGTGGGAACATCACTGGATGATTGAGGCATTATCACTTTGAAAAGAACCTTAATCGTGTGATCAGTCTATAAACTAGATTTTGCTCAGTATGAGCTGGGGTGCTGGGCCTGGCTCCCTTGGCTTCGGGGGAACCACTTACTTCAGTGAGGTTTTACATGGTCTGGACTTTGGATTTAAGAATAAGTGCTTTATTTTCTTCCAAATATACAATAAGAGTTAATCTTAGTAAATTATTCTGAGCTTTGCAAATGCTAAAAATACGTGTTCATTTAGTGTGCAGGAGTTTTGTTTACAATGGGCATTAAACAGAGGGAATGTCAGGGTAAGAAGAGGTGGACTTAATGGGTTAAAAACTGTGTAAATGTTACTCTAGTTAAATTACAGCTTGTTGTTCAGATGAATACTCTCCACTTCTCATATAGCTTTAAATTATGGACAAATGCTTGCAATTGTGAACTACCTACATTGTGGCTGCCTGTTCCCAGGCTTCATCAACCCTAGCTGTCCAATGGGATTACTGTAAGCTTTCACGGCAGTCTGCCAGCCACTGATCAGAAATTCATATCCCTGGATGTTAGATTGCTCTCTTTATTCCATCCTTGTGATGGCTGTGATTGCTGTCATGGTGTTAGGTTAGAAATTAGCATTTTGTGGCCCAAATTTTGCCATCCAGAACATAATCAGAAAAAAAGGGTGGGGGGGGGGGGGTGGAAATCAAAGAATAGTAATTTCATCTGTCAAAGAAGGGAAATGCAGTGTTACCATGATACAGATGTCTACGAAACTTAGGTCAGGAAATGTTGTGGTATTTATGGTCCTATTTGGCAAATGCTTAGGCAGGTGGTGTTTTTCTGTTACTGCAGACCTCTGTTCATAGATTAATGCTTTACCTCTGATAAAACAACAACAACAAAAAAAGAAGAAATAAATAAAAATCCATCAGTGAAACTATAGGCAGGCTACAGAAACTCTTAAATTAAAAAAACAAGGGTCTCTAGCAGATACTTTCAAGGACATGCTGAATTAATCACAAGAGGCTGGTTAGCAGGAGGTCAGAGAAAGACTTCTTAGCATCATTTTGGGTCATATGTCTAGAGGCGATGGCAGTACGTATGTGCTGTATTGTAATATCCCCTTCCTGGTTTCCTTGTCTCAGACAGAAAAGGCTGAACACATATTGCATAGGGCTCTTGAAAGCAAAGAGACACTGGCAAAAATCAGTACTGGGAGATTTTTTCCTGTTCTTTAAAACTGAGTCGTGTCTGACTGTCTGATTTAAATGTGCCATTGTTTTTTATCGGATTTGTACTATATTCATTCATATTGTGTCCCTTGCATTTTGTTTTCTAAATGTGTTATATCTAGTCATACAAAGGTGGTGATTAAACAGCACAGTGGTAGTCACTGATAGATTTAATGAACATTTATTATTGCTCTAAATAAAGATTTCTCTATTAATCTGTTTCAAAACAATTCATCAGGGCTTATTACAGAAAATTATGGAAAACAACCGTTTTAAAATTTAGTGTAGAGATATGGTTAGGTCCTTAAAGGTAGCTTGTTATCCTTTTTAGGCAACTCACAGACATGCTAATTTTTTCTGTCATTAGCACTGAACAAGCTGGAAGGATTCTGACATGCGAGGTGCACAGATTCTGTTAGGAGCCTTGATTTTTATCCACCCAAGCTTATCCGTCATCTTTAATCATGCAAAAAGCAGGATTACTTAATCATTTCATTTTATTGAAAAGAAAAAGAAAGATTTACATTAAAATGATGACATGGAAGAAAAAAATAAATTGAAAATGATTATGAAGAAAATGTAACATAGAGACTAAAGCTCCATTGGTTCTGTGATGCTCATTTAAAGCAATGATCTAGTAAAGCCAAAGTATAAAAGTAATGATAATGTTAGCAGTGGAAGTATAAGCATTTCTGCATTTTTGCATGCATTCTGACATGAGGTGTGTAGTTGATTAGAGCAGATAACTAAGGAAGATACTTTTTTTCACCTAAGCTCTATTTATTCCTTGCATTAAGTTGCATCTTTGTCTGAACTAAGTGCATTTTAACACACAAATGTTAAGAGGCAAAGCATACTAGCATTTTCATAAGCACTTCAGTATGCATGTGCCTGCCTGTTAATCTTTCTATATAGGATAGACAAAAAATTATACTGATTTTGAGACTATCTATAAAAATAATTGATTTAGTGCAAGTGTGAATTTTATCTGGGGGATAAAATTAACAAATTATTAATGAATGCCTTCTGTAGCTTAAGGATCTTAGACATTGCATTTTATTCTCTGCCTGTTTTAGGTTTCATACCCTTAATTTAATGTATTCCTTTTTTCATTTGTTCTCTTTACACATTTTGAATATTCTTTTAAGGTAAGTTTTTTTCTGATACAAAAATTATGTCTAGTCATTTCAGAATTTAGGTAGTACAAGAGTTGGAGAAAAATATACCTACAAACTCTTGATGCCTAAAAACATTTGTTTAGGAAACATATTATAGTTCCCAAAATAAAGTTTGTTAGAGGAGAAAACAAGGACATATTTTTATATGTGAATATATACAAGTGATGCATTTCATCCAAGAAAATTTATTAAAAGCACCACACTTTTAGGTTTTGGTCTGATATTTATATAAAATGTTGCATTAAACAAGTAATTACATTACAAATCAATGTTTAGCAATTAGGTCATTAATAATTCATTATACTGTACTAAGTTGAGTGAATTTAAGGTTGAATACTCTGATATAATTTTCTTTTAGGTACATAAACATTTAATGAAATCTGAAAAATATCCAAATTTTTCTTCTAATACATAACATTTCTAAGTCTTGAATATTCGTTTTATTTAGAAAAGTAAAAAAACAAAATCAAAGCTCAGGGGTTTTTTTCACCAGTACGAGAATTATATATTGTTATTAGAGTTGAAAGTGTAGAAACAAGAAAAAGAACAAGAAAGATAAAAATAGGTATGTAGAGATCTATTTGTCTTCTCCCTTTCTGACATTAGTTCTGGACAGCTTGACTGTGAGAGCTGACTGGAGAGGCAACCTTCTAGCAGGAGAGAAATGGTTAAAAATTTCATGGGGTAAAACCATAAGACTGAGGAAAAGATTAGGAATCCCTAACTTCAAGAAAAAGGCTTGTTTTATGTTGTTTCTGAGTTCTGAAAGGATGTAGTTATGATTACAGGGGAAAAAAAAATTGTCTGTAAAGAGTTTAACCTTCACATAGATTTCTTCTGTTTTTATAAATACTCTCTCTGCTACCATGGACATTTTAAATATTTGAGATTTAAAATACCTGCATATAGGTGAAAAAAACAACCAACCAAACCACAAAAACAGGCAGAGCACCCCTGCCTCAAAATAAACAAACTAACTAAGCAAAACTATAATGAAACTGCCTTTTATTTTTAAAAATATATTCTATTTTTGCTTTTCCTGAGTGCATCTGTTTTAAAATTTCACAAATCTTAAAAATTGAACTGGACTCTTAGTGATATATTTTAATGTAGGACAAATGTCAGCATTCTGCACAGTAACTCTGAACATTTTTTGGGCACAAGAACAATGATTTCTACATTTTCTTCTAATAATAGAAAAGAATATAAGGGATTTCATACAATATACAGCTAGTCCCCTGTAGTGAAGAATTAAAGTCAACTTATTTTATACATACAGACTGGGTAATACACTGAGGATAAAAAAAGAGCCTTTCAACAATAAATTTTCTTGCAAACTAAGTAATCTTTCTATATTGCTGTAAATTAACCTAGACATTACTTATATTATATAGTTTATATAATCGGTGTTATCTTCCTGATTGATTCATATGACTTTCCTTAGATGACCAAATATATTTTCCTCAATTTTTCTTTTAAAGAAGTGGAAATAATTTTCTTTCTCTCTCTTTCTTTTTTTTTTTTTCTAGCTGAAAAAGGTTATTCTTGTGGCATGATTCTTCTTTAGATGTAGAATTAGTGGTTTTTTGATTGTTGTACTGAAAACAAAATTATTCACTGAAAAGAATTAGGCCTGATCTTATACTGACTTATTTTCATACTCTACAGCTGTGTCCTTAAAAGACCTGCAGATGGATGTTTACAATTAGAGTATTTGCTTATCCACTTGTAAAATTTAGCAAGAATTTTGTTATTTTGGATTCTATCAGAAAATGTATATTTAACAAATAAATTGTATTTTGCAATATTGGCCATGCTATAACCTGAAGAATCTTCTTTCTGTTCCTTTCTGTGGATAGATTTCGTATCTGAAATTGATTTTCTTAGTATTTTTTGAAACTTAATTTTATAGATATTGGAAGTCTTTTAAGTGTTCATTGATTCTAGATAAACTATAGCTGTAGTACTGAAGGCAGATGCTTATAATTTTTTATATGAAAGTACATGAAAGTCTCATTCAGTTGTTAGAAATAATGAAAGCATAGTAGTCAAAACGAGCAATGATGAGTGATAAAAAAACTGGACCAGATTTTAGTCACTATGACCTTTAAGCAATAGGTGGCAGTGTTACCTAAATACTCTTTGCTTTGTATTGGAAAAGAATGGGAGTACTTAGGAAGGAACAGGACATTTGTTTTACTTGTACATAATTGCAGATTTGTGCAAACAAATTTCACATCATTAAGGATGTTTTCTAAAAGTTATCCTAAAAAAATTAAATTCAGTATCCACTATCACCTAAAAGACCCACATTTTTATGTTTTCTTATATACTAGTTATAACATGATATTGAAATCTAATGTATTCTTGTCTGAAAAACAAGAACATTTTTCCTACTACATGCTGTATTTGAAAATGTGATTCATCTTAACTTCATTATATATTTATAGTAATAAACACCAAGCACACTTTTAGAAAATATATTACAGAATATACTTTTCTGGTTTATAACAAATTTATAAATTTAGGACCTAGTTAATAAAGCTTATAACACATAGTGCTTCTTTAGAGATTACAGGATAAACTTTATGAATTCTTTTTGTATGTACAGCACAATATCACAGAATAGACCTGCACCAATATACAAATACTGTTTCCTTCTTTATGTACAAGCAGGCAATCCTTTCCACACCTGAAAAGCATGCAATAACCAAAACAAAACAAACAAAAAAAAAAAAAAAAAAAAGAAAAAAGAAAAAAAGAAAAGATGGCATTGCTTATCAAAATTGATGCCTTAATATAAATTTCTAAACCGAGTATGCCAATATACATATATTCACTTAAATATAAAATGTTTCACAAAATGCAACATTGAACATTACAATCAAAACCAATTCATTTAAGCCATTTTGGTCTTCTGAGTGTTACTTATGTATATCTCATCATATAATAATTAAAATACATACTGACCAATGCAGCAGCCATATTCCATACCATGTGTTCTACCTCTAGGATACAGCTTTCATACAGTAGCAGTTCCAAGGGATGTGTTCATCAGTGTGTGATAGAAACACTACGCAGTACTTTTTTGCAGTTTGAAGCGGGGTGAGGGGGAGAGGTCTTCTACAGTATGCACTCTTAGTTTGATAATTACTATTATCTATTTACTATGGTATATTTATCAATTTTTAGTTTAACAGTAGGATGTTGCTTGTGAGAAGGAGAATAAATGATAATCATGCTAGAGAAAGAAGATAGTGATGGATAGAAGCAGTGATGAAATGTGTCTGATAGGGTAGTTTTCTTCTGTACCACCATTTCGTTGCTGCTCTGGGATTACAGCAAAATGGTGGCTACTTATATTTTATGGAAAATGTAAATTTTATGGTAACCTTTCTATAGACTCCAAATTGCTTCTCCTCTCCATCCCTATTATACTGTTTTGTTAGAAAGAGTGCATGGTCTGCCTTCTGAATCTTATAGCACTACAGAAAAGGAAAAGCTGAGTTGTAAAACTCTGCATCAGCAATAAAGACTTCACTTATACGTGATTAAACCAAAGCCTAATCAAAGAGGAAGATCATGTTTTCTTACATCTACAAATAAGATACTAAATGGCCAGAGGTAAATAAGATTTGGAGTGTATTCTTGTTTTGCATAGCACAGAGTTGCTGTAGCTGAGGCAAACATTTTTGACTCCTTCTAGGTTTTTGGGGTGAAACTTAGTCTGTACTATCAAAAAATGCTACAAAGTAGCAGATCTTAAGAAGGAGAAAACAGATAAAGTCCTAAAGCTTTGCTTTTTATCCTCACTGTTTTTCTGTTCCAAATAGTTGACATGGCATGGAGTGACTAAACTGTCTTGTATAAGATCCCCTTATCTACCATCTTGGGCAGGGTAAGCTGCTGAAACTATACCTTACTGAAACAGCTTTTGGGTTTTGTCACTTTCCAGAAGGATGTTACTTGTGAGAACATGATTTTTCCCAAATGTCTAATTTGTAGAAATGAAAATAATTAGAAAGCATGGCTCTAAATAGGATTTTCTTGTTATCTACACATGTTAAAATACAAAGAATGCAGAAAAACGAAGCAAAGGGAAGTGAGCAGAACCAAATTAAGAAAACTAAGTGAAAATAAGAGTTATGAAGACTATTAAAATACTGGCTTTTCCTTACATTCTGAAGGAAAGATAACTTATAGAATACTTTCTGAAATGACTCTGTTATAGTTAAAGCGCTTAAAATATGGGGCATTTGTAAGGTAAAATTTTCTTTCTCTCCAGATAGATATTTAAAATTATATGTATATAGGATTATCTAAAATTTCCTTGATGAATTTTATGATGTTCTTGTTGTAAGCTAACTCAGTTCTGAAGTTGTGAGACTTTAAATGCCAGACAAAGAATCAAATATTTTAAAAAATTAGCTTCCAGAGACTTGTTGCACTTTTTACCAGGTGGATGTAAGTGAAGCGATAAAGTATTGAATTTAAAGTATGTCTTAAGAGAGTACATGCACTGATACTACTTATTTTTAAGGAAGCAGGTTTTTCTGCTTTTACAGCAACCTTTCTTCCTTTGAATTTTTTTACAAACTATTGAATTTGGCATTGTGATGGCTGTGTACACGTGTATCCATATGAAAATACACCCTATCTCTAGACATGCTGGTTACCTATAAGCAGAAGGGGTGAATGTTATTGAAGTTCATTTGGATGTGCACAAACCCTGTTAGCATCTCCTGCCAGCTGAAGACAGAAAAGGTGCTACGTTCCCAGCACACCTCCAGCTTCCACCTCACCCTCCACACGTTTCACACGCGTGAAATGCTCGGGGTAAATGGGGAGTCCCAGCAGGAGACCAGCACAATGTTGCTCTGGATCATTTCTGAGGAGTGCTTAAATTTAAACCTCAATATTTTTTTAAAAATTTTAAAATTATTTTGCCCTGATATGCTCAAATGAATTTGTATAGAGATTTTAAATGTAAAAATGGCAAGGATATAAATATTTTTATGGTACAGTCATAAGCTTTTTGTTGCAACACTAGTGTTTGTTACTGCACTTTCTTATAAATAACTTGAAAATTGGCAATATTGCTAAGGAGGATCAGGTTAGGAAATCATTCTGTTTTATACCTAGCAAAAAAAGCACTGATCTCAAATGACATGACCTTACTTAAAGTTGGATTGATTTTTTTTCCCTTTGGAATTTGTTTATTTTAGCTGTGTATTTACAGGCTAAGATTCGAGTACAATGAGGTTCTATACTAAATGAAATAGGAACACCCAGGAAGACCTAAAAATCCATTTCTTTATTTTACATGTTTAAACAGAACTGATGTGCACCATACTTTGATTTTAATAAAAAAAACTCATAAACCATACCCCTCTTATATAAATGTCTTAATCTTTCAAAATTATTAATTACACTCTAAAACATAATTTTGCATGCTAGATATTCTACTTGAAACTGCTAAATAATAACATCCATATTTCTGCAATGTACTATAAATATTTGTTGTTTGTAAAGGAGTTCTGCAGCCATTTGTTTTTAAAGTTCTCTGCCTTATATAGAAATACAACTTTTGGTTCTTAAAAATAAAGGACAAATATATGATGAGCACAAGTTTTAGTGCAGAAACATGTATTTTTATGATACATCTACAAAATCACAGTTGTGCAGATTAACGTTGGTTTGGTCCAAGTCTGTCAGTTGTGATGTGATTTCTGTTTTCACTGTAAATAAAACTGAAATCATCTGTGTCAGAAGATGTGATTAAAAAATAATTAGATGCAAGGGTTTATGGCATGTTACTATAAATTTGTAAGTAAATGTAGGACTTTAAATATAGAGAAAAAATATTTTAAAATCTCAATGAATTATAAACTGTTCATACATTGTAACAATATTTAAAAATTGTTCTAATGTTTTCACATGTAATGATGCTAAAACCAAATCTGTTGATTATTCTATCTTTGTGTCAAAATATATGATAGTCATAAATATACAGGAAGGATTCAGAGGATTTACATTTTCTAATTTCAATCACACATTCAATTAATATGTTTATAAATTTTATGACAGACATTGAATAACTCAAAAGTTTTATCCTATCCAAAAAAGTCCAACAGCAAGGGAACATTCTAATCCTTTCTATTGAACAGGTATTGCTGTATAATCGGTATGGGATAGCTCGTTTCATGCCTGCAAACTTGCTATTAGTCTTAACTGTTGGTTTATTTTTCAGTATGGTTAACAAATTTTAAAATAATATTAAACCCCACAAACACATTTATGTTGCCTCAATTACTTATCTTTAATAAACACAATGGTTTATTTAATGTCTTCCAAAAAAAAAAATTCAGAAGGATTTTAATTTTGATTCTGAATTTTCAGAAATTATAATATTTTGTTATAATTTTGAGGTATCTATGTAAGAGCATTTTTGCTCTTCTGCTTTGTTTTACTGTTACAAATTCTTTATTTAAATATTTGCAATTTAAGTTTTTGTTATGAAGCATTTTTTAGTACAATTTTTGTTGTCAGTCAAGGAGCAAATTTTTACTAGATAACTCAGTTAACTCAGACCAACAAAATTAATGTCAATTAAAAGGGGAAAAAAAACCCACAAAAGGCAAACAAAACATTTTTCCTTTTTTTTTTTATTTTAAGTTCTGATGCTGGCAAAGATAAAAGCTGTGCAATTACATCTCAGCAGCCAGAATGCTGAATTTCATTAGATTTGTCAATCAGAAACCTCAATTTTCTTGCTCACTTTCATAAAATTTAGAAGCAGGGAACAGAATGGTAACCTAGTTTTCTCTCTGTATGGTTTCAAAATTATTTCCAGCCTGTTTATTTATTTGGTAATGTTTTGGCCAGTTATTTTAAAATTGGCTTGCAGTGGGCACTCTTTGCTCTCCAGGGAGACTTTTCTATTGGTTAACTCACGGTAAGGTTTTTCTTTTTCCCCTACTGATATATTCCTTTTATTAATTTCCTCCCATTACTCCTAGTTATACCTCCTTTTACTATGCTAAATAATTCCTTTTATGCTAAATAATTCCTTTTTTCCATTTTTGAGTTATCACTCTGTAACATTGCTGTTCTCCTTTTTTTATGGAAACTGTCTCAAATTGGCAAGGTCTAAAATATGCTGAGTTCAATCTGCTATAAAGGACTTTATTGACAATTGCTATAACTTAAAGTCCTGCTTTAATAAGCTCAGCTAAAACTGAAGTTTGAATAATTTTTGTTAACTGAAGCAAGAAATCTATTAAAACGAGCCCTCTATTTTGAACTGTTTTGTAGTGATGTAATGGGGCCAAATGATTAAGCATAGCTTAGATAGCCAAAATCCTCTGGGTCAAATTACCTTGTCTGCTGAGAAACACAACAGGGTTGAAAGAAGCACAGATGCCGGACAAATGTTTCTGGTAAGAGGAAGAAAACTATTACAGCAAGCCTGTCCCCCTTTCCCAGGTTTGAAGCGAATTTTGGTCTGCTCTCCTTCCCTCTCTGCATTTTCCTTAAGGCTGGAGACTGCCTAGTGCTGAAACCTGTGGATACCCTCTCCCAAAACTCTGTCTTCTCCTCCTGTCTGAGGGAACTGGCACTCGGTGCTGCAGATTTGGCCTCACTCTGGTCCTAGCTGGAGAAGAGCCGGACAGGCTCAGTAACTGCATGTGCCTGCAAAGCAGAACATCCTCATGCCCAGGGTCCTGCAAATGACTGAGCCACTGAGGAGGAAACGTGCTTCACAGTGAGTAGCATCTGCAGACTTTTCTGACAGGCTTTTTTTTTCTGACATGCCTGGAACGGCCCAGCTAAGGACGGGGGCAGCAGTTTTGGGCTGGCAGCCACTGCAGAGGGAGATGATAAGGTAGGGTGAACTCAAAACACTCCTACATTTTCAAACAAGGTAGCAGGTTCCCCAGCAAACCTCATGGCATGTTGGGAAAACTTGGATAGTAATAGGTAAACATAGATAAAACACATCTAGCTTTCTAGACTATCTCCTATCTCTGCTTCCTTTCCCTGGAGAGACCCCTAAATTTAGTTAGAGACTTTTACACCAGCGGGCTGACAAGGATGGAGAACCACTGCAGCAATGCTGCACTGGTGCATGCCACCACCATGGTTACAGCAGGAAGGCTCCTGCTCTCTGACACTGTCCGTACGACACCCGTAACTCTCCATTTGCATCAGGGCTGCCTTTGCAAACAGCAACTGGATTCTACCCTGGCTGCTGCTAATAGAAGCTGAGGGCTCATTCCCTTTGACAAGCCAGACATGTTTTAAGACTACCTGTGTATACTTAAATGGGCATTTGGGTTTTTCTCCCTTCAGCTACTTATCTTTGTAAAACTTCGGGCTTTGCATCTGAAAGGACTGGGCCCTCAAATGCATGTTGCTTATTTATTTTATTCTATTTAATTCTCTAAACTGCCGTGAATTTTTACAAAGCTTTCAGTGCCATAGCAATGGCTGTATTTAATACATTATGTTTCCTGATCATTGTCTTAGTTCTGAAAAAAAAGTAAGTTTTCTAAGATTCATCTTATTTTGCAGTTTAAATCTGCTTTTGGAATATTTTATTTTGTATTGCAATATGATCTCTTGCTGACAACACCTGAAAATTGACAGAATTTAATGTAGGCAAAAATCCTACAAGTACTGGAAAACTGTTGCGAAACAAATTTCATTTCCTTTATATCTAGATATAATTTGTTTTAAACTACTCTGCAATCCCTTGAAGCATGTAAAAGTGCTCCACGTAAACAGGTCCCTCTGCTCTTGTTCTTTAGACTGTAGTGAGGCTGCTGAAAGATTTGAGTGATGGTGCAATGCTTTAAATTAAATATAGATTTGGGGTTCTGAGCCTGCTGAGTTGAGTGCTGTAAACACTGGAGGACCAATCAAAACAAACATAAGTGACACAAGTGATCTTCATTGAATCATTTGGCATTTCTTTTGACTTGTTTAGAGACAAATGCTTTTGTTTCCTTTGGTGCAATATTGTTTCTAGATCTACTCTGAATTTTCATTTACAGAGAGAGTACATCACAAGATAAATAGCATGCTTTTACCTTGAGCAGCTAGTTTAAAAGTTAAAGCATGAAGCAAGGGAGCTGTGGCATTTGGAGGCTCTGTATTCCATCTGTGATCAACTGTGCTTTCTGTTTTGCAGTATCCTCGCTCCATCATGTGCTGTTTATGAGTAAAATTTCCAACTTGAAATTGCTGTGGCTGAGAAGAAAGAAGCATAATGTGCACATGTGTGTGTGAATGTGTGTGTGTATTCATTTACATTTGGGGTAGCAGGTGTTGAGAGCTCTTTTTCCTTGGTATGAATACATTTTGCATCAGTGGAAAGCACTGAGACATCTTATGCTGCATTCTTTTGTGAGCAGCAGCTTAAGATTCTTTTTATTTCTTCACTAGAAGAGGACCAAGCCAAGGCCCTTCTCCAGTACTAATAGCTCCAGAATATTGCTCAGCTAAGTGGTAAAGAGAGCTTATATGCTGAAAGTATTTCAGGAAAAGAGTTACCAGAGAAAAAAAGAAACAAACAAAACCCCCAAATTTGAAAACATTTTAATTGCTTCTGAAACAGGGATAAGAGGGTCAAAATGTCATCTTACAACTTTAATTTTTGAGCATAGAACACTCATTGGAAAGGTTGGACCTGAATTGGAAAAATAAATTATTGTTTAAAGATATGCTTTTTTCACTTCTATAATTAAAGAGCTGGGAGGCATAGCAGAGAAGCCCATGGAAGTGTATTTATTTATTGTTTTTTCTTTCTTGCTCTGTGCAAGAAAAAAAAATCTGTGCAAGTGATTGGCCTTTCCATTGGTGTTGATCTGATCCTTTCAGAGGCCTTTTGCATGTGCAGTGATCATGGTCGCTATTAAAAATGTGAGTAACTATGGAGAATTTCCTTTTTTAGCTGCAACAGAAATATATGTTCCTTTGTCATAGAGGGAGACTATGGAGTAAAATAAAGATTACGCTGTTTCAACACCAACCACTTATTTATGTATATAGAATATCAGCACAGAGAAATAGGAAAATAGTGACCAATCTGTGCAGAGGTGACTTTAGGAGAGAGTAGACTGAGATGTTAAAAAATAAACAAACAAAGACACTGATGAGAGCTACACTTAATACAAAATGCACCTTTCCCCTTTGAAGGGCAACATCACACACCTGGAATGTCTCATACAGGCTGAGAAAAGAAAGACTAGTTAGTGGCCAAGAACACCCTGATGTTCTGTGCTACAAATTGAAAGTGAAGGTTACTTTATTGTAGACTTTATCTTAAAGCAGTAAAACGGGTAGCTGCAGCTACAACTGAAAGTATTGATTTTGTAATTTCAGCAAATTAAGAACAAGACAGGAAACCTATTAAACCTTTCCACTGATTGCCAGGGAACTTTTTGGTGATGCTGGTGCTGACATTAAAATTACATGCGCCTGTCTCTTTAAAGCCAAATATATACATTTTACAGAAGATAGTGCCAGCTAACATGCTGAAAAGGGATCTTTATAAATCTGTGTAATTTCACATTTCAGATGTGAAACTTTTGAAGCCTGATGACATGAATGTCAAGCAGCACATCTAAAATTTTCATAAATTATGGTTCATGTTAGATGTGCTTTCATTACATTTTAATAAATTAAAATTTTTACAAAGCCAGATTTTTTATAATAATAGCAAAGATTGTAATGCTAGTAATAGCATTATCTGTCAGAACATTATGAGTAATGATTATGTAAAAATCTATGTAACAAAGGCTAACAGAAGAAATGATCAAATTATATTCTTCTCTATCTTGTATAAAACAAGTTATTTTATTATGGTAGCAAAAAACCAGCTTCTCTTAAAGCTATATTTAAATTACTTTTAAAAATCAATGTAATTAAATTCATGTGAATTACAATAGTTAAGATCACTTGTTTCATAAAGGATTGTTTTAAAGTTTTGCTTTAATATTACTAAGTATAAATTAAAGAGACGTATCTTTTAAAAATACAGTATTTCTAATAGTCCTTAGGAAGAATGGGGCAGAGCAAGGGAAATTATACCTGAATCCACTCTGAACACCTTATAAAGATGTAAGTTTCCAGTTTATCCAATTCATAAATATTTTGTTTCATCTGAGCTAGCATTTGGCATCATTCCAGTGTGTAAACAAGCATCAGTTTTACACACACAAATCTAATTTACAGGCAAGCCATCATCTGCATTTACCATAGTAGCCATCAGTTTGCGATATGCCCGTAACAGAAACGTACAGTGATAGAGGAGGAGGTGAGAATGTAAACTTCAAAAGAGATTGGATTTATAACAACAAAGGCACTCTTAAAAAGTGTGGAGGAACACTGCTGAGAGACTGTGAGCCAAAAGTCTTCAGCAGAATGGACTTGAGGAACTTGTAGCAGATATTTACACCTAAACGTGAATGAGAATTCAGAAGCTTATGTTACTAGGGAGCCTCAAAATAGTGTATGAAAATGAGTATCGGGTGTAAAAATATGTATCTAAATATAAAGGTGAGAATAGGTGAAGTGAATTTAGTAGTCAGAGAGATCTGAAATAAGTAGGAGGGAAAACCTAAGAGTGCAGTGCTTCACGATAATGAACAAAATAGTTTTTCTCTATTGAAGAAGAAATGCACATGGGGAATGCTGGAGTGCTCTAACCACCCCTCCAAGCCCAGCAGAAGCTGGGATAGTGACAGTGACTCTTTCCTGCATGTCTCTTCGATTTCCCAGTAATGCGCATGCATGCCTGATCGTACAGACCAATATATTTTCTCTTTGTTTCACAGCAGATATGCCAAGATATTGATGCCTGCCAAAATGGATACTGCACTTTGCAAGCATATTCAAATAATACCTAGAACTCCACAAAAGCATTAGTGCTTTATTCTATTGTAGAGGCAGAAAATTATAGAGACATCCACCTCCCACCCTCTTCATAATCTGGGACTTCACTGAACCTGGAGCAAAG
Source organism: Lonchura striata (assembly GCF_050655825.1). NCBI lineage: Eukaryota > Metazoa > Chordata > Aves > Passeriformes > Estrildidae > Lonchura > Lonchura striata. Next base: position 126,224,684 of record NC_140704.1, read on the forward strand.
GCTGTGAAGAGGAGAAAGACGCAGGAGCAGTAGCTACAAGTGCACACTTAGATTATTCACTGTGGCCTATATATTTACAGGTGGCCACTAGAATAACCACTCCCAGAGGGTGATGATTTGTAGGGATAGAGGAAAAAGATAGGTTTTTAAGGAGGAGTCTAAAGGGATAAAAAACAGTAACTGCTTGAGAGATTATACTTTTTTGGTACAAGGTGGCTTCAATAATCCGAGCAGAAGCTTTAACCTACCTTGCTGGAATTCCTTCTGGCCATTTGACAATGCTGAGATTTTATTAAACCTTCTGTGAGTTTGATCCTTCTGATTTTTTTCTTGAACAGCCTTTCTTCCTACAAAAGGTTGTTTTCTCACTTGTCTACAGTAGATATTCACTACCTGCCACTCTCCTGTAGAGCTATAATTTTTCCAGATCTGTGATTAGTGATGCTTCCACTTAAATTAAATACAGGGTTTCCAATTTTTTTTAGATTTTTCAGAACTCTTAAATATTTAGTTTTTAATGGAACGTTCTGGTTTTGAACTGGAACATATGTGTGTATATGTTTTACTTATTCATATGTTACTTATGGATTTAAATACAAATATGAACCAAAATCTCTCACTTATTGGTTTCAGGAAGGTGGAAGAACAAAAAATGACTGTGTGACAGAAGGTGCAACCTGAAGTGCAAGTCCTTCCTTTACTTGATTTAAAGTAAAGATTAGAACATCAGTCTTCAACATCCAGAGAGAAGACCTAAAATTTAGACTGAAATAATGCCTAATCATTTTTTTTTCCTGCAATATAAGAGATGGATGGAGACATAAACAAGAAGAACTAGTAGCCAAGTAATGTGGAACAGTTGCTGGAATGTTGCACAAAAACCATAATGTAGAGTGGTATGTAAGTCTGCCACAGTCCTGGGAAGTGCCCTCATTAAAAGCTTTTTTATATTATGCTGCAGAATTTGCTTTTCATATGAAACACTTGGAGAATCTGCCTTATGACCCAAGATAAAATGAGAAAAAAATATTAAATATTTCAAAATGTTGTCGTGTAGGAGAATCAGATCCTGCACGCCTTTACAGTAGGAGAATTGAAGGATTTTTGACACATGTGAATGTATGCTCAAGAATACATGTGCACACTGGAAACACTAATCTTTTTTAAAATTTGATATTTGCCTTGAAGCCTGTCCAGAAGGACAGAAACAGAACTATCCAAAGGTGACTTGAAATTGTATCAACAAGCAACAAAGTCTTTGGCAATAAAATGTTTATTTTATGGAAGGAAATTGCAGACACCAGTGTCTCCATTTCTTAGTGTGTTGTACATGAAAAGAACAAAATTAATTTGCATAGTTAAGTTTATGTACCACTGCTGGAAATGTGAATTAGTTGGAAATATGTCTACTGATGTTCTGATATTAAATTGAAGCTTTCAAGGGCTGATTTTCAATACACTTAGAGTGAAAATAAACTTATATTTGAGGGTTAAGGAAGTCAATAAAGTTTAAGTTAATAAGACTTGTTGATAACATGACTATGCCAAGTGAAATTGCAGGAAACATTGGAATACTTTTAATAAATCGTATCATTTTAGACTTAGACCTCAATGAAATGTATCTGAATTTCACAGAAATTGTGTAAAAATAGAAGAATCAAAATAAGTTCTTAGAAGTGTAAAATGAAGAGAGAAATAAAGAATTTAACCACCTGAAATAGATTACTGAACTGATTAAATCACCATTCTTGGATGATGTCACCAAATTAGATGAACACGGATCTATGTTAAACTTAATACCCATAATAGATTTTGAACTAGAAATAGTAATACTATTTTATGTAGAAATTGAAATAGAATGTAATTAGAAATTGTGATGAGGAAAATAGGAAAAGAAAAAAATTTCTCACCATTTATTTTCTTCTGAATACAATGTACACCATTCACATATAATAAATCCAGTAAGTACATGCCTGTTGTAGTCTGCACAGTATTTTTTATTGTATAAATTCTGATTTTCCTTGATTTCCTTTCACCTAGGTAAGCAAACTGATAGGAAACAAGTGTTCCTTTACAAAGAATTGACTTTTTCATTGAGAAATCATTGAGTGCTAAATACTCTTTGATGACCTGAAAAATATTTCTGAGGATAAGAGAAGGGAGAAAACTTTTGAAGATTAAAGACAATATCTTTTTTTTTTATTTCACTGCATGGGGGGATAGAGATGATTGAGAAGACAGAAAATATGTTTCCAGTTTATGGAATTGGGTGGTGTGTGAAATTCATAAAGGAATTTTGTTTTTATTTTCTTTGTTCCCTCCAAGTTTTCCTTATTGTTTAATCAATGTTTCTACTGGGGCAAATACATCAAAGGAATGATTTTGTCTCATGGTTGTGACTCATAAAGACGTGGTTAAAGACAGAAATGGTAAATTGTCTTGAATCAAACTTAGAAACAGTCTAGAAAATATCAAATATTTTCTGGAAATAATTAAGTGAGGATTGATACCTATGTTTGTCAGTTCCTTGCTACTGTTTAATTTTTTTCTTTTCTACAAGAAGAAGGGAATTGGGATTGAATTTTGGTTTTGTTAAATCTCAGAATATTTGAATATTTTTCGGAACTTACTGAATTTATTCCCTTTCTAGCTTCTCAGGCATTTACCATTGTATCTTGTTCATCTTTGAAATGCTTTATATTTTTGTCTTTCTGTTTTGTCTTTTTTAACTGGGAAGGTACTTTCTCCATCTACTTTCCTTTATTATTAGCACAGATCAATTAACAGTCATATAGGAAAAATGACAGAAGTGGTGTCTTCCAATACTGTTGCCTGCTGCTTTTCAATACAGCACCTTTTGCATCTTTTTTCTTCCCAACTACACTTTCATATGCCATAAGCACGGTTATGTTCACTGATCTTGGGGCTCTTTTGCTGCCCACACCCCTCTTTTCTGCCTCTCATCTTGTCTCTCTTGCTTCCCAGATTGGGAAATATTGATTTTATTGATCACAAGGCAACTGGGTGTGTATGCTCAGCAGGCATAAACAGTTTTCCATCCTCTGTTAATTAAGAGGTTTTCCCTCATAAACTACCACTCTCCAATCTGACTGCCTGCTCTCTTCCCTTTTGGATCCTCCACTGGTCCTCCACTCCAGTTCTGTTTTCTCCAGTACGTGCCTCTCAAAAGAGGACTGTCTCTCCCCAGAGCCCCTACTTTTTCCATACTGAGTGTGAAAGCTGAATGTGGCTTCACTTGTTTCTGCTACCTTCTTGTGTTTCCCACTGAACTGAGAATCATCACATAATTCCCATAAACTGGGAGGAAAGGTATTAGAACATTCTGTGTGTTAGATCTGACACTCTCCTTACTTTTCACGTGTCAGCTTTTGTGGTGGTGAACACCTAAATGTGGCACTATGAGGTAAACTGTATAAATGGAAATGTTATATTGCGATAAGGAGAATGGAGTTAATTTTTGAATTCTTTCCTACTTTGGGATGGATTTTTTCTAAAAGCTCAAAACTTAAAATGTGTTATATGGAAAAAAAAAAATGTTTGGTAGCATTCCACTGGCATGTGATGGAGAAATTATATCCCTTCTATCTCTACAGAGAATTCACAGCTAAAATACATGTTTTCAGTTTTTCCCCTGTTTTGTTTAATTTAATTGAGTTTTCTTGGCTGCCTTGTTTTAGGAGTCATCTAAATGTGTTAGATAATTCAATGGAAAAGTGTGTCTTAGACATATTATTTTTAAAGCTCAACATCACATCTGGAAGAGACTAAGACATGTTTGTAGTGTGCTTCCTTTGATTTATTGACAGGATGGCCAGAAACTTGTTCAGAGTTGCAGCCTCATCATGCCTGAAGAAAAGCTCATACTTACATCTATGAATATGAAGTATTAACTGCTTTTTCACATGCTAAATGGATGGTGATGATGAAACTAAGACAAGGCCATATTTTAAGAGCATGAAAGCAATCTTTTATAGTAAAGTATAGTTTCTCAAGGGAAGAATTAGAAGCCTGCAGCCTAGGACATCTAAAACTGGTATGTTCACTGTCCAAAAAAGCTTAGTCTTGCTATCTACTCAGTCTAGCTTAACTGCAGACTAGGTGATAAAGTAAGTTTTGTATGCTTCCTTGAAACTTCATGGGTTTCTTTCAAAATCAGGAACAGAATCTCTACCTATCTACTCAGGAAGACTGTAGAATGAGAGAAGATGACCAGTGTGTAGTCAGGTTAACTGGAGAGTGGTCCCAGCTGCCTGTTGAGGTGTTTTACTCTGGGAAAGTATCTCTGCAAGTGGGAAGATTTGCTTCTTATTGGAAATGTGGATGCAATGGGCTTCACCATTTAGCCAGATGAACTTCAGCTCAAACATGAACAAATTCAAATATATATACAGCCTAAGGTGGTATGTTATATTTTGTGACAAGAAAAAAGAATTTCAGATGAGGCCTTAATGTACAGGTAGAATTGTTGATTTATGAGGTTTTTTTCAGTTTTGATTTCACTTCTGAAGAGCAGGCAACTTTTAAGTTTAACTTTTTAAGGCATGGTTCTGAGAGAATGACAAACCTCCATGGTCTCTTCAGTCAACACTCCAAACAACACAAGCGAGTGTTGTCAGACATCTAAAACAATAAGAGGAGACTAAAGCTGGGGACAATCTTAACAGCATTGTGTTGAATGGAAGATGGACATGCTCTGACTGAGAGGCTGGAGAAAGATAAGCCCCAGACTGATTTTCTTGCAGAGGGACTTCTTACAAGGACATCTTATAAAATAGGACAAGGGGTAATGGCTTTAAGCTGAAAGTGGGTAGGTTAAGATTAGATTTTAGGAAGAAATTTTTCGCTGTGTGAGTGATGAGGTACTGGAACGGGCTGCCCAGAGAAGCTGTGGATGCCTCATTCCTGGCATTATTCAAGGCCAGATTGGATAGGGCTTGGAGCAATGTGGTTTAGTGGAAGGCATCCCTGACCACAGCAGGAGGGTTGGAGCAAGATAATCTCTAAGGTCCCTTCCAAACCAAGCCATTCTGTGATTCTTGCAGAGATGTCTGCAAACCCCTCATTTTACTGCAGGCTAGCAGGGAGAGCTGCAGCCTTGCACAGGACATGTACCCACTACCTTCCAGCTGCCACTGTACTGCTACTGCCTGACCCCCATGCACACATTCTGACCTTGCTCCTCTCCACAGATCTCTTGAGCCCAGTCCAGCACGTAGGCCAAACAGTTTTGCACAGTGCCAGTGGACAAAAACAATCAAGTTATCCTGGTGGCCTCCAGTAGTGAATTTCTCTCTCACAAACAGGGAGCAAGATACAATGTAGGTGAGATTTTTCCTAGCCTGAGTCTTCACTGCAGACATGAAAGGTGCCTCCTCTTCCTTAGTGAAAATTATTCCCACAGTCGTTGAAAGACATGGGTGCAAGCTGTGACTGAATCTGCTTACAAAAACTTTTCACAGGTATCCTCAAATTTTGTGTCAATTGCTTTCAATATAGAGGAATGTTACTTTCAACCAAACTTTAATTGGAGTGAACCTGCTGTCGAGGCTTAGCAGTAGGAGGGCTTCACTCACCTCCTTGGGAATAGTTTAACAAAGATAGTGTCTTGGGAAAAGAGGGAAAGAGCGGCTGAAGAACCATCAGACGGTCAGGCTGGAGTACAGAGCTGCCCAACGCATGCATCTCTGTTGACCTGGTGGTGCCTCATATTGCAGCTACCCAAAAAAGATGATAATCCAGGAGTGACTATCCACAACCTAAAATATGTCTGCTGGGATGGAAATTGTTATCTACCCATTTCATATTTGTTATAGATCAGATGTTGAATTTTTACTGGTTCAGAAAATGCAACTCTTTAATGAACCACTTAAGGAGCACAAGGATGAGTTGTTTCCCTTTGGCTTAGCAAACCATCCTCTCCTGAAGGGCTGTGAAAGGCAAGGTAATTGGGAGAGAAAATGGGGTAGTACTTTGTACCTGAGCACGTTGTCTCCTGTGGAATATAGGTCACATTTGCAATATCTTTCCTGAAAACAAAGATGCAAATTTAATGCATTGGATTCACATTTTTGTTCTCTGCACAAACAAAGGTGATACTGCTGGAATTCTGATTAGGTCTAATGAGGGAAAGTGTAATGTATTCATTCCTTCCAATGTGGCTTCTTGAACAGATTAGCTACAAAATTTGCCCTTCTTCATGCTAACAAAACATAAACATAGGAAAAAGGAAATCATAATACTACTTGATATAAACCCAGTGCTTAATATTTTAATCTTTAAAGAATAAAAGGTAATACATCAATAGCAAATTAAGAAGGTGACATCTTGGTCTATTTACATTAATGCTTAATAATCAGCAGATTAACACTGATACATACCAAGAACAGGTTTATGCATGGACAGTAGGAGGTGATAACATCCTATTCAACCAAAATGGCTTTGAGTCTACCTCAGAATTATGTCACCAAGCCAAATGATCATTAAAGGAACGAGCAGACAGCAATACTAGTTTAGATAAAGTTTTGTGCAGAAATGTAATAAAAAATAGAGTAAAAGAATCATGGGAACATTTTAAGACATTATTGTGATTTATAATTATTTCTGTGTGTATACATGGTATGTTTTTCAAAGTTCATGAATACGTACATACCTTGCATATACTACACCTATAGTTGCATAAACAATCAGAGAGGTTAGAGATAGCCATTATCACTTTTTAGGATAACTTAATTAAACTTGCTTATTAAAACCCTTTAATTCTTTAGTGATAAAATCTTGATTAGTACATTTTCCTGCTAGGTGACCTTCTAATTTAATAGAAAACGAATTTTTAAATGGAGAAAAATGCCTGTGGCAGAGATTTTGTGCAAGTGAATAGAGTTTGTAATACACATAGGGATATAATCGAGCCTAATTAGTGAGGGTGCAAATGAATTTTTATTTCATACACCAGAAGTGTCATTGATGAACCATGGTTCAGAGTTTGAAATGCATTCAGGCTGGCAGTATGGGACTGAAGTCTGTGGGAAAATCACAAGCTAATTCATTGATTGCCCCTTGGAAATTACTGCTGTTAATTGTTAGGTAATTAACATGGAGCTACAATTATACTGGCCTTAGGGGGTGATTAATGTTTCAACATGTCACATTAGCAGCGGCTGGATTTTAAAAGCTTTTCTTTTCACATGGTTTAGAGACAGATGGTATATTGTCTATGGAAAATTGTTTTCTTTTACTAAAGTTTATACCAAGACCAAGTGAATGTTCTTCTTGTGCTGCAGTGTATTTTTATGTAGTTGAATTGTATGTATCGTGCCTGATGCACCTTCAGAAATAATATTTGTTTTAAAAAAAAATCCCCATTATACCTGCTATGAATGCATAAAATATGCATATTGAAAGGAAATTATGTCTGCTTTTATTTTTTTTAGGTAGAAAATAAAAAATAGGTAATGTAAAATTAGACTATTTAATGGCAGCTCTTACATTATTTAGTACTGATACAGAGAAAAGAATTGCACAATATCATATTTATTACAATCAATATAATTTAAGCATTAACCAAATAAAACATGTTGAACAAATGCATTTAGTAACAGTTATAAACAGCATATTAATATTTCCACACTTCAGTATTGTGCTTTGTTCTATGTTAAGATTTTTTTCTCTTCTTCCAGTTCCAGTAGTCAGAATAAGACTAACACGGATTTTTTAGAAGCCTACTGTGTTCTGCTTCATCTGTTGCAGAATTAAATCCTTAAAATCTTCCATTAAAGACAGTAGTGCCTGTGTTAGGAAGACTGGTTATGTATCCTGGAATTATTACTAATATTTTCTCTCTTTTTTTTCTTCTATATGCTGCTGCACTAGATAGACATATTGCAAACTTGTGGGCTATTGGTATTCACTGTGTAAATATTTTCTTGGTAATATTCCTAAAACATGGCAAATGTACATTCCTGTTTGCAGCAGTTTTGAAAGCACTTCAATTTATTCTCGTAATTGATAGTGGCACTAAGTCTTGTGAAGGGATATATTTAAATGCCACACTTGGATTATTTTCTGTAAATTCTTTAGGTTTCTAAGATTACTTCTTTGTCTTCTATAGACAATGAAGTCACATAGTCCAAAAGATGCAATGGACCTCTGGTAGGTGAAAGGATCAGTTTCTATGACCGCATGTATATTTCTGTTTTTCTTGTTTCACTTTTTGTCTTCCTGTGATATTTCAAGTTGGAGTCTTTCTTAGTAGTCTTATACAGTGGTCTTTCTTATGAATCCAGTCACTTGCATTTGTATTGATTGGTCAACTGCAGCATATCACAGAAATGCTTATTTTTTTCAGCCATATCTGCTAATAATTTTTAATTTCTGCTAAAGCAGAAGAACATCTGCTTTAGGACATCTGGGACATCTGGAGGACAAGTTTCTACTTTAGAAACAACCTTTTTGCAATAATAAAAAATCCCCACAGAAATATAGCAGAAGAGATACACAGATTTTGCAAATATTCAATTGTCTTTATGATTTTAATTTCTACAGAATAGTATGAACTATGAATTAGTGTCCACTTAAGTTTCATTCAGCTGAGTTTTCTTGCCTTCTCAGAGGACCCCAGGTGTTATCTATACACACATAGTGTCAGTGACTGACCAGGAAGAAGTGGATTTATGAAGAACTTAATGGAATGGAAGGAATAAAATTATTATACCACAGGAGATCACCTGCATTTGGTTAGTCATACAGGCTTTCCTGGGCTTTCTGTTTGAATGATCAGGAGCCAGAAAATCTCAGTACATGGGTAAGTTTAACCAGAGATTCTGACCACTGCTTTTAAAGAGTAATAGTAGTAAGCTGATACAATGCTTGGTCAGCAGAACACTTAAGCATATGGTTAACTTTAAGCACATGAGTAGCTCTGTTGACATTACAATTAAGTGTCTACCTACATGTTTTGTTATATTAAGGTCATTGCCCTGGGAAGACTCCATAGGGGAAAATTGCTCCAACTGGCAGTCTCATGAAGTTACTTCTGGCCCTGTGTCTATGGAATAGTAGATTAATTTGTAAAAAAAACCTCAAATACAAGTATCTGTGCTCATATAACCTAGAACAGATCCTAATTTACTAGGGCCATTTTTGGACTTCCTTAATATGTAAGAGATGTGCAACTATTATTTGTTCTTGCTTTAAGAACTGCCTCCATTGCCAGTGCATTAATAAGGGTGAGCACCAGATTCTGCATGATTATTTGATCATGTAAAATTTGAGGCCATGGCATTCCTCAAACGTATGTTATACATATTTATGTTAGCTCACTGGATTGTTTTCTTCTGAATTTCCATTTGATGTCTGTTTATGGGCTTTTTTTGTTGTTGTTTTTGGGAGGGGGAGGAGGGCTGTTGTGTACTAGTTTCTATATTTTATGAAAGCAGTGTCTGTGCTACTAGTCTAATTTAAATTTAGGCTTTTATTCTAGTTGGCAGTAATGTAAGTGCTAAGAGTGTGGTGAAAAAAAATAACAGGAAACTGCATAGATTGACTTATTTTCTTCCTTTTCTGAAGTGACTGTAACCACCCTACTAATAATATTTATTGGGAGATTATCTCAAGTCTCATGGTTTCCAGGCTTGACTTGTAAAATCTGAAGCTCTCTAGACCAATATGCTTCAGAGGACATAATACTAAATAGAAGTTTTTGGTCACTTGCTAAGAAAAGATCTTTGAAACAGGTGTTGTTGTGCCATGGTTTGCAGAAGGAACTGGCTGAAAAACTTGGATGCTGTATTGAAGCTTGTGTCATGGTTTGGGAATGGAATTCCCCAATTTAGTGTTCTCACTGAAACACTCCAAATCACTTGCTCTTCTCTCAGTGACCCCCTCCTCCTCACCCCTTCTTCCTCTGGAGGGACAGAAATGGGAATTGGAGACACAAAAGGTAAAGTTCACAGGTTTAGTTAAGAGCAATTTACTAGAAAGAACACTGAGATAAGAAAATTATCAGTAATATCAACAATACTAATGACAGAGGGTGCATGAAGTGAAGAATTTGCACAAGAGTGTTCACCCCTTACAATATCTGACTGCTCTCTCCATCAGTCTGCTCAAGACTGAAGGGATCCTTTCACCCCCTTGCCTTCCTGTCAATGACATGAGATGTTATAAAACAGTCTCCAGGTCCTAGCCGTGCCCCTCCTGGACACTGCAATAATTAACCTTGTCCTCCTGGCTAGAACCAGGACAGGATGCTTGAGGAGAAGACAACCAGGAAAATATCTAAGGAATGGACTTGTGTGAAGGACAAGTGAGGAGGTGAAATAGAGGAACTTCCCCTTTCTCTGTGAAAATTTAAGGCACATTATATGCTTTTTAGCAAGGTGACTATTTCCTCCCCTTCCCCTATGTTCTTTGTTCTAGCAGTTTTCTTACACTGAATTTGAAGACAGAATTGAAGGTGTATTTGTATGGGTAAAAAGTGCCATGAAAACCACTGCACCCCTTGTCACATATATGTAAATATGCATCTGGCACAGGATATGATGTTCTGGAAGAACAGAGCTCCTGACAGGAGCCTTCTGCATAGTCTCTGTTCCTTTGAGTAAAGTCTGTGGGTGATTTTTGGCTCTTCTGCCATTGACTCTGCCAAGAGTGCTTACTCAAGGGTGCATACACCACTGTTCCTTCATTCCCTTCCTCCTCACTAAATCACTCAGTGAGTTTGGTTTTGTACCAGCTGCAAGGGCATATTCAACTCTCTCCTGGTGACATCAAAGACAATTTGTGGGTAATATGTCTTCATTTGCATTTAAAATATTGTTAATGATTGGAAAATTACTCTAAATTTCTAATAAAAACAGAATAAAACTCCACATTTTACTTCTTTTCAAGATTGTTTGTATAGGAGATGCCTGTCTTAAAGAAAGCTATACCTGACAGATATGACTAGAAGGTAAAGACCTCAACCTGAACACACATTCAAAAATGTGTTGTTTATTTAAAGAAAAACAGAAAGTTGAGCAAATACAGAAAAAGTATATATATGGAAAGTTAAAGACACAAAAGCTGTTCACTTTCTGAAATTTCACACTAATTAACTGTTAATTTTGTAGAGAAAATATGGGAATGTATGTTTATTTTAAACCCATCTGAGAACAAAATCCACTGGTGGAACCACTACCAAGAACCTCCATATCTGTATGTGCCTGTGCTTATGTGCATAAGAATCAAATTTCAATCCAATTACTTCTGTGGGGAAAAATGTGAAGGGTTACCAGACTATAAAAAGACTTGAAAATGAAAGTATCGCCAAGGTTGGTCAATTTTTAGAAAAAGCGACTTTTTTGAAGGTTCTTTAAAATCTCTTTTTGACCTCTTTGCATGTATTCCCACTGATTTGCTTGCAGTCTTCTTTCCTAAATATGCCTCTGCTTTTCTGGAAGACCATTCAGAAATTAAATACTCCTTCTTGCTTTCAGTTTTCCACTACTGCTTCTAAGCCTTCATTTCCTGGTCTTTCAGTTGGCAGTATATCTGTACTCCTTACTTTTGTGTTTTGTTGTCTCTTCTGGAACCCTCCTTTTTGAAATAAATCCTCTGACCTTCTCTTTCTGCTGTCTAATGACCACAACAGTCTCCTCACCACCTTTGCTCGTAATCTTATCTTTTCTGTCATTGACTCTATAAATCTCTTTATGTCACAGACAAACTGGCTTCAGTCCTGCTCTTTGAAAGCATCTTTAAAGCTTGCTGGCTTGGCATCATCCTGTGGAGTTCCAGTGTAAAATTGTTCACTTTCTGCATTCTCTTGACCACAGTTCAAGCTTCATCTTTTCTTGGTCTTATGAGAAAACAAAATAATTTTTCTCTCTGCTTTTGCAAATCTACCAATTTTAGATTAATTTGGGTTTTGGTTGGTTTGCTGGAGTTTTTTCATCTTTTCCTGATGATTGCTAATAATACTTCATGGAGGAGGTGGCTATGTATGTATCTTGACCAGATTATTTGAAAGCTTAAAGGTGAGCTGACCTGCTGATTCCTGCCTGAATCCAGAATCCAAAGAGGCTAATTTTCTCGGGGATACTCCTGAACTGTAGGTCTTGCATTCACTCTTGCCATGTAGCTCTGCTTTCTACATATGCATCTGTCCTCCTGCACACCCTTTGAATTCTCTTAAATATTGTCATTATTGCTGTGAGTAACTTGAGTGTACTGAGTGTAACTTCAGTGTTTAAAGTCACTTTTAAAGATAGATGGCCCCTAAAGAAATCTATATAGAGACTGAGTGTCTTGGGTCAGCTGGTCTACAGCTTTCTGTCTGGTGAAAAGTGTTTCCTCATACAATTCATGTGATGACTATTGAAGCAAAGTTGTGCTAGCCAGATTAGACAAGACAACTCTATTTTGTGGCAAGTTTTGTATGCAGCACATACACAATTAACTTATTTAAAGTAGTGGATATTCAGTGCCTTTCTAGGGTGACATACAATTACTCTGTCCTAGTATCTGCTGCACACTGACTGCTCTTCATCAAGCCTTGACACAATTTGATTCTCTTCTTACCAGTAGTAAGTTTATATATTCAAATTTGTTTGAGACCCAGGACCTCTCACTTTGTTAGATTTTCTGATATACATTACTGCCAATTGAACTGTGTCACTGAAAAACCTTGCCAGGTCCTCCTCATAATAGAAAAATCCCTGAGTAATTTCCACAAAGTCTGAGAACTTTATGATAGCAGATTGGTGAGAAAATATTGCCAAATTTCTGTACATGCTGAGACAAGAGGATTATATATGTATATAGTATGTGTAGTGCAGCACAGTAAGAAAGTAATCTTTACTCTCTCTGTATTAATCTTCTACAGCCTTCAAAGATTTTAATTTCAGTCCTTCCAACTAATGGCATTAAGCCACACTTCATTTCTAAATGTGCCTTTCTGCACTAAGTGTAACATCTGGCATTCTCAAAATCTTTTTTACAATTTCATGTACATTTAAAATGTTATTCTCTAATCATTTTGTTTTTAAAAAGGATTTTAATACAGTCTAGTTCTAAAAAAAATTAAGAATAAATCAAAATATGTAGTAGGGATTAATAGAAATGTGTATTAGAAGAGCAAAGAAATCACTGAGACAAGACTAATCATCATTTAGATTATCAGTAGAAGATGATTAAAAAACAAAGGATTGTATGACAAGTTATGTTGATGCCATGTTTGTGTAGCCAAATGTTTCAGCTTTATAAATGAAAAAGCCTAAGCAGCTTACAGTGAGACAAAGTAATCATTCAAATTACAAACTTAAGAATTTCAAATTACATACTTCATGGAGTTGAGTCTTTTGTAACTTAAAATACATAGGGAATGATTCACTCTAGTTGAAAAACAGCATGTAATATTTCAGCCATTATGAAATTGCTGCTCGGCTTTACAAAAGTGTTAATGCCATTAAACCATCTCTTTTTAGGATGAATGCTCCAAACTCATACTGTTTATAATCCAACACCTAGGAATAACATTTTCTTATATTTAAATGGAGATTTATTTGGAGTATTTTTTTGGTTTATTTAAATGAAAATCGTGTTGATCTCTCTGACTGTGTGCTTTTGCTCTAATAATTAGATATTTTTGATCAAGAGCTCAATCTTCCAAATACTTAAGAGAAAGTAAAGTATTTGTTGTTCTTATTGCTCTTCTTGTCAGTAGGGGATTTTTATACTGTAAAGACTAAGCTTAATAGTAATATTTGGCAAGCTGTATGCCTAACATTTCAACTAAATTTTCTAGAATTTTTTTGCAGGAAATAGACTGGTATAGATTCCACCTCTTTTATAATTATCTAATCAAAGAACAGATAATCACAATTCCTTTTCCATTCTTTATGTTTGGGAACTTTCATTGAAGTAATTTCAGTTGAATATGATAATGAATTAATTACTTCAAACATCTGGCTTGTATTCATCTTTTTTATTAGTGGTATTAATAAGAGTACTAATTTGTTCTTAATTTTGGTGGATATTTCTCCTTCTGTCCCTTGACTGTTTCTTTTAATTGCTTTACTCATTGCTCTACATCTCATCCAAAAATATTATAAAGGTAGTAAATTTAAGATTTTTTCCAGAATGTCAGTAAAACACAACAATTATATTTTAACAGGGCCTTTTCTTACTTCTCTGATTTAATTATTCTGAGAGGACATTGTGTGTGGTGCATGAATATCTGAAGTGCTTTTATCTGTAACCTGTTTCTCTGCTTTGTCTAGTGATAAATCATAGTACTGACATTTCTGCGATACTGTGAATTTCTTAACAGTTTTGTTCTATCCTAGTTTAAATATAAGAGCATAAACTTTGTTCATTTCAATATTAATTTATATTAATGATATTGAATAATATATTCCCCCTGCGGTCTGCTGGGAATGAGTAAACACTGAGGAGAATTTAGGGGAATTTTGTTTCCTCCTTCTTTTTTTTTTGTTACCAGACAGAAATGTTTAAGTAGAAATTGATTCTATTAATGAGTTTCCCCAAAATTCTACTAAACTAAAATCTGTATGCAATTTCTGATAAATTAAAAAATAAATTTAAAAACTGAAACAAATATACACCCTTGTAGCTTCTTCTATGCCCTAGGAATAACCAAACTAGAAATGCAATCCAAAGTCTGACTCACTTAGAAAATCTTAGTGACACATTTCTATTCTGGATGTCTCAGATGAACAGCGGAGGCAAAGTTTACAGATGTGAATTTTCAACTCAGAACTAATCTGGGGTAAAAAATATTAGAATCACATTCTGATGAAGGTGCAGATTTGAGCTTAAATAAGAGGAACAAAATATTGTTCCATATTTTTGAAGTAAAATTGTCATGAAATATGGGGTTTGCTTGGCGTCTTGTACAGATTTCTGTTATATAACTTCTATCAGAGATAGGCTGATATGTTTCTTATCTGTCTGCTGGAGTTTGTTTGCCCCTTGAGATCTCCTTCAACTGCATCTGTGCAACTTGGATAAAATGAGGCTACTCAGGACCAACTTTTATGCTTGCTTGTTACCTTTCATTCCTACTAGTATGCCAGATGCTGGGGCAGTCGGAGACTTAAAAGCCTGGAAAAATAACCATAAACAATGTTACCAGCCTGGCTCTGAGTCTTATCCTATCTTACAGGCAGATGTGTTAGCAGACTATGACTTATATTTTTGATAAAAATTTGCTTTGTAAATGAAAAGACCATTTGTGAACTAGATCCTGGAAGAAGTTTGTGTTGGAAAGACTGATATCAAGTAACCAAATAGTGTTCTTGTTATGGGACTTATCTTCCTGCAAGATCTAGAAGAACATCACAGTTGATAGTATGTTCCAGGGATAAGTTTGGTGTCGCATAGTTCAGCCAAGAGCAGTGTGACACATCTCTGGAGTGCTGCATACATAGAACCACTGCTATTAAGTGACTTTTCAAGGGCACTGTATCAGTCAGCTCTCTTGGCTTCCCAGTAGAGCAGCACCTCTTTCAGTCCTACCTCCCACCTCTTTCCTTTCTTATGTATATACATGCAAACCCTGTATCACTTATAATACAGATGTAGTTTTCTGCCAGAAATTTTATGATCTCCTCTTTTTTTTTCTATCACTGAAGAGGTGACTGCATCTATACTGGAAAATATATAATAGTTAAAGATTAAAAAAACCCAAGTTGATCTGATAATACCTTGGTCATAAAATTGAAGAAAAGCAATGTCACATTAACAATAGAAGCCCCATTTATTATTAAAGAATTATTTTACTTTAATTAATCAGATTGAATTAATTTTATTTTAAGATGCAATTTTGTGTAATGAAAATGTATGCGGTAACCTGATATATGATCATTAGATTGATAAACAAAGACTGTATTCTGTTTAACTATTACGTCTTTTCTTTTTTAATTTTCTTTTCTTTCTTTTTTCCCAAATCCAAGTAAAAGATGACATTTTTTACAGCTATTTTACCATTAATTATTTATATATTTTTAAAAATTTAACAGGAATGTTTAGCCAGAAGACTTATTTTTGATAGAAATTTATTATGTTATACATTAATTTGTTTTTAGTATGAGTTATTTTATTAGTGATCTCTTTGAAGCTGCAACAATTAAGGAATAAAATGTTTTAAAGAATAACTTTACATAATGCCTAAGACCTCCTCTGTTTTTCAATCTATTTTCTTTCTGCCATATGGATTATGTATTAAACTGTTTGTATAAATGCATCAGATTTGCTGTTGACCTAATATTCTCTTTTCTTTCTCTAATATCTTCCCTACTGGTATACCTATAGATTTATATTTGACTGTCACAATACATTTGTTTGACTGAAAACTCAAGATTTTTCAGCCTGATAGTAATCCTAGTTATTGTTCTCTGCTGCCATTCACGTTCTGGGAATTTGCTTTCTTTGAGCATATTTGACTGAGGACTGACAGGGTACCCATATTAGGACAGGAGAGTCTGAGGAGAAAGTTGCATCAACGGTACCAGGCCTTGAACATTTAAAACAAATTAAATGCTACCTAAGGCATTACCCTATGGATTGTGTATGTGTGTATCTATTCTGATCTGTCATTAACTAATGAAATGTAATGTTTTCTTTCACTTATATTCAGCAGATATCTCCTTGAAATTCAGCAAGCATTTCAGCATGGCTTCTTTGGTACCAGACAAATCCAGCTGGAATCCTCATGTCCATCCCATTCTTCCTCACAGCTCTCCTGTTTGCTTTTGATGAGGCTATTCTGCCTTTAATTGTTAGTATGCCTCCAGTTTTGCATATAAATTTTAGCAAAATATGACCAAATATCTTTCCTAACACAGAATCCTGGAAAAAATAAAACCCACTTAATAATGTCCAAACTATCATTTAAAACTGTTATACCTGGTTTAAAGACTTTCTTACTGACAGAAGAATTCTTCTAAAACCTATCTTCTGTGGTTTAACTTGCAGTTTCTTGTTCTTCACCATATTGCTGAAGTCCACAAGGACATTGACCTGCTGGAGGAAGTCCAGAGGAGGCCACAGAAATGACCAGAGGGGTGGTGCACCTCTCCTGTGACAACAGGCTGAGAGAGATGGGATTGCTCAGTCTGGGGAAGAGAAGGTTTCAGGGTGACCCACTTGTAGCCTTCCAGTACCTAACATCTAAAAAAAGGCATGGAAAGCTGGAGATGAACTTTGACAAAGGGCATGAATAGATAGACCAAAGGGCAAGATTTTTAAACTGAAAGAGGATAGGTTTGGATGAGATATATCATGGTTTGACACAGGAAAAGAATTTTCTGAGAAGGAAGAGGTCAATCCAGTCAGGGGTCATGTTTGGATACTGACACTTGGGGTGACCAATTGAGGGTGGACACACCTCTGAGAACACAGAGGGGTTAAAAGCAGAATTCCCAGGAGAACTCTCTCTCTGGTTCCGGTCATCGGAGGGTGCAGACCTCCCCTGCCCAGCCACGAGCTGGGTGGGGGAGGGAAGCCATGTGGCCTGGGGAGGCAGGCCAGGGGGTGAAGGGTCTGGAACTGAGCTGGGCCAGCTCCTGCGGATGGAAGGGTGGAGAACGTCTGAGATGTCTTTGTTCCCCCCTCAACCTAGAGGGAAAGAGATAGAGAGCCTGCAGACACCTGGAAGTTTGCCGGCAGAGGAGAAGGAGGAGGGGGTGGGGAAGATGCCCAGCATGGGAGATGGAGTCCTGGGCCAAGAGATTTCAGCCGTCTGGGGAGTCTGGGACTTTTACCCTTTCCTGGGAAATGAAGGCTTTGTGAAATATTACTCCTCCTCAATCTGAAGGAAAGAGAGACAGCCGTGGACCTCAGTTGTTAGGGGAAAAAGGTTGGGGGGAGATGATGGAGTGGCTTTTGGCTGGACTCTTCTTGTTAGCCATAGACTGAACCAATCCTTCCTCCAAGAGAGACTGCATTTTAGGGGGATGCAATGGTGAGCCAAGAAACTCCTCCAGCAACTACCAGTTCAGGAATGAACAGAGAAAAGCTGAGGAGGGTGTGAGGATGCTCTCCGTCTTCAGAGAAGAAGAGAAGACGAGCTCTGTTCTTGGACCCCCGGCCCCAGAGGAAAATGGGGGGGACTGTAGTCCCAAAATGAGACACTGGACTGTTGTTCCTGTTGGTCCTTGGCAAAGCATCCTTAAAGGGGCCCTATAAGCAGTCTCTGTCCATGCACGGTGGTGAGAGCACTGTGACATGGAGAGGAGAGTGTCACACTGGCCGGTGTGTCTGGGCAGTGCCATGTGTGACATGGAAACACAAGAGGTGGCAGCTGTGTTTCCTGGGGGTCTATCGTGCAAGGGAGACTCCTCTCACCCCTGATGGATTCAGGATTGATTATGTGGAAGGGTGAAGACTGGATTAAGGCTCCAAATGTGTCTCACTGTGATTTATTGGAGTTGGGTGGGGGGAGGAGGAATGTTTTGAAAGGTTTTAATTTCAAATTTTGTGTGGGTTTTTTTTTCCCTTTATAGTATTATTATTATTATTAGTAGTAGTAGTAGTAGTAGTAGTGTAATAAAGTTTTCCCCTTGTTATTAAGCTTGGGCCTGCTTTACTCCATCGCGTTTCACAACATTCAATTGATAGGTTACATTTTCATGGGCGTGCTGGCATTGTGCCAGTGTCAAACCATGACAAGATATTAGAATGAAATTCTTTACTGTGAGGGTGATGAGGCACAGGAACAAGCTGCCCAGAGAAACTGTGGATGCTCCATCACTGGAAGTGTTCAAGATCTGGTTGGATGGGGATTGGAGAAACTTGGTCTAGCAGAAGTGTCCCTCCCCATGGCAACAAAATGATGTTTAAGGGCCCCTCCAACCCAAATCATTCTGTGATTATATGACAGATTGCATCTACCACACTTTCCAGAATCAGTTTATCAAAGACAACAATCCATTTAATGTGACATGGTTTACCTTGGGTGCACTATTGTTGCAGTCATTCAGATTTATCTTTTATTTGTATGATTCTTATTCTATTCTTCCATGTGTTCCCTGACTCTATGTACAGTTTTAGCTGTATTCCAGATTTTATAGCTCCAAGATGCCTTTGCTTCCTCCTCCCAATAAGCATCCCATTTCTGGTAACAGGTACTGAATGTGATAGATTTATTAAACTTCTTTGCTTCTTAAGTTGCAATTTCATGTGCTAAGTCTTTCAGTATTCTTCAATAGAAATTATCTAGTTCCAGAAACATGTGTGTGTCAAGATTTTCCTACTCAGATAGAAGGACATATTCATTATCTGCGTCTTTTCTTATTCCCTATGTCCACCTGTACTACATTATCACCCAGACTGGAAACAGAGTAAAGTGTTCATTTAGTTCAGGACTCTACCCAGATTATCATTAATGTCTTTTCCATTTTCCTGACAGAGCAATCCCATTTATTTATTTTCATTCTCTTTGTTATTAATGTGGCTGCAAATTTTTTTACTTTCTCTTTTAATTTCCTTTGTAAATTTAAACTCATCATTTGGTGGATTTCGCTTTCAGTCTATAACTTCTGACTTCCAAAAGTCAGAATTATTGCTGACCAGTAACTTTTTTCTTTTCTCATAGTTTTTTACCAAATGCAAACAGAAGGAAAAATAAAATCGTATGTCTAGGAATATTTTTCACAACTGTCCCAATATATCTTATCCAAAATATTTGGGTGTTACACATATCTTTGCAGCATGTGCATATATTCACATACATACATATAAATATATTTCCTACCATAGATTTTAATAAATATTTCTGTGAATGTAAATGAAACTATCTGTCATGATATATGAAATACAGTGACCATATATAAGTGTAACAAATGCTAACATGTTAGAAATAATCATCCTAAGTAAAATAACCAAAAAAATTGAGCAAAAAGGACAAGTGTATAAGAAAAATTCTAAACATGGAAATCCTTTCCACTTCTTGGAAACACTAAATAGAGAAATCTGCATGTGTTTTATGTTGCAAAATGTCTTTGAATCATTGTATAAAATCAGATCACATCGTGGTGTTAAAATAAGCACTTGCACCTTTTTACTATCTTAGATGTATTGTTGCAGATCACCTGTGTGGGTCTTGCTAAAGTTTCTTCTAAGAAGGAGACTTTTCTGTTGCATCCTGCAAGTCATTCCCACTGTTAAGAAAAAAAAAGTGTGTACATTATGAATGACCTGTCCATGTATTAAACATGATAAAAGAATAACATACCTTTAATTTCTGTAGGTATGGAACAACATGTCCTGGTTAAAAAAAAAAAAAAAAAGAATAGTTTCGATTTCTAATTGTACTGAAAACATTCTCTTTACACTAAAACACAATGGACATTTTTATTTCTGGATGGATGCCAGGAATATGAGCATTATCTTCTGTGAAAAACTTCTCCTTTCAGGAAGCTATCTCATGTAGAGTGATCAAGCATTGATGTCCCTTTCCCAATGACAAATCTAAATGGACTGCAGGTGGGACTCAGTCTGAGAGTAAACCTGCTCATGCCAGGTGCCTCAGCATGCATTACATCCAGTCCAAGGAGGCAGTGGCTCAGGATAACTGATAAAACCTGGAGGGACAGTGTGCTGAACTCCAGCTGGATCCTGTGCTGGAGTGCCTTGTGCCATTACACTGCTCTGCACTAGAACACCTACACAGAGCTGACAGATATTTCTTTTGTTCTGTGGGAGATTTGAGATGTTTGGAGTTGCAGCTAAAAGACAGCAGGACTACCCCAAGCACTAAAAAACCCTGATAAAGTAAAATTAATTACATCACCAAAGTTAATGTGGAATTGAAATATAATTTTATACCATGTTTGAGTGATATATGTTAAGATATATTTTAAACTAATTCTGAATTCCAGTGAGGGTAAGCTTTATTTTCTTGACTGATATTTTTTTATGAACAGGGGAAGGTGTCTTCATATTATTGAAAGAAGGAAAAAAACCAGACATGTGAGGAAACAAAAATACGTATGTCCATAATATGTAAAACACAGCTTGTTATTACTATGGGGCCAAATTGTTAGCAGGTGAAAGAAATGGGAAATTGAAGGAAGTGAGGCAAAAATTAGAAACAGTAGATGTTGATAGTGTTTCTACTTCTGCCTTCAAGCAGCTGTCAAACCTACCCTACAACCCTACCACAACACTGAATATATATAATCTAAATATTC
Organism: Lonchura striata; assembly: GCF_050655825.1. NCBI lineage: Eukaryota > Metazoa > Chordata > Aves > Passeriformes > Estrildidae > Lonchura > Lonchura striata. The sequence continues at coordinate 126,245,896 of NC_140704.1, forward strand.
TTTCTGTGGAGAGACTTCTATATATACTTCTCCTAATAGATATTCACTCAAGAGATAAATAGGTCAGTTGTAGCTATAAACAACAGATATTTAGGCATCTTGTTTCTTTCATGCTATTTTCATCATTTAATGCAGTAATTACATTTGGTATTTAAGGGTTTTTGAAATTGGGAACACAACAATTTAAACTCTTTCTGAAAAAGCCAAGTCATTTTTCCGGACTGAACTATTCTTGGTTAGATCAGATGGGGAAAAAATGCACAAGATTCAAACCACTCTGTTCTAAAGCACTGTTTCATTATATTTTGGTGAGATGCACCACCATTGTAAATACTCAGGACAAGCAAATAGGACCCAGTGGTAAGGAGAGGTCAGAGTGGCCCTTAAGGTGTAAAGGATCGGTGGAGGGGAATAGAGAGTTGAAAGAGGAAGAATTACAAAAGTTCAAAACCACTGGTGTATAAAAGGCACAAGGATGTCATAATTTCTTGATATACATGGGTAAGTCTCCCAGAACCAGCTCACTGGAACAAAATTAAGATTGCTTAAGGTTTCTTAAAAAAAAATGCAAGGTCTAGTCAATTCTATAAATTTTGTTTTTCTGACTTTTTCTGCTATATACTTATTTTGATGACTATGTCTCTGCTGGTTCAGAAGAAATGCAATATAAGAATTTATGAACAATTAGGAAGTGTTTAGACAGTAGAATATGAAGTAATTAGAAATTCAGAAATTATTGCAGTCTTCATAAATTGCATAAGGGTATTTTTGGTTTCAGATAACATTAGATATATAGAAACCAAAAAAAAATTATCAATCCCTGTGATGAGTTTATCAGTTCATTTTTTCAGGATGATTTGTTTAAGTCTTTATTCCTCGTCTTTAGGTATTATAAACAGGAAGCAAACTATTTACTTTTAGATGTTTTCCGATTGTGTGGATGCTGTGAGAAACAAAGGCAGTATAAATATCATACAAAATATCAGAAATATTCACAAGTCTACATTAGTTTTGTGTTTTAGCATCCCACCGATTACTTGTGACTACTTTCTGGTGTTAAATCCCTTCTAAAGGAATTTATTGCTTTGGCAAAGGTACCCAGACAATATTATTGCTATTTCTTGTTCTCTGGTCATGCAAAATCGTTTTTCCATGCTGTTTCAGAAAACATATGGAAAAGGAAAGTTGAATTCCTCAGTTGAATGAAGCAGATGTTTGTTGTTTAGTCTTAATCACTGTTGGTGAGTAGACTTCTTCATTCACTGCCCTTGTCAATGCAGCCTCCTTAAGGGCAATGGGGTACTTTTTTTATTCAGCCACAAATTTCTCATATATTATAGAAAATTCATATCAAATAAAGACATACATCAAATTTTTGGAAATACTTTAATATTAAGGAGTATTAACAATAAAGAAAGTACTTTAAAAATATGTTATTTATTTATATTTTCAGATACTTTTTTGCCATTGACTTTGATAGTGTATTCTGGGCTATACGCCACAAAGATGTAATTAATAAGGTTTTGTATAAAATGATATTTTTAATCTCATCCCTACAAATGCATAACATTTGCATTCATGTTATTTAAATTTATCAAGTTAGTTTATAATTATATATTGGATTATCTGAATTTTGGATTTATTTGCCTCATCCTGTTTTCAGATGTAAAAATGTTACTTCCAAAAAGCTTTTTGTAATACTAGCAAAAGCTTTTCTCTATCTACTTTGAGACTTCTCAGCATCTCATTTATTTTCAGAGTTTGATCAAACTTGATGACTTATTTATAGTAGGCTGTTATTGTGCTTAGTGCTGTAAAAACCATGGACTCAGTTCCAAAAACCCCTACTCTAAATCAGATCCAGGCAGTCTAGTTGAACACACTGTACAATTGCTTCATCAGTTTCCATTGAAAGATAAAATTTCTTTCATTATTTTCTTTTTATAACCCAAGAAATGCAAAATGTATGACTGTTTTCTAGTATTCATTCCATATCCTCCTTTCTGAAAATTGATATGAAGATTTGTTTAAACTGATAGCAGTAACTACCTCTTCTGTGAATAAATTACACTTCCCATTTCTGAGAGGTCCTACTCTTTTCCTCCTTGCTGACCTCTTCTTCTCCATGTACTTTAAAAAATTCTGATTTATCTCAAACCCTCATGCAATCTGCTTTTCATTTTCTACCCTTAATTTTCTTATCATTTTTTGCACTCTCTCTTAACTTCATTCTCTAATCTTCCCAGTACTGCTGTGTAGCTGATGTTTTATGCCTCATATTTCCTTTTTCCTTACTTTTTTAATACATTTTGGACTTTCCAGCTCATCCTCATTGACTTTTTACTCCTTGTGTATGTATTGCAAGATTGCACATGCAACCTTTGGGTATGCATTCATTTACTTCTTCACATTTTTCTCTTTTTTTTTCTTCAGCCGTCAATATTTTTTCTTTCAATGTTTTCATCATGTTAATTTTTCATTTGACATGTTACATTTCTCTAAAATGACTAATCTTAAACCTTTTGAGTGTTTTTACTAGCTCCAGTTTTATTTATCTTCTAGTTTTGAAAGCAACTCTGGTATTTTTGATTCTTTCATGAATAGGTTTTCATGTCTCTAGTTAAATGATAATCTCAAAATTTCTTGCAATTACTTTTTAAAACGTATGTATGAAAAAGATGGAAAACCTCTATGTGAATAGGAACACTTAATTTTTTGTAACAACAATGGCATTGCTAAAGACAAACAAATTAATCCTTTCATACAATAAGGAAGCAGTTTTGCATTTTCTGTGCCAGTCAAGGATTCCATTAAGGCAACTCTGCTGCCCATCCCTGTCTGTAGTATATTTTCTAAAGTTAGCAGACAGGTTTGCTCCTGTTGAAGCATCTTCCTCTTGACTGATAATAAAATGGCAGTGGTGGCCATGGAGATCAGTGACTATAGATTTAATAAGGAAGTTTTTATGATGCCTAGGAAGTAGTTACGGATGCTGTGAATTAAGTTTTATAAGTAGGTATCAAAAGCAAAGATGCTCGAGGGCTAGGCAAAAATGTCCTAGGTGCTATACACAGTTAAATGGTATTTCAGTTTCTATACAAGGTTCACTTTCTGGATAGGACTTTGTTATACATATTTGTGTATTTGCATACATGTATGTATATATATCTATCCATACAGTTATATATATATACACATACCTACATGTGTCATCTTGGCAAGTTAATGAAAATTTGACACGGCTGAACATGGCTTCGATGTTTCAGGTTTTTGTTCTCTAGTAATGAAAAATCCACTGGACTAACAGAAAGTAAGGTGCATGTGAGCAAGTTAAATTCATAAATGTTTCAGGATAGTTTAAAATAGTTGTTTTAGCCAAGCCTTTGCTCCTCCTACACTCCTTCTGAGGCTGATGACTTAATTTTGTGCTGGTTAAGGAAAAGTAGAAGTGGGCAGTGTGTATCTTGAATAATTGAAGCAACAAATAATGTGAGGGTCGCGTAAAGGATTTCTTGCTTAAGGGTCTGTCAAAGGAAAGATGATCCAAATCTCTCTCTTTCGTGAGATACAGACTCAGAGTAGATTTTAGCCCCAAGTATTTATTAGTTTTTCAGCAAATTGATTTGAGTGCTTCTGAACTGTACAAAATAAATGAGGTTTAAGAGTTCTGGATTAAATTTTTATTTGTATTACAGCTGCAAATGGCTTCAGTATACAAAATTATTATTTTATGGGTGGTTAATCTCTAACATGGGCCAAAATTTTTTTACACAAAAATTAAAACAGAAAGACATCAAATACTGAAACAGATGTCATATCTGATGTATGGCTAGCTTTAAAAAATAACACTTTAACACTTTGAGAGGATCTATATCTAAGTTACCATTGTTTCAGGCTTTCATTAATGTCAAAAAGGATTATAAGTTATGTAGTATCAGTGGGACTTCCCACCTCAGAGAAATACTGAGGAATCAAGTGTTGAACACTAACTTTAGATGACAATATATACCTAAACTAAGGTGACAGTGGAAGCTTTCTCTGATGCACTGTGCTGGGTGGGGGAAGGGAGAACTAAAAATGAGGAAAGGAATAAACTGGACCCTTAGTGCCAAGCAGCACAAATTGGAGTTAAGATGAATAAGAAGAATCCAAGAGCTATTAATCGAAGCTCAGCACCTCCAGGGATAAATGATTCTTATGCCTGAAATAGATTTAACTCTCCCCAAACAGTAATCTCACTCCTGAACAGGAAATGAAAATAAAAACCAGCTACCTACCAGGCAGGAGCAGTCTGTACCTTCTGAATATTGCAGCCACTCTAGAGCTGCTAAATGTCTCTCCCTAAGTCTCCTACTATAAAAATTTGTGAATGTGAATGCCTGCATAATAATCCTTAGCTATAAAGAGATTTTAAAAAGGGGCGCTCCTTTCTGAATGCTCAGTTCTTCCTTGTATCAGTCCTCTGTCATTAATAGGTAATTTCCATGTGACATAGTTTGCGCTGTACCTTTGTAAGCTGTAGTACTTCTTTTTTCTCAAATAAAACTTTGACATGCAGAGAGTCATTATTTCAATTTTGAAAGGGAGGAATTCTTAAAAGTTACTCGTCCAACATTCTGATGAATTATTTATTTTTAAAAAATGTTAGATATGCTGATATTCATTTTCAGATAGATTTAATTTAGCTTACATGTTTCCCTTTTATTTTCTCATTTAAGCTGCACCAAATATATGTTTAAAAGATGCAATACTTGTTTTGGAATTTTTAAAAGAAGTTTTTGGCTTAAAAGTCAATAGATTTTTTCCAAAGGGAGGAGGTCTAAATGAATGTGGCATTCTGCAAGTCCAGCCCTGAAAAACTGTCTTTATTTAGCTGCTAAAAAGGGCAGGGAGGAAGGAAGGATCTATTACTATGGTTTTCTTTTATGTCATTTTTCTTTTTTGAAAGACTTCTTCAACCACTCCTTAAAAGTCTTTAGTTTATGTTTGGCTGTAATTCATATTACAGACATGTTTTCCTGATTTGCCTGTTTCTACTGGGGTTTCACTGCTTTGGATAAATCTAGCTGCCGTGGAGTCAGTGGCAAAATTTTGACTCCATTGGCATCAGGATTTCATCTTCCAGTTCATGTTCTCTAAATCAGTTCAGGTGCAGCTACTTCAGTAAATTTGGTTTGGTCCACTATAGCCTGAGTCTTCCTTTTTACTTTTCACTGGATATGAAAAACTATTATTTAATTTATTTGCTACTTCATTCATGAATCAGTATTATACAGAGAGAATGATTCAATCTGAGTTGGAATTCCTGAGAATCTCTAATTTTGTATTTTGAAGTATATAAAATTTATGAAGGGAAGGAAAATTTCTCTTATCTCTGTGGCATAGCCAGGGTGCTAATGAACTTGGAAGCAGATCTTAATTATTACATTTTCTAGTGGTGCTACATTGAAAATCAAGGGCTTCTCAACTTTTGACACTGTTTTCAATCACCCATGAATCTCAACCTGGAGCAAAATTACTTCATATAATTTTCAGTTTTCTTTCTCTGAACTGGGCTATGTTTCCTCTTTTTCTGTACTGGGAGCAAGTATTAGACTTGTTAGAGAATATCATAAAGTTAATGTACTCTAAATGTGTATACCCACATTGTTCAGAATGCAGTGCAGAAGTGATGCTTTTTCTCTTTTGATTCTCTTACTTTCATAATACTTTCTTAACATCCTAGCTTTTAAAATTATTTTGGTACCGTGTTTGATACATGAAATATGTTTTATAGAAATATCTGGTTAAAAGCCTTGAGATTTTGTTGCAGAGCACCAGTAATCAGATCTGACCTCCTCATGGCATGGCAAGTTATGGAGGTTTTCCACATGCCTCACCCGTTTAACTGCACTTTGGTATTGGAAGGATTCTACATATTGAAACTGTTGCCTCTTAATTTCCTTAAATAATATCTTAAGCAAAATATTCATCCACCAAACCTATTCAACCCTTTCTGAAGATAATTTATTAATACATTGGGCTATCTAGTCCTCTGCCCAGAAACATATGGGAATCTTTTAATCCATATTTACCTTGAAAGTGACTTTTTTTTTTCAATATTTATACATGCAAAGATGGACTTTCTCATCCTGTGGCAGATACGGCTGATTTGGATCTTTTGTTGAGGGTCACACTAAAATATTTTTACATTTACTTTTTAAATACTTTTTTAAATGTGGATCTTTCTCTTCCACAGGCTGTTTACCTGTCTTCAAAGCTTTACTTAAGGAATCTGAGTCATTTTGCTTGGCATGTGAGTTTCTAGTATGGAGTATTAGTGTACAAGGATTGTTCCTACAGATCTAGTTCATGCTTTCCACTAAGTGAACACTCCTTTAATTACTCACTAGAAGAATTTTTTTTAAAAAGAAATATTACAATGACTATACTATGTACAGTAACCAGGATAGAAAACTGAGGCAGAGCATGTTAATGTTGGAAGGACTCAGCACCTGCATGAGCAAAGACAGATTTCCCTGAGGGACTTGGAAAAGTTGTTAAAGTGGTTGCTCCTGAGGCAGCACAGAGGAGAGGGATTTGTGGAGGCCAAGCACTGAATAGAGGAAATGACACAGGACACAATGTGGCTAGAGAGGTGTAATGAGAAGTAGAATCTTTTATATTGTTAGCTTCAGTAAACACTCACAGTGAACTCACAAGAAAAATCCATGAAAATATCCCATAGCAACCAATTTTCACTCCTGCCACACTCATTCATCACCTTTCAATAAAGCAGTAGTGCTCCCTTTAAGACATTGATACTTCATTTGCAAAACAGTGATCGTGTTTCAAGGCAGTCTTACCTTGATGGGAGATGTCATGCATTCTGTTAAGAAATAAGAGCAGACCAGCACATCTCTGATATTGAGTGCAGGTGAAGCTCAAAGTTGTTCTTGAGCATACTTTAGAAATGTGATGTCCTTTCAGGCAAAGTTTTCTGCATCTTGTGGGACTCAAATGCATGTGCAAGTTTGTCTTCACATATCTCTTATTTTTACAAGGAATGAAAAATTTATGTCAAGAGATCCTCACCCCTTTTTTGGACTAGTCATTGACTGTCTCTAACAACATATTGCAGAACTGAAACAAACATTTATCTCATTCCCATATAATGCTTGAAAAAGTGCTGAATTAGATTAAAAAGTACAGAAAAATATTAAACCTTTATAAACACATTGCTTCTTAATCCCAATATGTTGTAAGAACTGCAAGCATTTGTTTCTACTAATAAATAAGAATCTTATTTTTTTCAACATAAAGCCAAAGCTAAGGATGAGTTTTAATGGAAATGGAAGTGAAACCATTTCTGGAAACAGTAAATACAGAAAATTAAATTGTGAGTTCTACTGGAAAGTAAGCAAAATTCTTCAAATAGACATTGGGGGCACCTTCCTAGACCATTTGTTAGAAAGAGTACTGTGCTGACTACAATTAGTACCCTGAACAACTCAGAGATGATCATAGACACAGCTGTTGTTGTTTAAGGTAACAGGCACATCAATGGCAAGGCAGTAGATATTGATTTGTGCAGTGACATCCTTCTAGCTATGTCATCTGAGTGAAAGAAGTCCCCAAATTAACCAATAATATAGTGTTAGAAGTTGTAGTAGTTGCCTCCTGGGACTTGTTCTGGTTAAGGATAGATTCCTCTCCTCTTCCCACAGCTATCAATCCTCCTTGAAGGATTGCATGCAGGTCTCCATTGGTCAAAAACAAAATGTGAAGTCCAAAAGGACAAAGTAGCAGATTACTGGATTTTATATATATACTGAAAATTTCCTCATAGGACACTGGGACTCAATCTAAGTCTCAATATGCAATTTTAAGAATGTTAAAAACAGTGAATCAGTTTTCCTCTTTAGGTATTTGAATACAGATGTTTTAAATATAAAGTTCCATTTCCATCAAAATCAGATGTCAAAAATTGTTAGTTGTATCAACTTGATTTTCTTACTGTTCTGATTGTACAGTCCATTTTTGTCATGGGCCACTGGCTATATAGTACATCAGCTGACTGTATGTAATAAAGGGTAACAGGCCTGGACATTGTTGATGTTAGAGCAGTAAAAAGCAGTGACCATAAATACTTAATCCACATGAACATCAATGAGAAAATCTGTATGTAAGTAATAATCATATGACATATAGAATGTTAATCAAAGAATTCAAGCTCTAATTTGGATTTAAAATGTCCTTCATTATGGTGAGATTTCTGTTTATTTGGTAATAGAAAACCTTCTTATAATCAAACATTTTACAGTTCTTAAATTACCTTTTTATACATATTATGCATTTTATCAAAATTATATGACTGAATTTTTCTCTTGCTGTTTTCATGTAGATGGGCAAAAAAATTCTTTTGACACATAAACTGGGTTTTATTCAAGCAAGTATTCAATTAAATTTGGAGAAGTTTATTTCTATTACTGATTTTGAGATCCAGAGGCAATTATAGACCAAGCCTGAGTTTAAAAAAATGAAAGTATCTTTTATTACAACTTCATATAGATTCATATTTCCAAAAAGACATAATTGCACATGTGGCTAAAAGTAAAATAAGTATTTGATAAAATCTATTGTTTCAAAAATAATAAAATAGTTGCTTGCATTAGTTATTTTTTATAAATATCCACTCCACAGAATAAAACTTCTTTCTTTCTTTTTTCCTTAGAGCTAGAGGAAAAATTAGTATCTAGGCTATGGATTTTAACATCATGCACAAATAATTCTGAAAAGAGAAGGAATTTTAAAAATTCTTTTATATTTATTAAAAAAAAAAAACTCAGAGCTTTTGCAACATGTAGAGAGGTATGTAATCTTATCCTTTCTTCTAATTATGCTACAATCAAGGTATACTAGGAGTAAAACCATGCTTTAAGTCTAAAGGATTTTAGAAATGCAACTGGTCCCTATTAATACTATATAATATTTTTTTAAAAATGCAGCTGCCAAACATGCTCATTTTTTTGCTGACATAATGTTCATTTCTAGACTATAGGATAATGCCGAGGGAGGCTTTCTTTGCATTTCATTTTCTATATTTTTTTTTTCTTAATAAACATTTATAACAATTCTTCAAAGGTTTCTGTTGTAAAACTGCTTGGAAGTCATAAAGAGATTTGGGGATTTCAGATTTAAAACCTTATTGATATCTTCATTGTGTAAAAAGACTTTGAATATGAAGGTTATTTATATACATTTGATGTTCCCCTTACAAGTAAATATTGAAAATAGGGTATTTTTCCAGTTTTTCTCTTATACAGCAAGGATTTAATGCAATTATATCAAAGGAGAAATTCCTTGCATTGAATGAAAACTGAAATACATGTTTATCCTACTGGGGTCTATTTTAGAAAAAGAAAACAGGATTCCAATCTGCCTAAGGTAGTTTTGATTTTGCATTGCAGGGAGGGGGCGTTTTTGTTGACATTTTATTCTTTTCTCCCATTCCATAATATGAATCTCAGACCAAATTTATAATTCTTAATAATTTTTATCTGTTACATAATCCCAGTGTCTGACTCAGTGCTTTTTAGCCGGTTATACAGAAAATCAGAAATTTTCATCTGAAATCAAGTTCTCTAAGTTTTTGGAACCCTGTTCACATTTTACAGGGCCCTTCTTGTCCCTTTACATTGTGCAAGGCTCCTTAGGAGGTAAGAGAACACATCAGCCATTTTACTGATCCAGTTTAGAGTGGCAAGAACCATATCCCATGATACTGGTGAAACTGATGCTAAGTTTAAATGTTTAAATTAATTTCTGTACAATGTATTATTTTTTGTCATTTTTTAGGTGCAGCTGTGGTTTCGAATCTGGAACATGGAGTAGGCTGGGATTGGGCAGCTAGTGCTCAGAGGTTAACTTAGAAGCTGACTAAGCTCTGTGTAGCTTTGCAGCAAATTACTTGGGTTTTTGACTCCTGTAACACAAGCTTTGTATCTTCTAGAAGGTGGAAAACATGGATGGGTTAGTTGCTGCTGTTAGCAGAAAGCCACTGCAATTGAGGGGAAAAGAATAGCTACTGTCGTCTCGTCTACCTTGCATAAAATCATCCCAAAACACTTTAGCTAGAATAATAATTTTTAAAGGGCTAAGAAATTTGAGATTTTAGTTTTTTGTTCAAGTAATTTTTTTCTTTTTTTTTGTAATGATCTACCTTGTTTTTGTAATTCAGTGCTGTAGTCTCTTTATATAAGCTGCAAATATCAGTATATAGTATATTAGGTAAAAGCATTTAGAAAGTGCAGTTATGACCACACTTGAGCCTTGCCTAATCATTTGTTAATTGTAATAGGGTAACTATTTTGAAAATTATTTTGTGATAGTAAGCAATACTTTTTATTTTTTGCTGAAAAAGAAAATTTTCCTGTGCTCTCGTTTTAAATTGGTCACTGTCTGTTTTCACTCCATGTCCTGTTGCATGCAGAAAGTGAAATCCACAGGCCTGTAGTGGATGAAGCTAATATTGTCTGTGTCTTTCACTGCTGGCTGTTACAAAAATCAATACAAAAAACTTATGAGCATTCTCAGTACCCAATTCAATAGAAAATATGTCCCATTTCTGCAGCTTTTGCAGCATTGTTTGAGCTTCCAGGGCATGGAGGTCTGGACATACTTTTTATTGAATCAGATCCTCAGTAATGTCTTCATATATTTTTAAAGAAAGCTGTGAAGGTACACACTGAAATAAACAGCGAGAATCATACAAGTTGATGGCTACATCTAAAAGCTTGAATCAGGATGTGAAGACTGAAATCTCTGGCTAGCAACAGTTTCGTCTGCTAAATTATTTTATTTCTAACATAAGGTCTACTATATTTGGTTGCATAAACTTCAAAGAACACAAACATGGTGCCTTTGGCACTGCCTAATTTGAAAAATATATATCCACCAATAAACCAGCAAGAGATACTTACTGTAATAGAAAAATCATGATGGTTAAAAGTTTTATCCTGCCAACTTTAACAGAACATATTTCGTCTTCCTTTCCCCACACTCCTTCCTGTCTGATGCATTCCTTAAATATTCAAAAATATATTTTAAACTATTCTTATTTCTAAAAGTCTGATTTGTGTCAGTTCTATACCTATATTGAAGTGCCTGGAAGATATATACAGTCTGAGAGAAAGCAGCTGGCTCATGATAAACACCAGATGAAAGTGATGCTTGCAGGCAGAGATTCAAGGAAACTTCTGGAAGGCCATCCTCCCTGTCAGCTGAAGACATCAAAATTTTCCAATAGGAAGGAAGTTCTTATTTCTTTTCATTGTCTTTATATATACTTACCATATTCAGTAGGTGGTATTTTGTGAAAAATTGTCTTCTCTATCCTCATCTGCATGGACTGAGGCAAAAATTTGTAGCACTTCTAATGTCTGTGTAGGAATAATGCAGACTTCAAAGAGGTCCTTAGTGGAATATAGGTGAAAATTAATATGGAGTCCAGTTACAGCCATGACTGATGTGAGAGATATATTGATGTGATTTGTTGATATAAAATCTGGTGATTATATTAAGAAAACTAAATTTGCCTTGCATTTGCAGTGGCCAAGGAGAGGTACTGAACAAGCAGATATTGTGACTCAGACAAGCTGAGAATCCCAGTTCTCCCACCACTCTTCACGGCTCCCCATTTTCTGACTGTTTCACAAGGTCATATTGTTGATGTGTAAAAGTACAGTTTAGTTTCAAGAACTGAAACAAATGTTTGCATTTTCTAGATTTATTTCAATGGTATTATCAATACTATCAATAGGTAGTATTGAAGGTATCTTAACTTCTCAGGTAAGATTTATCTGACAGTATAAAAAAAAAATGTAAAATATAAATGCTTTTAAGCTAGTCAGGTTCTCTGGCTAACTGCTAAGAAAATATTTAGACATTCATTAGTGAAGTAAAAATGCTTTATTTTTTGTTATGTTGTTCAACATATTTAAAGAATTTGAAAAAATTTATACATATACATTGTATACAGATGGGGTGTGTGTGTTGTGAGACATTATTTTTATGCTATTTTTTCCTTTTGTTCTGTTGACATACATGATCACTAGTGCAAAGGCAAAGTCTGGATGGTCACTAGCAGGGTGGTCAAACAGGAAAACAAGCTGCTCAGAGATGTTGAGTCTCCTCCTGACTGAAGAGGGTCCTGGGCTGTCTGCTGCAGCTGAGACTGTGTGAGGAGGGGGAGTGGTCTAGGGGGTCTCTTCCAACCTTAACATTTATTGATTCTTTGAGTTTTCTACTCAGTTGCTTCAAAGGTCCAAACATAATTAATGCTAAAATTTTTCAGATATCTAGTAACTTTGATTTGTAGAAAGTGCAAGTTGATCTCATATCATCTGCTCTCTACTTTTTGGAAGTAAGCTAAATAGGAATTATTTTATGTTCTACACAAAATGAGCTATAATTGCTTCACCTGCAGGTAATGAAGAAAGAAAGTTTGCTCTTTTTAGGAGACTTTTTTTTTTTTAAGTCTGGGTGCCCATATATATGAATAATTTTTCAGGGAAAGTTTTCATCTTCAAAATTACATGACTTCACCTGAGAGACTAGCAACATTATCAGTATTAGTTGTTATTCCAGTGGGGATAATACAATGAAGACAGATCTTCCTTTGCTTTGGAGAACTCAGTTGATTTTTGTGGATCTGGGTCCTTAGATATAAAAACTGTTTCTTTAGATACTGTAGGAATCACAAAAATAGAAATGATCTCTTTAAAAACCATTACTGTTTTTTTTCTATTTTCACTGCCGTCAATCATTCTCCATTATTCTTTCTCAGGGCTATCATTTCCAGAGCTTTTCCTGTCCCTGGCAATCCCTCAGTTTCATTTTCTCTGTTTCTCTCGGACAGTTGAGCAAAGCAAAATGTTGCAGAAATTCATGTCCTTTTTGTCAGTCCCCAGAAAATCTTTGCAAGTGCTCTGAGACTACTGACAGGTGTCTGTCTCCCGCCTGGTGGTTGATAATGTTTTTTCAATTCTCAATAAAGTGGAAGGTAATTGTCTCATTAAAGCTGTTCATTACTGTCTACCATAAGAAACCTCTGAGTACCCTGTAATGACATCACAAAATATGAATGTATATAAACCAGAAATATTCCTTATTCATAATGAAATGTTTATAATGCAATCTATTTCAAATGCACTAGATGAAGCACTCCATACTAAATTTAGATTTCTTCTGTTATGTCATGTTTGTTTCATTCAACCATGTTTTATGTGACTATATTTCAACCACAGGATTGTCTGTGAACTGATTGTGGGGATTATCATATTGTAAGTATAAAAAACTTGAGTTATTTTGATTGCTTGCATATGACATAGCTTTTGTTTCCATTAACAGACTGCATGAGCAAAACTTGTAGAAACTTAAAATTATTTTGGTTTTGAATGCACTTCATAATAATTTTTAATACTATATTCAAAGGCAAATGACCTGAATATACTCTGAAAATATTAATTTTTATTTTGATTTTTTACAGTAGAATTCTAAAATGAATTTTTTTCATGATGGGTTTTAATATAAATTGTTCATTAAGTAAACTGTAACATTTTTGGTGAACATACATAGTGGATTTTTTTTCTACAATAACGCTTTTGGTGAACATATATAGTGGATTTTTTTTCTACAGACACAAATATGTATTTATATTCTATATAAGAATTTAAATAAAGTAATTGTTATTAGATTAAATTATTATTATTATTATTCATCCAACAGGATTTTCAAAGCTGAAACATGCCACCAGTTTATACATACATTAATTCTAAAAGGTAAATTTTAGTAGTTAAAAACCAATCTTTTATAAAACAGGCCAACTAATATAGGAAAAGAACTACTAGAAGTACTTATCAGTGAAATGATTCTATTTATTTTTAATTTAGACACTGCATGAATTCAGTCTTTTTCATGACTATTATGTGCATTATCTGGAATAATAGAAAATAGGTGAAAATCAACAGCTAAATATCTATACATTTCAGAAGCTATATTAAATACATCTCACTTTGAATTTTACTTGAACATTATCTAGTATTTATGAGAATCATATTGTGCAAGTTATAGTCATGTACAGGAGAGATATTTCTCCCTTCTGGTAATAATATGAGACCATTGTCAAAATCCAGGCAGATCTGGAGGTTGTCTGGCAGATGTGTATATCCTCTACCTGTGGGAGTGTGCACATTGAAGTAACACTTTATGAAACCACACCGCAGAGTCCAACCTGAAAATCAAGTTTTCTGGTTTGCCAGAGGAAGGAAGTGTGAATGAACTGAATAGTGTATCTCCTCCTTAGAAGTTTAGAAGTCTGCTCCTGAGAGATTATTTTGTTTGGAATTGTTTCTTCGCACCTTCTACAGTGAACTATTGGTTTTGCTGTCACTGATAATTCTTTTGTTTTAGCACCTTTATATCTTTTTGGCTTTATACTTTGTCATTTCTTACTGTGTCTTTCCACTTGCACAAGTTAATTATCACAAGTATGTAAAATTAAAATGGCTAGGGAGATCACTTACATTAAAACAAGACTATACACAAAAAGGTATCATCAATTTTCACATGATCCTCTGCGTTAAACCACAATTTTTATCAAAGAAAAGCAATGTGTTTATAGGATAATTATTTCCAGGAACAAACTATGCAGCCAAGTTACCTAATTGATTTGAGAATTTTTCATTTCAGTTATGACCTTGAAGGCAGTGATGCCTGGAATGCCCCTCAGACCATGTCATGGGTGCTCTAGTAAAGATCTATCGCTAGATCAATTACTAAAGCAATGGAACATCTGATCCTACCCTTGAAATTAACAAGGAAAAGTAGGTCAGCACACCTTCAGCTGACACAATGAAGTATTATGCTCTCAATGACCCAGGAAGGAAAGCACTAATGATTGATGGGAAGAGATATTTAAATGAGAAAGTTGAAGCACACTAGAATTAAGCATGTCAGAATGATCAAGCAACTCTAGACAGCCAAGTGCCTTCAGATAACAGTAGTTTTGGCCAAATCTCACATAAGTTTATCCTCCCAAAAACAACAGTCATATTTATAATGAAATTTAAAAGGATTTAGGCTTCAAAGATCTAAAAGTCTTCCCAGATGGCAGCCTTTTCTTTCTTTGTCCATCCATGTTTTCTGTTAAAATGTTTTGCCTTTTGTTTGTTATCATAATCTATATATGTGATAGAAAGGCTGTTGCCATCTTTTCTGTGCAGCTAAAACCACTAAAACAGGTGTCAGAAAGAATTTTTCAACTTATCACTGATTCAATATTTAATAAAACTTTTTTGAGTGTGCTTCAGAGGCATTCTTCTTTGAGTAAATAACATGAGAAATTCAACAAAATACTTGTGGTAATACAAGAATATCAGAATGATATGCAAGTAATTTTAAATTATTCCATGGTCGAGAGATCAGCATGTATTTAGAAATCACTTAGAACAGCATTTTTGGTTGTATGTCAGCAACACTTGTTACACCTCAGTCACTTGAACCTCTGCCTAGACCAATGTTTTGCTCTGGGTAGACACAGTGGAGCAAATTCCAACCAAATATTCTCAAGAGGTAAAAATACACACATGTTTACTGGCAAACTTAAGAAAATTAAGAAACAATGGCAAAAGAGTAAATACAAAATAATATCACTTATCACAGCATAGACTTAGTCCACTGAACACAGAAAGCCTTAAAACCCATTTGATGTTATTTTCCATGAGAAGAGAGTTAGAAGAAGAAAGGGAGGTGAACAGTGAGGTGGGTTGAGACCTGAGTGGCACAGGGTCTGTCACAAGTAGTATCCTTCAGGGCTCAATATTGGGCCAGTATTGTTTAACTTACTAATCAGTGACTTGGATGAAAAGACAAATATCTCCTCAGGAGTTTCAATGATGACACAAAGCTGGAAGCAATGGGATACCCCAGAGAGCTGTGCAGCCTTCAGAAGGACCTGGACAGGTTGGACAGATGTGCAGAGAACATTCTGAAACTCAACCAAGGCAAATGTAGGGTCTTGCACCTGGGGGTAATAACCCCCTGCACCTGTACAAGCTGGGTGCTGGCTTGCTCTGTGGAGAAGGACCTGGGGGTCCTGGTGCACAAGAAGCTGTTGTGAGACAGCAGCGCCTTTGTCCATGAGACAGCATCTTTGCCATTAAGAAGGCCAAAGGTACCCTCTGGTACATCAGGAAAAGCATTGACAGGCGATAAGAGATCCTACCCCTCCACTCAGTCTTAGTGAGGCTGCATATGGAGTGCTGTGTCTAGTTCTGGGCTTCTCAGGACAAGAGCCATGGGGCTTTTGGAGCAGAACCAGCAGAGGTCAACAAAGATGATGGGACTTCATCAATGTTTGTAAGTACCCAAAAGGAGGTGTCAACAGGATGGAGCCAGGCTCTTCTTAGTGCTTCCAAGCAATAGGACAAGAGACAACAAGCAGAAATTAATGCATATCTGAATATGAGAAAGAACTTTACTGTATGGATGATGGTACACTGGAACCTTGCCCAGAGAGGTTGTGGAGTCTCCATCACTAGAGATATTCAAGAACCCTCTTAACAGAATTCTGTGCCATGTGCTCTAGGATGATCCTGCTTAAGGAGAGAGGTTGAACCAGATTCACAGAATATTCTGGGTGGAAGGAATCCACAAGGATCATCAACTCCAGATCTTGAGTGAGTGGCTTGTGCAGGGATTAAGCCCACAACCTTGGTTTTGTTGGCACCATTCTCTAAGTAACCAATCACCCATTCTGTGAAATTATTGTTTAAAGACTGAGAAATCTTTGTGAAGGCAGAAGGATTTTGTTATTGCTTTTTAGACCAATAACCAGAGAAAAAATATGGTTTTGATGAAGTGTGTTAGAGATTATGAAATTACTTCCCCAAGGTTTCTGGGATAAACATCTTAAAAAAAGAAAAGATTAAGGATCTTGTTGGTATCTTACTCAATTGAAATTTTTTTTTGCCAAATCTGAAGAGGAGACTATACTTGCATTTGCCTTTTCTACAATTAATCATCCAAAACCACAGCAAACAGTACTTTGAGTAGCCAGGGATTTGGGATGGTTAAGGCTCAATTGTTGTCAATTAAAATGACCTAGTTTTTTATTCAGCAATTAAAGGCACACCTGACATAGGATATGAATAATTTAGAACTATAGGTTTACTTTTCATCAACTTACTTTACTTTTACTTTGCATCAACTTTTTCTTAGACTACTAGGAAGAGAATTTACAATGTGCTGCTTTTTCTAAATTATCTTCTATTGAGGGAAACATTACTTACTTCACTGAATATTTTAAATGGGTATATAATAAATATGAAACACCTGTACAGAAGATTAAACTAGGATGTCCTGGGCTTGAATGACTCTGAGAGCTGAATGTACAGTTTCTGGTTTTGTTTTTGGTTGATTTGTTTTGTTTTGTAGGGTTTTTTAGTTTTGGGTTTTTTTGTGTTTTTTTTTTTTTTTTTTTTTTTTTTTTGTTGTTGTTGTTCTCTTGTCTTTTTGGGCTTTTTTTTTAATGAAAAAGTGTAGCTATGATGCTAGATCTTACAAGAGGCCACACTGGAATTGGTCAAATTTATGGTGTAACAGCAGCTGGAGTAGAGTGGACAGGGAGTCCAGAGCATGAGCAATGAGATTACTCCAATGCACTTTGATGTTCAATGGAGAAAAAGTAGTTGTGAATGTAACTAAATGTTCGTTACCACATATTTATCTATCTTTTAAGTATAATTGAAGGGCAAATCTTCAGATTGAGAAACAGCTGGGGTAATTTATTTACTGTCTCAGTCAAGCCCTATCAACTCCAACCTCAAGAATAAATTGTTTTCTTAGACTGTGATTTGGATTCTGCCAGATATAATTCAAAAAAATTTGCAGTCATCTGTTTCCACCATTTCACTGTTTCTCCTTAGGTCCTTGGCTCTTAAGGGCCATATTATTTTATGTTTCCAGAAAAGGTGTCAAAATTATTGGAAAATAATATCAATTCTTACTGGCAGAAATTCTGAAATAGCTCGTAAAAATATTTTTCCATATCTGGTGTATTATGATTTAATTTCTCTTTTAACTAGATTTTCATGCTCACTTACTTTCCTTTTTCCTCACATACTCATGAAATCTAGCAAATCTTTTGGTGCCTGAACTAAAATGAAGAATCAAAAAAACCCAGTAGTGCTGCTGCATGTATGTGAATATACTGTGGTAATAAGTGTGATTTAATTAAGTTATTTTATATAGGCCACATGAAATGCGTTGTCCTATTTGAACAGTACTCTATAAATTAGCTTTACTCATAATGCTTTAAACATTAAATGCCAGGTTATTTATTTATATTAATTATTATATAATTTATGTAAGTATATGATATTTATATAAGTAAATAAAACACATTAGATTGATGTAGGCAACAACTCCACCTATTCATCACTGGGGTAAGCAGGAATATCTCTATAATAAACCAGATTTAGACCTCTCATCTGAAAGGAAATTTGCCTAAACTGTAGAAAGCTCCTAGCTTTCATAGTTGATAACTTCATAAAGAGCACCATTTTAAGATAAGTATTTAGGCAACCACAGTTTGTGGTATTATTAGCAAGTGGGAGAAATGGACTTCAAAACCTGGACTTGCAAAGAGACCTCAAAAATACCTTACAAAAAATATTCCAAAATAGGTAATCTGGGATTAGAAAGGAACATTTCTAGATTGTTTTTTGAATTTTTTGAGAAACTTGAAGCAAAACATATCTTTCTAGGGGACTTCTTACATTCTAATTATTTGCCTGAATGCTTTGTGGAACACTTTCATTATGTATCATAAATGATGCAATAAAAATGTCACCTGGAAATTATGATTCGGTTTGATGTTTGTCAGGTCATTTTTAAGAGCATCAACAAACGGTGTAAGAAGCACTACAAATATTATTTTGTAATTAGGAGTGGTGTGCTTGTAGTGTTGCTTAATTTCAGTCAATGATTTCTGACTACACTGGGTATATAGCAGAGCTTTTTAGTATAATTAGACTTTGAATGCCAAGGTTGTGATCAATAAGAATTAAAAGACCATTTTCAAAAGCTATATTTATACAATTTATACAATCACTTTTCCTTTCCTTTAAATATCTCAAAGCCTAAGGCATAAAAATTGTCAGGATTCTATGCTAGTAACATCAAAAACTCTACTTCTTTTCTTGTTCCATATAATAGTTACCTAACCTTTTAATTTTCCATGTAAAATAAAGTTTGTTGATATTTAGTTCATTTGTATTTAGTTTAGCAGGTGCCAATTTAATTAATAATCAACCAAATGACATTCTAGATTTGCTTTGGATAGCAGTTCAATGCATTTTATTGATTTTGGTATTATTGGACTAGATGTTGTCATCATTATTACTGTGTGCCATGCTTCAGGCAGGATTTGAATTAACCAGTAGTATTTCAGTATAGGGAGCTTTTTCTTTCAGCTATTATAGTTCAGCAATAAACTACAATAAACTATTTTCAATATCCTTTTGGGGTGTTTGTTGTTTCTGTTTTTTGTTTTTGTTTTTTTAACCCTTATGAATTTAAACATTCAAACCATAATGCTTCTAAGTGTTTTAGCTTATTTATATACAATAAAGTTTTTGGGTTTTGTTGTTTTTGTTAAGGCTCTGCTGCATTTTCTTCAGGAGATGATGATGATGATGATGATGATGATGATAATGAAGAAGAAGAAGAAGAAGAAGAAGAAGAAGAAGAAGAAGAAGAAGAAGAAGAAGAAGAAGATGATGATAATAATAATAATAATAATAATAATAATTAGTGTGATGTTACCTGGCATTTTAACAGGAGGGCAGCGGTGAGACAGTGTGTTCTGTGGATTAACCTTTATTTTCTCTACAGTAAAAGCAGCACACACTATTCACTGTTAAGTCAGTTAAAGGAAGGCATCCTGCCTCAATCAGCCACGGGAACTCCTCTGCAAGAAAACCAGTCTTGGCATGGACAAGGGTTACAATGGAGAAATCTTCAAGTATGTTTAAAACTGCTATAACTCCAAGAAATTGGACATCTTGTATTACATTTTACGTACCCATGATTCCCTTGGGAAAGAGCCTTTCCTTGGAGAAGTAACAGAATTTGAGAATAGTGTAGACTTCTCTCTGTTTTCTATCCCAAAAAATGCATTTGTTTCTCTTGAAACTAGCACTTATGAATGTAGGAAGTTTTTTAATGAGTACTGCAGCCTTAAACTTTATAACTACTAGGCAAAATTAAAGGCCACAGATACTGAGATCTGAACAGGGGTCTGTTCCATATCAGTCTGACTATTTTTATGACTAATGAAGTATTGTGAGTATGGAAGTGGTGTAACAGCTACATCTGGTTTTTCAATGGGGTTCAGGTTAGACTCAGCTATTTCAAATGTTTACAAAGATTTTAGAAACAGATGGAGACTCAAAGCTAAAGCAAAAATTTTTCACAGAGTTATGGAATGGT
Source organism: Lonchura striata (assembly GCF_050655825.1). Taxonomy (NCBI): domain Eukaryota; kingdom Metazoa; phylum Chordata; class Aves; order Passeriformes; family Estrildidae; genus Lonchura; species Lonchura striata. Next base: position 126,266,428 of record NC_140704.1, read on the forward strand.
AGAGGTTGGAGTAACCTCTGGCCATCATCTTTTCCAATGCCCTGTTCAAGCAGGGTCACTTACTGCACTCTTCTAGAAGTGATAGTCCTCAGTACATTTTTGAGACACTCCTAAACACTCAAACAAACAAACTAAAAAATTGCTTTCAAGACAACAAAAAGGATGAGAAATTGAGGAAGATAAAGGACTTTCCCATACTCCTGTGGGAAATATGTTTACTTTGAGAAAGTGTTCTCTAGTCAGGTGGCTATGCAAATGTAAACTGCAAAGCAAAAATGTGTGACTAAATTAAGGGAAGACATTCTAAACACAAGTCCAAAGAGGTACTAATATAGAAAGACCTGCTTTTCAAGATGGAGTTAAATATGTAATTAAAGTAATAACATGTAGTCCCATTTGAGGACTTTTTCCAAACTTTGTTTAATTTGAATTTCACGTACTTGACATCTTGTTTTGACAATTCATCTGATTATATCAATATGTCACATTATGCAATAATAGTGAAACATGATGTATTTCAGCACAATGAGTCATCCTGATGGCATGTCAGATCCAACATATTCCAAATCAAAGTTCCTTAAATCATGATGATTGAAATCTCTATTTAAAAGAACTTTCCCTGCTCAGATTATTTGTATTTTCTATTGCTTCTGTTAGGTTAAGCTGGGTCTCTCACAGCCTGCCTCTCTTTACTTAGTTATCTTTCACTATAAGTCAACATATAAGAGAAAACAGAGATGTGCAAAACCTTGGGGGTAAAACGGAGAACAAAACAACCTTTCTTTTCTTGTACCTTTGGCCAGGTTTGAAAATACACATCTACAGGCTTAAAGTAAATTTCATTGCAATAGTAATTGAGTTCCTACACCTCTCTAAATAATCAAGATATTCTGCCTTTAAAAGTTGGAGCCAAGCAAAAGAAGTTGAGGACATTTGATGAGTAAATATTCTATTGCAAACTTTGGGCAAAAAAATCTCATTATTGAATCCTGTCAAGAATTCCTGAAATAAAGTTTCATTTTCTCTTACTCCAAGAAGGCAAAGCTAAAGACAAATCTTATACCTTTTATTGCTGCATAATGATAAAAAGTAATATTTAAAAAAAAAAAGATGTAGTCTCTTTCCAGTTTTGTTACCTGAAGAAAAATTCCTGAGTTTTTTATGACTTTTTTTGCCACGATAGAATATTTGGGTATCAATTTAGTAGAGGAATTACTTGATATCATTTTCTGGTTGTTCATATGAGGGGACATATGGATTATTTTCTTCATCCTTTATTTGCCACTATTGCTAAAAAATACAGGAGGCATGCTATTTATGGGAGATGATAAATTTCCTCAGATACAAGAGTTCTGAAGTGTGGGTGGTTCATTCAATTTGATGATTAGGTTTTTTTGCTGAAGTAGCTTAGGAGGGCCTCTGTTTGATGTCAGTGTTTTCCCTTCCTTCTTTGAGAAGGAATTCATGACCTAGTTGTGGAAATGTTTAGAAAAAAGTTGCTTCAAGGGTTACATACCTTATTAGCTGCTTTTCCACTGCTGAACATTACTACCCTTAATCCTAATCGAACTTATATACACACACCTTAGCAGACAAGTGGGTCACCCTGCTGAGTGGATTTCAGGCTCCTCAGAAAGTGATACAACAGCAAAACCATTGCATTAACCAAAATAACTGCCAATGATCATAATAGGTCCTGGCATTGGGTGGAAAGGGCAGGAATCCTGGCAACTTCTCTGCTTTCTCTGCCTCCTCAGCAGATAGTCTGTCTTTTCTGAAGAGACTGCTGTACTGTGGAGGAGAGGAACCTCCTGTCCACTGCCAGACTTTAACTAAATATTAATTTGGAACTTAATGAAAAATACAACACTGAGTCTGTGAACCCTCTAATTTGAAATCCTGCTGTATATGTGCAGAAGATGGGAGGGAAAAGCAAGTATAAAGGAGAACAGTGAATGTTGAATGTGAGATTATTTTTTTGCAAAATATATTTCTGAGTGTGCATGGGAACCCACTGAAATGGAAGCTGACAAACACTGCGGAAATTCCTACTATAGGGGTTTGTTCTTTGTATGGATTATGAATTTAAATGATGTACAGAAACCTCACTTTCCCTTCCATAAGGGGATAAACCTGGTAGATACTACCCCAAAACCACATGCTTTATTAGTTAAAATCCAAGCCCTTTCAGAATAATAAGCCATCCAAAAAACTTCATTAGATAAGAATACTTTTTTTTTTTTGCTTCAGTAAACCAGTGTATTTTTGAGTAGAACTGCTGGCAGAAATAAAATATATTTTTCATTATTATCCTGTTGATAAGTGACAATATTCCTGTCTGGTTTTATTAAATGAAAAAATAACCCAGAAAAAAATCCAGACAGCATCTATTACAGTGAGATGTGTGTAAGTACCTTACACTTTGACAAGATGATCAAATAATATTCATTACAGATATTCACAAAATAGATCTGGAAAGACTAGTAGACATATGAATAATTATAACTCTCCTGGAAACAGTGCTGTGTTTGATGTATTGTATCGTCTGTAAATTTTCATATGTTAGCTATTTCTGTACATGTAGTTTGTGACTGAAATTTTGGGGCGGATTTTTCTCCTTTGCTTGCAGCTGGGGTTTCAGGATACATTTTCCTTTTCTTTGTATTGCTTGAGTTCTGATTTTTGTGAGGGGCAGGAGCATACTCTCTGATTATTTTCTTTCATATTACATTTTTACATGGCTATATTTGCTAGCCAACAGCTATATTTCAGTTTATCACCAGACTGCCTTGCAAATGGAAGCACTTTATAAAACAAGTGAAATCACAATACCCAATCATTCAGAAATATTGGACTACTTCAAATTTTTATAAGCTCTTAAATTTTGAGGTGATCAGGGTTCTGAGCTTGCATTGCACAGAATAATTTAAAATTATTGGAGCACTTCACATATTTTTAAAACCACTTCAGCTAGGAAATGATGGGGTTCCAGAAATATGTGGCCTATAAGGGTATAAAATTATCAGAGAGCTTAAGTGTTTCATTGTGAAAGTGATCAAGGTTCCTTGCTTGCACATTGCAAAGCAATTGAAAATTACTGGAGTGCTTCAAGTGGTTCATGTTTTTAGGATTTTAAGTCCCTCCTGCTCAAATACTCTTTAAAATTGTTAATGTTTCCAATATTTTCAATTACTAAGTATGCACCCGTTATCTTACTTTTCCTTATTTTAGGTTTTTCCTTTGTTGTTTTTCTCTAGGTCCAAATATTTATCTTCCAGAGGTCTCAGAGTTAACTAAGTCTTGAAACCCTTTCGTTTCAAGACTTGAAATCCTTTCGTTTCCAACAGACAGGAGCTCTGATGATCTTAACTGTGCTATTGCTTTTAGAGAAAACAATTTAAAGAATAATTTTTATTAATGTCAGTGTCCAAAGCTGAAACCTGAGGTTGTGCCTATATCTTTTATTATTCCTAGAATACTTTCCACATGTAGTTTATTTAATTCAGAATTTTATAAGGTTCAGATTTTAATTAATTAAAAATTATTTAACATTGCTTCTGCTTGACCATGTTTTAAAAAATTACCTTTAAAACACTGGGTTTTTTCTTTGTGTGCCCTCCTTTCTCCTCCTCTTCTTTCTTTCTTCAATACACACACACACTGCACAAACCACTGGTATATCATAATTCATTCTCTCACAGCTCATTCTCAGTACTATGTTTTGGTAGAACTCACAGTGGGTAGAATTCTGAGCTGGATTTATCATCCACACAAGAGAATCATAATAGTTCTATATTTTAAGAAGGGAAGAAAAAAACCCTATAAAGTGCATCATTCTGCAATGCATTGTTTCTGTACATTGAATTTATGACTGTAAGAAGGAAATCACTTGTGTTATACAGGTATTCTATTGTGTGCGTTTAAAAATTTAATTCAGTCCCTACCGTGCTATTCGTTTTACTTAACTGTTTTCATGAACTTTGCTTATTTCAGGTCTATATTTCCTTACCTTATCTCTATTATGAACTGTTTGCTTCACCCATTTTCCTCTTCAAAAGTGTGAAGAAAATAATGTAAGCACCTTCCTTTTTTTTTTTTTAACTCTTTTTTTTTTTTTGGGTCTAAAGGTAGGAATAAAAAGGATGAATTAATTTTTATCTCCATATTGTATTTATGAACTATATTAGTAATAAGTAGTTTTCTGAACAATTAAATACTTTCTTCAGAAAGGATTTAAAAATGTTTGTGCAACAGGATAAAGTTTTCTTTAACCAGAAGAGTATAATTATATACTTAAAACAAAGCAACCAGAAAATAATTGCAATAAATAGATCCCTTTTTTTTGACGATCAAAATGGAAATACTACATAATATTGAATTCATTTTCATGTTACTGTTTTCACTTTTGAGATACGTAGAGCAGGCACGATTCCTAGGAACTGAATTTGAATGGACTGTTTGTAAACTTTATTTATTGTGCTTTTTATCATTCCTTTGTGAGAATTTCAAATTGTGAGCTGCCAAAAAGTGGTTACAATGTAAGAAAAACTTGGAATTAAAGAATTATCATATTTTATATGTTTTATGCTTGCTGTCATGAATAGTGTCCTTCAACCATTAAAAAATTATAGAAATAATAGTATAATAATCTAATATATAATAGTATAATATATAAGAAAATTAGTAATAGAAATATAGTATAATAAACTACAGACCTATAGAAAATAATAAATTATTTTTATCTTAGAAAATTGCATTTATATTGGCTACAGATATATCTCTATCAATAGCCTCTTTTAAAGCAATGGTTTTGCAGATTTTGAAAATAAAATGGCTATTGCAATTACAATTGTTGGAATGAAAAAGATAGATATATTCAGGAATTTAAAAGACAGAAATCTGTAAACATTAGTATAGAAATTGTTTGCAGTGTTAACATTTACCAGACTGAATTTTCTGTGTTATAATAAATCATGTCTTATTGGCCTAGGGCCTAGCCTCTATTTTTCAAGGCAGTATTTTCAAATATTCAATATGATCACAAGGAAAAAGACGTTTGTAACTGTAGTTCATTTTAATCAAACCAATTTTAGAAAGCAAGAAGTGAAGCCTTCAATAGGCATAAAACTCCCTTCACTAACATTTCTCTGGCAGTTTTTGGTGACAGTAGGTATCCAAGTTTCAGGAGTGATTTTTTGGGGGTAATTGTAAAAACTGCCTAGAAAGTGATGATGAAATACCTTTCTGCCATACTACTGTTGTCTTTTCATAGCAGATACACACTGACACTAGAAACTGCTATTTGAAGGTGATGAACACTTAGGCTTGCTTGGACTGAGTGTGTGCTGCAGGAGTGCAGTGGTAATACTGTCCAAAAAAGTCTGCAGAGGGAGCATCTACCAAAGGGGTCTGAAATGGCCACCAAAGTAACATGAGTTGAGACTGGCTGAATTCCCATTGCAGAAGCTGGAAGACAGTTTTGTGTCCTCTCCCTCTTAAAATAATAAAAAGAAAAAAAAATCTATGTAAGGATTTACTGCTACCTACCATTAAAGATACTTCTCAAAGTAGACTTTTGATCTTGGTGAGGATGACCATCTTCAGGCATTATTAAACAGCAAAATGAATAGTGTATAATCAGTGCCTAAGGCTTTTCCTTAGAACTTATTAATAAGTTTAGAAAACACAAAAATTTGCTGCTGAGAACAATCTTGATTTCACATATGTAGGCATCTATTTCTCTATTTTTAATATACATACCAAAGTGTTTAGATTATATAACCTAATTATTTGTTACACTTTTGCCCTCCTTCTCTTATGTTGGTAATTTTAGAACTTCATGGAGGGTCTAAAACAATATTTCTAGAGGGGAAAAAAAGAAAATTATTTAATAAATACAGTCCACATGACCTGCTTTTTAGAAAGGGGGATATACAATTTTTCACCTTACAGGCATATATCCTTATCATGGATGATGTGTAAATTGGTTTATGAGAAGTTTGTGTACAAATACTTATAAACTCTTGTGGTAGGGGAACTATATGTACGTTAAGATTTGTGGAATGGTTTGGATTTTATTTCTTTCTTATTTCCAATCAAAAATTGGTCACAGGTCTTTTTTTTTTTTTCTTCATATACTTTTATAATGGTTATTCCTCCATGTTTTAACTGAGGGACTTTGAACGAGGGGATTCAACTATTTTAGCACTTCAGCTAGAGGGTGATGAACAGTTAATTATGTATAGAGATCCTCCTAGACAAAGGGAATAAAGACATATCTTACCATAACAAAAATACTGTTTCCTCCTTGTAAATTCAGTTAATTTACCAACTGAGCACTCTTGTGAAAAACCAAGGAGTTAGAAATAGAACTGTCTGTTAAAAGGGGAGCTTATGATAAAATTAGAGTTTTCAGAAATGTTGATGGTTCTCCCATAGCCTTCTGGATTCCTGAAGCATTTATTTCATGGTTTATCACAGATGTCTTCTGCAATCCTCCTTATCTTGCTGGGCAGTGCTTTTTTGAAATAACACCTGTGAAATTGTAAAAAAAGAAAAAAAAAAAAACCAAATCAAAACAAACAACTAAAACCCAGAATGTTTCTACTATTTACTTCCTATTTTGGATACTGAAGTTAGACCTGAATGCTTTTTTTTATTTTCCCCACAAATTAATGAGTTTATTTACTATTGAGCATAATATATGAACACATCCCAAAATAAGTTCCTATATGCATCTTCCCAATGGCTGAATACCCATGAGTTGTGATTTATCAAACACAGTAATTCCAAATTCCTCATCACAGGCAAAAATTAAAAAAAAATTCTTGAAATCTTAATCTTGAATAAATAGCAATAATATTTTAATACTGTGAATTTTAGAGACAGTACTTGTTCAAATCGCCTAAACTTCCAATAACTTAAAAAATTCCTAAAGGTTGGGGAAATAAATATATTAGTCAAGGTCAGAATCTGTAGGCTGAATAATGTTAAATTTGGTTAAAAATTATACCTCTAGCTTCTGAAAATTATTTTGCCTGGTAAGTTTGATTGGCATTTGATTTGCTTTCTGAATTGTAGATAAAATGTTGTAAAGATGTAACTTTTTAATATAAATTTTACTTAGAAACCCTGAAAGCTGTATTAATGCTGTTTCAATATTCCAAATTCGTTATAAATTTTAGTTCTATTCATTTAATTGTGATTTTTTTCATTCTTATATGTTTTCCAACACACAGTTACCTTGATAGCATAATCAAAGAAATGTTGTTCAAAATCAAAAATGAATTTACATAGTAGCAATTTTTTTTTTAATCCCAAAGTTTCATGGTTAAAACATTGTAGAAAAAGCCTTTTAGAAGCATCAGAAAAAGGCAAAATTATGGATACTGGGAAAATGTTCCTGAACAAACATTTATAAACACACATACTAATCAGTAGACTTTATTTTAACATTGATATGATTAATAATAAATTGTATTTTAATGTGATATGGTATGTATGAAAAGTAAAAAGAGACTGAATTTAACCAGCTCTTTTTAATTTTTTGAGAATTAAAAAATCTGACCATTTTACTGCTGTTTAACATATAGGAAAATGTAATTCATACACAGTGCAAACTTCTACATATGTATGCAATTTATAAAAAAATATTATTTAAGAATAGTGTTTAGTCCTTGAGAAAGTGTTAAAGTTTGAACTGGAAATTTAAAGGTTGTGTCAGGTAGTTGATTCAGTGTTTTAAGCAGTTAATTAGAGAACACCTTTTATTCTTATTGCAAATAGGAGAGAAATTGACCTCTTCCTGCTAATTCTCTATATAACTGAAACTATCACAGGAATAAAATTGTTATGCTAAAAGCAATACATCCTAGAGAACTGATTGCTTTTTCTTTGTTTTGTTTTGTTTTTGTTTTTGTTTTGTGTGTTTGTTTGCTTGTTTGGTTTGTTTTTTGGTTTTTTCTGAGGTTTTTTGCTAGATTTTGTGTTTGTCATTTTGGTAGAGTATTTTGGGTTTTTTTTTTAATTTCCTTGGTTTTGATATTTTCCTTTGAGATAAATGATGATTTTTCTTTCCTAAACCTTTGGTAAATGTGATCAGGTGTTTAGACTGTAATTAAGAAAAGATAAAAGACAATTTTTAATGCTCTTTCAATCTATTTCTAACATGAATTCCTATAAAAATTAGGTTTATACAGTGATTCTCAAGTCAATTACTCCCCTGCTTACCATACATCCAAATCCATACAGTACTGGTTTAACCCTTGTGAGCTTCATTTGAAGGAGAAGGCCAGAAAAACATCAGGTTTTATCTCCTGTGTGGCAGTTCCAGGAATTGTTCAAGCAATATACTCACATTTTTTTCCACATGCCACAATAGCACTATCTCATGACTTAGGGGTAGAAGGAATACAGCTGGGATTGTGACTGTGTGAAGGCTTGGGTAATAATTCTGAGGAGAAAAAGCCACAAACGAGTTAAAAAAGTCAGGCTGCATTATGTCCCCTGATAATGATGTACACTATTGTGTATCTAATTCTGTCAGTGGCATCCACTGCAACTCTACATAGCTGAGGTGTGTAGCACTGACTGTCCTGCTAATACTCAGGAGTACTGGGGCTCTAGAATTTGTTATATTTACACATAAGTCCAGGTATCAGCCAGGTATCCCAGCCTACCTGGGACAGCAAGGTTGCCATTTGGTGGCATATTTAAAAGGCTGAGCCAAGGGGCCTTTCCTTGATTATTCACTCTATGACATTGCTGATACAGCTTCAGCTTGGTGTAAAAAAAAACAAAACCCACTGGTCTTTTGCCTAGAACAACCTGCAAACCCTGAGAGAGTGAAAGCTATAGAGAATTTGCCACTTGGGGTTTAAACTGTTTGGTTGATGGGCTACTGCTGTGTTTGGCTCTTCTCGCAGGAATACCAAACTGACCTCTTACCTTGCATTCGATGTTTGCCCTTATAAATATTATGGTCTTGCCTGAACATCTGCTAAAAGAAGTGGGAACTGCTCATAACCATGAAGACAAAATTCTTATAAAACCACTTTCTGACTCAGAAAATTTTCCTACTTTGGTGATATTAACCTAAAATGACTCCATGTTTTACTCTTTAATTTAAATCAGACTGTTTATTCTCATAACTGATGTGTTTTTTGTTTTTTTTTTGTTTTTTTTTAGATGAGCCATTAGGCCCAGTGGCTTGCATTTAACAAAATTTTGAAAGAGCTGTTTATTTTAAGTGTTTATCTAAAATGTCAGTCTCTTTGCAGTCTGGGAATCACTTACAGCTGCTCGGTTGCTTCTCAGCTGCTTTTACTCTGTGTTCTGTATATGTCCTCCCCATTTCTGCTTCTCTAGGGCCATCTGCAGGACATCTCTCCAGCTGAACCTGCATGTAACTGTACCTTCATCTTTTCCATGGGGCCCCTTGATTTCGGGAGCCCTTCTCATCTCACAGTAGACAATGACTACTTAGATGTGGCCTCTTTGAAATCAGATCTAATTTAATGATGTATTAATAAATGAAAACCTGCATTAACTACTATCCCTTTCCAAAAATATCTAGTCTCATGTTCCACAAAATTTTTGAATGCAATTGTGTCCTTTATGCAGGACTATAGTGATAAGTGATCAGGAGTGCTTGAAGGTAAAGCAATTCTAAGTGGGATGGGTGCTTTTATCCACCTGGTCAGTTGAGTAAGCAGCAGTGCTGTTAAGTTTCTAAGTGCATGAAACATGTCCTTTTGTACTTTTTTCATGTCTTGTCCAGCTTAGTATGGACATGGTTCATCCAGAGCAGGTTATGTGGACATTGGAGGAGAGTAGCCACCAAAGCAATGGGGCCATACTCCATGGTTTTTTTGTGGGTTTTTTTTGTAGTTGTTTTGTCTGATGGTTTTCTAGTTCCTATAAACAGACAGGGTTTTGCAGCCCTGTTCCAGGAGAAACATCAGTCACTTCATAAATTGGATGGCTGGAAGGAAACCCATTGGTGCTCACACCAAAGGGAGTAGTGTAAGGGATGTTCTCCTGGCATTGAATGCAGGTGAAATGGCTAGTGGGAAGGTCCAATGCAACATGGCCAAATTCCTTCCTGAAAGCCCATGGTTTAAAGGGCTTTGCTTCAAAGCAAATTTGACCCAGACTGGTTTCTGAGGTCTGTTTTCTTCCTTTCAGTCAGCTCAGAGAAAATTTCAGCAGTCCGGGTCTGGAGGTGTCAGGTCGTTCCTGCTACCGCTGTGAGGAAGGGCAGATGACCTGTCAGCTCCCCAGTTGCTGAGGTCCCTGTCCAGAGAAACGACAGGGTCAATGGTCAGGCTGGCAACTGCCTGTTTCAAAAGGGCAGCTATCAGCTTAACCTTGAAAAGGAGCCTTTTGGGATTTGCATCTGCTCTTTAAAGCCCATGGAATCCAAATTTCAGCTTCCTAAAAATGATTCCCCCTGGCCTGGAAGCCAGTACCTCCAGCAAGAAGTACTGCAGGGCTTCACCAGCCAGAAACTTCACTTATTTATTTGCAACTTTTATATTTACTGCTGAGTGGTTCTTAGTTTTATTTGAAAAGGAAATTGACTTCTCTCTCTCTTTGTCATTGCCTTGTTAACAAGGAGGAGGAAAAGCTGCCTAATCTCGACATTATGAGAGTTGTTAGAATTGATCCCAAGTGAACTCTGGAGAGCAGAAAGTCAGATCACCTCTTTGTTTTGTTCCAGGGGGTTACCGAAAGGGAATGACAGCCTTCAAGGGACCTATTTTCCACTAGCTGAAAGAGTGCATTAAGCAAACATGTTTAGTGAAGGGTAAAGAGAGTACCAGTGGGAACGGATGCATGCACCACCATAGCAGGCACGGGGCTCAGAGCAGAGGAGGCAGATGTCTGCTGTGCTGAGCTCTCTAAAGAGGCCACGTGGGCCTTTCTGCGTAATTCAGCATCACAGACCAGACCCTCTGCAGCATCCTCTGGGGTTCTTGGGAGAGAATGGCAACAGGCAGCCTCTTCCAGCCTCTCCTTACCTATCATGCAGAAGTACTGCTTGTTGATCCAGCTTGCCCCACACAGGAGGTGCTGGGAAATGGGGGTTTCTGTTGTTGTGATTAAGTTTCCTCATTCAAGCTTGTGTAGAAAGTATCCAAAAAATTTTGCCATACTGTTTTTTTTTTGGGTGAGTTCTTAACATTGTTTTATTCCTGTTTGTTTAAATATGGTCAATAAAAATATTCCTTCTAGCATTATTCTAATTCCTAGTACCAGAGAGAAATCTTTTCTAAGTTATCTTTTCCCTTTCTGAAATTTGTCCCATGTATACAAACAAAGTACTTTGAGTAGGCTAGTTCCCTGCCAGGAGAGAGGATGCCAAATTTCCATGCCAATGAGAATTCAGCCTGCAGGGTTAGAGAAGTGGGTGGTACAATGTAAGATGCAAAACAGCAATATCAGACTTTTCACTGATACAAAGAGAACTGCAATAACGCTAATTTGGCTCAGTGCTATAGACCAAAAAAGAATTTAAACTCCTGTATTTGTTCCAGAGCAATATGTAATATATTTCTTTTAATACTGTAGTTTCAATGTGCGGGCAGAAAAATTTCTTACAAGACTAGGAAAGATGATCTCATACTTGAGCTCACAGAAAATTAAAAAAAGGCAAGTATTCCTATGAGGTTTAGTATCCTGAGGAGATGTGCCACCAGTGAACCTTGTGCCCTACCTTGTTTACCTGCATCCTTGCCAGGTGGACCCAGAGGGAAGGAGCCTGCCTGCAAAAAGACATACTACAACTCCCAGGAGTCACTGCAGTCTGAAAGAATTTTACTTCTTAAGGCAGACAAGGAAAAAAATACCTTTTTTTCCCTCAGTGCCTAAATTCTAAGGGCAAACTCATGCTGTTGGTATTTTGTCTTTACTAGACAATATGTTAGTCAGACTTACCAATGTGCTCGGCTCTTTGAGCTGCTTCCAGACAGATGGGGAGAGATTTTCTGGGAGAGAATGGTAAGGCATGCATTCTTCCCCCCTTGTTCTTAAGATTACATTGAGCAGGTCCTTGGCATGGTGCTCTCTGAATCTAAAGGAATAGGTGGTGTGGAAATACAAAGAGAAAGGTGCTGGAAGTTGATCCAGTTATTTCTGGGCATTTAGGGACTGCTTCAAAACTTGTTGGTCAATCACATTTCTGATTGATTCTGTGGATTGCATCTTCAAGTGAAAACTGAGTATTGAGGTTGCTATTCCACAAGGTTTTCAAATGACTGCTGAGAGATCCAACTAAGACCCATTTTTCTGCTCTTCTTTTAAAATTTTTACTCTCTTTAGTTATGAGGAAGACTAGTCTGCTTAAAAGGATGATGTAGGAAACAGAAATTTACATCTGGCAGAACAAGAGTGCCTGATGGTGAGAACAAATCTTTTATATAAGGAGGTTATTTTCAGTGATCTTTAAACTTTAGTACTCTTCTCTTTTTTTTTTTTTTTTTTTTTTTTCCCTGTTTTCTTACTTTTCCCTTTTGTAACAAGAAGGCCAGGTAGTTTATCCTACTCAAGGAAATGTCACTGGAAAGCCAAGGGAAGCAGCAGTAAAGAGTTGATAAGATGGTGATTATTTTTTTAAAAATTACATATAAAGTTCTTTTAAATTCTAAACATCTGTCACTATTACAGTTGTTGAAAAATGTTGTTAATAAACATCAACAAATGTTTAACACTTAAGCTGTAATCACTTTTTCTGCCAAATGGTTAAAAATAATTATGCAGCAGCTTAAATAGTTAAAACCTCTTTTTTCAAAGCAACCAGTAGACCTTTTTTCAGGTACAGCCTGTATCTACAACAAAGAGAATACTATGATGGGGAACTTATTCTAAGACACGATTTTTATCATGTTGGGACATTTCTTACCAGCATTATTTAAAAGCTTTTTAAAAAAATCCTCTCTCACACCTTTGTTCTTTCTGTGCCAGGAAATGTTGCTACATATTTAATACCATACTTTAAATGTTTCATATGTTTATGACATGAAATACATGTACAATATAATCAAGGCTCTTCATATTCTGCTGTACCTATTTCACTCCAAACAGCAGCCTGAGAGTTTGTGTGAAGATATTCTTCTGACCACAAGTGCTGTAAATTGAGAAATACATTTTATAATTATTTTTTTTATAGTTTTGATCTCTTTCCATTACACAAAAAAGTCAAAATGTGGAGCTGCTGGGAAGGATGCTGCCTCTTTTGCTCCTCTTAAAATTATTCTGTTTATTCTGAAGGATTTGTAATTAACTCTTAAAATGTCTGTTTGAATTTGGAGAACTTATAAAAAAGGGTCAGAGTGAGGTTTGCTCATCATTCTAACCTGGATCAATATTATTGCATAATTCTCAAACCCCCAAATAACGCCCTGGTGGTAACTTCACACCACTGAGAGTAGACCTAAACAAGAACTCAGTTGAAACTGAAAGACTCCTCCTTTCTCTCAAACAGGATTCATTTTCTAATTTTATTTTCATGGATCTGACATGCACATATGAATACAAAATTCCTAAGAATCTAGTTCCCGCAGGTAATACAGATTAGAATTTTCTTTTATCTCATGGTTTTTGGGCATGGGTAAGAGCAAAACAATTTTTTTTTTTTTTTTTTTTTTTTTTGTAGCAATTAAGTATTTCATTGTAGTGTTTATGTGGGACTAAATAGAAAGTTACCTGATGGAATGCTTGGTCTACTTTATGACTTCTAAATTAAAATATTGCAGGTAGTTTTTGTAGTTTTCTTTCATGGAGAGTGATCTGTTCAAAGGTATTTTTTGGTTTTGTTTTTGTTTTTGTTATTGAATTTTTTTTTTGTGGTTGGTCGATTGGTTTAGTTTTTGTTTGTTTGTTTTCCCAGTGAGAGCTTTTAATAAAAAAATAACAATTCTCTTCCTTTGTTCTGACATTTCCTCAGATAATTCCTGTGAAATAGTGGAGTGCAAATTACTGATCATCAGATTTACATGGATCTCCTGGCCTGTACTGTCAATGGCTCAACTTTTCCTCTCACTAAAAAAGTGAATCATAGAACTTAAAACACTCAGGCCTGATGTAAGACAAAGTAACTTGGAACAAAAACTAAAATATTTACTGGGATTTTTAGAGGTGAACAAGTGAAAAAATAAGTTTTTAACAGGATTTTAGGGTCTGGTTTCTTTTTCATTAGATCATGCTCTAATTACTAATACTTCAATTTGTGGTTTTCACCATAGCTGCAAGAACAGATTATTTTAAGTCTTCATAAATTAATATAGAATACTTTGCAATACTGAACACTAACCTCTTCTTGTGAGTGTCAATGTACTGTGTGGTATAATATAAAGGCTGTAATGTTTCAATTTCCATCCTGTTCTCTTTCTGCTGTTGCTTGTTTACTTTGGTTTCATCATATAAATATTTGTGTGCATACTGGTTTATTGTGTTGCTCTAAACACATGTGAATCTAATTACCAATGTGTTTAATTTGAATATAGTGTTACATGGTTTTTAATCATGCTCCAAGTCACTTTTAATGGTTACAAGAAAAGTATTTCTGGAACACATAATTCTCAGATTATAAGTATGTACTGTTCCCAGAAATAGTTGAGATTATTTAATTTATTAGCAAATGAATGTTGTGTAAATACTTTTGGATGTGATCCCAATGTTAATTAACAGAAAGTAAAGTCAAGGGGTTTAAAATTAAACTCGAATTCTATTAGGTTTTGTGGATTCTTTGATACATTTTAGCGAGGAATACATATTTCCCCTCCTGAAGAGCACACCCCAAGTGTGTATACTGCATCTTTCGAGTCGCATGAAAATATTATTTTGTGTATATTGATTTCTTAGTACTAGTCTGACAGTAATAGTGCTTTGGTTTGTTTTCCAAAAACTTAAAAAGGTTGGAAAAGTACCAGTGAAGGAGTTATAGAAATGCAATGACTTCTGCCCTTTGTTGCAGCAGTGATGCTGACAGTAAAATTTTCCCATATAACTTTGTCATTCTATTTTGCATTTGTTGTTGAAGGACTGCTTGCTGGAATGAAAAATAGTTTGGTTCATCTATTCCACATTTTTTTTGATATCTTTTTGTATTTCTAGAAGATATAAATATTTTATTGCTTACAATACTGAGATATCTTGAGCAGATAACTTTATCCAGTTGTATGATGGCTTACTACAGCCACCACTGACTTTTGTGCTGAAAGTAGGTGAGACCTGTAAAAAAAAGCAAAACACCACACTTTGATGTGCCAGTAGATTTAGGTGCAAAATACATTATGATTAATTTAATGTTGTGTATTTATTTGTAGTTTGGACTGAAACATATATTGAACAATCAGCTATATATTTATAATTACTAATTATTTTGTTTCTACATAAAAATCAGGATAGACATAAAAAATTACTTCCTCGCACTAAAATATTTCTTACTTTATTAAACCATTTAATATCATCATCAACTGGAGGAAATTACTAAAAACAATTGGAAGTTGTGAGTCAGTGAATCAAAGAAAAAATAAAGATTAACACCTGAAATAATTGCAGCTAGTAGCAAACGTAAAACTGATTCTGTTTTGTGATGTTTTCAGTTTCTTACATGTGATTCCATTGGTATGTCACTTCCATCACAGTGCTCTTATGTAGTGTGATTCAACATTGTTATCATTCAGTGTTTCATTGTTTGTTGTATGGAATTTATTTAGCTGTTCATGCTGCTGTCTTATTTTCTGTGTTTCCTTTCAAGTGATTCCTTCCCTTTTCTTACATGAGGTGGATTTGCAAGTCATTCTTTACCTGTGTAGGCTACAACTTGGCTGAAATGCTTGATGTTGACATCCTGCTTTTTTCCTTTGTCAGCTTCCTCTTGTTTCTGCCGGAGCAATAGCGGGAGCCAAAGTTACATTTGAATGTGTAAGCAGCTAAATACGTATTCCACAAACACACTGTGTCATACATTCTTCTAAGATATTCATTCCATCCAGTGTTTCCATGATAATTTTTACAGTTTGTGATTTTATATGCTTGTCATTTTGCAAACTATTACAATCACTGACTTTTGTTGAATTCTCAGAACAGTTGCTCTGTGCCAATTTTCCTTTCCCATCGGTGACAGTGGCCGGTAGCAAATACTTCACAAGTAAAAGAGAAATGGTGATTATGGAGGCAGTATTTTTCTAGTTCCAGCACTTAGTCCCTTAGGGACCTCCTGGGTCAGCTTCTGAATCCTAGCCAGTGTTTATATTTTTTGGACACTCTCCTTTTGTGTAAATTAGGATTTTTTTAGCCTGTTTATTACATCTGCCTTTAAAAAATTCTGAGGCAGTGGTTTCTGCCTTTTAAAGATACATTAATTAAAAAAAAAATTGTTCACTTTAAATCTCTTTGATCCTATTTTCCATCATCTGTTTTCTCATTCTTTTAGTGTGGGAGTTAATTGCTCCTTATATACTTTCTCCAAACAGGCCTTCCTCATATTTTGACTCAGATTTGTTTTCCCAAATCACGTTTACTTATAAAAAGGCTATTTCTTCATTTTGAGAGTTCTTATTTTCCCTCTTTTCTATTTGCACTTTCTCTTTTACAAGATTAAATTATAAATATTATGCAATCAATAAGAAATAAAGGAATTCAATGGCAGTTTTTATAAAGTTGTAAAAATGCTTTTGTAGTTTTCTGTTACAGAAGATTTATCTCTGATTGTAATGTCACTCTTAGCTTAAACTGCCTACTATATTTTTATTTAATGAAATACCTCTGGCCATTACCACATTCTCTCAACATATACCTCTTGTCAGGTCAGGCATCAAAGTCCCTCCAAGATACATGTGCATGCAGAGCACCTCAGAAGTTTTTTCTTTGTAGGTGATCTTCTTCCAATTTTGTTTACCTTCACACTTCAGGGTAAGATGTAATCTAAACCAACTGAAAGAAAGAAAGAAAGAAAGAAAGAAAGAAAGAAAGAAAGAAAGAAAGAAAGAAAGAAAGAAAGAAAGAAAGAAGGAAAGAGAAAGAAAGAAAAAATCAACAGGTCTGATTCTTTTTTCATTCAGCACATGTGGATCTTGAACTGGGAAAACTAGTAGAGTACTTCAGCTCTTCTGTAAAACAAGCATTAGCGACAGCTTTGTAAATATTGATGGTCAACATTGGTTTTCGGATTTGCTTTTATGGATATTCTACGTTTTGTTTGTGAGTTTGATGCAGAACTTGGTACCTAAAGGAAGAGAAGTATGTTTAAACATCTAAGATTTATTGAAAATTGTGATTTACAGCATCTAAACATCTGTCCTGAAACATAGGTTTGGAAAGGTTTCTGTAAATAAAAGACAAGTTGATGACAGCACAACCTTCCCCCCCCACCCTTAATTGTCATAGATATTGATTTTAGATGCATTTGCTCTGATGTATTTTGCATTAATATTGACGTGAAAATGCTACCTATGATACAATTTTTTTCCATATCAAAAACAGTTTTGTGAATGAACAGTGTTTCCTCTACACTATTAAAAACCGAGTGTTTTAAAATATACTTTGAATACACAACTTGTAAATGGTAGGTGATAAAGTATTTTTACACAGCTGTTCAGAAGCAAGAGTAGCTGTAATTGTTCACACCAAGGCATTTGGTCTTGCAATATCATTGCTTACCACTGTCATAGAAAACATTAGATATGATTAGCTGCAGGTATCCATGCCAGATGATATCCTAGTAAAGTCCTTTATATATTTCATCTTATAATTGTATTTGCAAGTTAATGTTTGAAGTGTCAGTCTTTGTAAAATTAGCTCATCTTGTTATGATTTAGAGCTTTGATGTGAGTGAAAGGCTTCAATTGCAATGCACAGTCACATCTGAGAGTAAACTGCATAGACAAAGAGCCTTACAAGACTAGTAAATCAAATACTCTGAACTGTCTATGTGGATTATGAGGTACTATTTGCATAACTTTGAAGTATTTATACTGATGAAATTACAATAATTAAAATCATTGCTGTGTCAATTGCTGGATGCCACAAGGCATAGCAATTACTAGCATGCAAATCAGACTTTGTGTAAGCATTTTAAAGAATAATTATCTTATTTGATTCAGATGTGCCTGAAAGGCATTAAGAATCATTTGAGCTATTTTGCCTTCAACAATTTTTAGGTCTCAGATAATATTGTTTTTATTATTGTTGTTGATTATAATACCTCTGTGTGGGCATATGTCTATATGTTTCTGGTTTAGGTATAGACTGAACCTTGGTGGTACTATTTGCTGAAGCAGTTAGGTAGAATTTATTTTATATTAGCTTTTTCCCAGTCTCTGCCTACAAATAATTGTATTTAGCATAAAAACAAATACCAGCATGCAAAGTCTTAGTATTTTGTTAGTTTTTTGGTACAGCTTGTTAAATCCTATGTTATGGAGGAAATATATAAATTATTTTTTAGAGAAAAATAAAATTGTTATTTTTTCTTTCTATTTTAATAGAATACTTGGGTTTCAACAACATGATCTTGAAATATGTATTCTGAAGAAATATGGACTATAAAGAGGTGCTCATTCACATAATTGAACATACATAATGTATTGCAGAAACATAACACCAATGAGGAATTTCATTAAGCCTACCCAAATTTCAGAGCCATTTCTCCTTTACTAATTCTGGGTGTTGAATATGTACTTTGCAGTGAACAGTAGTGGACATTTGACATTTGACACAAGTGGCAGACAGTGAAATAGGTCTCCTTCTAAGCCTAGGGCCATACCACAGTGCAAAGTCACTTGAGAAGCACTGCAAAATTCTTCAGGCCTTGGGGTTAATCAGTGCCATGAGTTTTCCTAGAAAAGGTCCTGCTTGACAGTGCATATCCCAAAGTACAATATATGCCCTGGTATACAGCATTTCCCAGTAAGAAAATTAAGAATTATGTTGTCCTCCCTCCTGGCTTTGTTCTCCAAGTAACTTCATTTCCAATGCACAGTGCAATACTTGTTGCTGTTAAAATCCCAATTGTTTAGGTAATACTAGCTGAGAACTTGGCATGTGTGGAGATGCATATGAGTTGTTTTATCAATTTATCAAGTGAGACTGTTTTTTTATCAGTTTTATCCTGAATTTTGCAAGGATTATGGGAAACAATAATTTCAAGGAATTAAATTATCTGTATAAAGAAAAGGAGACACATTTTGTTAATACAAATCATCTATAAAACATTATCATTTTATCCCTGATAAGAAAGGTACAAATAATTAGGGACAGAAGAAAAGGTAAATTAGTGTGAGATGAGCCTCAACACATGATGCCATTACAGTGGAGCTCTGAAGGACATTAAAGTGTGTGCCATAAAGATAAATCTGAGTGCCATAAAGAATCCACCTTGGCCATACCACTTCTGTCTTCGTGTGGGAATGTTGTTTATTTTTCCCTTCCTTCTCTTGCAAAGTTTCAATTGTGCTCCTCATCACTTGGTTGTCAGTAAAATATGCACTGTTCTCTCACATGAGAAGAGGTCTGTGATCCCTGTGAATCTCCAGAATCACGTGAACTTCTTGGAGGCACGAGCTTCAGAGCTCACCTTCTATAGTGACAGCAGAAGATAAGCATCTGCATTCTGATATCCTCCTCACTTCTATAAATTATAGCACCTTCTGAATAGGAAGCAAAACCCTTATAGTTAATACTTATTAACTCAAATACTTTATGCTTCTTGTCCACTTGTTGTGTTACAAATTTGTTGTTATTACAACAATCTATTTTTAACAAAAAACAGCATTGTTCTGATCTGGTTTTGAGGCACAAGACCTGGGTTTCAGTCTTATATGCTGTTCAAATATCACCCACCTATTTTTCAATGAGCCCAAGTGTGAGCCCATTGTTCACTTGAGCCCAAGCTTAAGTGTGAAGACTATGAAAAACTGACCCTTGTGAAGCGGCTGGTTCTAATGCTGTTACTGCTAAAACATGTTTCACTAAATATTTCCTCACTTTTTTCTTTTTTTTCTTTTAATTCTGAAATTGAATATGGGTTTTTTGAGGGTTTTTTTTCTGATTCACATTTAAACTGCTTTTGTCTGGTTCTGGATGCATAATTTAATTGTCATGTTTTTTCTAATATTCATACCCGAGTATACCCAGATATACCTATATATGTTCTACCCCATCCATTTTTTACAAAGGCAGTTCTTTCACCTTCCAGCTCTAGTTCTCTCCCATGTAAGTCTAGTGCCATCATCATTCATCATGTTCACATAATGGGTTGGAAGAAGAGCTATACTTGCTCTCCTTAGATGAACCGCTACTGTTATTACAGAGGTGTGATTGCTGCTGATATAATGTATTGTAACCATCCAATGTGAAATGCATTTTGTGATGGCTAATAAGTACATTAACAGCCTTTATGTTTGCATTATTAGGATTTAGTTAGAAACCTACTATTTTCAGAAGAGACAATCACCTAAGTCAAATAATTTCCAGTCTGACCCTTATGTGCAAGGGCAGGAGTATAACTCATCCCAGTTTTTCCTCTATCAGGATCATAAATGGTCATGCCTTAGCTGTCATTAACATAGCTTGAACTGGCTTCTGAAAGAGACCAGTATTGGCAGCATTTGTCACACTGCAACTCAACAGTTTTCCTTATGTTTTTTTTTAATTCTGGTTACTGTTCATCTGAGCCACCACGGCATCCATAAAAGACCATTATAGTCTGCATCCCTTTCCAGTTCACTTTTTTATTGATTTTGTTGGAGATTTAAACAACTTTTAAAAAAATATGCATCTCTTTTGGGGGGTTTGGCATTCTTTTCTTACTTCTTTATATTCTGTTTCATCCTCTTTGGGAAATTTCAGTGGATGTACTGAATCCTCACAGGCATCTGGATTTTCATTTGGATTGATTATCAGGAGTGGTATTCTTCAGGAAATTCAGGCTCTTTTTAATGTCTAAAAAGAGCATATTGTGTATTGAGATACTTTGAAAATCTTAGTCCTTATTAATTATTTAGGGTTTTTTCAGATTATTCAATTTTTTTTCTTGTTTCTTTTTTCCAAAGGGAGAAAATACTAGAGTGAATAGTAATTCTTTACTTATTACTGATGAACATCCTTATCTGTCATCCCAGTGTTTTATCCAGAGAAAACAAAAGGAAAGCTGTGAAAATCAGTAGAAATCAAGTCCTTATACAACCAATACACTTACTATTCATTTTTAGTGCACTTGATATGCAGTTTTTGGTACCACCTAAAAAGAGAACATAAGACCAGATGATCTAATACAGTCATGAAGCCTAAAATACAAAATACTGCATATGATTGTTCATTAATCCAAATGCCCCGCAAAGGCCTGTATGGGGTCTTGCCTTGCATTGGTAAGTGCTACATGTCATGCTCATAGGAATAGCTTGAAGTCTGAGGGCAAGAACGCTTGTGTCTTACTGGCATGTTTTTTGGATATATTATGGTGGAGGAAAGAGTAGAGAGAGAATAAGAATAATCATTGACTGACAGTATGCTTGGAGGAGCCACTCCCTCAGAATAAAAAATATGTGAAAGTACTTTGGATCTCAAATTTCATCATATGACTGTTTATTTTGATGGAATATATATTTCAAGTAGAGCAAAGGATGACATTTAGTCAACCTCACACCTAAAATTAATTGCAAGTGCTCTATAATGGTAGTAAAACTGGCAGGTGTGCCTACATTAAATCGTTCACGTTTTGCTTTCCAAACAATAGGAAAGATCAAACCAATTATGAAAATAGGCTGATCCAACTTCAGACAGACAAATCATTTGGCATATTTTGAAATGCATTGATCTTGGAGTTTGTTTTTGAAACTGACAAAATCTGTGGTTACTTTCTCACTCTGATTTGAGGGAACTTGGAATATCTTCTTTATTCTTAAAGTTGAGTATAAGGAACTTGGCTGTCAAAAGAATGCAAAAAACACAGGCCAAAAGGGATTGCTAATCATAGAACAAGCTCAAAAATTATATGTTGCACTACAGTAGCAGTTCCCATGTTGCTTCTGTCATTGTGGGAGTTGGGGTTTTTTTTGTGTGTGTGTGTACATGTGTTTGTTGGTATTTTTTCAATTTTGGGAGCACACTACCTTTTTTTTTTTACTGTTACATTCACTGTATACCCTTTGAAATCTTAATACTGCCAGTTCATCTTTGCTGAATTTGGGGGAAGAGAAGAAGCTTTTAATTAGTAGCTCAGGTTTCACTAGAGTTTAAGAAAGACATATCATGTCAACATAAATTATCTTCATGAAGAAAATTAGGAAGGTTATTCCTTGGAGATTGTAGAAGAAATCTAGGTATTGGAGGAGAAAGTATTTCAAATACTTTTCTGGTTTTCTACCCACTTATATTGTGAGATTTTACAGTCACATTACCAACTAAAGCTGTGTTAAGTGAACAAATATATTGTGGTGAACTGTGCTCAAATGCTAGGACCTAATCAGAGCCAGAGGGACCCTGCTGTTTCTCTCAGACTAGAAGAAAGAAATTATAAATTGTCATCTTTTAATCTTAATCTAGCTAAAGAGAGATAGAAATTGTATGTATGTCACAGTAAGAATTATTTCACTTCTCAAAACTACTTTTTGCATGAAAGAGCTTCTCGTTATCATAAGTAGCTACTGACTTACTGGTGTAGTTTCTATTTTTAGGGTTTTTTTCATTTTTTATTATTAAAACTTCCTTAAATAAAGAAAATATACACAGGAAACTTCTGCAAACTCAGAGTGCAAAGAGTAAAAATACCACTACTTCTCCTCACATTCAAATGGAAAAATGGCTCAAATCCAGCTGTTTCACCACTGGATTGCTGAAGGTTTCTGTAGTTCATACAGTTGATTGTTATATTTGGCCCCTCTGCAAATACACTGAGTTTCATAAGTGGCTGAAACTGGCTCTACTCCCTTGTGTAGTACACACAGTAGCTGGAGGGATAGTTCTCAGAAAATTGTGAGTGTTGGCGCTAACCCCTTCTTAAAAATATGTGGAACAGAAGGATTTACACCTTTTAATTAGAAATTTTCTCCCTTTAAGCTAAAAATTCTGCATTCTTTCTGGGTGTCCTGGGTTTTAACATGGGATATCCAGGAACTGCATGAAAAGCAGCATACAGCAGAAGAGGAGGTGAAGAATACATGTTGATATAAATACAAGACTTTATGCTGTGACTAGAAATACTTCTATAAAACTATGTATCAGATTAAAAGGTTGAGAGCTGGCAGGTATAGTATAGTGGAAAGCTGTACTTGTTCATTTACTAGACCTACAGCATAGAGTATTAGCCTGAGGTGACCACTTACCCAGGAAACTTAAGAACCAGATCTGAATTAACAATGTAGCTACAGCTCATAAAATTAAGCAAATATTTCCTCAAACAGAAACATTTCCAGTTCATGTGTGGGATGAATGTTGTCCATCATGTGGATAGAAAAAAATTAATATTTAGGTCACTGTAAACTTCATGTAATTCTCCTTAAGGTGCTCCAGTAGTAAAATATTCGAGAATAATTTTACAAAAATCTCACCACAAATAGAATTTAGTTTTAGAATAAATTATTGGGAAAGCAGCTGTCTTCACCAATGTGTATGTTTCCTTCCTCTCCCCTCCCCCCCCCCCCCCCCCATGATATTGCAAACTCTATATTTATTTACTCTGGTTTTCTAACAGCCATATTGCTCAGAAGAGTGTCTCTGAAGTGTATACTCTCTATGAATATATCCATGTGTTTTTCTGTAGATAGTGACTATCTTCATTATAATGTGACATTTACATAACTTTACTTATGCATCACTTCAAATATATAGTTTGAATTAGTGTCTGTTGTATTAAGCACTGGACTTACACACAATCACATAACTCTACCTACAAAACAGAAGAGCATAAGAAAATAATAGGAAATCTCATATCTTTTCCACTATCTGTGCAATTCAAATAATCCAGTTTTGCTGGAACTTGGTTGCAAGTTTTATTAAATATTTCAGTGAATGGTAGAGTGTATGAAGGAATCCAGTTTCCATAATATGCACATAAAAAATGTGGGGAAGGAAACTGAAAGATCCTCACCAACAGCTCAGTCCCTCATGCAATCTTTCCTGTGCTCCCTTGGCAGACAAGAAGGGAGACATGAGTAAGATCATCCTGGTTAGAGCAGAGAGATTAGACCTGATGTGGTTTCCCTATACAGAGAACTAGCCTAAAGGAAAGTAGCTGGTGTAGTATCATCCCTAACAAAGAACAGAAAATACATTTGAGGAGTAAGTCTTGGGTATGAATAGATAATTCTGTACAATGAGATCTCCAGAAGGACAAGGTTTTGATTTGAGAGGATTGGAAGAGAAATTAATGTGTGAAGTGACAAAGAACATTACTGTTAACATGCTAAAATACTCTGTAATGATGAAAATGCTGAGAGAAAGCATGATTACAAGACAAGTATCCTGAAACAAAGAGTTCTGCTGCTGAAACCTTCCTGCAAGAAGAAAGAGAAGTTAGAAGCCTTGAGGACAGATTGATTAAATTTTGCATGAGGATTGAAAAAGCATGGAAAAAACAAAGAATTTAAGAATAAAGACTTGGTTTAAAAGATAGAGTGAACCCAATATTTGTATTTTTCAAGAGCCTGATTTAATTAAATGTTTTGGTAAACACCTGCAAAAAAATCCCTGTATGATGAAGAAATTTGTGTGTTTCTTAATGTTGGCTAGCCATGCCAAAGGAAAGGTACAGAATATAATGGAGAACTGCATGATATTAGCACTAAAAGTAGTAGAAGCAGGATAAAATTTATTAAGTACCAAATAGAAAATTATACACAAGAGGATGAAAGCAAAATAATAAACAATATTATTAAGAAATGAGAGTGTCTGAGACAGGAACTGGCTGTGGATATTGAACACCAGATGACAGCAACCTTATTAGTTTTGAAAAAGGCATATAAAATTTGACAGGTGCTGCATTTTTAGTAAAAAACCCATCTAATTTTTGCAAAACAATAAAAAATAAGGAAGAAACCTGGCCTGAGTAAGGGAGAAGTCTTCAGAGAAATCAACATATACATGTGTGCTGCTATCATGGTGGCCTAAGGCTTTATTATGTTCTGAATGGCATATTTGTGTTAACCAATGGGGAGAGACTTAAAGTGCAGTATGAAACCTCCTCCACCAGTTCACTGATGTCAGTATCACTTCTTGGTTTATATTAATTCCAATCCTTATTATTTTGAACAGGTAAAATAAGAATAGGCTTATATATATCAAGGGAGTAAAAGGTTTTAGGGAAACAAGAAAAGAAAAAAATACAGAGAAAAAAATTATCATTTCTGGAACGGAAACAGAACGTTTTACAGAAAGAATTTTAGGACCTGTGCAGCTTCGTAGGCAGTCTGCAAAGCTAAATGATTTCTTTGGTGTTATTTCCACTAAATCAAGAAGACACTTTGAAGCACTGATAAACAAGGGAGAAGGAACCTTTTTTCATAGTGAAATTTTAAGTAGGGATTGTGTGTGGTGTTTTTGCACTGCTGTATCAAATTTGGTATGAATACATACACGTATTTTCTTTCTGCAGTGATTTTATTTACATTCGAATGTGAAAATTTTCTTTACATTCCTGACAATTAAAGTTAATTGTCAAAAGAAGAGAAGAAGGTTAAACAGACAATGGATTTCAAGGGGTCAGTTTCTCCTGTCAGTCATGTTTCAATGTTAGTTTTATTTATTGGCTTTTTTAGAAGCCTACAGTACTGTATCATAGAACATAATTTGGCCCACAATGTGAACAATGAAAATTTAACTCTTTATTTAAATATATTTAAATATTTTTTGTTAATTTATAAGAGCTTTTTCTATTGTCTTTTGCTAATTAGCTGTGAGATTTACAATTTTAGGAATTTAATCTCCCATTTTTAGGAGTTATATTCTCTTATCATTATTGCTCACCTAACCTCTTTGTTCTAAGTCTTTTTCTCACCTTCCTTTTCTAGTCTTTAATACTCTGTATTAGTTGTTATTTTTACATCCTCTCTCAGAAGACAGTGCTATTATTATAAATGGCAGAATTAATAGAATTAAAATTAACTTCACCACAAAATGGTATGAAAAGAGAAAAGAGAGTTTGTATGGCATGCCATGCACTATGGGGATAACTTGTCCATCTGTAGAAATTTATACTATGGGTTAGAGTTTCTTTCTCAAAAGTAGGTATGCAGTAATCTGAACATTACTCTTGGGAGGAAGAAACCAGGAAGAGAAAGCTAATTCCTAAGAAGAGAAGAAACATCAAATATATGTAACATGAATCCCTCTAGGAGAAATGGAAATGGAAAATTTACTTTATTCATTTACTTTTTGTAATTTTAATTTTATTTGCTTGCTTAGTATAGATTGAGGGCAGCTAGAAAGACCAAAGGCTGTATCAGCAAAGAGAATGTCATTCTTCAAACTCTAGGAGCAGGAATTACAAATTTTGTTGGAAAAGGTTGTGATTTTCTTTGGCAAGTGTTTTGATGAACAGTTTGCATAATGTACCTGGTATTCCTTGAGCACCTAGTGTTACTATTTTTCTTGCTTTACATGTTAGATTGTATCTATTGATTGAATATTGAAAGCCTTTGAGCATTTTAATAAAGGAACAGGTGTTTGATTTTCCTCCACTGAACTGATGAACACAGACTTAAAAGACAATTTTGTAGTTCACATTTTAGTCTGAATCCCTTTCAGCTAGACAATTACCCTGCGGTTGTGTTTTTAAGTTGCTACTGGTTAAAATGTCCACAGGTGTGGCCACAGAATCTACACAGTTCCTTCCTATTTCAGATTCTAGTACACAGCACGAGTTGGTTTCTTGGTAGTGCATAACAGTAAAGGTCAGTCAACCCCAAATCTACAGCCAAAAAAAAAAAAAAAAAAAAAAAAACCTGAAAATCAAAAGAAAGGGATAGTAACCAGGAAAACAAGCTTAGTTCTGCCAAGAAGAGAGATTCTGATGAAGCTTTTAACCACTGCTGTTTAAAAACTTTAAACTACATCACAGAAGCAAAAGATCACGAAAATGTCTTGAGAAATAAGGTTCAGCCACTGTTCTATATTGGAGTCTGTTAAGCCTACTTGTAAAGTGTAATGTTCTGAAGATTTCAGCACTTGTTGAAGACAAGCCTTTAAACTTGTGATATATGCTAACAGACTGTTACATTTTGCTGATCAGCAGGAGGAAAGGACACAAAGTGTTTTTTGAAGATATTTTATATCTTTAAATTTCTTTCCCATCTCCAGATAGACAGTTTTAGTCACAATAACCTGAACTTTTTTATATAGCAGTATATTGTTCTTGCTTCTGATACAAAGTCAGAACTCAGCCTTCAGTAACATAACTGAAATTCTGAAATGAACAAACAGAACTTCTACAAGTTTTGGGCTGAATCCCATCATGTGAAGAGGGAGTGGGGCCTGTTCCTTGTATGGCAGCTGGGAACTAGATCCTCTATGGTAATATGCTGGGAATACTGGTATTATGTGATGAGAATATGATAGCACAGGTATATCTTTGCAGCTAATAGCTGTGACACAGAGAATGATTCATAGATTAAGGATTATGTTTGGAATAGTACAGCTTAATGGAAAGTGAAAAGAGGCTTCCTTGTGACTTCCTGGTTTCAGGCATTTTTGCAACTACTAAATAGTGACCAGCTTAGGCCAAATTGAAAACATTAGAAGGAAAGATATGTCAACATGCCCAATGGATATTTGCATTATCCAATTAGAACAACAAGGCATATGACTAATATTGAAAATAAAAAATGGGTAGATTTTGTTATATGTCTAAGTATATTCATTTTATTATTTTAGTTATGGTTTTGCATCATAGAATCACAGAATTATTTGGTTTGGAAGGAACTTTTAAGGGACTTAAATCCAACTAGTTCCAACCCTCTGACTAGGGAACCCTCCATTAGATAGGGCTGCTCAGAGTCCCATCAAACTTGGCATTGAATCTGGGGAATGCGGCATCCACAATTTCTTTTAGTAACATGATTAAGTCCATTACCATCTTCTGGGTAAATAATTTTCTCTTAATATGTAACTTAAACCTATCCTCATTCAGTTTGAATCCGTTTTTCCTTGTCCAATCACTACATACCCTTCTAAAACCCTATTGTACACCAGGACAGTCCACAGGACATTTCTGGGCCGGATTTGATCTGAAGATTCTTTCTGCTTGGTCCTCTCATTGCTCTCATGAAATTTTTAAGTTAATGTTTCTTTTTCTATCCAACTGTTATATAGCTTGTCTACTTCACAAGAAAGCTGGATATTTCTGCTGTATATATAAATTCAGTTTTTACAACAGGAAAAAATTTGACTTCCAAAGATCACTAGGAAAGGTTTGCTTTTTTGTTTTTACCCAAGTTTGGACATGATATCAGATTTCTTTGATTCCTGGAGGAACCCATAGATATCTCAGCTTAGTCATTGATATTGAAAACTCTCAAAAGCTCAGTTAATGAACCTCAGGTATGTTTACATGGAAAGAGATACATTAATTGTACGATTCTAGAAAAAAGTATTCAAATTGAGAAGAAATCTGCATTTTACAGAGAAAGAATTAGGCCTAACCTTCACGAATAAAATATTCTTGTATTGGTAATTTTTGTACAGTGAAGAATATCTGTTGAATGCAAAAAAACAGTATTTGATAATGACATAGCTGCTATGGTAAGAACTCTCAAAGCTGCAAAAGTTTTAAATTTGTACCTCACTCTGTTTAACTAAAGCAGCTACAGAAACATATAAAAAAACTGATTAATTCCTTTTTCTAAAAAATTTATGTTTTAACTTGCTTGTGTCATGTTGACAAAAAAGGGTTTTCCAATAGTTTCTCTGACTTACAAGTACAGGTGTTTGATGCTGAGGATGCAGATTTAGGCTCAAGTTTTCACACAGAAAACCACTGGGAGCTTTAGATATGTTCTGCATTAGCCTGAAAACCACACCAAAGATTTTGTCACTTATTTCCCAGTTACTGTCCCAGATCTGGAGAGCCCTGTCATCATTTGAGCATTGCAGTCTATCGTTTCTCAACAAGAGTTTGTGATCTAAAGTATTATTGTGAATATTATCTTAAAGATGTCTTTGCACAAGATTATTAATCACAATGTTTTTGGCCTATTAAATAATGTTACAATCAGCAGTTGAAACAATCTGGTAAAGTATATCAGCACAACTTTTGTCAGGTAATGCCTTATACATTGTAATTTATAAGGTCACTTCTTCAGCTTCAGCTAAACTGATACAAATTAGAAGTGTCTGTGGGCTTCATCAGAGATACTGAGACTTACTTACATGAAGGAATCTGTATTGTAGTAAATATATGACAAAGGAACTATGGCCATATGAGAGGAAATAATTACTTTGTTATTGTTCTACTCATGTCTGAAGAGTTGACTTAATAAAGCCTGAAAAGCTAATCTTTCTGAGTGAAAAAGGGTGCTTGTGTTATATATTTACATGGAGAAAAGCAGCGGATTTTAAAGCTATTTGCAGATCTAGGACAATTTCTGATTACTGTTAGGTCTAATTTATTTTAAATTTTTAACTAAGCATTATACCTCTAAATCTGTTTGTAAATGTTGCAGAAATATGTAACGCTTCTAATGTCAGCAGAATCTGTCCAATATCATAGACTGCATACTTAGTTTTATTTCTTTCAGGTAACTTTCGGTGCATTTTCCAGTATCAAAGAGCAAGTTCTTATTCTTTCAAGTGAAATATTTATGACTATATAATATTTGCTTGCTAGGTCCATGCACAGTTTTTTATTCACATTTAAACTTATAGCAGCTTCTAGACTATTTTCAGTATGACATGTGCATTCAATTAGCTTCAAAAGGCTCCCACAGAAAAAAAGAACTGGAAAAATGCAGTTTAAATATATATAGTGTGTTCTTCTGTTACAGCAACTTAAACAGCAACATAAGAATTTTCTGAGTTTTCATTTAAGGTTTTAAGCTTTGAGCACAGAAAAGAGAAGATTGAGAGTTCATGATAACAGCGATATGTAGAAGGTCCCCACTTATTAAACTGATGAAACAAGAGTCATTAGTACAACATGAGCATGTGGTCTCTGTCTAGCCTTTGGATCACTGATGTTACACACTATGAATTTGTAGAAAACTATTTGTCCTGGCTGCTGTCTGCAGAGGAAAAATACAGCCAAGAGTAAAACTTGGTATGCCTTCAAACACAGAAATATTTGAGGCAGTCCACGTTTTCATGGGCCAACTTCTAAGATATTATTGTTTGTCCTAACCTTAACCTTCTTTGACAAAACATTATTTAAATCACATTAAAAAAATCATATTGTTGAGGCCAAATTTACTTGACTTATGAAAAGTAAATTTCTTTTTAAATGTATTGTACCTACTTGCAAGCTCATGGGAAAGATAATTTCTATCCATTACAGATATTTAATATATTCTCCTGTGATTATATAGTTGTTTTATTTCCAGAATACCTTTCTCCTTCACGATATTTTGTACTCTGATTTTAAAATATGTGCCTCTATTAAGAATTAAGGTTAAATAATTAACAACTTTTATTTCTCAAATCTTTATTTTCCTCTTCAGCAGTGTTGGTGGTATTTTCCATGGTGCTTTCCATGCAAACTAGATACATGTAGTATTTTATTGTCAAAATAATGTTTCAAGTAGTAAAATGGCAAGGGAATACTGACTGAGCTATTAATAAAACGCACCAGCTTTTAGCTGGCAAAGCAGCCTTCTTTCCATCAAATATGTCTCAGCCTTTAATAAAGAAACTCAAGTGGTGTAGGTGAAAAATTACTTTTCTCACCCGGTCATCTGTCTGTCATGTATTATTCAGGTCACCAATGTTTGTCCTGAACTGTATCATTCTGTAGTTGTGTCAGGTATGAAATATGTTCAGTGTAATTCCATCAGACTTCACGAAGTTGATTAGAACAGATCACCTTTCGCATGGGCACAAGTTATCTCAGCAGATTGAATGAAAAAGACTTATTTATCTTTGCCTGATAATAAAGAAAGAGATGAGCAAATTTATCCATTAACTTGAAAAGAGTCTCATATTTTGTGTGAAAACAAACTGAAGGCAGTAATTCTATTGAAAATACTTTAATACATGAATGTTTCTTTGAAAACATATTTATATTTGAAACCAGAAAATATAAACCTTGAGCCACATGCATTTCATAAAACGCTTTTAAATGTTTCTTTTCTCCCTTGAGCACAATCCTCAGAAACAATTAAATTGGTGTTGCTTTATTTTTGATAGGTTTTTAAGGCTGTAATTTTGCATTTTTTCTTTACAATTCAAATGTTGGTGAAGGTCCAAATATAATGGGGTGTCAAAAATGGTTTGTTCTAATGAGTAAAAATAAAATAATAGATATTAAATATTTGCCAGCAATATCTGTTAAGGTCGATGATCCTTTTTTTCTCAAGTATAATGGCTAAAACTCCACTGAACAATAATTTAGTAAAACAACTAATTTTTTAGTTTTTTACACTTTTTAAAAATTTTTATGGAGAATAAATATACTATTGAGAGGGCATTAATGATCTAAGCAACCTTTTTAGAATCTGTAGTAACTCAATGCTATCCTCTCTCCAATAACGTTTCTAACTGAAAATTTTCATGCCTTGTGTACAGCTTCCATAGATGTTGTGATGCAACTTCCTAAAGCATTGCATCTCAGCAACAGAAAATTCAGAATAGATGGTAAGACAGACAAGGAATATCCTGTTTTCCTGTAAACTTCAATACTTTCTGAAAGGTAGATCATCATCTGTGGAATATTATGGGAATTTATTGCATTCTGAATCAATACAAGTGTAGTGTAACAAGATGGCAAAACAAGCTGGGTGTGTTTTGACAAATAGCAACTACTGTAGGGCCACTGAGTCACCATGCAGGTTGACCTTTTTCATGACAAGGAACGGAAGAGGTGTTTGCTGATGGGTTGCTTTCTCTGCTTAGCACTTTTCTAGTGCAGCAGTGGGTAGTGAATCAAAGCTTAGCTTCAGCACTTCTTGCTCCATCTTCCTTTTTAAAAAAATGTACTCTTAGATGCCTGCCTCTGGAAAAGTGTGGGAGACAATCAAGAGGGGAGAGAGGGGAGCTCCCCTGAGAAAGGGGAGCTAAAACCATAAACCCAAACTCTGTGGTTTTGATAGTGTCCCCAGTTGTCTGGGGTCTAACATTTCCCTTTTTGGCCATCCATTGAGACCAGCAGAGTCTAGTTTTTCAGGTCAGGGCTCTAAAATAATTTACTGTCATAATATGAACGCATAATTTATTGTTCCAAGACTTACTGGTTTACAGGTCAAACACAAGAATGGGTGAGAGGGAAGTTTTTGAAGCATTTTCATACAAGGTTTGTCTTCCTGGTGACTTGTGAGGAATCAAATAATCTAACTTCAGTCCTCCAAACAAAGGGCTCATCTGAGGTTTAAGCAGATTATCCCAATGTCCCTCTTGAACACCTTCAGAATTTTCAGTTTGGATGCATGATTGTAACCAGTTCTCTAGATTTTACAATGCCTAAGTGTTTCAGAACAGTAAAGTGCACAACATGCTGTTATTCTTTTAATGTTTTATTAGGGCAATCTCCTTGCAAGAAACTCCTTTAAACTCTCCCAGATTTCCCAGAATATACCTCAGATTCACTTCTGTTAGAAACCTGGATCCATTAAGCTACCTATTTTTTTTTGTCAAAACTTTATGTTAAAGTTTAAGATATTTTTATTTTCTATGAAACTTATCTTTGAATTTTAATTTTGAATCCTTACAAGTTTTAGTAACTATAGCATATGCTTCCTATTTTGCTTTAAATAAATAGAACCAAATGCATCAAGACTAGATGATAAATATCAAATCTTTAAACTCCCATCCAACCCAAGCCATTCTCAGAAAAACCTTTATATTTTGTCAAAAAAAACCCCTTAACTTTATTGAAATTTTCTCCCTGAGCTGAAATATAAGAAATCTAATCTAATATAAGAAATCTATTTATAATAATAAAATAAAATAAAATAAAATAAAATAAAATAAAATAAAATAAAATAAAATAATTATTTTAAAATTTCAAAGTGTTGACTATGAGAAGTACCAACTTTTTAAATATTTAAGCATTTTTCTGCATCATTTTTTAAGCCCTTCTTGTGTTCAGTTTCCTAGCTCATCAGAAACCTGTGAGAACCTTGTTTTTCTTCACTCTTTCATTCTCCATTCATTAATCTGTGTCTTTCCTCCCCAAATTGATAAAGAGCTATACAGACTAAGGCCAGTTAATGGATGCACTGGGTCACATTCTGCCCTCAGATACAAATCTGAGATCACCTCCCATTGAATCTACAGAGACTGAAACCAGTGAAAGTTTTGGCTGTGTATTTGAGGGTGCAATTTGGCCTACCTTGTTTCAGAAGGTCATGTAATTCATTAATGGCTGCAGAGTTTTTGCTATGGAAAAGAACACTAAAGCTCTGTATAAATGCTCTGGACAATGTGTGTGCCACTGCAGAAGGTGAAAGCAGAATATACAGCATGCTAACAATTGGTTTAAAGACCAAGGCTGCAACTTTTATTGAAAAAAGAATAGCTTAAACTGCAATGTTACTTGACAGATAATTGTCTCTGCAGACATAAGTAATCATAAAACCCGAGGGCACCAATCACGTGCTTCAGATCCCATGAAGATGTGATCTCCAAGCTGTACCAATACCAGGGAGGAAGATAATTTCTCAAAAGTGCTAGTACGCACTGTGAAATTTTGTGGTATGTTAACATCAGATGCTGCATTTAAAAGATCAAGCGAATAATTTTCCTTTTACTTTTTTTGTAAGGGGGAAAAATAGTGCTGCTCCAATGTTTATCAAGAAAATATGTTTTACATGTAAACATGTTGCAGTACAAAGATTACAATCATGACATCAAATGAAGGATCCTAATGTCTGTTATTTTTATTTAAATTTTGAATAAATCTTCTCATGTTTTTTTGCAGTCATTATCCTTAAAGGGTAGCCATACTGCTGTAAGAAAGCAAAAGGCTTTATTAGGCAAGTGACCCAAAGGCATGCAATTGAAAAGCTCCTAGGGAGTTCATTGTGTATTAGTGTAATTAGAGTTTCTCTGTTTCCCAAACAATATTTTACATGGATTTGGGTACAGGTTATATGATGTTATATGGCACTAGGGTATGGGAGCAATATCTGCCTCATGGCTTTCTTGCCAGACGAATATCAACTAAATATAAACCGTGCCTTGTAATGAAAACCTGTTTAATGAAATACAGAGATTATAGTGTTTGGGGGCTATATAACCAGATTGATTCCCTGTGTACTTTTTTAGATTTTCCTGCCATTTTTTACATCTCTAGTGGAATTCAGACACATTAAGACAAGTAAATTCAAGTGTTTGAGTGTGAAATATGCTTCAAGAAGGGCAAAAAGGAAGATTTGAGGAACCACAGGCTAGTCAACCCCCTCAGTCCCTGGCAAGATGATGAAACAACTAATTCTTGAAGCTATCTCCAAATATTTGAAGGACAGGAAAATAATTGGGAGTAGTCAGCATGGATTTACAAAGGTGAAATCATGTTTAACCAACATTCTACAATTAAGTGATTAACTTGGAGGACAACAGGAGAGCAGCGAGTGTTCTTTACATTGATTCTAGTAAAGCCTTTGACCCTGTGTCCAATAACATCCTTATAGATGAGATGACAGATCACTGATTAGATAGGTGAAGAGTGATGTAGATTGAAAACTGGCTTAGCAGCTGGGTCCAGAAGTTTATGAAGAGTGTCATGAAGTCCAGTTGGAGGCAAGCAACTAGAAGTGTACCCCAGAGATTGGTACTGGGGCCAATATTCTTTAACACCTTCATTAATGACCTGAACAGTAGCACAGACTGAACACCCAGCAAGTTCACAGATGACAATAAGGTGTGAGAAGAGGCTGATACAACAAAGGACCTGATCTTTGGAGGGTTCTTGACAGGATGAAGAATTGGGTTGAAGGGAATCCCATGCTGTTCAACAAGGGGAAATGCAAAGTCCTGAACCTGGAGAATTATAATCTTCAGCACCCACATAAAACCAGCTGGAAAGTATCTTGTCAGAGAAAGATCTTGGAGTCCTGGTAAGCAGGAATCTGGCCAGAAGACTGTGGTATACCCTTTCAGCAAAGAAGGCTGACAGTGTATGAGGCTGCATTTTGAAGAACATTGCCGGCAAGTCAGTGAGAGTTAACCTTCCCCTCTACTCAGCACTGGTGAGACATCTCAAGTACTGTGTTCAGTTCTGGACTCTTCAGTATAAGAAGGATTAAGAGAATGAAGCCTCTCACATAAGAAGAAGCTGAATGAACTGGGAGTATTCAACCCTGGTAAGAGATGTCTCAGAAGGATCTTATTAACACATACAGACACCTGATGCTGTATAACAGCCAGGTGCTTCTTAGTAGAGCCCACTGATAGGACAAGAGGCAATGGCCACGACTGAAAATACAGAGTTTCACTTAAATGCAAGACAAAGCTTTCTACTCTGTGGATGGTCAAACATTAGTGCATGTTGCCCTGATAGGTTGTGAAATTTCCACTTGTGAAGATACTTAAACCCAACCTGGACATGATTCTGGGCAACCTGCTCTAAATCACCCTGTGTGAACAGAAAGGTTGGTCTCACAAGGCACCTTCCAACCTCAACAATTCTGCGATTCTGTGATGTTCTTTACTATTTGAGTTATTCAGGCCACATTAAAGCAGACATTGGCATTTGAGAAGCTGAATTGCCATTTGAACTCAACTGAACTTGATTAGGTTGCCCACATGTCTGGCTCCAGCATACATGTATGGCAGCATCTCTGCTATGCAGGGCTGAGAGATATGGCAAAGGATAGAGGTAAATCTTACACCGTTGTGAAGTCTTATCTGTAGTCTTATCATGGTACTTTAGGGTGTCTCAGGTTGTGATGCCTCAGACATCCTCTATTGTAAAAGCTGGCTGGTGAATAGCAGGAATTATGTACACTAGACATATATTTAGTATGTTTAGACACTATAACTCTATTTACACTGGAATGCCAGTACATGAAATTGTTTCCTATTCAGAACTAGGTCTTACAGTTTAAAAATTACCTGTGTATAATAATCCAGACTTCCTTGGCAAGAAGTATATTAGATGGTCCCTTCTTCAGCTGAACTGAACCAAATTGGTACAAGAAACTGGCAGATGTCTTTTGAGGATGAACTCTGAAGAGTTAAAATTAACCAGTGTTGATAACTGATGTTAAATTTCCATTTCTATTCCCCCAAAACTACAGAATCCATTAAATAAACTAATGAGTATTTCATCATAGTCTTTGCATATTGTGGCTCTAGAGATTAAAGTTACTACAGATGTCTTTAATCAAGATTTCTGGACTGGTTAGAATATCTCATTCCTGTTTTGCAGCAGTGCAACCTGTTCTGCTTTGGTCAAGTTAGATTCTGGTTTTCAAAAGAAGATTCAGAGACTATATTTCAAAATCAGGTTATGATGGATAGTCTATCATATTTCATTGGGGTTTTCTTATGTAAAGAGAAGAAAAAAGTCTGTTGTACAACCCAAAGTATTAGTTGTACAAGACAAATTGTAGAAATATTTGTCCCCATTTTTTAAAAAAATTGGTTTTCGCAAGTGTAGCTCAAAGCAATTTGTTGTCAGTGCTTTATAAGCACAAGTGAGTTAAAATCTGTATTGAGAAAATATCAATTTCCATGGTAGTAGCTGTTTTCATAATGGAATGAACAGCTTAAAAATATTGAAAAAATAAAATATAATTATATTATTTCTAATAAGCTAACATGATTATTAAAATTGTTGATTAAATAGTATTTATCACACTGTGAGGAAAACCTTAACCTGACAATAGTGCTAAATTCAGACCTTATGAGCTTCTAGGGAGTCAAGTGGTTAGTTTACACTTGTTAATTTCCTGCTCCTTTGATGAGGACATATTTACATTAAATGCAGAATGCGTATTACCAATGATCTTGCAAATATTTAACAATGCTGATTTTTCCATTTAAAGATGCCTGCTCAGTAAGAATTCCATCCACATTCATGTGACTCTGCCAGATGTGTCAGTAGGCTGTTCAAGGATAGACATTTTTAAAAAGAGTCAGCTTTGAAAAAAACATGAATCAACATTTAGCTTCAAACAGAATTAGAGCGGAGTTAAACTGATATCAAAGAAGTTAGGAAGTTTGCCTTGTCACAATATGAAATACAGTCATACAGTATGTTTCAGCAAGCAAGTTTGCAGGTAGCATTTTGAAAATCAGTGCAATTGTTAAACTGTATATGGATTTGTTGGTGTTTATATTATAATTATTAATTTCTTCTATTAGACATACATTTAGTTAAAATGTAACTTTAACCTTGATGTTTTTAAGAATGTTAATTTATATTTATAATGTTATATACTTCTCATAAATGTTGTTTTCTGTAATCTGTAAAATACAACTCTTGGTTGGCATCTCCTCTTTCTAGTTCTTTTCTTCATTAATAAATGATAATTAATTAATAAATGCTGTCTAAAAATTAAATTTTACATGAATACATTTTTAGCCAATAATAATTACTATTTACAATACTAGGAAATAATTTGATATACATAGGATATTGTATGGAATTTAAATAAATATTTTAGGTAAAAATGCATGCCCTGTGTCCCGTTTTCATTCTTTGTATCTGTAAGCACCGATTTGGATAATTAAGATGACCTAGATAAAATTCAAGGTAATAAGGTACAATTTGGCAAAATCAGCCCCAATCAAATGTCATATATTGTAAGGCTGCTTTAAAGTTGTATCTAGTCTACAAACTATACAATATTTCTTATTAGATAAACTCTGAAAGTTGCCCAGAGATACCAAATCAGGAGAGTATTTTACTGCTTTTAGTCATGTTTTAAATGTTTGGTCTATTAATGAAAAATATCTGGTTTTGTAGAAGGAAAAAAAAAAGTCTTGAGAGTTTCCCAACAAAACAGGTATTGGCACACATTTTGAAAGTTTGGAGAGGACATGGACTGGTTCAATGAAAATGTGCAGCTCATAATTTTACAGAAATAACAGTGCACAAATCATTACACTGTCATGTTTAATACATGAGAAACACCATGCAGGGAATATGCTTTGTTACATTATAATGGAATACTTCTATATGTAGAGTTCAAATATGTGCATTTCCTAATGGTTAGAATATAGCATTGTCTGGAACATTCTTTATTTGAGGCCTTATCCACCAAGTATTTGCAGCTCCCATAGAGATCAAAGAATTTCAAATTGCTTAATTTCTTTCAAGCTTTTCCCTTGAGTTCAACACATTGACCTGACCTTTAGTATACTAAATGATGACTTCCTTGTTTGTTTCATTCTTTTAAGGAATGAAAAGTTTTTTCTTCATGCCTTTCCTGAAAAAATCTGTGGGGACACAGTTTAATCTTCTTTTAAGGAACGTCAGTGACTAGTTTTTTATATTTATTTGATATCAAAATATGTTGTGGTAAAATGTATAAAACAAAATGAGTTGCAAAGATGTGAAGCTTAATGCCATCTGGATTTTTGTAGCACTCCATGGAACTTACAAAATAATTATTTGGTCCCATGTGGCTGAAATATTTTATGTAATAAGATTGCAGATGAGGTTTTTTCTAAGTACATCTAGAAGCAGAATTTTTCTTTTAGGAATTTCATCTGGTAATCTTTTTACTGGATAAAATTTTGTATTTTGCATTAAATTAATAAAAAAAGCGCCTTCAGAATAATGTAAGGAGAAAGCAGAGCTCTCCTTTTCTTTGTTTTAAGATGCAAATTTCATCAGGAAACAGGTCAAATCTAGAGGTCATCAGGTCCACAAAACAATTTTAAATTCTCTTTTATGAGACTTTTCTGAGTAGCAGAGCTGCTTTATATAATTTCGTGCTTCTTATGGAATGAACAAATAAGCAATACTCTTTCCATATTGCTTCATTTTGAGCAATTTTCCATCTTCATTATGTTTTAGTTTAACTGTTCTTCTGTCATTTTGCACATTTAACAGTATTATATGGTAATATTGATGAGGTGTTAGGTACTAAGACTGTGGTGTTTACTTATTGAAAAAACAATGTCTCTAATACTACTCACTGTATCAAGTTTACTTTGAAGAAGTGTTTTCAAGGTAATTTCACAAGCTTTTATTTCTATTTTGGACACTGCATACCATGATTCAGTGTGTGTATATTTTCTGAACTGATATTAGTTGATTGTAGTCATAGTAATGTTAAACTGAAATAAGATATGTATGTAGTATGGTTATGAAAATACCTGTCTAGTAAATAGTGCACTTATTGAGTCCTAAATGTGTGTATGGTTTTCAGTGTTATGGTTGTATAAGATAGCTTGAGCATGTCCCATTTTCACCCCATAAATTAAAGCTGGCCAGGGTCAACTCTAAGTTATGTTTATTTTTTTTCTCATTGAAAGTATTTGCTTTTTAAATTTATTTAATCTTTTTCTTTTTTTTTTTCCCCTCTTGGAGCTGCCACTCCTTTATGTATTTCTCCCTTCCTTTGAAAGATGCACACCCTCTGTCACGTAACTGGAAACATTCCTGCAATGCATGCAATTTCATGTGCATGTGTTAGTTACCACAGTTCACATTCTTTTAAAAGTAACCACATCTCAAATTAAGCAAAGTTTTGATATCTCAGACAGTAATGGAGTGTATACATGCCACCACAGATATGTATGCCACCACAGGCCATGGAATTGGTTATTAATCAGTAAGCTGAAAAGAGGGAGAAAAGACCCGTCACAGGTTGGCAAAAATATCTGGGACTGGCACTGCAGAGACTTTTTTCTCTTAACCTTACAGAAAAAAGCATAATTGTGTGCTATTCAGCTTAACGTCTGTTTTCTCTTAGCTTATAAGCAAATAGAAACTGAGATGCTGTTAAAAAAAAAGAGAGAAAAAGAAAAAAGAAAACAAAAACCAGAACTGATTTCAGTAAAAAACCTATGTCCATTTTATTGCTTCATATAGTGGTATTGAAATATATCACCTGTGTCTTGCTTATGAGGATTCTTCAGTGTCATTTTTAATAGAAAAATATCTTTTTACTTGCTTAAGGGTCTGGACTTTGTTAGAGATTAAAGTCAGTGATGAAAACACTGAGCATAATGAATTTTCATTGTATTTAGTTGAAGTCTACTAAAATCCAATGTTTGCATTACTTTTATGGTAAAAGTTAGACACCCAGCTTGGCCATATTTGTATTTTAAATGCTTTGCTCTGACGACACCAGAACTCTATTCCCAAAACATGCCTTTCCAGCACGTTTGTGCCTCCTTTGCACAGCAGCTGTTGGAAGTACTGATAGACTTTTCTCATCATAGTTAATCTGAGAAAAAGATTCTGTAACTTCACCCATTTTTTCCTCTCACATAATGAAGAAACACCACTAGACTCTCTACCACTAGTATTACTGCAAAATTTCTCTATTCACTTATTGTCATCATGCAGAGTAAAAAACTGTTTTGTGCATTCCACACAACAGTACTCTTAATGGAAATAGTGATTTTAGATGATGGATTGTGGAGCTGCTACACTATGATCTTTATCTTATATTCACACTAAGGACAGCAAGGAAAATTCTTATTGCAATCAGAGATGTAATGCGGACTGAATCTAAAATTCATACAAGTGAAAGGTGGTAGTGAGAATTGAAAACTCTAATAGATGCATTTCAGTGGTACTGGAAATAACTGCAGATTACTGCTTGCAGCACTTTCAAATATATTGCAGTGCACCCAGGGTAATTTGCTAGGCAAGCATTTAGTGCTACTAAACCTGCATGTGTCACAGGACAGTATGGGAAAAGTGGGGGGCTGGAGAAAGCAGGAAAAAGAAGAAGCAAAAAGAAGACCAAGATTTTTCTATTAAATTCCATATGCTTGCTATTTTTTACCCCAGCAAATTGGTGTTTATATTATGCGCCAATTATTGGTCTTGCAGAATTCTGTTTCAGTGAATTTTCATGAAGTAGAAAAAAAGATGCAATGCAGATGGAAATGAAAACATCTACAAAAGCAGCTGATGTTCATAAATAAATTAAGCAGTTTGGCATACAATGACTGTACTCAGGAAGAATACATATTAGCAATTCTTTGTTGTATTGATCCTTTAAACTAAGGCATGTGTGCCATAGTTAAACACTTTTGTGTATTTTAAAGCTGTCATTTGTAAGTTTGAGTAAAGTACTATAGTCCTTAAGGGAAACTGCCTAACAGGCAGTCAGAGTTCAGTGTATTTTCTTCATCTTTAATTCAGTAGGAAGCCTTTCTAAGTAGGAAATGAGGGTTCTATTCGAAGTTGCCACTGGAGAGCTGCAGTTCATAGAGTGAGCTTCATTGTCTGGACTTGCCATGCACAGTGGGTGTGTGGCTACCAAGCCCTTTTTCCCTGGGTATTGGGCAGATCACTGTCAGATCAGAGGTGGTCCAAGCTGATACAGCACCTTCACAACCTGATTTGGCCCATTGTGACCTATTATACTTAATTTCACATCATCTGGTACCTAAAATAATTCCTGATCACATTATTCTTCTCTCAGATTGTTTAGAAAGCACAAGTTTGTTTCACACCTACTTTCTGTGTGAATTAAATGTGTGTGAATGCACATGTGCATGAATTTAAGATTTATTGCTTACTTGTCTATTTTGTAGAAGTCTTTACTAAAAGCAACTCACTGTAGTTAAATTATCTAGGATTGAGCAAGAAAAAATTATGTTTATAAATAAAATAATAATTTAAAGAGAAAGTGGAAAAACTTGGCTCTATTAGGATTCTACAGTCTTTCAGTGCTATGCTGAAAACAAATCTGAAGAAAACCCCCCACAAAATACACCATAAAGCCTCATGTGATATTTAATGCAGATTCACAGAATCATAGAAAAAAATTGTTTGTAAAGGACCTTTGAAGATCACCCAGCTCCTATCCAATCCCAGTCCCTGACATAGGCAGGGATGCCTTTCACTATATCAGGTTGTTTCAACCCTTGTCTAACCTGACCTTTGCCACCATGGAAGGAGCATCCACAACTTCTCTGGGAAGCCTATTCTGGTATCTCATTATCCTCAGTGTGAAAAATTTCCTTGTCATATCTAATCTAAATTTACCCTCTTTCAGTTTCAAAAATAGTTACCAATACCTACTGGTATTGTAATTGTGATTCCTTCTCTGTAAGACTGTTCTCAATCCATTCAACACCCAGCCTGTATATCAGTTTGCCTTGACCAAGCTGCAGAACTTGCACTTGACCTTGATGTACTTGAAGTTCACACAGGCCCAATGCTCAAGTCTGTCAAGGTTCCTAGGGATGGCATCCCTTCCCTCAAATTTATCAACTGCACCACTTAGCTTGGGATCATCCAGATGCTGCAGATGCTCACTCCCACTAACAGGACAAATGTGGACCACTGGGGACCCGCTTGGAGCTCATCTCCATTTGGAGATTAAGCCATTGACTGCAACTCTTTGGATGCCTCCATCTGTCCAGTTCCTTATCTATTGAATAGCCCATTCATCAAACCAAATATGTCCAGTTCAGCAGTATTATGTAGGATTGTGCCAAAGGCCTTACAGAAGACATATGTTACTCTTTACCCACCAACATGGCCACTCCATTGTAGAGGGCCAAAGATTAGTCAGGCAGAATTTTTGTTTCATGAAGACATGTGGATATTTCTAGTCACTTCCTTGTCATTCACATGCCTTGGCATAGCTTCCA
This sequence comes from Lonchura striata, assembly GCF_050655825.1. Lineage (NCBI taxonomy): Eukaryota > Metazoa > Chordata > Aves > Passeriformes > Estrildidae > Lonchura > Lonchura striata. The sequence continues at coordinate 126,309,304 of NC_140704.1, forward strand.
GAAAGATCTCTTCCATCAGCTCACTGGGTACAGAGGCTGAATGGTCAGTAATTCCCAGGGCCCCCATTTTACCCTTTCTAAAAAAGGTGTGCTTTTCTTTTTTTTCTGTCACAGGGGGTTTCATCTGACCAGTTCTTAGGTTCTTCAGAATCCTAAAGGATTACAGCATAATTTATAAGTGAAGAGCTGAATAGAACAAAACTGTTACTTTTGCAATGGTTAAATTAAAATAAAAAATGGCAAAAATCATAACAAAATTTGTTTGTTGAGATTCACTAGAAATACCTCACTCTAATGGGTGGAAAATGTTATCAGGTTTGGCATGTGATAATGATGTTACGTTGGAAATTGAAGTTATATGTTGGTGTTTGAGAGGAGAAAGGTGTCTTTCAGATCACAGTTTTCATGGAGCAAAAAATTATATGTATTATAATGTAATTATCTTGCTGCTGGTTTGCTGTCTTCAGCTAAAGAAAAATAATTGCTGATTAAACAACTTGATCATCCTGATTCTTGCTTACATTTATATATAAAATTGTGTTTACATGCAAGTGCAGAGCACTGCTATAAAGAGAATGGTTCTATAATTTGAAAAGCATTTTATATATATTTTTTATTGTTTCAGAATTTTTTCTAGTGTTTTCTATTTACACTGTGCTGCATCTGTGTGTGCCTTCTGATAAGCTTTGCAGCTGGTTTCTTTTTCTGTGTTATAATATTCAGATTATTATTATAATGCAGAAAACTAGTTAGTTTTTAATTGACATTCCAAGTGATAACTAAAACTTACCTCCTCTATGGGGGCCCTGATTGTTATAAACATGTAGGAATAGAAAAATCTTATTACTTTATTTAAAACTTAAAAACTCAAAATTGTAGTAGATGTCATTAAATCTTTTCTTTAAATAAAACTTTATAATTGTTATTATGGTTTAAACTCAGTGGCAGCTTAGCACCATACAGCTGATCTCTCACTCCCCTGTGGAATGTGGGAGAGGATCAGAGCGGTAAAAGTGAGAATACTCATTGATTGAAATAAAGACAATTTAATAGGTAAAGCAAAACTTCACATACAAGCAAAAGAAAATAAAGAATCTATTTACTGCTTTCCAGATATTTAACCATTTCTAAGTTTCATGGTTGGCTGGCCAAATGCCAAGCACTCACAAAAGCTGCTCACTCACCCTCCCCTCCTACAGCTGGGCAGAGAAGAGAAAAAAATTAACAAAGGGTTCATGAGGAGATAAGGACCAGGAGAAATACTCCAAGGGCAAAACAGGCTCAGCTTAAAGGTACAAAAGGAATTTATTACTAACAAAATCAGAGGATAATGAAAAGTGAAATAAATCTTTTCTTCCCCCAATGCCTTCCTTCTTCCCACCAACAGCACAGGGAGGCAGGGAATGGGGGTTTGATCACGTCACCCAAGGTTTTCTTCTGCTGCTGAAGGAGAGGAGTCCTGCCCCTGTGACACCATGAAATCCCTCCCATGGGGGACAGTGCTCTGTGAACATCTCCAGCATGGCTCCAAACCTCCTGAGCAGCAGTCCTGCCTAAACTGCTTCAATGTGAGTCCCTCCCCTGGGCACACCGTCCTCTCCAAACTACTGTAGCTTGGGTCACTCTTCCACAGGGTGCAGTCCTTCAAGGACAAGCTGCTCCAGCCTGGAAGCAAGGGCCCCCTCTCTCCACTGGGTCTCCCACTGGATCACAGCCCCCTCCAGGCATCCACCCACTCCAGTGTGGGCACCTTCCCCAAGGGCTGGTGGATGTCTGTGCCCCCGTGGATCCCCACGGGCTGTGGGTGGATCCCTGTCCCCCCGTGGATCCCCACGGGCTGTGGGTGGATCTCTGCACCCCCTGGGATCTCCATGGGCTGCAGGGGCATGGCTGCTTCACCATGGTCTCACCACAGCCTGCAGGGGAATCTTTGCTCCAGCACCTGGAGCACCTCCTGCCCCTCCTTCTCCACTGACTTGGATGTCTCCATGTCATTTCCCTCACATGCTCTCACCTCCTTTTCTTCTCTAGCTGGGAAAAAAAACACACATAGCCCACTTTGATTTTCTTCTTAAATGTGTTATCACAGACTCATTACCAACCTCTCAATTGGCCCAGTTTTGGCCAGAAGCATGTCCATCTTCAGAGCCATCATGGATTAACTCTGCTGGACATGGTGGAAGCTTCTAGCAGCTTCTCACAGAAGCCACCTCTGTGCCCAACCTGCTAACAAAAACCAGGCTGTGCAAAACCAACCCACCAAGTAAGTAGGACTTTATCCATTGTAAATGTTCCTTTGGAAGATAAGTGCTTTATCCTAGATGTCTCTCTCTCTCCTTCTTCACCTGGCTTTTACTGAACAGCACAATGAAGTATGGATTGAAGCTATGATTGCAGTATGGATTCTTTGGTTAGAAGAAGTCATCTTTTTCAGCTGTATCCCTTCCCAAGTCATTGTGCACCCCCAGCCTCCCTGCCAGTGAGGTGGAATGAGGTCCAGAAAAGACCTTGATGCTGTGCAAGCTCAGCAATAACTAAATCTCAGAGCTATTGAGCTGGTGAGAGCTATTGAGCTGCAGCAGAGTAAATTTTCTGCACGGTAGCTGGTATGGGGTTCTGCTTTAAATTTATGCTGGAAATGGTGTTGATAATTAAGGGATGTTTTCATTTTGCTTTTGACTCCAACGGACCAAAGGGATATTGCAGACCATATGGCATCATGCTCAGCATATAAAACTGGGGAAAAAAGGAGGAAGGGAGGGATGCTCCATGTCATGGTATCCGTCTTCCCAAGTCTCTGTTATGCCTGATGGAGCCCTTCTCTCCTGGGAATAGCTGAGCACCTGCTTGCCCATGGAGAGTGGTGAATTAATTCCTTGTTCTGCTTGAGCATGTGGGTTTTGCTTTCTCTATTAAACCATTTTTATCTCAGTGTATGAATTTTCTCACTATTACTCTTTTTATTCTCTCCCCTGTCCCACCTGGGGGGAATGAGCAACTGACCAGCTTGGTCAAATCATTATGGTTATCAACACTGTTTTGGTCACAAATCTAAAACGTGGCACCCTAAAGATGATATGAAGAGATTTTACTCTATTGCAACCAAAACCTGTACAATTGTGATATTAATTTATGCAGCAGATTAAAGAGAATGGAAGCATCATAAACTGCCTGAAACAAAATGCAGGTCTACTGCTAGGGGCTGTAATCCAGCTAAGAGTTTGAGCATAATTAACCTTTTGGCAGCTCTGCAGATCTGTTAAGTCCAAAGAGCAGAAATTCAGGGTGGAGACTCAGTCTTGTTGCCATCAACAGCAAGGCTTCCAAGGCAACTCACTTACTGCTCCATAAGGGTTACTTCAAACAGACAAAATAATAAATTACAAGCAGGGACTCCAATTCAAGGATCAGAGTACTACAAAGGAAAAAAAATTCAGCAAAAGCTGAAGACTTCTAAAGTTAGAATTTGTAGCTAGCTATTGGCAGAGTTACCAATCGCTTTCTGGTAAACTCTCTAACACCTGCCGTGATAGATTAGGACTTCCATCCATGATTGGTTTTGCCTTTGTGGTCTTGCAAAAATATATGTTGGAAAGGACTCCCAAACAGTAATGAGATATGTTGTTTATGTAATAATTTTTACTTCCACTACATTAAAAAACTTTTTCTCAGGTATTCATTATTTATTTAGGCATGATGGCCATTTATTTAGTTTTCTGGTTTTGATTTTTTTATGTCTTCAGAAAGGGAAGCAATACCAAAGTATTTCTACTGTTTGAGTGGGTTAGGTTTTTTACTGCACCTTCAGGCAAAGTTTTCCTAAGATTGTAAGTCCAGGCTATTCAAGTGGCTGATTGACTGCAAGGCACAGAGGTTGAAGAATATCTGGCAGCAAGTCAACTTGCAGTAATAAAAGCTACTTTTTCTTTTTCCAAGTCCATTAGTTCCCATTACACAGACACCACAAAGCTCCAAAGATAAAATCAGCTGCAAAAAGTATTCACACTTCTCACTTATTATGGAAGTTAATTTTGCAAACAGTTTTTTGCAAATTGCTTTTTCAGAAATAATGCTGAATCTGGAACAAGAACATTATCCTTGACTTCCTTCCCCTCCATTTTCAATCCTCATCAAGCTCCTTCATACAGAGATTGCTCAAAGCAAGTCATGAGCAATAAAGAGAGTACTGGAGTTAAATTACTGCAAGAAATATTGCAGTAATATGGATTTAGCTTAAGCATGCTAAAAGAGTATCCCGTGCAAAGGAAGTGCTAAAAGGTGTAAAAGGGAGCATTTGTATGAAATTTTGAAGCAAAGCTTTCTTTCTACTCTAAGGCATTCTTGCCTCCACACATATTTGTATGGTTTTCGTTTTCTCTTTTCCAAATGGGAAGTATTTTTGCATTTAGGAGTAAAAACAGGAGGTTAAAAATTCATTAGTTTTTTGACGTAGCCCGCTCCATCTCTTCAGAAATTATGAATGTTTCTTATCAGTGAAAATAAAAAAAAAGTAATTTATAAATAAGAATCCTCAAAGCACATATGGGATCTACAAATGCTGAGTCAGACTGTTGACAATAATAGCTGACCTTAAAAATAAACAAGACAATTTTACAACTCAAAGTTTCTTCAAACAGAAGACCTCTTTGTGGAATTAATTGAGTATCAGTACTAAATTACCAATTTACGCTATCCCATTTTAAATATACTCCATGTACATATGTATTCCGTTTATGGTTTTTAATGCAAAAGATTGCTAATGTAACATTCCTGGTATGTGTGGTGTTTTGTATTTAATTTGATAGTAAATTAAAAGTCAGTTTTGAGAATACTTTTTGTGACTTAAAACATTAAGCTATGTCTTGTTTCTCTGAGAAGGCAAGAACTGCTGTTCTGATTTGAGCAAAGTTACGGTGGATATTGGAAAAGGACATAAAACCCAGGATGAGCACAGAATTTTCTTTATCTTGGTAGAGTCTCCTCACTTCCAGTGGCCATGAATTTAGAAGTGTAATTTTCAGAGCTGCATATTTAACTGCACTATTACAATTACACTTCATTCATGTACCCAGCTCCATGAGTTTGTAAAAGATTTGTGTATGTCTAAATATATTGATTTCTTCCAGTCTCAGTGAGAGGGCTTTCCACTACTTATGAGAATAGTGAAAGTACTAATTTTGGCTGACCTTAGGCTCATGGTCTGATAACTCTAACTCTATTTTTTTTAATTTGATATTTTATAAGAAAATGTGGTTTTTTGTTTCAAGAAAATGTGGGTTTTGCTGGTTTTTGCACTTCTCAGTCAGGTGTAAAATGAGAGATAACAACTCATCTCTTTGGCAGATACAAACAAAGAACTAGGCTTAGTATTTAAACTACAAATGATATTATTTGGAATTTGTGGAAGGAAAAACGATGCAGAGGAGAAACAAGATTATATCTTAAGCAAAATTTCAATTATTTTGTAGAAATAAATTTGGAAGCAGAGGGTAACTTCCAAATTCAGAAGGAAGAGAGGCTAAGAGTACTGAGATATGTTCCATTTTATATGGAGTGGGTAGAGTATGGTGTCTGTGAGTGAAAGTGTCTGCTTGGAAGAGCCAGTATTTCCCACATCACAGTCACTTCAATAATTATAATAATGTGCTTATTTTGGTATAAGTGGGCATTAGAACAGTGTATGAGGAAAGATAATGAAATGCCACTGCTACTTTTTCAAAATGCCTGAAAAAACAGATTTCATACAGTAACATTGAAATTTGCCATTTCACCCTTTCTCTGTATAACAGATAACTTTTTATTTAGAAAGAATTTTGCAGGAAAATATCACAGATTTCAAGTTTCCATTGATATGTCTTTGTCAGTATAAAATACTATGATTAATTAAATGTAAACATGATAAAAAGAAGATGCTAGAGTATATCCTATGTCCCCTATGATAGCAGCTGTCTTAAATGATTATTAAATCAAATGCTAAAATAGGAGGCAACAAAAAAACCCCTAAAAAATACAATTGAAATTTAAGGAGAAAATATGGTGCATCACAATTTATAAATTTCTTCATTTTTAAAGATTAAAAGTCTGAGCAGTAAAAAAAAAGAAACTCATATTTTTGTCCTCAAAAATGTTGATAATACTACTCTCTGCAAATTTGAGGGACAGAAAACAACATGTTTTTGAGGGACAGAAAACAACATATTGATACATCTGGGAAATGAAGTTTAAACAGTCTTCAGCTATAACAAGAAATATTTGGACACTGCTCTTAGAGACAAGATGTGATTTTTGGGATTGTTCTCTTACACACCTGGTGTGATATTTTAGTTGTGCTTAGACTAGAAGTGAAATCTTGAGTATGATATCTTCTAGTGGGAGTCCTGGTATTTTGCTGTACTGAATGGAAGTTTTCTCAGGAAATCAAAAGAATGGCTTTAGTTCATGAGTTATTTCAGATTCTACTTTATTTATGGAATGATTCTGAAAAATATCTAGAAGAGATTTTTAATCATAGGTGCTGTTTATAATTCTATTTTTTGAACTTAGAAGAAAAAAGCTTATTATTTATTCTTGAAAATATATCTGCTGGGTCTTTATTAACAAATGCATTCAATAAATGTCTGCATATGTGGAGTTTCCTGAGTTTGAACTATAATCAGAGCAACTTAGTTCATGCAAGTTAAGATTTAAAGACTTAATGTATGCTTAGAAATCCCATCATTGGAGATTATATTCCTTTTCTGTCAGTGAATTTATCCTGTTCATTGATTATTTTTCTATTTCTCTTGTGCTCATGGAGGCTCATCAAGATGAATATTTATTTGATAGTAGTTTCCCAATGTATTTTATTTTCAGATTAAAGCTTTTTATTGTAAGAATTGAACACAACGTGCGCCAACTCCAACTCTGTCATTATTAACTTAGTTAAAGATATACATTATAAATTCTGGAATGTTAAATTGCACCATACAAAATGGCAAATGATCTTAAGTTGCTGTATTCTCTCTTGCACATTTATCAACCCTGTTATGCAGCCATTAGTCTTTGCAACACTCCCATTACTTTCCATGGGACCATCAAATGAGCAAGGATTTTTCATATCATAGAATTTATGGGAATTTTAAAGTGCTTGCAAAACCTTTCAGCCATCTTGAAGTTTCTAAGAAGTCTTTTGACTGCTGTTTGTATATTTGCAATATATACAAATCATACCCAGACTGTTGTACTGCATGATCTGACTAATTGTATAGGTATAATTTTAAATGTTTATGCTTTTAGATGTGCCTGAATGTAAATGAGATCAGAATCTGCCATCTTTTTCTCTCTGTTTTTTTTTTTCGTGTGTGTAAGACTGGTGTGTAGTGCTTTTAAGGGGGGGTTTGGCATGTTTTCTAAGAAGATAGGAGTTATTTAATCTGTAGTTTATGTTGTAGAAAGTTCTCAGACTCTCAACAATGCTGTCACACAACCACAGTTGTCACAATGCTCAGACAATGTCACACAACCACAGCCCACTGAAGTTGGGCTGTCTGTATAGGTTACTACCACATCATCTATGCCAACAAAAACGTATGTGTGATTACTTCCTAATCCATTTTGGCCCAAATTTGATGGGCAAGTACAGAGTTGTTTTTTAAATTCTCTGAACTAAATCACCTTATTTAATTGAAATGGGTGAGGAAGAAACCCTATGCACACCTCAGTGAGCAGACACCAGTCTGTGGTCATCTTCAGAAGGAAGATATGTTACCAAATGTAAGGTAAAGTAAGGTAATGGGAACTTTCTCATCTGAAATAGTTACCATCAAAAGTGGACACATCTTTATCTTTCTGTCTCTAGGATACACATAATAACACAGAAGAAAAAAATATAAAGAACTTAGATTGTTGTACAAATCACAGTTATAATCAAAATTAGAATGTTTCCTATGGAAATGTATTTTAAAGTCTGCATTTAGCAGGAAGACAGTATTTTCAAAATATGAGCAACATGACATAGCCATAGAATGACCAGACAAGTCAGTGTGTATAAAAGCCAATAAAGTAACCAAGAGTAATTTTCTGTCCATACTTCAAAAAAATATGGAACAGATATATTGTGTCACTTACTTTACTGATAAAGATGGGCAATTATAAAGGATTCTGAAAGGATTTGATCTTTAGTGTAGATTTGAGATAAGGCAGTAGATTCTTTTTATTTAGTTATTGATGAGTATTGGGTAGGTGAGTTAAAGAACTAACATTTAAAATAACCTTTTCTAGGTCATAAAAAAATTAAAAGTAAGGTTGGCCAATAAAGTCAAAGAATTGCTTTTTGCCCCATCTGTCTCCATAAGATGTATGAATTTATAAGAACCTCAGCTTTACACTAGTACTGTCATTTTTTATCTATTTATGACTAAAATACTAAAGGTATTGAATCTAATATCTCTGTGCAAGAATTTCAAAGATGTTTTCAAGAAAACTAATCCTCTGAAAATTTATCACATGACAGGAATTATGTGTTTCGGATGCTTCCTTTATTTTGCATTTAGAAATACAAATAAAATCATTAGTGGTTGTTTTGAGGTGTTTTGGAGGGTTTTGGATAGGAGTTCATAAAGAAAACCAGAAGGAATAGGAATGTCTGCAAAATAATATTTTATTTTCTGTGTGATACTTATCAGCATGGTTAAAATAATTGTAAGTACTTTCCAGATTTTTATTTCTTATGTTCACACTGTAGCACATTTCCAGATGATGCTGGCTAGGGACATGACTTTTGTTTACAGTCTAACATAAACATGTACGAATACAATCCAAGCACAGAGCTAGCCTTGAGACTCTGTCTGCATTCTATTTTGTCTCTAATTTGCATTTTAATACAACAGCTGATGCAGCCTGTCTTAATATTAAAGTCAGAGCCTTTAGAAATAATAAAGAGTAATATAGTCTAAAAGGTCTTATCAAGTCTTTACGCAAAGACTGCCAGCAGGTACAACAACCACAGTAACAGAATCAATTTTTTTTTCTGCCCCCTAACTATATTACTGTTCATGAAAATTTCATCCTAGTAATTTTTTTCTTTGTTTTAATGAGTTGTAGTTATTTAAATTTGGTTTGTATCATATAGTGATTAGAATTCTATAACATTTATTCAATGCAAATTAAGTTTCCTGGCCTTATAAAGCAACTGAAGGTTTGAAGATAATGATTAGTCATAGAATTTTGGTTTGTTCTAATTCTGAATATTTTAGTCTTCTTTTACTTCATATTTCTCTTTAATGGAAATGTACAGATATTATTCCAAATTGCTAACCTTACATAACAATTTTCTCCTCAAATTAAGTCAACTAATATTGTAAAAACTGAAAACCTTTTGATTTTGATCTGATTTTGATTTGGAGCAGGAGAATTTTTTGTTGCTGTTTGGTATTCTGTTAACTTGCTTTTAGAGTGAAAATAAATAGATATTCTTGAGAATATGCTGGAAATATTGCTGATTGTTGTAAAAGTTGACCCTTAGAAAAAGTGATTTATAATATACATGAGCATTTCAGAAAATAGCAAAGAATGGCTCAAGCCCAGGGACCTGGTGACAGTCTGTATAAGAGATGGAACTTTACCCAAGGTGTGACACTCAAGTATTGTCACCATGGATGGTGAAGTTGCTATAGAGAAGTTGTTATTAAACATTTCTTAAAGATTCTCCCTAGAACACAAGTCTATCTAGAAGAAAAGTCAGGAGGAAGGAGGATTGCAGAGCAGCATCCCTTCTTCAAACATTCAATCCTATAGTTTGTTGATTTTATATGGCTGAGAAAGTAAAAATATTCTGTTTTTCTCACTGAACTTGTAAATATATTTACTATTTAACTTAGCAAATTGTAGTATTTTTGATGGATCCTGTCTCTCAAAAATGTCTGTCTATTTTCTGTGGACAGTTTTATGGGGATTAAGAATTTAATGTTGAGAATTTGCCTTCCTCTTCTTTCTTGAATAGATTTTATAAGTGTTTTTATTTAATTTAGGAACAAAGAAGGTCTGAATTCTAAGTTTCCTCATCACACCTGATCAAGACACATTCTTTGACCTAAGTCACAGACTTTAGCTACTGATTTCCTTGGGACATTTGGTGCAGAGAAGTGCCTAGCTCATCAGTCACACTCAATGTTTTTGTTAGAAGTGCACAATGTACTGGGGACAATGGGATTCTACCCCCACCCAGATTCTCCTTTTCACCCACAACAGGAAACAGACAATTAATGCATTTTAACGCCATCAAGTAAATGCAGTACTTCTAGGATTTTGAACTGTTGCTGTTGCCAACTTCTTAAGTAGCAGCTGATTTACATTTATGCGCGGTGCTTCGAAGGAACACTGACTAGAGCCAGTGGTAAGGTTGCTGCTGAGCCCTTGGCCTAGAGAAGTGTCCAAAGGTCCTGAAAAGCAGTGATTTTCAACCAGCTGCTCAGTGCCCCATGAACTATTCTTGGCAGTATTCCTGCTGGCTCATATGTCTATAATGCTTGCTTTCACAGCTTATTTCACCTTTATTGGATCATGGGTAACAAGGCTGTACTTGATCTTTTATTTTGAACCTTCATCTATTATAGTACTGTACTGGGACATGGATGTCACACTATTAGGATTTTTTTTTCTGCTACTTATGTCTTAGATATACTTTTAACATCATAGTTACAATAATGCTGTGAGTGATATTAAAAGATCTTTTAAGCTTCTATGTTTATAAATTGTATTCACTGTTAGAAAAAATGCAGACGTAGAGGTAGTAAATGTGAAGTATTTAATAAAATTAAACTGGATTCAGAAATAAAAATATTGTTTAAAAGCAGTTATGAACACAACCCTCAAAAAGCTGTTTTTCCGATTCTTGGGCAGCATATTTCATATAACTGTCAAGAAAAAGTCAATGTACAGGAAAAAAGGAAAGAGATATTTAAAAAATATAAACTCTTCTCTGAGAGCTATAATTCCCCTAATACAAGTATTATCTTAATACAGCGATGTCACTTAAATATTTACCTACAATACAAGTATTTCAGCTATTCACTTTACACTCTTTCACTGCAGCTTTACAGCCTTTTGGTCCACCTCAAAATTCCCATTGCACTAGACCCATTAAATGAAGTTAGAGAGCATACACTTGTTCTTGTACATGTCTAATATATGCTACAGAAAAATGGGAGTAAGCACAGATAGAGTTGAAGTGGAGCTTCAGATTGAAGTCCTTGGGTTCTGTTTTAGGGGGTTACCTTTTTTAGTTATTTGTTTTGACAAACTTCACACTTTTTTCAAGTAAGGTTTATCATAAAATGTATAGCCCTAGCTATATTTACAGCTTACTGTGGTACCTTGGCTGTATTATGGAATCATCATTGCACTGGGAATCTTCACAAAACTTGATCTAATTTCTATACTGCATAACCAATTGATTGCACATTTTCCTACTGATTCCCAAATTCAACTTGCACCAGAAAAATATGCACTGGAATGCAAGTTCCTTAAAGGGCAGCATAGATTCCTTTCTAAGAAATGTGGCCATGAGAAAATTGCCCCTTCTTAATCATAAAAGGAGTTTTACATAGGTCTTATGAGGGATTTGTGCAGTTTCCTTATGTTCAAACAGATAATATGGTCACATTTCTCAAGTCAAAATTTAATTTAATTCAGAAAGAAACTGAAAGGAGAAGATCTTTCATAGCTTGGCATCTGGACCCTGTGATTACCTTCCAAAGACGAGGAAAAGCAGAATGAAGTCATGTGTAAATTGAACTCTGCTTCAAAAAAAGTATAAGCCATATTTTTGTCAAATAGAAATAAAACATTCTTAAAAGGAATTTTTGGGCCTCTCTTGGTGTTTTGTGAGTCCTTTTTCATGGTAACAGTCTCAAAAAAAAAAAAAAAAGCAAGGAAAGTTATTTTTATTATATGTTTGACCAAGCAGAAAGTAATGGAATATGAAATGTGGAATATAGCTATTTGGTATGCTTACCTTTATAATGACTTGCAGTAATCAGTTGTACTGGTAAGCACATAGCCCTTTGTAATGTCAGGTCAAATTTTAGAAGGTTCATAAATTTGGTTTTAGTAATCAGAATCCAAGAATAATAATATTCAAGTTTAATTATTTGACTAGTGCTAATTCAGAAGGGTGCAAGAGGTAGAAACTGTGGAAAGCTGATTTGCAAAGAATTGTTCACATTTTCTAGGGCATGCCCATATAGCTTTTTGAATATATGTACTTATACATGTGCACATGGGGAATACAGCCAGCACAACAGAATTGCACAGGTTAATTGTGTTATCCATTATTGGGTGCATATGTATCCTGCTACTATTTGCTCATTCATCCTAGAGGCCTGAAGTGTAGCAAGTCCTTAATTACCACTCATTACTGGTTTTGTCTGCAGTGGCAGTTACTTCCTCTTTTCTGACACTGCCGTCCTTGTTCCTTTCTTTGTCTCTCTGTTGCCTAATCCTATAAAAGAAATGTTCACATCAAACTAATTTGATGAGACTGATTATTTTATAAAGCCAGATTTTCAGAGTTCAAAATTTTTCCAATTTTTTGTTTTATTTAATTGTGAGATATATTGTCCTATACACAGTTTGGTGACTATTTACAAAATAGCCTCACTGCTTAAATGGAATCCTTATAGTGCAAATTTTTGTGATGAGGGGACCATCTTATTGGAAGGGAACAGGTAAATAACAGGTTGTTTTGCAGCAGAGACTAATTTTTTACTAACTTTCCATGTCCCACTTCACTGGGATATTTTTTGAGAAGATAATATCTGATAGCAGAGTCTGAATTCTCCATCATGTTTTGCACAGGAGTTGCAAATACCCTATTCTATATTTTTATATTTAAAATGCAGTGACTGATTAAAATCACACAAGAAAATAATATTATTTTCAAAATAATGCCTTTTGTAACTAAAGTTGTTAGTAGTTATATTTTTATTTCAAGTGCATGGGTGACTAGAAAATGAACAGCCTCTTCACAACTCTTCTGTGATGCATCTGATTTACAGATGCTAAAGAAAAGCTCCTAAAATAAGGTTTATAAACTTTACCTTGAAACATATGAAGTCAAAGTGATTAACTAGAAACTCATATTTCAACTGATAAATGCTTCCTTTCCTCTCGCTTTTTAGATATACCATTTTTTGCATGCATTTGCTTGATTTGTTCTGATCAACCCACAGAAAGGTATAAAAGGTGAAAATTAAAAGAAACTTTGCCATTCTACTTTTTTCCTTAACATGTCTTCATTTGACCTATTTCTTGGATAAGATCCTTTTCTCTGTTTCCTTCATCCCAACATGTAAACTATGCACAAATGGCTACTAGCTATTGTGCAAGCAAGATAGACAGGAGGAGAGACTGTGATAGGGAAGATACAAAAGCACCTTAGTCAGAAGAATGTTTCATCCCAAAAGTGTGGCAAATTACAGTTGTGTTTCTGTGCTCCTGACAGAGTAATTCAGATGTAGGGGATACATAATGCAATTCTCAGCTCTAAATTGCATAACTCTGCTGGCATTAATAGGAAGACATCTATCTGTTTGTTCTTTCACTTGTTTCCCAGTGTCGTGGTTTTTAACATCATTTTAAAACTAATTTTGGAAGAGGAGATTAGGCTTCACTTGATTCCTCAGTTAGCAAATACTTGAGTACACTTTGATTCTGTAAATGTACACAGTAAGTTGGTCTGCTGTACACAGCAACTCTTAGTATTATAGCAAAGGTAATTTTGGCAAGGCCATTGCTGACATGATGGAACAACTGAATTTAAATACAGCAGTGAATCCTACTATCTATAACTACATTAGTAAGGTGCATCTCACTTTTTACATTACTAGTCCTGAAAAACTCTTTGGAATATTCTTTAAAATCATGAATATGATCATTTGAAAGCACATTCATTGCATATTTAATGAAAATGGAGTGGTTATTTATGACAGTAGGTGAAAAGTTCAAATAGTTTTACAATATTTACCATGAAGACAATTTGTAGTAGTCTTTGGAATCCCTGTGGAATTGCATATATAACTTCCTTTCTATTGCATATTGGTATCTTTGTCTATGTTCAACAGTAGTGTTCACAGTAAGGAATGTTATCCCATATATCTACTGCATGCTTTCCTTGTAGATTCCAGTAATGTTCATCGTTATGCACCAATTTTATATGTTGCCTTAATGGTCAAGGCTGCTCAAACTTGGGTGCTCTCTTTCTTGCTACTTCCACCCAGGAAAATGAGAAGGACTGATACTTTGCTGTGTGCTTCAGAATTGGAAACCTCATTGGGTTAACAGGGTTACCGTTCCCAAACCAACTGTCAATCTCAGTCCCTTGGAACGCTGGGTTTCACAGGTCAACCCACAGCTTGTTAAACTGTTTCAACAATATAGAAGTAGTAGATTTTTAGTTAAAATCTTCAAAATCTTTATACTGTGCAACTTTCATTACATTTTATCTGTTTCCCTACATTCCTTTTTAATATTACTGCCCTCTAACAGAATACATTGCTCTAAGAATGATTAGAAATACCCTTTACTCTCCCCACTGCAACCAATTGACCTCCAAACAGCAACAAGAGAGATCTGGAAAATAACCTCTCTCAAATTTAAACTCTTATTGTAAGTCTGAGTTCTTCCTGGAGCTAAGAGTCACAGTAAAAGGTCAGTGCATTGATATAGGGTATATTACTGAACTGTACCTCACGTTAGCCCAAAACCTGTAGTGCTTGCGGTAAAAGGAGTGATAAAACGGCTATGAAAACTTTCCTATCAGTGTACTCGTTATGTGGGAAGGATGCATTTGTGATGATACAGGGAATCAAAGTAGTTATTCACAGATTCATTTTTGGTCTAACAATCAATTAATGACCTCAGGTCACAGAACTCTATTTTTTAATACCTCCTTATCTCTAAACAGCTTAGGATAGTGATGGCCTCTTGGTCTTTTTCTTTCCTTCATTTTTTCCTTTTTTTTTAAAGATGTCAAATGTCAAGGAAATTTATATTTGGGATTTCAAAAATCACTGCACCTTACACAAGAACTGGCATGCTTTGATTAATTTTGATATGTTTTCATTGACAACAGTATAAAAATTATTGCTTATAGTAATATGTCTAAAATGCTTTCAGCAGCCTGGTAACTTGGCAAGTGATTTACCACTCCTGTATTATTTAGAGCAGGAGTCCAGCAGAAAAACCCTTTTTTTAACATAAAATGTGAATTTTGATTTTGGTTCGGCATTGGGCATATATGCCCTTGCAAATTCTATGATAACATCGGCTTATATTTCCATCCTATGATACTTATGCTGGTTGATTTCTGAATGTATACAGGAAGGAGAAATAAATGAAAAGTTTGGTTTGGCTAACAAGGAATTCAGTATGACCCCAAATTTAAACTCAGTCCGCTTAATTATGCAAAATGAATGAAATCCATTCTTTATTATGTCAATCTAACGTTTAGTTTTTGGTTGATATTAATGCTTGAAAAATCTTACCTATAGATTACTGATGTTTCAGCTTAGTAAATGTACAGTTACCCATCCATCTGGAATTTTAAGTGTTAGTTTTAATTGAGGGGGTTCTTTAATTATTATTTCTGATATATTCTTTATGGATTTTTTCACATTTTTTCCTAAAGAGGAGGTGAGACCATCCTCTAGATGCCTTGTGAGAGATGGTCAAATAAGGGTTCTTTCTTCTTTATAGGTTTAATTGTGGAGGTCATTGGGAAAATATTTCTCTTCTTAGAATGGATAAAATTCATTAGTTAGGGTTTGAATTAAGAGTTTAATTCATAAAGTTGCAAATAATAACCTTAAACACTGGTAGTACAATTATAAACAATTCATGAAAGAAGGTGAGATCTCTACTTTTAGTATAAATAGTTATTATGTTTTATGGAATTATTTCAATTGACCTTGTTCATAGTACAACCAGCTGTTTTATTAAAGTTTAAATCAGAACATATATGACCAAATGAGAATTTTTATTGGATTTTGAAGTTCTTGTTTTCCTGAACTATATTTGACACAACAGTAAACCTACTGTTTAGTCTCTTTCAAATATGACCCATAATGTATCAATTGCAGTGACTGAATCAGATCTTAATTTTACTTTGTCTGATAGAATCAGCTAATTATTTCTGTGTAGTGTCATTTTATCTGATAACAGCTTAGCTGACTAGAATATAAAAGCTTTTTCTTAAGAAGTAAACAACAGTAGGAGAACGCCACTGTTTCCAATGATAATATAAAAACTACACGTTGTTATCCGGGATAAATATAAAGTCACTAAATATTTCTACTACATCGTTTACAGTTCCCTAGCAAAAGTGAAAGCATTACTTTTTATTCATTTTAATCTGAACTTAGACATTCCAAATATCACTGTCATAATTTCCAGATGCTGCATACCAACTCCACCTGAAGCAAAGATTGGTCAGAAGCATGGTCAGACTAGGGCAGTGTTCTGAGGCTTGCTGCATTTAAATTGTTAGTCAGCTCAAAGTCAGTTACCCCTACTTCATGAAAATGTTTATATTTCCCTTCTTCTGAAACTTAAAACAATAATCTTGAGGACTACATAAAATGTTATTTTATTTGCTACTTCTGATTGACCATATCTATTGCATACATTCCTCCAGGAATTCTTTGAGCTTTAAATTTGTTTCTTTCAAAACAGGGCTAATTTATATTGATAACTCTGAGTATCTGCAGTCTCTAACTCCAGGATTCTTGTTGCTGACATTTAAATTTGGTGCCTAAAACACGTGAGTTGCGATATGGATGGAGTGCTGGGAAAAGTGTGCAAGAAAGATAGGCAAAAGACCTTTGAAAATGAGAACCAGACTATGAATTGATGATATTTCATGGGCCATTTGAATACTAAGCAAGGGACAGATGTCTCTTATCCTACCTTGTTTAGCTTTGAAGACACAGAGCCAGCCAAATGATTTTCCAGTCAATTAACACTGCCTCTTAATTGACAGTATTTTTACTGCGTACTGGGTGTAGGATGGATAGCTGTATACATTTGGCCTGATGTGCCACAGTTGTTTTAGTGGCCTTGATGATAATGTCAACTTACACAATGACAGTTGTTGATAGGTGATACGACCTTTTAAATATAAAGCTATGCATGATTATAGTTCTAAATTTTAAGCAATAGAATTTTCTGTATAGACTGAGAGGAATAGCACATCGATGATTTTTTTTATTAACTTCTTTATAATAATTCTTTTTTTCTGTGTTCCCTTCAGTATTGCCTGCTCAATCCTACATCTATTGAGGCTCTTCACCCTGCAGGCAACTGTCACAGAGAAGACAGACACATAACAGTTAGATGCTAAATGATTGGATATATCCTTTTCAGGAAAAAAGAGTCTCTTCCAAAGCAAATTGTGTCATGAATAATATGATATGTTTTTATCTTTCCCCATGATTTTTAATTCAGGGGCAAGTTTTTAAGAAAATTTATCCTAGTGTTTTTAACCTTTAGACCTTTTATATATATAGAATATATATATATTAGAACATATATATATTTTATCTTTTATAGAATGAATTACTAAATACAAATTACATGTTAATGTGCCTATTGTGCCCTCTGTACCTAATGTACCTATTGTACCCTCTGTTTAGAGCTGATTATTTGGAGGCCTAAACGACATGTCATGCTCAAAAAAAAAGCCAAATGCACTATTGCTATAAAAAGTACTTAGAGGAAATGTATTATATAAACAGGCTTGCCTAAAAACTTATTCATAGAAGTAAAAAGTATTCATCAGTAAAATATGTTAGAAGTTCATACTTACCAATACAGTCCATCTAAATTCCTCATGCCAGTGCCTAATAAAATGTGGGATGCCAGCTATCTAGCATTTCTGACATGAGGCTGAAATATAGAATATATTACTTGGAGCATTATTATAACAAAACCTGCAGATGCTTTTCTAATTTCTAAATAAGATGTACTTATTATATCTGTATGCATTACAAGTATATTTATTTTTGAAAAAAGAAATTAATCTACTGCTGAGAAGCTTGGAATGTCAAGTATTAAAATTGCAACTTAATTTGAGTCTTTGAAACAACAAAAAAAAGTGGGACATTTTCAACAGGAAAATATTTTGATATTAAAAAAATCTGGTAGCATTTAATTTTATTCTTACAGCTCACAAAGCCTTGGCAAGACTAGTTATGATGGAAACAATTCTCTTTTGCTTTTGTGTATGTCTCTAATTATTAACTAATTTAGGATTCTAATTAGAGATCAGTAGAATATGCAAATAACCAGAAGAGTTTTGGACATCCTTAGTAAAGGTCTCAATATTTTTGGATATCTGAACTGCAGAAAATTTATTAAGATGAAGAAGAACAGAAAAAGAGAGCTGCTACAAATTCTTTGCCTTTCAAAGACTGTAAATTATACTGTGAATGAATTATCTTCTATGAAATTAATATTTATTTCCAAATACACAATGAGGTCTCTTTTGTGCCTTCCTCATAATTTATAAACACTAAAGAAAATGTTTCATCATATTACTATGGGACAGCCTATCTCTTTCAGTCTACTTTGAGCTTTGAGTCATATTTAAATAACAAATTTGAACTTGCTTGACATGTAATTCTACCTTAAATAGGCTATAATATTTTAAACACATTTTCCAAAAGTCTCTGTTACATATCATTGGAGCTCAAATATCACACCTGAAAAGAGTTTTGGAAACTTTGACATTGTCATCTGACCAACCAAACTACGTTTGAAATTGTTATCCCTACTGTATTTGTAAGTGAGCTCAAAGCTCAGCACAGACAACCTGACAGGCAGTATCTTGGAAGTATTGTGTCTTAGTAACCTTAAACATGGCTTTTCCTTTTGAACACTTTAGTAGTTGAGATAAAGTGGAAGCGTTTTGGCAGCCCTACAGCCTTTGATCCAGTCTGAGAAAAATAGTACTGAAATGCCCCCACTTCTGAATTTTATAAACCATAGTAAGATGACAGTTATCTGTCCTTTCCCCCTTTTTCCCCTCTACAGTTAGTACAGGGGTTCCATTTGAAATGCAAACTTCATGAGGCTAAGAAAAACAGTAATTCTAAAGTGCTACAGAGGCTGCCATAGATAAAAGAATAACATATTTCATCTTAATTCCTACACTTGCTGCAGCTCACTCATTCTATTTGTAAAGATGCTGTATATAATTTAAGAAATTTTGTGAAATTATTGTGAAAATACTTCAGTATTTCCTTTCGCATTTCAATAATCATTAATACCATGAAATGAATCCTAACTTCTAAACAATGTTACCCAAGGAAGTGGTGGATTATTCAGGATTTGGTTTGTTAGGGGCCTTGATAATCTAACACCTTGCCTTCAACAGTTTAGAACAATACTCTCCAGAGAGCCCTTACAACCTAGTATTTTCTATCCTATGATATTCTCCATTCCTTTTCTTTCTGTTTCCCATCACACCCAGTCTTGTTTCTCCCTCATTCTAGTCCCAGCCTGAATGTGTCCGGAGCAGCTGTAGTTTTTGTTTCCTCCTAAAACTTATGCTCAAAGTCCTTACTTTCATGGCTATTCTTCCCTCAGCAAGCATTACCATTGCCAGATATCCATTTACAAGATGAGTAAATACCACCACTGTGTCATCTCTAAGAGGACAAGGGATGCAAGGCTGAGCAAGTCCAGATCTTGCCTCTGGTGCTTCTGCCAATGTCTTTCTCTTTTTAATGCACATCCCTTGGCTGGTAAAATGGAATTGACAGGATGGATCAGAGAACCCAGCCAGACGCCCTGTGGGAATTCACTCCAACTTCACAGATTCTGTTCAGTGCAATACAAGATTATGGCAAGCTCATCTTGGACAAGGAGTATGTCAGGCCCACCTGTTATTTGGGCAGCTCTAATTCATTGTCACTGAGCTGACAATGTCACTATCAGTATTGTGTACACTGCCAGAAGTAATATGGCTGACTGAGAACCATCTCAGTGTCTTCCTTCCCATAATGCTGACTAGGCTCTAGAAATATGTTGAATTGAGTTGAAAAGTCATATAGACAAGGCTACATAATGAAGAAATTACATCCAATTAATTATCTATCCCCTCCTCTGCACAGTCATTTTTGCAGACTGCATGACATTCAGACAATGGAACTCCAAACCATGCAGCAGAAGAACAGATGCTTGCAATAATTTATTTTTGTTTGCTTGCCCCTATGTCCCACCTAAGGGCAAAGAGTCTTATCACTATGAACAGCCACAAGAGTGAAGAGAAACACAGTGAGTAGGGATCTAAGCAAGCTGCCCAATATCTTAGTGTGACAGTATTTGTTTGGATTTTTTTGCCGATCAAAAGCAGCAAAATCTAACTGGACTCCACTGGACTTGAGTACATTGGAAGTACTATAGAAGCGTTCTCATTGCATCACTCCTAATAAAATCCTAAAGATCCCAAGTGTGCTCTCAATAAAGCAATCAGGACTTGATTACTAAACAAACTAGATAACCTACTATGAGCAGTTTAACGCTCATGTTTCTTGGCAAAGAACCAACCTTTTTCTAGAAATATGAATAAGATTTCCATTGCTCAGGTGCATCTGTGTTGGTATGCATGAGCTGGCAGTAGTTGTTGAAATGTGATTAGTCCTGTGTTCTGTTCACAGGACTTGCAAGGACTGCTTATCAAGATGGCTCTTTGGTGTGAGTAGATGGCTGTTGCACGACCGTAGCCTTTCTCTCCCTTAAGCCCAAGTATGCAAATAAAAATTCTGTGACTGTAACTGAAGGTGAAAGGCCAGACGCTTGCCAGAAATGGAGGTGAGAAATCAAACCAAGGAATCTCAGTCAGAGTGGACAAAACTTACCTCCAGCCCAGTGCTTTTTTCTCCCAGGCAACAGGAGAATCCCCTATTAATATTCCCAGACAGGCATAGCCAAAATGTTAGGAGAGCATGATACATTTGTGCTTTTCTTTATAACATATTCTTGATTTTCAGGTATACTGTTTTTAATTGCAGTGTAAATTGCAACATTTTAGAATATATTAGTGTATCTCAACATTCTCAAATTATATTTTGTTTATTATAAGGAAATAACTGTAATATTAAATTAACACCTCTACAGCAATGTATGGTGCAGTCCTTTTTCTCTCCAATATCCTAGCTACTAGCATTAAATATCTGATTTTCACAAGCAATGAAGAAACTCCCCATCATGTCTTAAGTATTTGCTTCACATTTACCATTTAAGCTGCAAAAAAGTTGATAAAGATTAGTTATTAATATCAATATGTGTTCTTATGATTTTGGCAGCAATTTGACATTCTGAGTCTTCATCTGTAAAAATGAGGCTAAAAGAGAAGCAGAACTTCAGTTTATGGGTAAACTGGACAGGTACAATATCTGAGTTTTTAATGTTTTTGAGCATAATAGATACCACGTATGGAGTTGATTCAATGAAAACTATCATAAATAATGTTCTTATGAAGTTTAGTCTTCCAAAAGTTAATTCAAAAAAACTTTAGAAAGGTATTTGAACTAAGAGTGCCTGAGATCACAGCACTAAGTTGCTTTCCAATGAATATTGTGTTAAATTCAAAGCTTCCATAGTCTGTGAGATTGAAATTTCCTGAGAGACTGCTTCTCCCTACATGGTCATAAGCATTTGCACAGCTGCTAAAGGTTTTTGGCAGCTGCCCACAGCTGTGGAACCACATCTGGACTAGATATAAGTGATCATAAATTTCAGTACCTTCAGAACAAATCAGTGAAACCTACTTCTCTCACCTAGCGGTACCAAAGCCAAAAAATAAGCCAATAAATTCCTGCTATCAGGAGGGATGGAAAGAGAAAAACAGAGACCCTTTTGTCTTTTCTTTAGCAGATATACAAGATGCTTTAATAATCTGATAAAGGGACAGAATATAAATTTAGAATATAAACTTAGATAGCTAAAGCCTAATCTTATATATGAGACAAAACCAAAGGAGTTAATTCAATTTCAGGATTTTAGAAAATAAAACCTCGCTTAATTTAACTATTAAGGGCAAAATTTGAAATTAGATTCTTCTTTTACAGACTTTGCTTTTTCACAATAATATTTTCTTAAGGAGAATTCTATCTCTTAAAAAAAACTACTAGATGATTATCACATTTTTAATTGCACAGTGGAATAAACTCAGAAAACAATAGTATGCAGCTATGCAACTTGCTCTTGAATAACTCAAAATTTGGGAGATAATTAAACTTATAAAGTGAAATTGAATCCCATATCTATGAAATATATAATTTTATATATTTCATGAGACTTTTTTATTAGGTTGATACTATACTATTGTTTGAAATGGGCCTCATAAGGGGAAACTGAGATGCTGAGAATAAGGAGGAATGTATAATTTATAAACTCTACTTAATAAAGCATATGTTAAGTACAGCTCTGTGTGGAAAAGTCTTTTAAGGTTATTTATAGTTTGATTTATTATATTAGAGTTCTTCTTAATAATAGAGTTATCTTACCATTGTAATTGAGCCTATCTGTCAAGATTACAGAGGACATTTTACATATCTGAAGGAAGATGGCAAGGCAGAGCTACGAATCAGCAGCAAGTACCAAAGTTAGGATGGCAATCAATATTATTGAACCACAGCATTTTCTTAACTTAAATTTTCCAAATCATTTGAGTCTGGATATATGCTTAATGTTTGTCCAAATCAGAATTGCCAGTCAGATAGGAATGACCAGAAACCTCAATTGCTCAGAGTTCTTTTAATAAGGATTTCAAAATCAAGCTATTGAGTCAGCCAAGAAAGGGCAACAGAAAGAACTCATGGACAGCAGCATAGAAAGAACAGATATTTCAAGAACAATCTCTCTGCATAAATGATCTCTGTGTATTTTAGAGTGAAGCAAAGAAGGCTGTCATATGACCTGCTGATTGGTAGTAAAAAATGTTTTAAGCCAGGCCCTGAAATATCTTTCTTGGCTCCCAACAAGCCCAGGTTCCTACAGATGCCATGCTACAGCTTCTTTGTTAAAAGTTTGGATCCCTATACAGTAGTGCCATCTCCACCCTATCTCAGCTTCTGCAGTAACCATTTTAGAGTTAGGAAGCTGAGGTGCAAAGAATTTATAAATCAGATTTTCAAAGGTGTTTAGTCACTAATTTGCATTTAATCCATAGAAATAAGATTTTCATGTCTTCATATATTTTTCTAAGTAATTCTTCAAAAGTTAAGTGCAAAAGTTTCTGCAGGTCAAACTTCACGTTGGCATGTAAGCATTATACTCAGTCATGATGAAATATTTGTCCACTAGTAAAATAAGAAAAAAAATATTGCAGTTGAAAAAATTAAGGAGGGGTGTAGAAGAGAGAAAAGAGAGAAATAAACTTGGTGTGGAAGAAAGAGATAAATAGGACATATTTGTTTCTTGCTTCACTGTTTGTTCTGGAGCAATATAATCAGATATAATAGTATTTCAATGAAAAGAATGAGAAGAAAGTGATGTGACAAGATGTGAAAAGTTGCCCAAAACTTTGCTCAGATTTTAGAGAGTGGAGGAGAAGAAGAGCTGAATTTTCCAGAAAATCTACTGCAAGTTTCCCTCTACTGGTTCTTTTGCTTTGACATAATGATCAGGTAATGTCATTTCAGGAGGTGGAAATATGCTGCAAGAACAGGAAAATTAAAGAGTGAAGATTGTTTTGATTGATTCATTGATTGCATAGGAAAGGAGAGGGTTTACTGTTGTGTTTTGTGTGGGAGGGGTTTGAGCCATTGGATGTAGGTGTTATTTTCATGGTTTACTTTAAAAATTAACAGCAGGATTAATGGCAGGGCATCCTGGATGTAGTCTTCAAATGATTTTTCTATTGAAAAGAAAAAATCCATTTATATTAAACTTTTATTAATCAGAATTATTTTTCTTCTGCATTACTTTCAGCTAGTTAAGTATATATAACATTATTGCAATAGAATCTCAAACCAGAACTCACCTTCTCATATTGTTTTAGTATATTCAGCTGCATGATGATGGAGATGGTCATAAAACAAGGGTGTTTCAATTCTATATAGTACAGAATGACTTTACTATGACTCTTAAGCCCTTTAGCAGAGCACAGCAGGATCTACAATTAACAGAAGCAACTAGGGGGTTTTGGTGACACACACAGTTTTTGTAGCAAAAGAGTGATAAAACTAAAAATTAGAAGAGTGTCTTCAAATGGGGAATTCAGAAACCAGAATCACAACTGAAGTTTTGAATCCTTTACCCTCTTGCACTACTATTCTCATCTCTAAATTTGCCACTACTAGATTGATATATACATAATTATTCCATTATGTTCCTGTCTACATCTTATCCTTCACATCACACAAGTCAGAAAAGTTCGAGGCCAGTACCAATAACTAAAGCTCTCAGGCACTATTGACAGTATTAATACTGTTATTTGAACATAACATTAAGAAAATTTTAGTTTTGTTGTGCATTCAATAACCATTCCCAGCACACCTTAATAAATTCAATAGGCAAAAATATTCAGTAGGTATCATAAGTGAATTTAAAAAATATATAGGCCACATACAGTAGATATTAGTTTCTGAAGTCACTAAAAAAATCAATACACATATTTGACACTTTCCTAATAATAAAGTCATGTTGTACTAGTCCCCATGCTCCTAATCAACAATATTTTCTATGCTGTGAAACTATGTTTTGTCTATTAAACCACTCCTTCAGTTTTAATTGACTGAAAAGCAGTTAAAGCATTATTATTCTTCCATGCTAGTAAGGAAATAATTTAGTGGAAATTCTTGAAAGTTCTTGTGGAAAAACACTTTCATATGTGAGTTGCTATCTGATAGAACAGTAGTAAAAATCATTTTAAATTTATAAGAAAACAAATTTGTGTTGTTATTGTCAGTCTAGATTATATTTTTACTCCAGGTTGTGGGATCACTCATTCTTTTGCTCTGTAATTTACTGACTTCCCTTAAGAACACTACTAGTAGTTAATACTGAATGCATGATTTAAATGAAATATTTGGGAAGTGAGTTAAGACTTGTCAGGTCTTATGTAAATCTTACTGAAATTGAAAATCTCTGGAAAAGATTTATATGAAAAAGATTTTTGGAAGTGTCAAATTTTTCATCCTTATTTTGAGGCTGGCACAAATTAACTTTATTAGAAAGGGTTTTTTTGGATTTTCTGTAAAATGATTTCTAATCCTTATAACACTTTTAAATTTTTGGCAGAGAATTTAAATTGCATGTTACTGTAAATATCTGTGTAGTGGTAGAATGAAAAGAAAAGGGGTTTTTAAACTTAATTCTGTAGAAATGCATTGTATTTTCAATGTGTATCTCTTTAGATTAGTTTTTTGAAACAGAGCACAAGGTTCACTTACTGTGCTTTATGCATATGTTATGACCTCAGTTTTTCATAGTTCCATGCCATTCAAATGAGTGGGTGATTCCTGACTGAAAATTTAGACATGTTGGGTAGATTTAGCTGAAGATATTCATCCTCTGGCAGTGAAGTAGTTAGCTGTATTTGTGTGTACTCTAGGTGTAATTAAGCTTCAAAATTAACACTTTAAAGTTAACACCTCATTAAAATCAGTGGACAACACTTATGCTTCTCCTCTGATTTTCCATTATTTTGGGCTGCAGATTGAATAAATGATGCACATTGAGGATTTTATTTTAAAACACAAAGAAATAGAAATAAGAAATAACCTTGAAATCAATAAGCAAATTCTTGAGAACCATCCTTGCTCAGTCTTCATTCATATGCATAATGATGTGACTTATTTACAGTAAGATGCATTTATTCAATAAATATTAAAGGCTTTAGGTTTGATGTCTTACTTTATTTATTTAGGGTTTTTTATTTCAGTTTTTGTTTTGTTTTCTTTTTGTTTTCTCCCTGAGGTGAAGGGGAACACAGCTTTAAAATATGGTGGGGAAAAAAAGATCTTAATATGAAGTCCTTTGTGACTGTGGCAAGACTTAGATTCTAAGTGACAGACTATCCTTTGGATTTTTTTTTAACTTATGGTGTTTGATTATAAGTTTTTGGATAAAGATGAATGATAATAATAATATTTCAATAAAATTAATATGCTGCCTCATGAGGTTATCACTGCCGCTTCCAAATTAACATATATTTCTCTCATGTAACTCAAGAAGTACTTGTGTTGTCACATAGCAGTGGAGCATCAGAATTTTGATAGACTATTTGTTAATTTTTTCCCCACAAATCCTTTAAGAAAGGTTTAATTCCTGAGATTAAAATGTGCTTATAATTCTGAGGTCCAGAATTATAGTGACAGTACTTTTATAAAGGTTGTGTGCTAAAATGTTGGAAGAGATCTGAAAGAAAATATGAATTGCCAGAAATGTTATGCATCATAATAGTATGAAATAAAACTGAAGTTAAGCAAAGAGGTTAAAAAAACCCCAAGAATTGTAACTTAATATACATGATAAATTCCATTTTATAATAGTTGATCATCATTGTGCCTGTGCCTGTTTATAGGGTGAAAATTGAGGAACTTGGAGATACTGGAATGACAAGAAACACATAAAGGAACCACAGAAAAGGGGAAATTCCAAGAGCTTAATAACACTACTGGAAAAATGCCAGAGATGTATTTAAAAACCTCCTATCTACAGGCTGGAGAAATTATTACAAGGAGGCTTAGGTAGCGATGTATGTATTGGATCATATTTAACTATGTGATTTTCTTGTGGGTAAATGTTTTCATGAGCTCTATTCTAATGTTTTACAAGTAAAGTAAATGTATGAGGGCAGTATAATTTATTTTCTAATGAGGGATCAAGTAGTTTATTTCTATTGTACATGTTATTACAGTGACTGTAACATGCTGTGAGAGAGCAGAACGATGAGCAGTCACATCTTGCTAACATATCTTAGATGATAAACAGATGGAGACTATGGAGATATTCCATGTTAGGACATGCAGGAAAAATTATTTCACAAATGTAATTAGCATAAATAATATTTTAAAAGCTTTGGGTTTTGGGGTTTTTTTTGTGTTGTTGTTGTTGTTGTTTTGTTTTGTTTTGGGGTTTTTTAATAGTCTCCTATTCTGCCCCTTAAGACCCATGACTTTGGCAGCTTGAGTCTTCAAGATCAGCTACAATTACAATGGGTAGATGAAGCCTTAAAGGTTAGAAGTTTATTCTGGAGAAGCATCAAGTTGTTTGGATACTAATCTCATATTTGTCCAAACTAATCCTTGGAGGTCTCTCTCCTTCCTCTTCCACATTTTTCCTTCTTCTCCCCTCAAGACTGACTGTATCTTTTTTTAGGCTTCATGCTTGCGCTGACACTGTCCTTTCACACTCATCTTGGAAATTTCACATCTGGTATTGCTTTATGCTTCCTGTTATTTTAAAATCACATACAGTGGCATCTCCCTGAGTCAGGGATTTCTCACAAATGCTTAGCATCTTGTCCTAGTGAAGTCTCAAGTCTGGTGATATTTGAAATGATGAAAAGTGAGACAGAATTTTCAGGGTCATTAACTGAATTTTAAAAAATTCTGTTCAATTTAGGCTCAAAAAAAAGGTTGATGAGACCTCCAGTCTGATCCCCTGTGTAAAGTAAGCAACAGACTTTTAGCTCCTGATTGCTGCATTGAATCCAATAATTTGAGTTTGGCTGAAGTGTATTTTCCAGCAAACCATCTTCACCTAAATACATCATGAGGTACTTCCCTCATCCTCCATGATAACTACTCTTTTTTTTTTTTTTTTTTTTTTTTTTTACTTTGTCCTTCTTCAGCCTCTAAAATATTCATCCTTAGCCTTTCTTTACCAGATTACAGGTTCTTTAGAAGCCTAGTCTTTGTCTTTCTCCCTGGACTTTTTTTTTTGGTGATCTATCCAAAGTTATTTAAGTCTCTCATGCTTGAGCTTTTTTCTCCAGACGTTGAATAATTTTTATCTGAACCCTTCTAAGTTTTTCAATACTCTTTTGAAAATGCATACTGGAACAACAAAAATAAAATTGCCTCTCTAATCCTACTCAATATTCTCCCTTTCCATACCAATAGATCAGACTGTCTCTTTTCATTATTGCATTGAACTGGAGGTTCATATTGAATTACTTGTATATGGTATGTGCTTGTCAATGGTTTCTGAGAACATTTTATGATACTCTAGAAATGGAACTCGAACATGCTGAAGTCTTATGATGGAAATTTTTCTTCTTTCTCTAATAACTCATAAACCTGAATAGAAATAAGAGGTAAACACTCAAATGAACAGGTCAGAAGCCAATAAATTCTTAGAAGGAAGTCATGAGAGTCAAAAGAGTCATGAGGACAAAAGGGAAAAGCAAGATTTTAATCTCACATGGAAAATGTATATGCCCACCTTTACCAGGACATACACAATGCGCCAAACTGGAATGACTACCTTAAACTCTTCTAATGTCTTACCTAATTGTAGCTCCTTATTCCTGCAAAATCATATCTATAACTTTGGCTGTACCTGATTTGAATTGGTTCAGTCATCAAGTGTTACAGATCACTTCCCATGACTGCCTGTCTTCATTATTTACCGATGTGCCAATCTTTGTGTCATCCCATAAGTTGTATCAGCTCTGATTTTATCTTTGCTTTTCAGAGAATTGATAACTATTGAAGGGTGTCAAGCCTAATATGAACTCCTACTGCAACTCAGAAGCAGTCTCAGTTGACTGGGATTCCTCACTGCCTGCTACTTACCAAAATGTCAGCCTATTCTAAACCTACTTATTTTGATTTAACTTGGTGAAATTGTACTGCATTAAGTTGCATTGCTAGGAGGTAAGCAGTAAGAGATGTGTTCAGATAATTTCTAGATATATTTAGTGTTCAATAAAGTGAGAGACTGTTTGTGTGGCTGAAAACATGTGGAAGAGATCATGGGTTGGATTTTCTTATGGACCTGTCTTGGTCTGAGACAGCACTCATAGGCTAGTCCCAAACAGTCTCACCACATCAAATTTAGTACATACATTCAGCTTGTGCAGAGTAGGAGAAACCACTGTTCCAGCCCTCACAGCTGACCTAGGACAGAACAGATGTTCTGTATTTCAGTAGTAAGGATAACATTTTGGAAAACCAGCATCTCATCTAAACAAGTCATGCTAAATACAATTCATTTTTTTCTTCCACTGAATTTTCAAAAAAAAAAAAATAAAAAATTGTCCAGTAAGAGGGAGAAACTCAAAATTCTAGGACTGGATGTTAACTTTTAAAGGATCACTGTACTGATCCAAAATAATAATATTAAATGTTCATATAAGCCCTATCAAAATGACATTGTCTATTAGAAAAAAACTGGTGGTCTACATAGCAAGGTTTTAAGGAAAATGTAGACTAACTATTTCAGCTGGGGATTTGGTAGCCACAAAGTGATTTGGACTTTGGCCAGAATATTATAGTTAATAGCCCTTCTTTTGTGAAAAGTGCCATGGGATTTTTAATGACAAGCCAGTCAGGAGGAGCTGAATTTTACATCTCTTCCAAAAATAGCTTTATAAAGCTAGTAAAAGGTTTTACTTACTCTTACTGAAGGAGTTTGCAGAAATGTGGCTCATTGACACCTCTAAATCATTTTTTAAAAATAAAAAATGTTCTTTCTGTTTTTTCTTTATTAATTCACAAAAATTTAGATATTTATTTAGGATGTTGAATTAAAATTTACATTAGCAATAACCTTGCTTAACACTAAACCTATATACTTGTCTGACAAAATAAGCACACAGATGTTCAACTTTTTATAAAATACTTTTTCTAA
The DNA here is from genome assembly GCF_050655825.1 of Lonchura striata. NCBI lineage: Eukaryota > Metazoa > Chordata > Aves > Passeriformes > Estrildidae > Lonchura > Lonchura striata. The sequence goes on from NC_140704.1 coordinate 126,339,145, forward strand.
TGTGTACAAATATTTTATTTTTAAGCTATTTAGATAAGCATAACAGAAGTTAAATTCATATGCTTCATATTCATAAGTGAAATGAAAATTAAATTCATGTGAGTTTATAAGACCATGTGATGGATTAATATATTTGGTTTGGGTGTGAAGTTGCTGTAGATAACAAGTTATCCTTGTGACTATAGAACTACTCTCCTGCACTAGACAGTAAAGCTCTTCCTTTATCCCTAAAATACTCCAAGCAATATCAGTTTTCTCAGTTGCTGTAAAAGGAATCCACAGTTAGTCCTTTGAATTTCATTTCCATTTCCTCATCTCTGTAGATCTTCCATAGACTTCCTTCAGGCTACGAATATGGTAGGAAGTAAAGTGTTATTCCCACTCCCCTCTTTTTAGTTTCTCTGTTTTGCAGAATCCTTTGGTTTAGGGAGAAGTTTTGGTCTTATGCATGTTCCCTGCCACTTGAAGCCACTACCTTCTGTTCTTTTCTGTGTAGTTTCTTTTCCTCCCTCTTCTGGTTTGTTCCACTTCCCTAGGTGAGGAGCAAAAGTGGAAAAAGCAGAGGTTTCCACTCAGTTGTATGACAGGATGCACTCTGTGCACTAAGCAGAGAGATTTTCAACCAGAGCTACACAAGGCCATCTTTAGAGCTTCAGGTGCCCCAAGCAAGACTAGGTAATCATGCCCTGGGATGAGGTCAAAGTTGGTTTAACAGAGGGTTTCAGAACCAAAAATGAAAGCTTTTGTATCTCAGTTCAGAGGAAAGACAACCATTAGAAGTGCATCTCAGTGTCACATTGTTAGGCAGAGATGTTATTAACATCACTGATGTACATGTGTAGTAAGCCAGAGGCACAAAAATGCTTCTATCTGGTTAAAATGTACACACTTGGGCAATGCCAGTGGACATTTTACACTTAAAGGGACAGAAGAGTCTTTCTGTGGTAGACAAATGAGCTCAAAGAATACTTGCCCCTATCAGTGCCCCTTCCACTTTGGTATCCCATGTGGACACTTGTTTAGAGTTCCCCTAAGGCTGACCCTGCAGCTAGAGTGTGTACAGAACAAGATTGCCTACTGTATGAGAAGGAGGAGCAGAGGGTTCAGGCCCCTAATCAGCAATGACATTTCTGTTTCCTGACACTGCAGAACAAGGAACGAGGGGTCATTCCATGTAGGGAACTCAAATGCAAACCTGCCAATTAAGGGAAACTTATAGTTAGAAGGAATGTCACAAGCAAAGAGACAGAAACACACAAGAAGAACAAAGACATTTTTAAAGATAATTGAAGAAAATAATCAAGAACCAACACTCTAGGGAATTAGGAAAAAAAAAACCAACCAAAACATACAAGCAAAAAACAAACTTCCACCAAACCCAAATCACTTTTGCATGCCCTGAAAAAATAGTTCTAAAATATATCAAATATCCAAAAAGAAAGTATGAAAATGAAGATGCTGAGTATTAGATCAAACAAACCAGACATCAGAAATTATAGATGCTATAACATGTAAAATTCTGTAATAAAGGGTGGACAACACAGGGTGTAAGTTATCCTTATTAGACTAGTTAAACAACATTAACACTTTACCCTGACCCTTAAAATTAATTCAAATTGTGAATAATTTCAGAAAAAATTATAAACCTATTGAAGTGTACAGCTGAAGAATATAAAAAGGAGAGGAAGAGGATAAAGCTTCCTTTTCATTATTTTATTTTAATCTCCTACCTTGTCCTTCTCCCTTCCTGGACTATTTCAATATAGTGGTACGAGTTCTTTCCTATTATGAATATAATCAAAATTAAAATAAACACTTGGTCAAATCTTTCGTCTTAAATATTCTCTATGCTTGATAATAGGACAAAGATTGTGTCAAATACAACTTGAAGTAAAAAGTAATAGGAACTCAACTGTTGTGGAAGTAACTGCAAAATTGATTTTATGTCTCAATATTCATATTTCTATTTAAATTTTAATAATGTATTTTTGAATTCAATTTTTTTTGCTTTAAAAATATTTTTGCATTTGTTTATCTTAAAAATATATTGAAAAGACTTATTTAAAATGGAAAATTATTAGATTTACAGTGGTTTAATACTAAAAAGCACCTCCATATATATGAAATACATACTTGAAGAATTCAGTGGAGTAGACTGACAATAGAGAATGTGAATTTTTAAGAATTTGAAACTAAATTTTGATAGGTTTCAATGTTTCCATTTTGCAGTCCTGTTCTGTGACTTGCATAAAGACATGATTTTAATATTGTCTTGGTTTTCATATCATCCACTGGTGTCAGAATACAGTCCCACAAAACAGCAGTAATGTATTACATGAGTTTTCTTTTTCCCAATAAATAAATAAATAATAAATGAGGCTTGATACCAATGCTAGCATAAGATCCAACACTCTAGACTGAGTATCGATGCCAGTATTTTAATAAAACTTTGAAAGCTAAAGAGAAGAGAAATAGTCTTTAGTCAAGATTAGACAGAGTTGTTACCAATTCCTCCAATTTATTTCTTGCAGCTCTGTATAATGCCAGTTTTCTCCTGGTGAATTCTCTGAACTGCATACAAAGATACTGAAGGGATGAAAACTATTGCAGTTCATCACTTGAATCTCTTTCCTTTCTAGAAGACAACAGAGATGACACAACATATGTTAAAAAGACATTGTCAGCTATTTGAACCCTAATTGAGTGTATAAGTTTTGGGATTTTTGTCTGAGCCCAATCTAGTTTATAATGAAAGTATTTTACTTAGATTTACTTCTGTCTTAGGAAGAAGCATTCACGCAGATCAGCTGGAAAAACTTCTGTGTCCCCCTGACTTTCTGAGTAACTGTTGCTCCTTCTTTCTACTTAGAGTATGTATTGATAATGGCAGTACAAAAGCTAAATATTTGAGTCAATTTCATTTTCTTAAGATTTATATGTAGTTCTAGGGAGATGATGAAGTTTTCCCTATTTGTATTGGACTGATCGTATGTCCTGCTTTTTGTGTAAACTTTCTGATTAATGACTGAGTATATAAAACTTAATTCATTAAGGTAAAAAGTTCTTTGTTTTACTTTTAAAGTGCAGAATTTAATAAAAAATTATAGCATATCTCCTTTTACAGAATAAAATATAGTATATATTAATATTACCGAAATAAGCTGGATTTTTTTAAGAGGAAAAATTAAGTAGCGTTTTCAACACAACAATACTTGAAGCATCCCTATTGCTAATGTGATATAACTGTAGATGAGTATAACTCTAAATGAGTGGAAAAATGGAGGTAGAATATTTTTATTTCAGTTTAAGTCAGGTAGCATTTAGGCTGGTATTAATTTCTTAGACAAGCTAAAGAGGAAAATACTAATGAGGGAGGAAATAATATCATTGAAAGACAATGAATCTTAAAGCCTGCTCTTTCTTTGATCATTAAGTGAAATAACTTGTACCTCTAGAGCCCTTTTCAAATAAATGTGTGTCTCAAAGAGCTATTGCACACCAGCACTGGAAAGAATGCTTGGAAAAAGAGTGTGGTAGACCTTGTAAACCAGCAACAAACTTGTCCCAGGCAAAACATTTGTGAGTCAGAGAATTGTATAACATTTATTGCCAATAAAAGAAAACTTTTGATCACTGACTTGGGTATTGCAGAAAGCAGGAATACAAACAATGTGTCAAAGTCATACATCCTCCCCTTCTCCAGACTTAATTGCCCTCATATTCTCCAAGGGTTGCACACAGTTGATGAAAGCTTTTCTGGTGAGCAGTGAGGCAAGGAAGGGAGGCTGCAGCAGGGCAGTCCCTTGGGGATGTGTGCATGGACCCCTCGTCCCACCCCTGCACACCTGCTGAGGGGACCGTGGGCTCCTTCAAAGCTCTGGCACACACCAAGGTGCTCATTTCTGTGCCAGAGCTGTTGGGCACAAAGTGGTCCCCAGGCTCCTCTCACGTGCATCACCCCACAGCCTCCAGCTGCCAGCCTTTGTGCCACTGCAGCCACTGCGGGTGAGCACAACAAAAGGTGTCAGCACCCGTTCTGGGGTGCAGCAGTAAATACCACTGGTCCCAGTAACTCTGCTGATTTTTCACACTATATTATACAGAATCAGTCTGAACTTTGTGTTTTAACGAGGACGTTCCAAACATAAATTCTCAGTACTTTCACAGGAGGTTTCAAACAAAATATGTAATGACTTCTGCACCCTCTGCTCTCATGAGCTCAGTTGACATCTACAGTGCTGTGTTAGGATTATATTACGCTTCATAATGAAACTGGAGATTATTTTGTCTTATCTCCAAAACCTTCTTTGACTTAAAGAAGTCTGGGTTTCATCTTATATTTACAAGCATCCAAAAGAAAAAGAAGCTGAGTATCATTTGTGTCAAGCAATTTTATTTACACATACATTTATTATTGATACATATATTTATAGAACTGAGAGTAGACTAGGAAGCATATACGTTTTCACAAAAAGGACATATAGTGTACTTGTCTTCAACTTTAAATTTGTGGTTAAAAATCTATTGTGCATTCTGAATTTTAATCCATTTATATGTATATGAAATGTTTTTCCTATATTTCAGACTAAGTGTAATCATATCGCTATATGAAAAATATATATATATATTTTTTTTTGTACATCACATAAAGGTGGACTATATTAAAGCAGCTGAATACTTCCTGATATATCTGTTATGGATGTTGTTCCATTGTTTGGCTACTTGATAGACCTATCTACAACTTATCCCAGAGAGAGAGAACACATTGACATTTTCTATGCTGCATGTTTCTTCAGCTTGTGAACATGTTCTGGGAGAACATGGCTGTATCTTTACTGCAGCAACCTGGTGCTGTGGGCCACTTTGGGAGACAGGAGGACGGGCTGGAGCCTTGTTTCAACCTCTTACAAACTGTGAGGGTTATTGCTGCTTTTCACTGTCTTGCTCAAACAGACTGAGATGCTGCAAAGAGGAGCAAATCAAAGATGTCAGGTCTTGTAAAGAAGAAAAGTTTTTGTACACCCACTGTTTTCTCTATCCTTCCTTCTGCTCTTGAGATGGATGTATCACTTCCACCCACCTGCAGAACTACAAACTCCCCATATATCTCTGAGATATGAACCTGGAAATTTAAATGAGTGAACAGAAAAAGGTCAAGTTTCTCAGGCTTTAAGTTGAAAGGAAAAGATTGCAATCCCTGATCAAGGCTTTTTTGCTGCTCAGCTTTTGGAGAAAGCAAATTGAATGATGCTTAAGAATCAAAAAGAAATGAGTCCTGAAATCTCCCCCTAAAGAAAAAAAGTAAGTAAGAATACCATGCTAAAGAATAATAATAAAAAAAAAAGTCTTGCAAATAATAATAATTTAAACAATTTTTGATATAATTTTCTAATTCTGTTTTGATGGATTCTGCAATTAGTAAGTGATTTTTTTTGGTTTAGTGGTAGGATCAAGACATTAAATTTATTTAAATATTTATTTATTTAAGTCTCTGATAAAAAGGTGCAGAAAAATAAAACAACAAATTAAAATGTGAATTAAAACTCAGTGAATCCACAGAAACTACTCCAGATTTCCATTGTTTTAGTAACAGAAGTAGATTTTCCTCCTCTTTTTTGTACAAATTGTTTTAAACTAATTGAAGTACATCAGTTAAGCTGTAATGAATAAACTGCAACTTTTCATCACATCACTCACAGAAAAGAATTTTCAATAAGTAGCTGCTTCTATGGAGGTGAAGACATTTTTCTAAACTCAGTAAATGTAAATTTATATAATATTTCAACATTTGTTAAGAGTTTTAACTACTATTTTAATTTAATACCACAATAAGAAAAAGTTCCTGGTCTCTTCTCCTTGCTTCCAGAACGACCTAGAGGTTTTGCATTCCATTTTCAATCTAGTCTGTTTTCTTGCAGCTACTCTTTTTTTATTTCATCTGCACTGATATAACTGCTTCTGGAAATTATCCAGTCTGTTCAAATTCATCTTATATCTTATAGAAACAATGAGATTGATCTACTTTTTCTTAGAAGGACATATAACTGATTTTTTCTTCTATGTCCAGTATGTAAGTACATACGGATTCACTGATGCAGCAATTTTGGTTACCTCTTGAAAAACTCATTTTTATTCAGTCATCCATGAAGTGTGGTGACTAGCTTGAATGATATGTTTGCTTTTGTAAACTCTGTCCAAGTTATGTTTAGCAAATGAATGAAAACCAACCAAAAGATGATATTTCAAATGTTTTTTTCTGTTTTTTAACAGAACTGAAAAAAAAAACTAAAGCCAAAACACACTCCCCTAACTCAAACAAAATAAAACATCAAAAAAAAACCCTCTCTGATGCTCACTGAATTTTTGCATAGACTCTTCTATTTCTTTTCCATAAACAACACCTACTTTTTGTTTCTTGGGGATTTTAGTTTCAGTATTTTGAGACAGGTTTAAAGCTCTTTATTATTATTTAAACTCTTCTTTTTCATATCCCATTACACTTTATGAGATTGGAGACCTGCATTTTAGTCTAGGAGCTATGAAACTGGCTCAGCATATTGCATGCAACACAAATAACTGGAAATCAAGTGGTGAGAGCAGGAGACACATTAATTATTCATAGAACTAAATGTATTGAAGAGTCCACATTACAGCTTACAAAGGAGTATCTGTGAGTCCAGCGAGGGGAGGAGTAACTGCCTTCAAATCCAGTTAAAGTGCACCTGACACACAAGAGGATGTTTCTCAAAGTGACTGTGAGATTTTTCAATAAAAGCTAGGGTTTTTAAAGAAGTTTCTGGTTCCCAAATCCCAGTGAAAGTTAGTGAGATATGGGAATTTAATTCCCTTCTTCAAATCATAGCTGAAGTAAGTGGAAAGATCTGACCTACATTGTATTTTGAATTTCTGCCTATCTACCCTTGTTAAGAATTTCAGAACATTTTCCATTGTATCTACATGTGTTCTGACTGACGCCCTGTCAAACTATGGGGAAATCCAAGTCTTTAGGGAAAAGTATTTGTATATTTACTGTGAATAGACACAAAGACACTAAACATTTTTATCAACTTATTGGTGAAAGCCAGGATAAGCTTATATTTGTGGATGGAAATTTTCATTTGCATTTTCCTTCTCTGTTTTGTAAATATTAATCTGTAGTTCTCTTTTTCTTTTTTTTTTTTTTTTTTTTTCAATTTTCACTTCATTGAAAGATAAAAGACTGCTGTCAGGAGGTCTTCAGTAATGTTTAGAAGCAAGAGGTCTGTGGACCACAGGCTTCTCTAAATAAAAATAAATGTGAACAGGTTTCATTGCAACAGTATTTCATAGATAAACACTACTGATATTTACATTTTTGTTGCTAAGAATCTTCTAGATGGGGATTATGTGATAATTTCTGCACACTTTAGTACAAAGTACCTTGTTACAGAAAACTGTATTGGTTTGTCTAAAATTTTTACTTTCCTGAAAGTGTCTAAAAATGAATACTATATTCTTAGCATCGGTATATGCCCCAAGGTGCATTATTAACTATTGCTTGTAGGGATGCTGTTGCTGCTTCGATAAGCAAAGCCTTTTCAGTATGCATTAATACAAATGTATAACAGAATCACAAAGTTAGTTGGTACTTCATGTGGATTCACCAAACATTGCTAACCTTGCTAACCTTAGGGATTACAAACATTCCATGCTGCTATATTTTGTGTGTCTTCTTTTTCTGAATTAACCAGAACATCTCATAATCAGGGAAAATAATAGGAAAAATAGCAGTAGTTTCTTCTTTCTTTTAATTTTCTTTCTTCCCGTTTTGTCACAGGAGTGTTTAAAAGTCTAGAAATCACAAAAATCCTTGCAGTTGATTCATTTATGATTTTTTTAGATGAAAGTGGAGACTTGCTGCTGCAGGGAAAAATTTGGAGTTTAAATCAAATCAAAATTGAAGTGACTTATTAATTTATTAACCACATAACTAGGCATCAATGAACTATGTATTGAGAGTCAATACTGGTAAAATAATCCTTGTCACTTAGATAATTAAAAAAAGTTAATAAATTGAAAGACCTGGACATTTTGAAACACCCTTCTATAACTAATCCCGAGAACTTCTAATTGTGGATGAACACATGCACACATGCACACACATGCAGAAACATGCTCCCATTGCCATAGGTTTTTGAAGGTGTAGATCCCTTTCCTCTCAACATGAGGGACCCCATCTACAAAAACCTGCTTGTGGAAGAGCCCCATCCTGAGCTTGAGCTTTGTGCTGTCATTCCTTACCCCAGAGGTGACAGTCCCAGGAAGAAAGCCCCAGTCACTCAGAGTACAGATCCCCAGGGTGTACCTATGGTGGCTGTGAGTTGCTGGAAGGACTCGTGGCAGAGGGCACAGGATCACTTCTGGCAGGCTTTTGCCTTTTGCTCTCACCTCCACTACCTCACTCCATTGTCACAAATTTTCAAGCTTAGTTTATACTTCCTTTCAGGTTGAGTCCTTTGCTCCCAACATCATTCTGAGCTGACCTGAGGGTCTTGCTCAATGGCGAGTTGAATGTGAGTCAGCAGTGCCCTGGCAGCCAGGAGGGCCAGCCCTGTCCTGGGGTAGACACAGCATCACCAACTGGAAAGGATTGTCCTGCTCTGCTCTGCTCTGAGGCGGCCTCACTTTGAATATTATGTGCAGTGTTGGGCACCACAACATAATAAAGATGTAAAGCTATTAGAGAGTGTCCAAAGGAGGGCTACTAAGATGGTGAAAGGCCTTGAGGGGAAGCCATATGAGGAGCAGCTGACATCACTTGGTCCGTTCAGCCTGGAGAAGAGGAGACTGAGGGAGACCTCAGCACAGTCTACAACTTCCTTGTAGGGCATAGAGGTGGTACAGACACTAATCTCTTCTCTCTGGTGACCAGTGACAGCACCCAATGGCCTGAAGCTGTGTCAGAGGAGGTTTAGTTTGGATATTAGAAAATAGTTCTTCACCCAAAGGGTGCTTGGGCTGGAACAGGCTCCCCAGGGAATTGGCTACAGCATCAAGCCTGACAGACTTCTAGAAATGTTTGGACAATGCTGTCAGGCACAGGGTTGTCCTGTGCAGGGTCTGAATTTGATGTTTCATTGTCTCTTCCATCTCAAGATATTTTATGATCCTGTGATCTCTGTTTCATCTGACTGATGTTCATAATTCTCTTTAATAGGATCTGTCACTTTTGGACAGATACACCCTAGACAATTCTGTATATTAAAGTGACATGGATACCATGTACACACTCATCTTTGTGTTAACAAGTATTAATAACCAGACTCTTTGCCAGAGGTAGCCCATATAAGAAACATACAAGCAAATCAGTGTATATAATCCATATTTTTAATGTCCACGATCAACAATAGTTTTCCTGGTTTGTACTTTAACCATTGCCTCAAGCATCCTTGTTATGTTAATCTTGTATACAAGAATCTGGACATAGTAATAATCTTGAGCAACATTAGAAGATGTGTTAATGAAATTACTTTAAGCTTTACATTTGACCCTAATAAACAATGTAGAGTATTTTTTTTTTCCTTTATGAGATGCTTTAAACAGAAATTCTCCCTTTTCACAATTATAATACTATCATATGTGCATCAGTCCTTTTGTCATAGATCAGGACTCCTGTGCAAAGATGACTCTACCAGGCCTTACACCAATTTCCATGCTGCTTTGAATTAGAGAAGTGGTAATTTGCTACACTGATGAATGGATAAAAGTAAAATAGCATTGTATTAAAGCAGTGGATTCAAAATTCCATGTGTCCTCCATAATTTTCTGCTTCTCAGTGTACAGTACATGAAAAAAGGAGGTTGGAATATTCACAGTCTGTGAAGTCACGGAAGGCTAGAGTTTTAAGTCTGGTTTAGCTATTTTTTACTCCTTCTCACTCTTCTGTACAAGATATCAATTTCTGTATCTATATGTATCTAAGATATTTTGACATATATCTAGGTTACTTGGTAACTCTTTCCAAAAATACTAATAAATCCTATCCTCCTTCTTAAATAGGTTGACAATCACTTTTGACTTATATACTCCTACTTTATAAATATTTTTGCCTTTGTCTGTGTTTAGTTGTTTCAAGTTTGTGAAAGAAAACTTTTACTGAAACATGTTCTTCACTTCTTTTTCATTAATATTGGTGTTTCTGCTTTTCCCCCTTTTTTCTACATTTTTTTTTTTCTGAAAGAGTACATGCTGTATTAATAATCAAGTGTGACTTTTTCTTCCCACTTTGAAAAAGATATTGAAAACAAAAGCAGACTCAAAATGTTTTTAAAATATACAACTTACAAATTTAATATATCTAATCCAGAATGATAACACAGAAATTTAAAATTTACATTAGCTCAGTAAAATAATTTATTTTTTAAACCAAGGAAAAGGAGATTAAACATCAAAGAAGGGAAAATTTTACTGACCTAAAGCCAATGAGCAGACTGTGGGCTTGGCAAAAAAAGAATCAGCAATGCTATTCTATCATTGTCTTTATGAGAAAAAGGTCATGCAAATTCTGGTGCTGGAAAAATGAAGGAGATAAATTCTAAAATAAGGAAATTATGATAAATATATTCTTTTGCATTTGCATTAAACATTCCAGTTGATTGGTATTAGCATTAGGTTAAAATATTTATGGCACTTGTTCTGGATAAATCACATCAATATAATTTATTATTTAAGAAGAAGTGAGAATAATCTGCTTCAGTGCAGATAATATTGTTATTCATGCTGTCCTGATGAATACCAGCTTTAAACAAGTGGAAAAATATTAAGTCTTTGTACACTCTTGATTTAGAAAACTGTAACAATATTATGATTTTAAATACCTTTTAATTTAGAAGAGGACACTCAAATAAGAGAAGGATTAAAATGTGTACAAAGAAGGAAGATAAATATGCCCTAAAGATATTCCCAGAGTATAGTCTGTACTGGTCTACCTCTATATTGGTACTGGGGTCACCAATCAGATTAGACATCAGTGGATTTTATGGTCCTTACATTTTTTAGAACATCATGGTTTGTTCCTGCCAAATGCATTTTCAAAACACAATATAAATGACAATAGGACACTTGTTTTACCTTTATGTAATATAGATTCTATTCTATTAGGGGAACATAAATATTACCATGATAATTAAAATAAAGGAAAAACCTCCTAAGGATATAGAGATAGAAATAAAGGCATACAAAGGTTTTAAATGTAAGATTTTATATTCTTTTTGTATTGGAAATAGTTTTATAATATGGCAGTTATTTTTTGCTTAGCATCAATCTGTACAAATATAGAAAGATGATTCAGACCCTAGCTTGCAAGCTGAAGTTTATCCAAATGAAGGTATCATATTTCAGACATATAACACTGTCTGTTGCCAAGCAAAATTTCACATTTTCTGTTAAATATTACTTTACCCCTGGGTAATTATTAGAGGAAGAGTTTATAAAAGAAATTTACCCCAAAACTTGATCTGCATACATAGGAAGCATGAATGCTGTTTGCAATATGTGAATTGTGAAAAGACAGATGAAGGAAATAATCAGACTTAATAAAGATTTTTGAGATAAATTCATGCACTAAGAAAAAGTACAGAAAGCATTTGAACTTGAAAATTTGGAAAAGATGATACAAAATCAGACAGTAATTCAAGAGATGAGTGGAACAAGCAGTTATTTTTTGTGGTAGAGACAGAAAACCATCAAGACTACAAAAAGTAACAAAATTAGTCATCAATAGTGAGAAGCAGGCTTCAGACCCTGTGGAGGAGCATTTTGCCGTTACTGGTCTTAATGTGGTCAGGAAAGGGATCAAAAATTCTTAGAAAAAAATGAAAGAAATACTACATTGAGATTTCAATAATAGCAGATGAGAAATTGTAGTATAGTTTAGGGGCTGAAAAGGGGCAAACTCAATGGGAGTTATGTAAAACAAGGACTGGAAAAAAGTTATGAACAGCCAAAATATCTTGGAATCATGGACAGAGAATCCAGAAAAGACTGGTTCAGTGATGACACCAGGGAGAAAAAAAAGAAAAAAACTTGTGATGGAAAAAGAGTAGGGAAAATTTTTAAAAGGATATTTTTCAAAGCCATTTCCAACTTTATAAAGCTTGCTCGAGTTCCAATAGTTTCTGTCCACTTTGTTTTTCTATAGTCTTTATATGACAGTCTCCATATATTTCCCATTGCAATGAACATTGTGATTGGGTCTATGAAGATTTGTACTGACCTCATTGTGTCATCAGCTTGACATTATAATTTCATCTCCAGAGAAACATTGAAACACTTTTCATCATGATTTGATATTGTAAATGTGGTGACCATAGATAGTAATAAAAATTCCTTGCAATTGCATTTTGACATCATAATGTAATCTCCATAGTCTTCACTTGACATTATGATGAGATTGTGGCAATGCTAACTTTGTACGAATGAAGCTGGGCCCATGGAATGAAAAATTTAAAGTACAGTTTTGTGCATAGAGAACAAATGGTTATAAATACATATATATTTTATCATAATTAAATTTTTCTTAAAAATTAGAACACATTCTCTATCCATCTGAGGAGTGGAAATCTGGAACATTCTGTTCAGTGAGGAGATCAGAAAACTAATCAGTTTTCAGATATAACTTTTGGAATTTATGCAAATGACAACATAACATATTTAGTGCCATAGCAGAGACTTGCAGTCTGTGATAGGAAAGTTCTTCATAGCTACATTGTCTTCTAAGGCATATAATTCTGCCTTAGTTCTTGGGTAGTGTAGGAATATAAATAAATGTAATATGTTTATGAAATAATTTTTCTATTTAGAAATCAATGTATTTTTAGTTTTAAACACATGCATATGTCTTATAACATGGATCTCATGTTTATCTGCTTTGGTGTGAAAAAAAGGGCATCCCTTGGAGTAAAAATTCTGGTGTGGACCTGTTTGATTCTCTAAAACTTTCAGTTCAGAGTTGTTAAGTATAGTGACAGACTGATTTAAACAGTGACTTTCATCCTCCTAAATTAGTCATTACTCTAATACGAACTGGAATGACATTTTTTAAAAGTCAAAGCATTGCTGATTTTTTTTGTGGAATCTGAATTGATGACCTCCTGGTAAAATACATTTATCTTATTATTAGATCTTTGAGACACTATATCACTTGTAACCTTTACTTAAAGCGCTTTCTTGTAGATATCCTTCTGATTTTTGCAATGCAGGCTACAACAAATATTTAAAAATAAGTAAAAGGTACTGTCCCTGGATTATAACTATGGTACTAGACAGACTGACACCGTGTAGTTTTGAGTTTTTCTTTTTTTGTTGACAAAACTGAATGTCTTTACTAGAGTTAACATATGGAACTTGAATAAGGCATAGATAAAACTCCCTGTTTTTCATAACCTGCATTTTTTTCTGTTTATTACTCTTGTTTGTCTTTCTTTTCTCTTGGGAGTGACTAGAAAATATAAGTATAAAATTATTTAAAGTGTGATCAAATGCATAAACCATATGCTTAGAACCATGCAGGTTGAAAATTTACTCCTGGCTCCAGTCCTAAACTGCCAGTGCCCTTTACCTCTCTAAGGCACTTAACAGATAAAAGTGTACATAATAGGCTTATAATCTTTCAAAGATGAGATAGAATAATCTTATCACAGAATGATGGAATCATAGAATGTTAAAAGGTTGGAATGGACCTTAAAGATTTTCCAGTCCCAACCCCCAGCCATGGACAGGAACACCTTCCACTAGACCAAATTGCTCAAGGCCTTATCAAATCTTTCCTTGGACACTGCTGGGGCTGAGGCATCCACAGCCTCCCTGGGCAACCTCTTCCTGTGCCTCACTACCCACACAGTGAAAAATTTCTTTTTGATATCTAACCCAAATTTCTCCGCTTCCAATTTGTATCCATTAATCCTTTTGCTATCATGACAGTTCCTGGTGAAACATACAAATATATATTTTCTAAAAAGTATTATAGGTATTAAAATATTTTAGGAAGTAGTTTTATCACTGCATAGTATTGATATAGAAAAAAAAATTAAAAATAAGAAATGTATAGTTACCAATTATTGAGTGTTTATAGTCCATTTTCTGATGAGGCAAACATAATTGTCCACAAATTCTGTATATATAGATAGCCAAATAATAAAATATATTTTCCTAAATTACATCATGTTTTTAAATAATTGTATTTTTTATGAGATTGTGGTAGTTTTATGTTACATTCTAATATCCTGGGCTTCAAACCAGAAGGTAGAAATAAAAACATAAAGATTTTGGGAGTAGACACTTATGTGGAGAGAAACTATAAATTTCCTGGGAAATTTTTCTAATTATTTTGATGAAATTCAAAAAATTAGCTGATACATTTACTGCTACATTTTTTCATCTTCACCTCCTTTTGTGAATAAGAAATATTGTAATACAAGAAGCACCAGTGCAAGCTTATTATGAGAACTTATTTTTCAGTAGGGAAAGTTTAAATTTTCTTCACAATTAACTGATTTCACTTGTACTTGAAAATAAATATATTTAAATAGTAAATAAAAGATTATTAGAATTTTGATTACATGAACAGTTGTAATATGAAATGTGGAAATAAACATCTGAACTATTGTAATAAACTTTTGTTTTCACTTTGAATGCATCTTCAGTCTTTTTTTCTTTTTACTGTTGAAGTAGCCAATGATGATCCCATTTTTTGTTATTGAGTTACTTTTTAATAATTTTGAAGACATGCAGATATGAACTGTTGACCAAAATGAAGTTTCTGGCATTGACTTAAATGCTTAAAAGAAATTCTGTTTAATAGTAATACAATAGCATACACTATTTCCAGCATGTTTTGAAAGAGCAGTAAAAAAATTGGGTTTTCAGTGTGGAGCGAGAACTTGTCTTCTGAAGAAAAAATAAATTCTTCAGAAGAGCTGTAGGCCTTCAGATACTACCTGAATATGCCTCATTTCTTCAGGTAGAGTGTACAGTCTATCCAAACCACTTATAGCAACTAGGCTGATGAGCTCTCTCAAAAGTAATCTGTGCTTTTCCCTAATCCATTTACTGGGGCACAGCTTCTTCACTACTGGTCTGAGAGGTTGTCTGCCAAAAGAAAAGCATTTGTAAATGGCCATTAATTCCAAAATGCTTATCTCCAGTGGACAGAGATTCTTTCTGCAGTCATTTGGGAAAAGGGATTGAAGTCTGCTGTACTGAACATGTCTGCCTTAGGAATCCCCATTGCACTGATATTGGGTTGAATTCTTCTCATTATTACTTCACAATTGAGATGTGAGCCCAGAAGAGTCCTTGCCAAGATAAATATTTACTTTTAACAAAAGTACTAGTGGCTAGAAATTCTATCTGCCACTTCCATCTAGACCGTAGACCTCACAGATAATGGGGGATGTGGTTAGAGACTAGAACCCGGCAGAAGGAGGAAATTTTATAGGCAAGTAGTATATCAGCTCTGGAGTAGTATTTCTTCTCATGTTATGCAGTGTGCTGACCTGGCTTCAAGAGACCACAGACATTTCCACCAAGAGAATCTAAAATTGTCACCTTTTTAGCTTGGAATATGTAGGTATATATTGCTGTATATCTACAGCAATGACATAAGAAGTTTCTTTTACATGATTTCCACAGAAGATGATGATAGTTGATAAGGTAAACCATGATCACAGCGTCCAGCCAATAATACATATGTTTTGTAAGTATTTAACACCGGTATGCTGGAAGAAATTATTTTTTAAATAGCCTTCTATTTTCTGTTTGTTATTTTAAATTCTAAAAATCTCTTAATAGATACTGAGAATCAGTTTACAAGTGTGATGATGAAAATATTTTGCCTGAAAACATGGATATACAGTAAATGTAATCAGATCACAATTTTCTGAATTTTTAAAGTAATACTTTAATTACTAAAATAGTTTATGTTTATTTCAGTGCTTAGACTGCCTTAATTCAGTACATAAGTAGGGCAATTGATGTGAATCCCAACATCTGGCAATCAGTGATTTAATGAGTTACTTTTTAAAGAAATGTCTGTCTGCCGGAGGGGTCTATAATGCAATTAGACACATTAGCACTTTCTCAGTCATTTTTCATGAGAAAATGAAAGTGATTGGTGCAAGCTGTAAATTGTTTGCACTTTTGGAAGGCTAAAACTCATGATACATTCATATTTCAGCTTTTTAAGGAGGATTTTGTTAGAATGATGTAATGTAATACATTTGTTGCAATTTCTGAATATTTGTTTGCAAAGTGCAAGGATTTAGTCACAAATGCTAGCATACAGTTACAGGCTTGTTTGGTAATTTTTTTTAATGCTAATAATTCAGGGAAAAGGATGCTGATGAATTATTTAAACTAGAAGTCAACAATCCAAATTCAAAGAAATTCCTGAGAAACCTTTGTAACCAATACAGTTTGGAAAGGATTAAATTATTTTTACTTTTTGAGTTCTCTTCTTTGTTAATATTGTTCCCTTAGACATATTTTATTCAAATTGTTAAACTATTTATTAACTCCAATTTCAAAGTACAAAAGTAAAACTTCAGAAATTTAAAACTAAATATAAGATTATATAGAAAAAAAATTAACACTTTGATATTTGTATCCACATTCTAAATCTCCTGAAGATTTTTTATTAGGAGTAAAAAGTAATTTCTTGTTTTACTGGAGATTTTTCTGATACAAATGTCAAAAATTTTGCACTCATCCTGTGGCTTTTGAGAACACCTCACTTCTTAGAAATTTAACTTTACTGATTAGAAACAAAATTATTACAAAAGTAAGTTTAAAGACATACATTTATATACTGCTATATGCATTTTATGCATATAATAATTATATATATATATATATATATATGCACAAGACAAATATTGTCAAATCTATGATTTAAAAATAATGTAAGATAGAAAAAGAAATAAAACCAAGACGTACATTTATATACTGCTAGATGCATTTTATGCATATCATAATTATATATATATATGTGCACAAGACAAATATGGTCAAATCTATGATTTTAAAAATAATGTAAGGTAGAAAAAGAAATAAAACCAATCTTGAAAACTATCTTGAATATTTGCATAATATTACAATATAAATAATCCACTTGCAATTATTCAATTAAGAGGTAAAACTGTTGTCCTCAGTAATTAATTAAGTTGTGCTGCAGAGGAATTTATCACAGCATTTAAAATAAACTCAGCTGTGTGAATAAAATGGAAACTATGTGAATAAAGTGGAATAAGGTGGAATCTATGTGGTTTTTTTGTTTTTGTTTTTTTTTTTTTTTGCAGTTAGGTTTTTGAGGTGTTAGGACAGGTTCTAATTGAAACACTGAACTTCATGTGCTTTTTGCCAAGAGCCTATGAATATAATTTCTGCTGATTTAAGAATCTGATGTCAGGGCAGTAAGTATGCAATTAGCTTTAGTTTAAGTGATAGCAACATGCTGTAAATAAGAATCTTAATTGTGTTTGCAAGATTAAAATTCAGTTTCATTGTTTTTTTTCCCCTGCTTCTTTGGTGGCTTTGTGGTATATTCGCATTGCTACCTCTAAATGAATGTCAACTTGTTTTACCTCGACTGCAGCCAATCGATACTTCATTAGGCTGAATTGTCTTGTGCCCATGCAACCTTGAAGCTGTGGCTTAATTACCACCCGTATTATGCAGTGGCTCAGAGTGCTGTGCTCAGCTGTGTCAGTTTTGAACAAAAGCCATGCTGTTGCCTGTATTTAGGAAATATGGACTTTTGAACTAAAGAACTATAATATTTTCTAAGTTAACAATTCATGATGATAACCTTTTTTAAAGCGTGTATGTCAGTTTTCAGTAAGTTTACATTTGAATAGGTTTCTGCATATTGCAAAACTTCAAAAGACGAGTACCTTTGCTTTTCATGTTCAACCCATCTTTGATTTAAGATAATTTTAAATTAATGCCAAAGTAACATTCATCTGAAAGAGAAGACAGGAGAAAGTGCAGTCAAATGGCAATCATGACAAATGACATCTCTTGTCTGAGAGTCATTTTTCCTCACTAGACTGATTTGTCATCCCCACTTTTGACATTTTTCATCCTGCTATGAAATCACATTGACAGAATAAGATATTTCTACACTTAACAGTGGGACATAGAAGATGGTTCTCTGCCTTCATTTATTTTTTGTATTACATTTAAGGGTTTGTAAAATTTGTAAGCAACAAAAGTCCGATGACAAATTTAATTTGCTTTATAAAATATAAAGTTCACACTGCCCTATAATCCTGAAGTAAATGTTGCTGTTTCATTTGTGTCAGATCATTATACAATGTAAAGGAAAACAAATCTCCATGAAGATTTTCCACTTGGGAGTATTGCCTTGTTATGAGCGAGGATTATGAAATCCAGTAACAATGAGGACAAACTACCTAACTTTAATGAATTGTGCCATTGCCTTGGACATGTCAAAGACCTGTGGCTAGCATTTGCAATTTCTTACTCCAGCACTAAAAACATAAGACTTGTCTGCTCCTGTTCATGCAAATAGGTATAATTAGCTTTTTAGCTTTTTTCTCCAGGTCATACAAACTACACAGAGGCATCAGCATTTTCTCTTGAGTTACAACAAAGGATAAACTAGAGTACAGTCCTAAAAGGCAATCCTCAGAGATCATATAAATGGAACTAAATATGTACTGACTTGTACACTCAGCACAGAGAGTAATTCTTATTTTTGTTGTTTACAATTTTTTTGTTTGGCTGGTTATTTTTATCAAATGCCTCACGATTACTCTTGTGTAGACCAAAATGTTTATATCTGTGCCTAGTACCTTACTGATGGTGAGGCATGCTGACCACAAAATAGGAGGCTTGTTGTCTTATATATGCCATGTTTGAGTGCTCAGAGCATGATAGTCCCCTTTAAAGCTCTTTTATAAAATCCAATGAAGGAAATTAAAAAACTCTTTCTGAGAAAATAATTTTTATTGGTCTGATTTTGTGTTCAATTAACTAGATCTCTGGCTAGATATCACTGTTAGCAGTGTCTTTCAGTGCTCACATCAGACAATCAACTACTAGTAACCTCAAACCATGTTTCTAATTATCAGCATGTTCAGAATTTTCACACCCTTCATAACATGTAAATGTTACTCATTATACATGCCTTTTGTGTACAGATCAGGCCTATAAAACATGCCAGAATTTGTACCAACAGTGTGAGCTTGCGACTTCATGCCAGTATTAGTGTATATTCTGTTGTATATTTCCATGTACTATGTTTTTTATTATAGCAAAGTACAAACAAACAACATTCACTTAATTAATTAACAAATCTTGTGTAATGCATCAGATTCTTTTAATTATTATTTTTGTGCTTGAATGAAGAGAGGTGGCCACACTTGGGATTCATATTTCATAGACTTCAGTGGCTCTGTTCTTATTCTTTACCCACATTAATCTTAATAGATTTCAGGCAAGGTTCAAATCGTCATTTTGTGATAATAAAGATGAAAAGTCAGCAGAATCAGTGCCTTTCTACCTATTATGTATAAATGAACAAAACCCATAGCCCTATGTATTAAGCACCTATCTGTGAAAGTTTTCGTTTTATCAGAGAAAAAATTTGAACTATTTGCATATAAAGGGAGTTTTTGATTAACTGAAAGGGGACACTTCATTTCTGCCACTAGACCATTCTTAAAGTCGCAAAATGTTTGTCTGCCTTCTGTTGAAAGAAGTTATTCAAATTCACAGTTCTACTTGAGAATGTGGGCATAACCAATAAGCAGGACCATAATGGCTTAACTCCAGCCAGCAACTATGCACAACAGAGCCACTCATTCACTCCCTCAAGAGGATCAGGGAGAAAATCAGAAGAGTAAAAGTGATAACTCATGGGATAACATAAAGACACTTTAATGAGTAAAGCAAAAGCCCCCAAGACAAGCAAAAAACCCTGAGGAATTCATTCGCTGTTTCCCATGGGTAGGTAGCTACCCAGCCATCTCTAGGAAGGCAGGGCTCCAACAAGTCTAGCAGTAACTTGGAAAGTCATACACCATCACTTTGAATGTCCTTCTTTCCTCCTTCTTCCCTCAACTTTCTACGCTGAGCATGACACCATGTGGTGTGGAATATCCCTCTGTTCACTTGGTGTCAACTGGCCTGGCTGTGTCCTCTCCCAACTCCCTGTGTACCTGTGTGCTGGTGGGCTGGGGTGAGAAGCACAAAAGGCTTTGATGCTGTGTAAGCATTGCTCAGCTGTAGTGAAACCATCCCTGAATGAACATTGCTCATGCACAACCCAAAATAAAGCCCCATACAAAGTATCATAATTAACATGAATTCTATCCCAGCCAAAACCAGGTAGAAGAAAGTTGCCATTCATTGTTCTAGTCTAAATAAAAAAGTACATTTGGGAAATTTCCCTTTGTGATCAGTACTTCATAAAGTTGTACCTCTAAATTCTTCTGCCACTTCTTGTGTTCTAATGAATGTATGTCGGATGGAAAGACATTGTAATGAGCGTGGTTTATTCTCTCAAATCTAAAGCAGGTGTATTTGTATTTCTGTAATGAATTACATATGTTCATAGGAATCTTTCAAGCAACTTTCTAATACCGAAATGTTTATTATTTACTCACAAGATTTCAGGAAATGAGTGTTCAACATAACCACACTCCTGTATAACGTTACACAGCCACAAGCAATCAGGAACACAACATGAATTTCACTCTTCAGTCATGTTTTGTGATGATCTCTTTACTCTTACATAGTTTCCTCTGGTGACAGAATAACTTGAACTGGTAAAATGCTAGCTATATTGATAGCAACTGTCATTCATTATTATACTAAAAGGGACAAAACTTATACCGTGAATATGAAATAATGTATGAATTTATAATATGAAAAAATGTCCTGCAGTGGAATTATAAGTACAACTCAGCCTTAATTCAAGTTCAGTCTAGTAGGAGCTATGGATGTTTTTCTTTTTTTAATGGTTCATTGGAGTAATTGGAGACATCAAAATACCTGCTATTGTTCATTAGATCATTAAACCACATAGGAACAATATAACATTGAAGACAAAAAATGGGGGTTTAGGGAAATGTTTTACCAATACTGTAAAAGCAGATTTTTTTTCTAATTGAGTTGCATTATATCTTCAAAATCAGTTTCTGAAAAGCTAATGTTGTAGTGACCAATGTTTACCTGGAAAAAAGAACATTTTACAAGGATAAAATAATGAAAGGCTCTGAAGTTATGCATTTTCCTTGACAGAGGACAGAGATTACTATTGGACTTTGATTACTAAAGCATGGGCAGTAAATGTTGTCTCTGTTGATTTTGTGTTATTCATATGTGAATATGGACTGCAACGATAATTAGAGCAGAAAAGGAGAAACTAAATTGGAGACAACTGATCATTAAGATTGAATGATATGGGACAAAATTCACTTACTGCCTGTTTGCTCAATGGGTGAAAGAAGACAGCAAAAATCTTTTCAAAAATCTAAAAACTTACCAGTAACTTTCATAGTTTCCCCTCATTTCTTTCCTTGTCAAGAGAAGAGTTATGACCCATTTTGCTTTTACTGATCATCTTCATCATCACAGAGAGTGAATTCCATGAACTACAGTTCAACAGGAATGTGCATCACTCTCAAGAACATCAGACGTGGCCTCATGTGATCCCTGGAATGTAAAAGTAGGGCAGCAGGGAGTAGGCAAGATATTTCCTTATGTATACAATCATGATAAGAGAGATATAAAATACATTATCTCAGGGAAAAGTCTGCAATGCAAAATTATTAGGGTAGAAAAAATAATCTTAATATGTTGTTAGAGTAGGAGAAAATGTTTTTGAAGGAATAAATAAAGCTTTAATTTTTCTTCATTTCTGAAAAAAAAAATAACAGGGAAAGGATGTCATAATACTTTAAAAAAGACTTGAAGGTGTGTTTATAAACTATAATCTAGAGTAAATGCATAAGAAGGAGCAAATATCTGTATAGTGAAGTAAAACAACCAAGAGTTAGAAATATGTGAAGTTTATTTGAAAATATTACTGTAGCAAAACTGAAGTTGTAATTTAACCTTGGCTGTTGATCTCAAATACAGTTTGGGTGAAAACAGAAAGGTCATCATATATCTTATATCAGACAAGATAATTTTAATGGTTCTTTCTGAGTTTAAGGTATATTAATATACTAACACAACTCTCCAAATTAATTTCTGTAAAAACACATGCAAGTCCTCGTTGGCAATGATACACTGAATTCACACCCAAGTACAATGAAATATGTTCCTGAAGGTATCCTTTTAAATTCCTCACACTAAAAAGCCAAAGAAAACTAAAAAAACCAGTTATCTACTCTCAAGTTGATTTCCAGATATAAATCTAGACAAATAAATTTTCAGTATAAATTATTTTCATTTTGTAGCTTACTG
Source organism: Lonchura striata (assembly GCF_050655825.1). Lineage (NCBI taxonomy): Eukaryota > Metazoa > Chordata > Aves > Passeriformes > Estrildidae > Lonchura > Lonchura striata. The sequence goes on from NC_140704.1 coordinate 126,361,618, forward strand.
CAAACTACTGAAATCAACAGTAGGCAGGTGTAAGCAGGTGAGGCAATACAATAGGATTATTTCATCACTCCTCTTAGGAAGCTTTTTATTATTCAAAAGAAGAATGTTCAAAAAGTCATTAAAATATTATAATTATTTGGTATAGTTAAGAAACTTTGGTAAACAGAAAAGCTTCATTCAGAATGTAGGCTGGCTATAGTACATCTTCAGTTAAAACACTGACTAGATATGAACAAAATGTCAGCATATAATTTTTGAGTGAATCAAAGTAAATTTTTACCTTTGAAAGCAAAAGTGAGTTTAAGACATATAAAATTAATTTTAAAACATTTAAATAAAATATTTTCAACCATATTTTAAATTATAACAATTTTGATAAATTCTTTCTATACTAATTGTAGTTTAAAGAGGCAGTTTATTCAATAATATTAAAACAGATTGTATTTGTTTTCTTTAAGAGAAAGTAGCAATTGACTAGAAATTTTATTATATTTAATAATTTATAGCACTGCAGTTAGGGAGAGGCACACAAGACTGTATATAATAAAAGTTCTCATTTTTTCATACCATTTAAGGCCAGAAGGTTCAATAGATCATCTAATCTGACCTCTTGTATATCACCTGAGATAAATCCCAACTCAGTCATATACCAACTGTGCACAAAACTACTTTCATTTTTGGGCAGCCTACCTGAGTGGTACTCATCTAATGACACAATTCTTTCCAAATAGTTCAGTAAGTTTCTTTGTTTATTTCTAGAACTGCTGGTTCTGTGTAGGCTGGAGGTTGTCTCACTGAGAAGGTGGCTATTTCTGCACACAATGTTACATTTTAAGAACACTGGGTTAGGGTGTTTGCAGTACTGGGTCAGAATATAAAACCAAAGTGGATTCTCATTCTAGGTAAGCACTATTCAAACCTGTTTTGATAATATATAGTACTTTATTTTTCTTGACGTGTAGAGACCATGAAATCATAGTGCCTGTTCCCATGATACATTATGTCAGCAAGGGTATGTACTTCAGCACATTTGCAACCTCTGGATTGACTGTAGACCTTCCTTCCTTTTGGGGTTTTCTCAGTACACTGAGTCTGTAGCTGGACCTTAGATCTTTATCAAATTTCATCCATTGCCAAGAAAGTCCTCCAGACCAATTTTGCACCCTCCAGTTGTTTGGTGTCTTGGCCTTCAGATGGTGTTAAACTCCTAAAAAGCTACAAAACAGGAATATATTTGAAATGGAATTACATGTGTGTTTAGATGAGGAGTAAGGTAGCATTTGATACTTAGAAAGATACTAAATTATGAAGTTAAGAAACCTAGGGAAAACAATTTATCAGAATAGTTTTATGTGCTGCAAACCCTTTTTTGATGTACCTTAACAAAACTACATTTCTCCTGTTTCGTCTGGGTTTATCATAGATTATAATGTATTTGCTGCTTGTGCATTTACTGGTATAAACAATCATTATTATGTATTGATATCTTTTCACACTCTCTCCTAAGATTATGGTGGAGAAATTACAGTAATATGAACAAGGCTCTAATTCAAAATAGCCCATCTTCATCTTTTGAAAGATTTTTCTTTTTGAGCATCTGGTCGTTAAATAATTTTTGTAGTGGGAGCACCTATGTGCTATGGAACTTGCTGGGCCTGATTACGTTAAGTTTATAATCTATCATTTTTATGTTCCCTACTCTTCCATGGCTTATTTTGATTTCTCCCATATAACAAAACTCTAGAAACAGTTTTAATGAGTTGCAAATAGACTTGTCTCTTAAGGTCTTTCCTATGAAGTTACCTGTGAACTCTTGCATTGAATTGATGCACAGGACTGTACAGAGACAGTAGTGTACAGACCAATTGGCTTCCTTAATAGTGTATTTCATGCCTAATATTTTTTTCCTTGTTTTTCAGCTAGACCTGAATGACTGTAAATCTTGTAGACCATAATCTACAACTAGAGGGTAAGACTGTTAAGCAGTACTCAACACACTAATTTTAGGCTAATCATGTGTTAAGGAAGGAATGTGTAAATATCATGATGACAAAAAATGAGTACTAGATATAGCAATTCAGTTTGTCACATGATATTAGAGTCAAGAAAGTAAAGAAACCATCATTTAGTGGTCTAAGACTAGATTCTACTTTTGGTTTTAGCAGCTGGATTCAAGGGCCTATTTAGTCAAGAGTGTTATTAAACACTCTGAGCACCTTAGTGCATTGAAAACCATAGGGAATGCAACACCATATAAGATGTGATATTTTTGCAGTCAGTCAATTTTTCTGTAAAAAACATGGAAATAAAGAACCAGTGTAGCATATCATGCAGCACAATGTGAAACTGATTCTGAATTTGTGTGTTGGACTAGAAGAACTGCTTTAAAGAAATAAAGAAAATCTGTAGAACATCACAAATCTTATGCTGATTCTCATTCACTAATGGTAAGGAGCAATTTCAATCTTAACTTGTGCATGCGGACATGTTTAAATAAACATGTTGACAATATTTACTGTGGACTTTCAAATTGGATGTCTTCATAATGCAATTAAGTCATCTAAAGTGTTATACAATGCTGATGGAGAGAGCCATCTCCAGAATATCAGTACAAGATTCTATTATTCTACTCTTTCGGTCACTTTCTGAATGAGTATTGCTTTTCCATTAACTGTACAGATGCTGGAATTAGGTGAAATGACTACACCTGGAAAAGCTAACGTTTTTATTGCTCTTATTATAATTTCATCAGGGATGTAAATGCTCAGTAATGGTCATATAGCTTCTCAGATAGGAGAACACAGTGATGGTCAAAACATGCTGATCTTTGAAATAATTATATGCTATTCACAAGTAAGAAGGTATGAATTATTTATTTAGGTTAGATGAGCTTGGCTTATTTGTGAAGTTTATTTTTTTAATAGATTACCAACAAATTAAATTATATATAATGTTTTATATAGAATATTAAGATTATTTAAAACTAAGAAATGCTACTGATAACTGCAAAGAACTCCAAATAAACTTATTCTAATGTTATTTCTTTCAGTTGTAGAAAATCTACAGTCTAACGAAATTTTCAAGCAATAATTCAAGGTATAAAGTATTTTGCTCTAATGACATTCTTATTAGTTTAGTGTCAGCTTGAGCACTGACAATCAATTTAGAATCCTGTGCAACAGCATCAACATCTAAAAAACCTAATACACATAAAAATTAATTTCTTGGTCTAGATTTCTAGTGTAATGTACAATGTACGGTATATAACTTCCGCATTTCTTGTATCTGAGGTTCTTACAAAATTTGAAGGGAAGTAGACATCCTTTAGCATTCAAGTCTCCTTGCCTGGGTAACTGAACTGAAATGCTTCCTTAAAACTTACTTAAACTTATGAGAAAAGGTGCCTTCTTTCCATTTCGTTTGGAGACTTAATTCCCATAAGTTTGAGTGCACCCCAAGAGAAAAAGAAACTGAAGCCTTTATGATGACAAATATAAAGTGTGTGCTGACCCACACTTTAGATTAAGTGGTCAAAATTCTGTACTGCTTTAAAAACTGTTTGTGCAAGTATCTCAGTCGTTTTCAGCTGGGTGCTGCACAGAAGTGTATGGATCTGTAAGTGCCTCAGTAGTAATTTCCAACTCTCATTCTGCCATAAGTGATGACTTGATGCTTTTAACTCAGAATCCCAGGCTTTGTGCCTGTAGGTGTCCTAAACAGGCTTGCCTGCCTTGCTTGGAAATACTGCTATCAACAGTCTTGAGCCCATTTGCAAGTCATTGCATAATGCAGTGACAGAGACAGTGTTTTCCTTCTGTGAGTTACACCTTATAAAATACAACAAATAATGTATTTCCTCACAAAAGTTATTTCCATTAGCTGAAGTGTTCGAGGTTTGTAATCTAACCTTTATGGTTACAGCTCACTTGAGAATCACATAGGAAAATGTGAATAAATTGAGTACCCAGGTAAAGTTTGTGCACTAACTTGACACTACAAAACGTACCTACAGGTACACTTGCTGTATACACAATAGTTCTAGTGTTGACTTTTAACAGTCCTACTTGATGACAGCTGTCTGTTTAAGAATTTGGCATTGTATAATTTGGGATTGAAGATGATAGAGCCATGTGTGAGAGATGTTGCTTGTGTGTGTGTGTTTAAGTGGAGAACTGTGCCTCTGTAAGCTTCAAAAGGTCAGAACTTGATTTAATAAACTTTTCTTCCCAGAAAACAAGCTTTCTTTTTTGAATCTGTAACATTGTTAGAAAACTGCATGTCTGGAGACATTGCTAATAGGCTTGTGAGACCTTTTGCTCTATCCAATGCTGTCTTGAATAGTCATACTGGATCTGGTCGGAATAAGCCAAAATCCTTAAAATGTTATTTCCTGATTTGTATGCTTTAGATCACTTCTGCCTTCTGCAGTACCCTTTATGAAGGTGCAAAGCTGGGATTTCCATATCCTCCAAGTACCTCTATGCTTCACTCTAGCATATCACTTCATCATTGGACTAGCAGCACCCTTGTTTGTTGTCACTAATAATACCTTACTACCCCCCTTCTTTTTCTTGCTCACTGCCCACCAGTACTGTATTTTTACTGATATAAAGGTCTTTAACCCCTCTGTATAATTTCTGATTTTGCCACGTAGCTGCTTTTCAGTCTGCGGTTGCTACATGACAGCATAAAACATCCTACTCATAGTGCTCCTTATGTTTTCTTAGGTCATGATGACTCTGAGACAAGGTGATTTTTATCCAGTGGAAAAGATTCTCCTCAAGTTCTTGGGTGACCAATAGGACTTAAAGAATTTTCTGATATGAAGCTTGCCTTTGATAATCTCTTATAAGATACCTATTTTCTTGCTCATTACAATCTGGCCACTCTTAGCTCCTATAGCTTTCACAGGTACTTGAGACGAGAAATGATTTCTGGAGTGGTAACCACAGGCAGCAAAGAGTTCTGTGTGCATCATTCATGGATTTACATACCATGATTCTTAATTTTGCCAATTTAATGTCTAATTCACAGGTATGTGCAATGGATAACTCACATCCTGCCTGCTCTAGAATGCTTCAGAATATGATCATGAGTGCTCAGATCAGTTACATTGTCTAAATAAATAACAGCAATATATTCAGGATTCCTAGATTTTTTTTTTTCAATGAGCTCAAAAAGAATCTTCTCCTGCTGAAGCAAGGTATGCAGATGGATATTGCCCATATATGTGGTGAGACAATTAGCTTTTCTATTTTTATAACTTGCATTTAGATCTAGCAAACTAGTACTCAAAATTTTGTAGACACTTCTGCTGCTTTATCTGTAAGATGTGTAATATGCAAATGATGTGCCTTTTTGCAACCTCTATAGCCTTTCCTCAAAGGTGAGGCTTTTTTTGTAAAAAAAGCCCTATTTAAAACCAAGTCTAGGAAGCTATTCCAGGATATCTTGACAATGCTTAATGATGGGTTTGGATTCTGGGAGAGAAAGATTTATTGATATAGCCCTTTACCAAAGTATTAACCATATATAAATAAAAGCATTGCAATCACCACACTGATGTGCAATGTTGCCTTGCATGCTTTTCTCTTGCTTGCTCTCATGTTGCTCCAGACTGGTGACCAAGACAATGGCCATCTGAACGACCATAGAAGCTTCAGAGGAGTGGACTAGAAAATTGGGCAAGAGGAGGAGAGAAAGCTAGATTTAATCTGTTTCTACTATGTGGTTAGGTCCCAGTGGACGTGTCCTTATGTTTCACATTCTGCTTGCTCAAAGTCTTCCCTCAAACAGATAGGGATAAATGAGATGATTTTTTTTGACATGTATTACTAGGGGATAAAATACATCTATTCCTTATTAGGTTAGCCTGGGGTGCAGTAAAACCTAGTCTGGACCTCAGATTCCTGTTTAAGAATGTTCATTGATTTCCAGATGACAGGGCATTGTGAAGAAGTGCCAACAAAATCCATCTCAGCTTGACCCATCTTGAACTGGTGCTTTTAAGTACTCATGAAGATTCTACACCCTTGATATGGAGCAGGGAGAAGGAACTGGAGTTAATGAATGGTACCACATATCAAACCCTCCATAGTCTCAGTGTTCAATAGCACTTCTAAAATACATGTATGATTATGAACAGAAGAGGAATTCTAAAAAGATTGGAGGACACTTGCACATGGTGAAATAGGCAGATACTTTCCTGGTAGAAGACCTGGTACGATGGAAAGGTCCAGGGCATCTTCTTGAGTGCCACATTTAAGATTAAGTGTGTGTAGAAAACAGGCATGCTCAGATGTGAGCTGGGAGATGACCAGTTACAACTGACAGTGATACAAATTTCACAAATGTTAAGAACCTTGGACTGTAATATTTTTTCTTCTTTTTTCATAGTATATAACAGTAAACTAGATCTGGAACTTGATAGCAATCTTGCAATGAGATATTTCTGATGATTGCCTCCAAAATTTTATTTGCTTATTACGTTGATTCAGGTATGTGTTCAAGTGCCAGCAAACTGAGGCAAGTGCCTCTACTGAGGCAGAGAATAATTCATTAAGCTATATAAAATATCACAGTAAAACTTGAGTAAAATGTAGCCACTTTGGTGTTCTGACAGCTACCATACCAATTTTAATACAGTCCTGACGCTATATTGAAACCCCTGTGAGCACCATTGAATTCAGTTATCACTTTTGCATCATGTTAACATGAAGAATTTAAGTCAGAAAAGAGAAATAACTATTTTTAGAGCTTATAAGATATCTTTACTTGGATAGATTTTCCTTGGGTAAATACCTTGACTGAATTTCAAAGTTGGTTTCAAACTGAGCTATATTAGAGTTTAAAAATATACCTCATATGTTAAGAACTGTTAACATGCATAAGATATTTCCTGATTCTCTATAATAATAGAACTAAACCATTGAATAATCGTTTAATAACTTAGATATTGTTAAGGAAATCCTATTTCATTAAGAGTCGCTCTTATACTATGTATCACTTTGCTGAATGAAAGAAAAAAACAGGGGATAGTCATTCTTACAAATGGACCATCTTACAAGAGAATGCAAAGAGTGATGTTCTTTCTGAGAGAAAAGAAGATGGAACTTAATCTTTTTCTCAGTAAAATACTAGTAAAGATAATGAAAATAAAACTAAAAATAGAATTCTTCACAGGCCAAATTATTTAAATTATAAATATCTATGAGGAAATCTGTAGCATAAAATGACAAGAACAGAAGTATGTTGTTCAAATGATATGTTGGGAAGATTTCACACCACCAAGTAAGAATGAAAGAGGATGGGAGAAAGATTAAAATAATCTAGATATGTTTTGCTAGCATACAAAAATTCAGATATAAAACATGAAGGTAGAACTTTCATATTCTAAATATATTTGATCTTGGGTTTGGACATGTGAAAAGATGACAGACTGAGTGTTGGCTAGTATGTAATCAGCACATATAATTTCTTTCAGAATGTAAATATTAGGAGACTGGAGGAAAGGCAATAGTGTGGGACAGAATTATGCAAAGTTTGGAATTGTTTGGCAACAGCTTGTGCAAATCAAGACATTTTTGAAAATAAGTACAAGTTTGTGTCTCTTTCCTATGTGAAATCCTAAGCACTTCCATGAGACACTTAGATATGCCTTTTCTTTGTCTGAAAAGCCTTCGTAAACTTGCCAAGTAGTTCCATCAGGTCTTTTGAAGAGATCTATATTGAACTGACATGAGTAATCACTCAAGTCATCAAATCACTTGACTTGTATCATGGACCTGTGGGGCCAGAGACTAAAACACATGAAAACTATCTAGAGGGGAACTTGATCTGCAAAAGAGTTGGAGTAAAACAGCTGTATGGATCCTGTTTAAAATGTGTTGTAATCCAGCTCTGGTGATTCATGCTAATGATTTATCTGTCATTACGGCTATGTGGTCATACTCAGGATTGAAGACTAAGAATTGGAAAAGTTGGTAGTGGAGTTATGCAGTGAACAACAAGCACAGAAATATATCGTAGAAATATTTATATGGAAGAGCAGTACTTAAAAAAATCAGGAGTCTTCATAAGATACAATATATATTTATGTGTCTATGTAACAATTGGAGGTAGGACTAGATCACCCTTTAAGTTGCTGTCATGGTCTGAAACGGAAGAAGAATTCTCTTGGAAGGAAGAGGTCAATCCAGTCAGGGGTCAGGGGTGGATATTGACACTTGGAGTAACCAATTGAGGGTGGACACACCTCTGAGAACACAGAGGGGTTAAAAGCAGAACTCCCAGGAGAACTCTCTCTCTGGTTCCGGTCATCGGAGGGTGCAGACCTCCCCTGCCCAGCCACGAGCTGGGTGGGGGAGGGAAGCCATGTGGCCTGGGGAGGCAGGCCAGGGAGTGAAGGGTCTGGAACTGAGCTCGGCCAGCTCCTGCGGACGGAAGGGTGGAGAACGTCTGAGATGTCTTTGTCCCCCCTCAACCTAGAGGGAAAGAGATAGAGAGCCTGCAGACACCTGGAAGTTTGCCGGCAGAGGAGAAGGAGGAGGGGGGAAGATGCCCCGCATGGGAATTGGAGTCCTGGGCCAAGAGATTTCAGCCGTCCAGGGAGTCCGGGAATTTTAACCCTTTTCTGTGAAATGAACGCTTTGTGAAATATTACTCCTCCTCAATTTGAAGGAAAAAGAAACAGCCTGGGACCTCAGATGTTAGGGAAAGAAGGTTGGGGGGAGATAATGGAGTGGCTTTTGGCTGGAATCTTTTTGTTAGCCATAGACTGAACCAATTTCTCCTCTAAGAGAGACTGCATTTTAGGGGGATGCATGATGATCCAAGACCTGCTTCAGCAACTACCAGTACAGGAATGAATAGAGAAAATTTGATAAGAGTGTGATGATGCTCACTGTCTTCAGGAAGATTAAGATCTCTGTTTGCACCCTCGGCCCCAGGGGAGGAAGAAAATGGAGGGGACTCTGGTCCCAAAAATGAGACACTGGACTATTGTTACTGTTGGTCCTTAGAAAAGCATCCTTAAAGGAGCCCTTTGAGCAGTCTGTCCATGGTGGTGAGAGCACTGTGACGTGGAGAGGAGAGTGTCACACTGGCAGATTCTCTCTGGGCGGTGCCATGTGTGACATGGAAACACAAGAGGTGGCAGCTGTGTTTCCTGGGGGTCTATGGTGCAAGAGAGACCCCTCTCTCCCTTTATGAACTGAGTATTGATTATATTGAAGGGTAAATACTTGATTAAGGGTCCAAGTCATGTTTCACTCTGGTTTGTTGGAGTTGGGTGGTGGGAGGAGGAATGTTTTGAAGGTTTTAACTTTGAATTTTATGTGGTTTTCTTTCTTTTTTCTTTTATAGTAGTATAGTAGTAGTAGCTTAATAAAGTTTTTTTCCTTTGTTATTAAGTTTGGGCCTGCTCTGCTCTGTTTCCTGATTGCATTTCACAGCATTCAATTGAGAGGTTGCATTTTCATGGGGGCGCTGGCATTGTGCCAGTGTCAAACCATGACAGTTGCCTTCCAACACAAACTCTTCTATGATTCTATGATTTTTTTATATTAGGGTTTTTGATTATTAACTCCATGTGCTGAAAGAAAATATATCTTCCAAGAAGGCATTCAATGAAATAGGTTAAAAACAGGATTTAAAAGAGGATCAGAATTCTTTTAGTAAAGGTGGTGATATAGGTCAGTATTTAAGTTACCTGGACAGTGAGGTCAAATGGTATTTGGGAGAGTAGAAACTTTTAGATCTTGTTTAAAGGCCTTGAGGATCAACTAGTCTTCAGATATACTATGTGGTCACGTGGTCACACAACCAGCATAATTTACTCCTGCTACAATGCTTATTACATTTTGCTAAGAAAAAACACAGTCAATAAAAAGACAGAGCTATAAAGTTCACAGTACTTTTTGCATAAAATATGCAAATATATAGGTCTACCAATTTAATATATCCAAGGAATACTGGTGTTTATTACTTGAGTTCATTTAAAATTTTTGACTAAAAAGATGTGCAAATAAAAAGGCCTGCTAAGTACTGGAAAATTTGGCTGAACTTACATGATGGAAGCAATTAAAAGATAAACTTTATTAGGGGAAGATGAAATACGGCAACATTTTCTTCATACGATTGGGGGGAAAATATTATTCTAGTGAGAATTATTATTTATTCTCACCATCGCAAACACAATAATATAGTGACAGAGAAAATGTAGTCTAAGAAATTTTCTCATCTAGTGCTAACTCTGCATCTTGGCTGCTCCTCCTAGAATCCCTCTGTAGTCAATGGAGAAAAATAGAATTTTTAGGGGGTAATTTGTCTAACGTAATATATAAATTGCTGTAGGGATGCTATGATAACAACCTGAAAGTGTGTACCTCCACTTAAGGAAAAAGCCAGACATAGATGATTCTATTCCTCTTCAGTCTCATAGCTATTCCATGATCATAGCTTCAGCTCCTGAATGTTTAATGGCATTTTTGCAGTATAAATATGTATCCTAAGAAGGCAGAATCAGGTGCTTTCTGAGAATGGTGAGATTTTTTTCTTCTAATTTTGTCTCACATATTGTGTAGTAATTTTCTAGTAGAAGTATCTAATTTTGGCTACAGAACAATTTTAACACCATTCTTTGAAGCCAGGAATGGAAATTAGTGTAGTAGTATGCTTAGTGTACTCACACTGTACTTTATTTAGAAGCTACCTGGAAGTCCTGAAGAACCTTGGTTCTAAATACAAAATATAAAGGGATGAATTCAACAAAAACAAACAAACAAACAAACAAACAAAACTTAATATAAGTTTCAGCTTTCTTGTGTATTGAAGTCTTTATAAATTTAGTGAAACTTCATAAACTTTGAAACAGAGACTATCAGTATCAATTTTGGATGGTCTTCAGCAGAAGTAACTAATATAAATAAAGAATATACATATGTGTGTGGAAAGAAAGAGAGAGAGAAACTCAGGAGACTGAGAAGAGTGAAACTAGTCTGGTAAAGAAATAAAATATTTTGGTTATTTAAATAAATCAAACCATCTGTACCCTGGGGGAAGGAGATGAGATAAGAAGTAGAAGGACACTGTAAAGTTGAATACAGGCTTATTGAGACAACCCAAGTAGAACCCTGATTTTTGACTAATTTGAAGTCTAAAACTTGAACTGGATCTTGAAACAATGGTATTGGGGCTTAATATGAATATTAACTAATAGTATGAGATACGTCAAAAGCAAGAGAAAAGGAGATTGAATTCTACCTGAAAAAATACCAGGTATTCCAAGATGGAGAGATATTTGGGGGCAGGCACTGGGGGGTGTTTTCCTATGCCTAGTCACTCTCTAATATGTTGCCAGATATGACATTGAAAACACAAATAAAAATTATTTAAGCTGTAAATTCTTTGGGACAAAGGTTGGTTCTTCTTTTCTGTTTATACCATGCCTTGACTAATAGATGTTTATTTTTGTACATAAATAAGAGCAGAATTTCCTTACAGAGTAATATATAAATATATATATATTTAAAAAAATAAAAAAGACAAAAAGCCTCACCTATAAATTGGACAATTCCAATAAAATTCCAGTTTTTACTACCACCTTACCAACTCATAGTTCCTGAAGGATATAGCATACTCCCTTATTTCACTCCACAGTTTCTGCACAACACAACAAGGCATTTGTGATAAGATACATATCTCAAATGTTTGGAGTTTGGGAATAGATTCAAACTATTCAGATTGTGTTGGTCTGTAAAATTGGTTGGAAATCTCATGTGGGAACATTGTTCTCATGAGATTTCTGGTACTCTCTTCTGTGAATCAGATCATAAATACTGCAAGAACTTTTTTTGCTTCAGACATTTTTGCAGTTCTTTTCTCACAAGATAATTAGAAATATGGAACTGCAGATAAATGAATAATAATGAAAATAAAAGTCAACAAAATATTGGAGAAAGTTTATAAAAATCAGTTTTAAATTTTGGTAAAGAATTAAAGACTTTCTTTTTTTCCATTGCTGCTTGGTCAGTGAAAACAGTGCACGTTCATTTTTATTCACACTTTACATGTGTTACAGTACATCACTAATATTCCATCTATATGTATATGTTATCAGTTTATTAAGGTTTTAATTATATAACTTTTCATGTTGGGCTTGTGATCTTCTCTTTGTGTCTTTCAGAACAGTTGTATTCAATAGCTTTTGATCTTCTGAGAGCTTAAGGACTGAGTTGCCACTGATGCTGTTTGCCAGCAGCAAAGGGAACTTGGATATGGCCTGACCATGGAGACTGATAGGCCATAAGATATTAAGCTCCCGCCAATTTCTATTTTCTCTTTCAAAGATTGCTAACCTCATCTCCCCAGGGACTGCAACTGCTGCCAGCCTTTAAACCAGCAGGAGTAATATCTGTCTCTAATTCATAATTACTAGGTCTCTGCCACAATGTGCATTGTTGGTGCTTGCCTTTATTTAATTAGTGAGTATGTGCATTTGTACTGGTGAGAAGTACAACTGGGTGGAAACATAACCTCATTACTTTAAAGTTATTTTTTCTGTTTCTCTTTTTCCTGCATCTTCCTGTTATATCCATAATATACAGCAGATCATTATCAGTAGCATTAATAAGATTCAGTGCTGTGCATATTTTTCAACAAAATTTGTATTGCAAAAGAAACAAGGATAGCACCTTGTAGAATTGAAAAAGACAGCCTGTCCCTGGAATTTTACCTCTTCCCTGTGCCTACTCCCTATTATTAATGTATATTATTACTTCAAGTATGTCAGAAAAAGAGACAAACAGTCAGAGGCAGAAATTTCTCCCTAATTCACTCTGCCTAGCCAGCAAAATGTAACACAAAATTATTCAGGGGAAAAATACAATTTTCTGTCATATCTGCCATACACTGATAACAAAGCTACAGGCTAATATGTTTTGATATTTTTGTCACTCGTTTATCATGTGACCTTTCATGCTATCATTAATACAGCTGAGGGACAGAGCAGATACACTGAAATAAGGGTGTGGAGAAGTCAGATTGCTTCTCTAACAACTAACGGTCAGTCACAGCAATTTATGCTTTTCTTCAGTATCGCATTGACTGAAGAAGAGAAATTGTTATTAAAATTTGATATTATTGTCTAGGCTCTGCCATATAGAATTTGTAACTTTTAGCTATAATGGGAATACTGGGAGGGGGGAGGCTTAATAAATTTCCCTTTGAATTATGATATTAATACAATACAACATGCTTGCTCAGATATTCAAAGGATATACAAGTGGAAAAATCATATTCAGGACACTTCAACACTGCATATAAGTCAGAGGCCAGAATTGTTATATCTAAGAAAAATATTTTAATAACATGGATGCAATCACTTTTATTGGCTCAATTAAAACAGTTGCCTTTTTTCATTTCTGCTTATTTGCTTGTTTGTTTTCAAAATTCCAGTTACTAATCGTGTTGCATAGTATTCAGCAATATTTTCAGGACATCCAAGAAAGTGCAATGTGTCTTTTTTTTATGTCTGCGTGTCTTTTATGATAAATGATACCTGGGTTAAATTTGCATTCGGCTTTACACCATTTCTGACAATAGTCTAGCTTTTTATGTTGCCTGTGGAGTCTGCTTTGTTAAAATTCCAATATAAAACTAATTTATATTTGACATTAATGAGTTAAGAAATGTTTTATACAGTACATCAGAGCTGAGAGAGAACTTTACAGCATTCTAGTAAAGCAAATTACTGCTGAGTAGAACCATTATGTAAAAAACAAAAAATCTTTCACTAATCTAAGCTGCTTCTCCTTTCAAAACACTGTGATTTTTAATGTTTATATTAAGAAAGAACTGAAAATTTAAGGTACCTTTTTTGCTCTTTCACTTTCTATAGGGAAATTGCAGCTTGACAGATTGGAAGTATTCTCTTTTATCAGTGTGTTTGTCTGTGCCAGGTCAGAGTAAATCTTTATATTCATTTGTAAAACAATATTGAAATACTTTAAATAATAATACTTTAAATAATACTATTTAAACATTAAATAATATTTTTTGAGAATTATTTCTCTGAGTAATATTTTTAAGTGCACTAGAAAATGGCCTTTACATGTGAAAAAAATAAGTAAGGATGAGCTTTAAATAGAAGGATTTTTAAATAGGTCCCAGAGAGAGCCTTGTAGGCTTGAAATGGATCTTTCTGCATTAGATCTGATTGCAAAGTAAAAGTTTAAATTTGTTATTACAAATTTAAAGATCTGATTTCTAGAAAATATATGCAAATTAATAATTAAATTTGCCAAAGTATAAGTTAACTTAAATTTGACTACTTCTGTCAATAAATTTACATGTTTGCAGAATGAACCCTAAATATATTCATGAAAGCAGAGGTTGCATTAGCACTACTTAGAAATATGATTTGATGATTTCATTGCTTAGTATTTTGTAAAAAACCCATACGATTATTTTTAAACACTTGGTCCATTTGTAGTCAAATGGACTGCATACACTATGCATGTAAATTTCTTTTTATAGATATATGTATATATGTATATAAAGTGAATTTTATATAATTTCTTAGCATCTGATTCATATGTATAGATAGTAGTGTCAGATAAATAAAAAGCCTATTCAAGTCCTGAAAACTCTAGGATGTTGTATAGAATATTTTTATAGGACATAATGGATTTTTACCTTTTAATGTCTCTGTGACAATGTTCTTAAGAGTGTTCTCACTGTATTATTACCACTTCTAATTTTTTGTAATTATTAATAGTGCTTCCTGAAGAAATTAATAAGAGAGAATAGGTGCAGAAATAATGCTGGTGATATAAAGATTTAAAAATTATGTAAACCCATCATAAAATAATATTAATGTGGTCAAAAGACACCTGTATATATGCTAGTCAAGTGCAGAAAAATTATGCTAAAATACTTACCCATTAAATTAAAAGCATCTTTCATACTATTCATATAGAAAAAAAAAAGTAATTATTTTGTCTCAAATGATAGCCATAGAAGAGGAATATCACAAAGTGCATTCTTTCATTACTGCACAGTTTATGGCAGTCTAAGCAAGGCATTGGCTAAGTGGACTTCCCTTTTACCTCCCTGCCACTAACAACAGTCCTGACCTGAACATGCAGCCTCTTTCAGGATGAGAAGAAAATGTGTCCATGCATGCTTAGACTATACCACCCTTGAACAGATTATATATCAAGCTGAATTGAATTGTACCAAGTCTTTTCTTTCTTCTTTTTTTTTTTTTTTTTTTTTTTTTTTTTTTTTAGTAGGAGAAAGTAGCTGTAGTGGAGGCTTCAGGGAGGTGTGTTTGTGACTGCTATCAACAAAGGATTCAGCTGGACTGAGAGCCTCCAACCTGTTTAATGTGATGCTGAAGGGAAAATTTGGAACCTTAATCATGGAATGAGGCAGACTCCACATTACATATTTTATAATTTACATTTTGCTCGGTTGGCACTGTAATATCAAAATAATAAAGGAAAGAAAAATGTAGAAAGGGAAGAAAATACTATTTTATTAAACGGTTCCTATTGAAGTGTATTTTAAAAAAATGGATTTTTTCCCCCTGAAAACTGGAATCAATTACAAAAAATATTATTGATTGCTGAAGCACTTCTTAATAGCACAAATGGCAAAATTTTGTTCATTTTTCCAACTTTGTTCAAAGTGTATGTGCATGTTTTAAAGTGGAATCACTTATTGCTTTAATATTTGTAGTAAATTGATTGCAAAACTATGAAAGAAGAATCTTTCATTCCTTGCTTTCCTACCATGATGTTCAACAAAAACATACAAATGAACAAAAAAGGAAGGGGGATTTTAAGGCTGACATTCGTGTTTGCATGTAAATAAAGCACAAGCCACAAACAAAGCCAGCAATCTCACATACTTGCCTTCAGTGGTAAAGGATGGAAAGGCTGCCTGCTACCAATCAGCAAGTGGTTGCTATGGTTACAAGGTCAGGAAATATGCCTTTTCCCCAGTTGTCCAAGGCTTGCACATGTCACTTCTGAAACTATGAATTTTATATACAGGTCAGGAGATGCATACCAAAGAAATAAACAGTGAACTGGACCATAATGACAGCTAACGTTCAAACGTCCTTGAATTTTTTAAATTTCTATCCAAACACATTTTGTCATTTTGAATGGGTTGGGTTTTTTTTTTTTTTTGTATAAAATTGGAGCAATTCTTTCCTGTAATGAAATTTTGCAAAGTAGGTACAAACTATGCCTCATTATTATAAGCTGCATCAATAACTTTCCTCAGAAAGATGCTTATGTTCTTTCCCTTTATTTTTTTAAACTCTTTAAATTACAGCTTTGGAATATTATAAGAATATAATTTGATGCAACTTAAGAACTCAGAATAATAACTACTTTCTAAAAAACACATTTAATAATGCTGTATTTATCTGTAGACAAGATGGTGGTTAAGCTGTTAATGAAATGCAGATGGTCCTGTTTTAAAGTACAAATGCTTCTTTACTCAATATGCTAAGCTTTAGGGGAGTTTTAATATAATCTCAAAAGGTTGAGAATGATATAGTATTTGTAAAATGAGTGAATTGTGAAAGAAACCTTGACTGTTTATGTGTCGTTGAAGAATTTACTAGGAAAATTAGTCAAAGGCCTCTCGGGGGACTTAGCATTTTGCTACAGATAAGGTAGGTCAAGTAAATTTAGTGATGGTTATTAAAGGGTCTGTATTATTTTTGCTTTGTATTCCATAGTGGTACATAGTAATCCTTTCTGTATTTCAAACCTTTTTAAAATCTAGTTTTTATTGTATTAATATTTAAGAACTGTGATAATTGTTTTTGAACTTTCAACTAGGAACTGTTTAATGGACTTAAGAAAAGTGAACAAAAAATTTGAAGTGTTATTTATACAATTGCAATTCGAATATTAAATTATGTTGCTTCTCCCCAAATGTATATTATATAAATGTTATAGCCATGTAATTACAGCTTGCTTTGTATATAGTTGTTTCTTTTCTAACTGGGGAATGTACAGTAGAGGTACAGCATAGAAATGTGCAGCATTTTAATAACACAGTATGTAGCACACAGAGTTCCGAGCACTTGAAAAACTCTTTTATTCTTTTCTCTATATGCTGTATGCTAAGGACATTAAAAGTTGAATTAATTGTTCTTTTTCCTAAATACTTCTTCCCACTTTAGTTTTCAAAAAGTTCTTATAATACAGTATGTCTGTTGTTTTTATCATGCTGCTTGCTGTGGATCTCAAATTTCATTCATTGATGTGGAAAGCTTGAAACAGACCAAAATAGACAAGCAACACAAAGAGAATATGATGTTTCCATTTCCTTTTGGATTATAGTTTTTGTTAAACTCAATATTTTTATTCTTTTTATTTTGCTTGTGGGTGGGTTGGGGATTTTTATTTGGTTTTTTGCTTCTTACAGATTTTTGGGGTTTTTTTTTTGCTTAGGAAAGCTTAGTCTTTATCTTGAGAGCAGTCCTTCCCTTTTCATTCTTTTTTTACCCCTATTTTTTCCTCCTTCTCTTTTTTAGCAGAAAGCAGCATTCAAATGAGAAACTAAGTACATTTCTTTTCAACAGGCAATTTACCCCATGATGAGATATGCTTTCACTTATTTTTCTTTGACATTCTAGCATCTAGCAGCACAGCAGGTATCCAAAGGTTAGGTTTCAAATAAAGGATAACTACATTCTTACATTAATAGATGCCATTGTATGAATATGTCATATTATGCCAGCATTTAGTGCCTCTAATTGTTTTTCTAAAATTATATGTGATAACAAAGATATAGACAGAGTAAGAAAGATTCAAAAATATATTCCTTTATCATTATTGTTCTATTCTATTTTTGCAGGTTAGCCTTTTCTGCAGCATTAAATTTTTCATAGATGTGATACCATTTGAAATTAGGAAATTATTTGAGAAATTCTGTTAACACATAGAGAGCCTGCAAAAGCATATTTTAATTATGGGCTTGATACTTGAACTAAAAATAATATATTCTGATGTTCTACCTGTAAGATTGAAAACTATTCTAGCAGTCCGCAATATAATACTGTCCCGGGGAAACTGTAAATATAGGTTTTATAGATGTGACTGAGGAATACGAATCTGTGTTACTAAGAACAAGCTGTATTTCGTACACTTTTAAAGAGTAAAACTAACAACATTTTTCCATTTGTACATAGTTTTACCATGAGACCATATTGCAGTGTCTTACGCACTTTTTTCCCCTCCTGTGACCTTTTTGTATGGCCAAATGAGTCTAGGTTATGTGTCTTGTGGCCTGTGAGCAACCTTGCCCATTAGCCAGTCCCCAAACCTTTGATGTGAACCATCAGCCCTACGATTTCTGTGGTTCATTCATTTTTGTGGTTCTCTAACGATCTCTGCCCTAGCTCTGAATCCTGCCTTTATTGTAGACAGAGCTGACAACAGGCAGCCTTGTCTTTCATTTCCTTGATGTACTTTGTACTGCAGTATGGCTTTTGTTAGTATTGATGCAAACATTACCATAAACCACCACCTAGGGACTAGAAACAATTGACTAACTGTTTTCAAATCCAATACACTTAAGTTGATCAGACACAAAGTTTAAGTACAGTTAGCTATAACAGCACCAAAGCTGTGTGGTCTCAGCCTCTATAGACTGAAAAATAAAGGTCAGTGGAATGAGGATGGTTGTGTCAAGACAAACTGCAATGAAATTTATTCAGGTGGTGAATATTGGACCAAAAATTAATTCCTTCACTTATTTAACAGGAAAAATATCAGTTTTACTATCATAACTATTTGAAATTATATACCTTTTTATCTCATTTAAAACATAATTTGAAGAAATAAAAAATACATGGGATTATGAGGAGAGAGCAACCATTTTAGGAGAAAGTTCAGACTGTGATCAGATGAACATTTCAAATTGGCTAATTTTTAAAAATTTTTCAGTTACATTCTAAACAGCAGGCTAACAATCTCTGAACTCATTATAACTGAGTATTTCTCATATGGAAAAAATTCAAACTTAGCAATACTGTAGATGCAAAACTGTTCCTGACCCCTTTTGTATAAGGAGCAGTGGCAGGGTCATTTGCTTTTTGAGCTTCGTTAGATCCTGAATTCAAGCCTTTGTAAAAAGGGCTATTCAGATTCAGTTTCCGTATGATTCTTCAAAGATGTCAGTTGCTCTTTGAAGTTTCTTCCTAAATTAAGCAGTTGAGAACTTAAGAAAGTGAAACAAAAAGACTGAGAAAATGAAGTGGATTCAAGGATCCATGAATATTTCAACTGTCATAAAAAGCTTCATATTGAGCATACAGTAATATGATTATTAACCTTGTGATTTATTTAAAGTATGAATATGTTAAGCTATAGTATTTAAATGGTGAATGCAAACACATGCAAGAGCAAGAGTCGAAAGAATTTGGGCTTTTGGAGGAAAGAAAGAAGCAAGAAAATAAGAAAACAAATACTGATGCTCTGATTTTTTTTCAAAGTTCTGATGCAGCCATTACTTGGAACTGATTCATTAGTGGCTATTCTTAATTAGTATACATTACCCCAAAAAAAGTAATGTGATACATTTATGAAAATCTGATATCAGTATTAATGTGATTATGTCAGAGAGAGCCTCTTTTAATATTAAAATTTGCAAGTTCAATTTCTCTACATTTGTTATCTTATCTAAACGGCAGTAATGCTTTTTTGCATTAATGTTAATCTAAAAATGAACTTTCGGCATTGACTCAAAATTGCTGATATTTATATGCTTAGATTATGTTTTTAATTGTCATGTTCCTTTTACTGTCAGTAAGTTCTCTGCAGCAGACACTGTTTCTCTTTTTTCTATAAAACCCCCAAAACACCTTGGATAACTTTACTAGCAATAATAAAACTTTTTGGTTTGGTTGGGTTTTTTTTATTATTTTTTAATATTTTTGGCTGTATTATTTATGTGAGATAATGTACAGTATGATTTTTTTAAATCTGGACAGTAATGTGGTGGACTACTTACACCTGAAGGTCTCCAAGGAGGAAGAGAACAGCTTTCTTTTCCAAGTTCTTCAGAAATTTTTAGTTTCTCAGAACAATAAATTTTCAGTCAAAACAGGCATTACTCTACCTTATTTTGCTTCCTATTGAAAGTCAAAGAAGATTTGAATAGATTGTCTGGCTATATTTCTGTTTCCCTTTCACTATTAAAGATATCTTCAGTATCTCACAACCATGTTGTCACTATGTACACTCAATCCTACTCCTTCCACTTGTGAATCTGACGTATTGTCAAGTCTTGTCTTCTTGATTTGGTGGTCTACCCACCACACCCATCTGAAGCTACAGAACAAATTTTGGGTTTGGTGTATTTTGGGGGTTTCCCTCCCCCTTCATTGGAGGACATTGTTTTTAAAGTAGAAAGAAATTAAATGTTTGAAAATAAGTAATATTCATTCCAGTTGTGACGTATTACCAGTGTCAAGAACTGACTAAATCTGAAAGGGTCAGCTTTTAGAGGAAAACATGTTTAATAATCTCAACATTTTGATAGCTGAACTTTTAGCCCATAAAGAGAAAGAAGGACTGTAAGTCTTTGCAGACTAAGAAACATCTCATCTCTGCTTCCAGAAAAAAAAAACAACCCCTCAAGATGATTCAGAGGTGGGCTGAGACCTGAAGATTACACCGAATACAGCCAGCTCTGATTTATTGTTTATATCAGATGATACCATTTAACCCCATGCTGGACACAATACAGCACTTGATATTTTGGGTTGAGAGGGAGAAAGAGAATTGTACTGCCCAGCCTTTCACTGTTTAGTGCCTCCATGTTTAATAAATTAACATCTTTAAATCTATGTCTATCTCTATTTCTTGTGCCTTGTGCATTTTGTACAAAAAGTCTCTGTTTCCTAGTTACTGCTACAGACTGTGTGTAATGATGTAGAAATATGACAACATCAACGCATGCACTGACAAATTTCATAACTTTGACTCTTAAATAAGATCATTTCTGAGAAAAAATGTTCCGATTCTTCATCTGTGCACATGGTTTTGATATTTAATATGCTGGAACTTAATTCAGAAGATTTAATGTGGCAACACACTGTTCAAACAGGTCTCTACTAAGGCAAAATGATTATTGATGCCAATTATGACAATTTGGCTCAGTGTTTCAATAGCTGGAATATGAGCTACAGTCATTTTATAGCTGAAACAATTATCAGTGATAATTGACTGTGAGTCCTGAACAGGCAGCTTATCCAAGTTCAGTTCAGACAACAAAGGTGCAGAAGAGCCAAAGAGATTTAAGTCCTCAGTTCAATGTGTCATACCCTTCCTGACATCACTTTATTTTTTAACCATCATCCAATGGGCCGTATAAGATATATAGGGGTTGATGGCTTTGGCTGCCGAATTTATGAGTAGAATCTCTTGCTGAATTGTCCCATAATTGGGTTCTTAAAATAGATTTTCTAACGTAAGTGCAGTTCTAGTTGTGCATTGTATCCAAGTTCAGAATTTTTTTCATAAAAGCGAACCAGACACAGAAATTTATAGGGAAAAGTAAAATAGCCAGTGATTAATAATGATCATATAGATTAAACGTCATAATTAGACTGACAAGACTAAAAGTCCAAAAAGAAAATAGAATTTTATGGCTTTTCATTACTACTGGATTTAAACTCTTCATTCCAGCATACAAGATTTTTATATTTAAAAATATTGCAGGGTTAATTAATTTATTTCAACATGTTTTGTAAAAAGATTAAACACTCTATAATACTATAGCTCATGTTTTTGTTTAATATAGGAATAATAACTAATTTTGTTATTAAAATAATTCAGTTCTAGTTCAAATTTGTGCCTAATTCACATCTGCATTTTTGTAATTATCTAGAAATTATTACTTCAAGTTTAGATTTTTTTTTCCCTACTTATCTATTGGATGCAGAGTGGATGAGGAATTTATTTTTAGGGAAAATAAATATATTGAAACATTTGACTAATTTTGTTTATGTAAAGATATTGAAAATAGAATTTATGTGCAAAAAAACTAAACCCAAAGAATGGAAGTGTTGGACATTTTGACACAGATATACAAATAAAAGTATGATAACTGCCATGACCAGAGTCGATAGTTGTGTCTACTCTGGTCATGGCAGTTACCAATGTCATTGAAGTATATATCTGATATACCTGAAGTCATACTGAAAAGCATTACCAAGGTATTTGATATCACTTAAAATAATCTGGTAGTGTTAATTTCTTTCAGTGGTTTTGTAACTGCTCATCTGCATTCAGAATCACTTCTGCAGGGTGGAATAGGAAAACATACACTGAAGTATAACAAAAGGAGGAGCTAGGAGAACAGAGCTAGGGGGAAAAAAAGGCTTTCTGAGTATGAAGTGGACTTGATCTCTCTCAGGGACACTCCTCTCAAACCACTTTGTGTCAAGCAACTAGCATGGGTGAAGTTCTCAAGTTCTTCAGACAAACGCATCACACTCACATCCAAAGCCCTATAGTGGCATTCAATTGGTGCACCTGTATTTGAATTTTTCCCCTCAAAGTACCTGAAATAGACTAAGAGAAGCTTTTTTTTTTTTTCCCTCTTCCCTTCCCCCTTCTCCATTTATCTTTTAATGGCAGTACAGAAAGGGAAGAGAAGGGAGGAAGGGAGGTGACAACAGTAGGAGGGGGTTGCAGGCTCTGTAGGATTGCAAGCAAAGGTTCATTCATGTACGTTTATTCCACACACAAAAAAAGAGACTATTCAACCACTTTGAATAGATCATCATAACTGCTTGTCTGGTCAGCTTTCTCCTTAGAGTTTCAAGTTATAGGGGTCGATGTGTAATCTAAGGGTCTTGTCTAGCTGCCTCTATTAAAAAGTGCAGCACTCAATGCCAGCTGCACTAAGCGGGGTGCCTCTATCTATAATAGTGCCATCAACAATTCTGAAGATGTACTTTGAGTGCACACAGGATAGACAGACAGTCTGATACAGCTCTGACATTTCCAGAACTGGCCACAGCTGATTTTATGCTAAATACACTAATCTTTTACATCAGTCCTTTAATCAGGAAGATATTCACTCATTGATATGCTCCTAGTTGAGGGAAATTAAGTTGGCTTTGATAGTCCTTTTTCCCCTTCTGTAATAATTAGGAAACAATCCAGAGTTTAACTCACACAGCAGTACCAAAGCATATTTTGAGGTAAGGTGTGTTCTGTCATTAGTTTGTTAGATTTTTTTTTTCTCTTTTTCTCTCTCTATTTTTTAGAGAAAGAAGTATTAATTTTATTTCAGTGGTTGATTAAATACAAGAAATACATTCATGACTATGCTTTGTCTTTTTTTTTTTTTTTTTTTTTTTTTTTTTTTTTTTTCTCAGTGGGATGTACAGGAAAGGAACACTGATGGTAGAAAGTGTATTCCCTGTCTTGAAAGAGGGGAATTCTCTCTCTGTTTTGAAACAGGGAGGGACACAATAAAGTAGGCAGACTCTGAAGCTCTAGGAAGTCTAGTCTAGTTGTCTGAGGATCTGGAGACATTCCTTTTAAAGCAATGCATGTTGCTGTCCTTTGTTAGCATAGGCACATTTATTACTGCTGGCCACAATGCCCTTCTCATCTACTCACCTGAATAAATCTAAAAAGAATGGAGGAAACTAATTGCTGCTTGAATCAAAAAGTCTCATGTAAATTTGCTCTTTGTGATATATACCACAGATGCAGAATATGCAATGTCCTTCTCTTTTCACACTCCTTACATCTAGACTCAATGTGCATTATTTACTTAATCATCAGGTGAAAAGCTGCCAAGGACAGATGTTAAAAGCGAGGAAGACAATCAGTCTTTCCTTCTCATTTCTGTTTTCCTTTGCTCTCTCTCTTAAGGCTTAAGACTGTAAACATCAGACCAATGTTATAAAAGCTCTCAGGCTTGGAGGCTGAGAAGAATGTGGAAACTAATAATGACATGGCCTTCAGTGCTTTGTTTGCAGTGAACAGAAACAACAAAAGATACTTCCAATGATCTAAGCCTGCTTGAAACACAGTGCCATTTCTTCCCTTGAGATGTGAAGCAAGGAGTGTATTGAGAGTATGTTCTTCCTTTTTAGACTAAGGTGTTTGAAGCCTAGGACAATTTTAAAACTTGAGACTACAGCATCTCATCTGGATCCAAATAAATTTGGCGTTTCCCTCTGTCCTCCAGCCTGACCATATAAGAGATAAGAACTCCACAGATAAGAGCTACAGCTAATAGCTGCAACCAAATACTACTGACCTTTATCTTTTTCATGTTGATCCACAAGAACTTGGCAAGGCCAGGGTTCGAGGTTTCTTAAGGAATAACCTGAGAGTAAAATCATGACGTTTATTCTTTAAGATATAATACTGAATTTTGAGCTTTAAATGATCAGGAACTGGACTCTAAAGAATAATTTATGCAGAGGAAATCTTTACATCTGATTTCAAGATGGCATTTGTCAACAAAATGATCAGATACACTGCTAGTCCCCAGTGTGCTAGAAGGAGAGCCAAGTTTTTGGGAAAAAAAAATCCTGATACTCTAAATTTCTGCCAGGGTTCATAGGAACTAGGAAAAGGAAAATATAGGTTGCAGTAACTTTGTAAATCACTCAAATGATTTCTCAGGGCTATCTTCTATGCTTTCTCTTTGTTTTGCTTAAATTCTCCACTCTGTTCTATGCAACAGTATGCTTTTTGAAGTAGAAAGAAGAGAAAGCTTCTTGTCCTTGTCATTAAGAACTTTCATTAATCTCTTCATTACTAGCCACCTTTTATTTTTACTGGATAAGTCTCTAACACTTTTGCTCTGCTACATTTTAGTGTTTTAATATTCTCTTTCCTTCTTTGTCTTCCCCAAACTGCTTGTCTGTTTGCTTCATTCATTCACTTCTATTATGCTTTGCTGTTTTATTAAAGGGTGTCTACCTCTATGGTTCTCCAAATTAAGGTCTGAACTAATAAACAAATATCTGTGCAGTACTGTGTGGTCAAAAGAATAAATGAACAGTAGAATTAGACACTTCACAAGAAAGTTCCTTAGCCATGGGGCTTATATGGTAGGTGCAGCAAAATAAATAAAGACAGGAAAGAAAATAAAAAGAGGAACAGCTTAAAAAGTGGTGTGTCTTATGTACCACTTTGGAATCCTGCAGGAAAATCTCCATTTTCATGCTTTTATTTTGCAGTGTTGGTAATTACTTGATCTTACTATTTGACAAAAGATATCACTTAATAAAAAAATATACTTTTAAAGTATTACTTCTCCCCCAGTATTACCACACAAATAACATGGAAGTAGCTTTACAATTTACATTCTTAAATGTGTTGTGCATCTCCTTTCATATCATCCCACTGTTAGAGAGGGATCCAATAGCAGATTGGATTAATCTTATCCCTCAGATAGTAAGGGAACTTTGATGCTCTTCCAGATTTCTTAACCATAACTATAATTTTTATTTGTTAATTCATTTAAAAGAAAAAAATTAATTTAAAAGAAGGCTTTGTGAAATAACCATCTAATCATTTATGTTTACAAAAAGGAAAATATTTTGCTAAGAAATCTTTTTTGAAGGTAGTATTGCACTCAAGGGGATATCCCAGACCAAATCATGAATGTCAAATTTTAGTCTGACTTTGTGGCTACTCAGAAGCTGACTGCAAGTCTTGTTGAGAAATCTATTCACCACATATATCTAAATTAAGAGATGAAGCAATGTCAAACTGAGAATTATGAATAA
Source organism: Lonchura striata (assembly GCF_050655825.1). NCBI lineage: Eukaryota > Metazoa > Chordata > Aves > Passeriformes > Estrildidae > Lonchura > Lonchura striata. The sequence goes on from NC_140704.1 coordinate 126,387,416, forward strand.
TGGACAATTAGTGAAAACTATGGGGATGGTTTTTTTTACTCCTTTCCTACATCAACAGGGTCATGGTATTGGGCTTTTTTGCCTGAAGGAACACAGATCACTTATTTTGCTAATGTTTCTTGAAACATGATAAAGCAAACTTAGTCTTGTTGCAGATGAAAATACATTTTTTTAAGCAAAGAAATTTGAAAATCTTAATTCCTTGTGCTGCAGATTAGAATTGTCAGGTAATATTTATATAATGTGGATTGAGGGGGGCCCTTGAAACAATATTTACTTTATTTTTTAATATATTCTTCAAAATAAATCAGAGCTCCTTCACTGACCATCACTGACCACCAAAACCATTTGTGCTTTTCCTTCTCCCTGATGTTAGAATGGATTGTTTTGTGTTGAAATATTTTATTTGCTTTCCAGTTACTCCTGCCCGGAAAAAATAGAGAAAGTTTTATACAAGGCTCTGTATTTTTAAATGTTATTTCACACTGTGGCATGAGTTTGTTTTGGGTTTTTATGGAGTTAGACCATGAGTTTATCCAGAGGCCTAAGTTAATGAAAAAGTTCTCTCATTAAGCATTGTGTGTTCATGGAAGCACATGGCTGCTGTCCTCACCAGGCTACACTGCCTGCTATTGATTTTTCTTGACAAATTTAGGTATGTATTTGACCTATAAAAAACAAAATGGCATGAGACTTTCACAATAGCTGCAGGCATTTGAGGGACTTGAACTGATATCTTGAAAATCTGAGAGGGAAGACTGGCAGTAGAGTTTCCCTGAAGGTGCCTTCAGCTGTGAACTTATTAAAAACATCTTTGTAGACCTTCAGGGCACTCTATGAGGCATTTCTATTTTCTTATGCTTTTGGAAGAGAGGGAGGACCTTGAAAAGTCTCCTACTCTTTTAGATAAGCAGTCTTTAATAGAAAACTTGTGCAAACAATTTCCGGTAAGTTGCCCTATAAATATGTATCAAAAGTAAAATTAGGTGGCTTATAGTGGTACTTCACTACTCAAAACCAGATTTCAGGATAACTGTCTGCTGTTTGGTACTTAACTACTCAAAACTACTCGAAACTCAAAACTACTCAAAGCATTTCAGGATAACTGTCTGCTGTTTGTCTTGATGCTATGCTACTGTTGATGAAGAGGTGAAAAACGAGGTAAGGAAAATCTTCCCAGTGTCTGGTGACTGATAAAACTTAACTGTTTTGGGTTGTAAGAACTTAAAGTAGGCTTGGCAGGCTGTGAATTTGCTGACTCCTCTGGAGTGCTGTGTATTGACCCATTTAAGAGCAAGAATAGGATAGTCTTTCTGAGGATGCTACTCTATCAAAAGGAAAAGGCAAACTATATGTCTTGACATTGCTACTTTTTTAAGAAATGTAAAGAGATATATTGGGGAAGAAGGAAACAGAAAAAGCAAAACAACTTCATCTGTTTTTTTCTTTAACAGAAGGGCAAATTTCCCAGAAAGAGTATCATAGTCACTGTTCATTTCACAGACAGATTGTTTAAGGCAGTGCGAGGCGGGGATGTGCCTGTGGTCATCTGTAGGTAGACGGATGGTAATGTGAACAAATGGAAGAGGCATAGATACCAAATACAAAAGAGAAATAGTGGATATAATAAAAGGAAGAAAATCCAAGAAGAAGAGGAGGGAAATGACTAATCAATATATCAAAGGAAGATTTCTATGGTAGGAGGGAGATATGTACAAGAATGAGAAGCTACAAAAAAGTGAATATAAAATAATTTCAGTTATCTAATGAATTAGATTTTTAATTAATTGAATGTTTTTAGGAAAGTGCTGCTATTAAATATATTGCACAATAGCAGAGTAGATGGTACAAATTGTCCCTTTCTTATGTTGGGGGCATATATTTTGAGTCTTTTTGGGTCCAGTGGCGATGGCCATAGTAGAAAGAAATATGGCAGGCTGACTTTTTCACAGAGATTCCTATGGGTATTCTCTAGACTAGCTGGTGTCAGGTAAACCAAATCAATGACTATCAGTCATTTTACAAAGGCCAAGACTTCCTTGGGGATATTCAAATTATTAGGAACTATTTGGCCTTCTTTATTTTCACCAATAGGTAGCAATATTATTTTTTATTGACCTCCACAATTATCTGCTATCCTAAATTTTAAATAATCATCTTTGAGTTCATTATAACATTTTTTTAATTTGTCCTACTCCAAGTGTTTTAAATGGTAGGAAGTGAAAATATATTCATAAGTTTTCAGGCAATTTAATCTTGTTGTAAAGAAGTTTAATTTTAAGGGCAAGGGATGTGAGAACTTCTACCAGGGCATCAGAAGCCTATCCATAATGCTTTGATAGCAACTGCTTTCTGATTTCCAGCCTAGCTCTTATTTCCTGTCCTTATGATAGAGTTTGCCCTAATATTTTATGCTTTTCCTTTTTAGGTTTTCCAATTAATTTTCATTTTCAGACGTGTACTTGGAAATTGTAGATTGTATGTGTAACATGAAAGATCTAAACTCCTGCTTTACCATTTTTAAATGCTATTCTTGTTTGTATGTGCTCTGTATTCTTAATCATCCTATTTGTTTTTTAGGATGAATTTTTTTTAGCATGTTACCAGCTTAAGGATCAGAGTCTTCCTGAGGCCATTGTCAATATTTGGTAGTGTTTTTCCTTGAGTTTTAGTCAATTGCCAACTCTCGACTTTCTAGAACAATGTTGATATGGATATAAGACATGACAGAGGTACTGTAGGTGCATCTTCATTTTCAATCTGAATTTATTTCTCTTCTAAATTGCATTTCTCTCCACACCTCTTAAATTTCTTCCACTCTCTGAGGAGTTAGAAATCAATATTTTTACATGAAAAAGGCCAACAATCTTGTCATACTTTTTACCCAAAACTAACACAGAGTTAATTGGAAGTTTTGATTGAGTAATGACTAAAGAATTTACCTCATAACAAAGACAGTACATGAAAATGTATTTCTTTAAAAGAAGAGAACTCCATCTGAAACAATACAATAGCATTTTTCAGTAAAATGAACTACTTGAAAGTGATATATTGTAGTGGTTTTTGTTGCATTGTCTTATCCATGGACTGATGTATGGTAGCAGTTAAAATGATAGTCAAAACAGGAACTATACAGAACGAGAAAGTATCTAGAAAATATGCACAGAAGTTTTGTGATTGTTTGTGTTGCCTTTGTTTACAAGTTTTTATTCATTAAGCAGTTTTCTTTGTGTCTCTTGAAATTTTCTACATAATTTCTCATGCATTTGTAGCCATCACATTGAAGGTGTCATACAAACTTCAATAATATCAGTACTTTCTCTCACTTCCAGCCTGAAAGTCATGCCAGGTTCATCAAATCTCAGCTAACTTGAAATCCTTAGTGAACCTACTGTATTCAGCAGATGAACCACAGAAAAGTAAATGAGCAGTACCCTATTTGTGTTCAAACTGGTCAAGCTCAGAGAACTCACCCCATTCAAAGGGGAAAAGAATTTTTTAAAAAATGGAAAGGAAAAAGAAAAAAGTACATAAGGACTTCTACCAGCAAAAATGACAGATTTTATAAATAGAGGTGGCACGCAGAATCAACTGCTGCTTTGTTCAGATACTTCTCTATCTGTGAGATGTTTCTGCTTCTCAGGCTGGCTGGAAGTTTGTAGCTTCTTCTCTCCTGTCTCTAAGAATCAGCCTTGAATCAATTTTTTTCACTGCTGTATCACTTATATCTGGTATAAGTTGAGCTGACGTGAAGCACTCCCAGCACAGTTTCTCTGAGATACAAGGTACTGCTGTGCCTTAACCATGACCGAATAGTAGTTTTTTAATGGCTGCTGTTGCAGCTGAATCAACAAGCAATAAGTGAGCAAAATTAAAGGTATTTAATCTTTGATCTTGTGGGTAGTTTTGGTTTTGCCACCCATGACGATGCTAGTAAAAAACAGACACATGAAACTCAATGTCAAAGCCTCTAGCTGTAACTGTTTAATTAGTACTTCAGTTACTGTTTAATTAGTGTTTGGCCACAATGCATACAGTGTTTCTGATGTTAGCTGAAGGGTTCTCACTAGTCTTTTAACTTCAATTTTTAAGCTTGAGTTTCTCTCCGAAGGCAGTGGGGTGCCTTAAATTCAAGCTGATGACTTATTGTATGTAATAGCTCAGTCCAAATGAGTAGTAAGACTGGATGGACGGAGTACTGTAAAGGAACTGACTTGCAGGGAAAAGGATCTGTACTTCATTTGGGGCAGATTAAAGAGAAAAGTGTTCCAAATCCACTATATCTCTACGTAGTGAAGTCACAAATTAAAACAAGATCAAGAATGACCTATGAAGAACATCTTATGACTTTCCTAAATAATTGAAATATAAAGGGGTCCTGGAATCTGAAGAAATATCTAAGCTATTCTGTCTTCAACAGAGACAGAGGTACTTAGAAATATGAGGCACAGAGCGTAAGTGAAATCAGCCTTGCCTTGGAAATTCTTCCTAACTAATAGCACAGCTTTCCTGACCAAAAAAAGCATGCATTAAATTCATCAACCCCAACAGGTCAAAACATTCACAGCTGCATGATTTCCCTATCTATACATATGTGAAATATTGCTTCTCAAATTGTTTTTTTTTTTTTATATGTTCTCAAATTGATGTTCTCAAAATGAGATTTTTTTTTTTTTTTTTTACTGTCCACAGCTGGATCCTGAGCTGACTTCTTTATGTGTGGGCATCAGTATAAACTTCTGAGAACCACAATGAGAATATGATGTACCTGCACTAAGATTTTGCCAGACCTGAGAGAGGTTGAACCCAGCATTTTCCATAGTCATGTTATGGAGGTCAGTTTAGAGCTGTTTTCCCTCTTCCTGGTGCATCCAGAGGATGGGCTGATCCATACTTACATCACATTTCAGGTATCCAAATGTAAAAACTTCCTGGACATCTACACAAATGATCTAAATGAATTATCTCCAAAATGACAACATCTGGATTTAACCTTCTTCCACCCCACCAGGTTGGGATTATTCCAGGACAGCCCAGGATACCAAAACTGTCACCCACCCCACTTAGTTCAGGAGTGGGCATGTAGGCCTTCTCTTCTGCTCTAGTTAGAGACATGTGCAACAAGATGCAATCCCTATGATTCCCCTTGGCATCATTAATAAAAGGGTTCATCTTTGTCTATGCTGAAAGTCATCTCCATTCAAAGGAAATTAAATAAAACAATCATGACAAACTTTAAAAATAATTTGCAATATCTTAAACTGTGTGTCAGCTACATTCCTAGACTTTCTTAAAGAAATGTATGTCAAGCTTTTATGAAATCAGTCTCTGAATTTGGCCGTTAGTGCTTTATACAATAAACTTTTCCTAAAAATGATGAATCACTACCAGATGTTTTCTATTACCATAGTGTAGCTTTGTTATAATTCACTAGAACTGGTTTGATTTTTGCCATTTTCAACAACTTTTTTAGTGTGTTTATAAAGCTAATAAAAATATTTATTAGGGAGAAAACCTTACTATGCCACATCTCTACTGAAAAATTAGTCAGAAGAGTAGGGTACATAGTCTTCTTTAAAAATTATGACAAATATCAGTTTTATATAAATAAAACCATTTCAAACCCACAGCTTCTTGAAATAACAACTTCTAGTATAATTAAATGTTAAAACAGAATGGAAATCTGGCATTAAAAGAAAGAGGGTAATGTTTCATTTCCAAAGAATGCTGCTTTGAAAATTTGGATTCAGCTGCACATTTAAGCTTGATACAGTTAAAGAAGTTATAAAAGGTAAAGAGCTTTGACATTAGGTTAACTCCTTATCTTCACTAATTTTAAAATTATTCAGCTTCTACATATAGAAATGGTAACACTAAGCCCCTTTTCTTTTTCTTTAGTTTTTTTTTTTTTTTTTTTTTGTCTGATGGAGGACTGACTGGAAGCTGAAATGATCTGTGCAACTTAGAAAAATCTTAGTAGGAAAGATAAGTGTCTTAAAGTGAACCAGAGGATGAACTCTTTCCAGGTTGCTATTTTGAAGGCATTCAATACCATTGTTAGGAAGATTTCTAAATTGCCAATATAAGTTTTCCAGATCTTATTAGCATCTCATTAGTCATATTTAAACTACAGAATCAGTCATTATACTAATGCTATTTTACTCCTTCATCATTGGTGTTTACTCCCCTCAAATATTTGTAGACTGTTATTTTTCCCTCTTAGTCATCATGACAGCTGGGAAAATACCTCAGAAAATTTTTGCAAATATTTGTGGAGTTCTGAAATGAAGCTTCATATCCTATTTTATTAAGCCATGGTGAACTTCTTCATTTAGGAGAAGAGAGCAGCTTTTCAATAACACTTTCTTCCATATACATTAAAGTTATATGTATTTATGTATTTTCTGCAATCTTGTGTGCCACATTAACACATTACAGGGCTTGCTTTTTTCCTTAGAGACTTAATTTTGTGAATAATATTTATTTCCCTCATTTTCTGATATTTTCTTAACTTCAGACTTCTGAGAATTTTACAATGTATACAAAGCCTCCTTCCCCCTACAACTCCTTGAATCAACAGGAAAGACTGTTAAGCCCCATTTGGGGGTGTTTTCAGCCCTTCAAGTAACTAGTCAGTGAGTACCTAAAAGCAACATATGCAGTTGTAGCATTTCTGCTCAGAACTGTGTGCTTCTGTGTGCAGGCAGGATTCTTTACTATAAAATGTCATGAAGACACAGCACTGAGTGTGATTACACTAAACCTGCTAAGCAGTTTTTATTTCTGCACCTCTCTATGATATGATGTGATGTCATTAACTTGACTGCAAATTTGTACCTGATTTGCTTCAGAATACAGTTCAGCATAGGATGCTAAATTATATAAACAGGCTCCAGGGGGGTTATTATTATTTTTTACTTTTATTTTTTAAATATTTGATTTGCATACCTACATGTAGTGAATACTAAGCCTCAGGTGAGATGCAATTCAAAAACTAGTGACAAGGCTCTGTGTGTCAAGAAATACTCTGTATTTTATATTAAGAAAATTAAAATAGAGAAAGTATGTGTGTGTCTATGTGTGTGTGTGTGCATAAAAGTGGGAGTAATGCAGCAAGCCTCCAGCTCTATTGTATTATGTTTAGTTTATTTGCTTTGTGAGGGCTCAACATCCCCATCATTTTTTGTATTTTCTTGATTCTAGAACACTACCTATTTCCACCCTAAAGCAAAATCTAGCTACAGTCCAATAGTTTCAGCTCTGAAATGTATTGTGTCATGCTCAACGGTGAGGATCACATCAAGTGCCACTCTCCACAGTGAAGAGAGCAGTAAAACACAGAATTCCCGGGGCTTATCTTTTTCTCCAAAAAAATATTGAATTTCTATCTGTGGCCCACAGCCCTCCCTTTCAAATCCTACTGATGCCTCTGGCAGGAAGATCTGGTAGCAGGAATGCAGTCTAAGCAGAGGCTTAGCACAAAACCTGTTCCTCTTTGGCAGGCCGCCATCTGTTCTGGGGGGTGAGGGGAATTAAATGTTCCTAAACTGTTCTTACAAGTTGAAGGATTGTCTGGCTCTGTCAAATTGATACCAAAACACTTGGAGATTTTATTTTCTATTTTTTAATTTTTTTTTTCACCATAGGAAAATCAGTGTCCTGGAAAATATTTGCAGTCTTGATAACCTAATGACACTGTATTGGTGTTAATGCATTGTATCAGTATTGTTTTGATGATGGAATGATAGTAGCAAGATATAGATTTATAACTTTCACAACCTGGCAATTGATATCATGCTAATTCCTTTAGATGAAGTATTTATGGGTAATATTTAGATTATACCTTTCTGGAATATTTTTGAAAGTAAAATGTGCTTATATCTCTAACTGCATAGACACACACTCTTGTTTTGCTATTTAAATCCACTCTCTGTTCCCTCAAGGACACTTTTCTACCCAAGTAATTGATGAGCATTTTTACCCAACCACTAGCAGTAAGCGCAATGACTTTAAGATACTTGCCTGAGTTACCTCAGGTTCTGCTGGCAGCCAGGTGTGGGAGTGCACATGCTCAGCTGATTTCCAGTAGTTAGAGCAGCAATTTGAACCTCTTCAACCTTGGTCACTAGTAACAGCAACTCTGTGAGCACTCTGTATTGGCCCAGGAGTGAAACCATCATTGAAGCATAGAATTGCTAAGCTTAGAACAGACCTCCAAGGCTGTTGATTTTAACTGTTAGCCCAGCACTGCTGTGATCACACTAGACTATATAGATCCATGTCCACGTATTTTTGAAGACTTGCAGGGCTGGTGATACCACCACTTCCTTTGGTATTTTGTTCCACTGGCTGACTACCATTTCAGTGAAGAAATTTTTCCCATATCTAATGTAAACCTTCCCTCATGCAGCTTCTATTGCAATTTCCTGTCTTCTTGTCCCTTGTTACCTCAAGGAGACTAAATTCCCTCTCACTAAAATCTCCTTTCAAATATGCCACTGCCTCCAGAAATTTAGTAAAATGAATATGCTTCTCAGTCTGTTTTAAATGTTTTCTTCAAGAATGCTGCTGTAGACCAGGAAGTCTGGTCACCACCCATACAAGACTATTTTGTGCAGTCTGTCTTTCACCTCACATGGTAGGAAAGTCAAACTCCACTGCATTGTACCTGTGTGCACATTGAATCAGTATTTTCAATTTATTTTAAAACAGTTTTTTGATCATATCTTATTTTTTATTAATGTATTTATTATTTTAAAAAATAGGGAAGGGCATAATAAAATTATTTTATTACATGAGGTTAACTTTCCTTTTTAGACAAATTATACTTTTTGATACTATGTTGTCAAATGTTGTGGGCTACCAACTTCAAATTTTTAATTTGACATTTCATTGGCTTTTTAATTTTAGAAGCTTCATAATGCTGATTTGGTATTACAATGCACACCTACAATGCACTCCTCTGATGAAGCTCTTTGAGTGCAAAAATGTCTGAAGCTGACAATTTCAAGCCAGAAATCTTCCTGTTCTAGAGTCAACCCCTAAGTGACATCTTCAGAGCAAAGGCACACAGAACAGAAAGTTCCTTGAGAATATAATGTCTACCTGGCTACATCTCATCCAAAAGTCTCCTGCAGTAATGCGTCACAAAAGAGTGGCATGATTGATAGTAGTGGGTCTTCTGAAATTATAATAAATAATTATTAACTATAAAGGAAATATTATTTTTAACTCACATTTGAAAGCTGTTTCTGTTTACATGCTCTTTCAGCTTTTCACAATCTGAAATTAGTACTCTAGAAAGACAAAACCCATCCCTTTTGATGAAATTGGTTAATTAATAAGGATATCTGCCAACTAGGTAATCTCAACTGTCCAAAATGTTGGCATCTTCTAAGTTTCCCACTATGAGTCTGCTATCTGCTAAGCTTTTATCTTTGCTTCCCTGTGGCAAGTACATTTCTCTCTCTCTTAGGCTTTTTGATAGAGGTGCACAGAGAGAAAGAAAGAGAAAACAATTTCTAATTCTGCTCCTTGTTTTTCCTATGTAGAATGTGTTTGGAGAATTGTTTACCTGGAGTGATTGCTTGATTAGATTCTGGTGAGAATTGTTTGAGCCTGATGGCCAATCCAATCCACCTGTGTCTGGACTCCTGCGAGAAGGTCACAGATTGTGAGTTAGTTAGATATGGTAGTTTAAAAAAGTAAGTATGTAGTTTTAGTATCTCCTTTAAATAGTCTATTAATGTATTTTAGTATAGTTATAATAAGGAAATCATTCAGCCTTCTGAACTGGAGTCAGACATCATTATTTCTTCCCACCAGGTTCACTTGCATTTACAATATTTCCCCCTCAAAATCTCATTTTTGCCTTCTCCAGACTGGGACTATAGGTGTGTATAAAGGGAGGATATGCCAGGGTTCAGCTTAGCCCTTCAGCAGCTATGCACCAAGCTGATGATGCTGACAAATATTTAGGGTAAATACTCTAAGTGCTGGTTTAAGGGATGAGTGCTCAAAGTAATGGGGAAAAGCCATCTTTTTTTGGGACTGCCTGTACATCCTTTACAGTAAGAGGTCTGATTTTTTGTTAGTAGGAGGAGTGTTTGGTGGGGAGAAGGTTCCAATCATGCAGACTGTGTGGATTTGAATACCAACATCCGGAATGTGTCACCTTTTTTCATGCTAAGCAATGTCTCACTTTGAAAACAGTACCCCCATCCTGAAAATATTGTAGAATAAATTTCTAATCAAAGGGAGCAAGATTTAAAAAATTGATTGGGAATGATAAAAAAAATTAAATAACACACTCAAGTTTATGAGTGCCTATGATAAGTCTTCATGTTCCCTGTCTGGATTTGAGATCAGATCTGAGCAGCATAGCACTGGAACTTGTTCCTGTTTTGTTTTATTCTGAACATATTTTGTGCAGTCTGTCTTTCATCAATGTGAACTGAATTTTCTTTCTAGCTCTTCTTTCAGTCACATTGTATTTTTAAAGGAGAATTTTTTTTCTCTGAAGTCAGTTATTACCCTATGGATTGCTCTAACTTTGGGCTATTTTTATTTGTGTAAATGATCACATTGTTCCAGAGTTTGTAGTTTTGAATTCTTAAGATTTATGAAAGAATCTAAAAATAAATTAAAAAATAATAATAATTAAAAAATGTGTGGCGTATTGATGTTATTTCTGGTTTTGTTTAAAAGTTAAAGGGATTTACATGGAAAAGGGAAGGAAGGCTATGTCATAACTTCTGTGCTAAGTAAAAGGTTTTGTTTGTATAAATCACATACTGCATTCATCATGCTCAAGACAAATGATAAACATTACATTTCAGTATTCTCATAAAAATTAGGAATCTGAACAAATAGCACTAATTCTTCAGTGAACTGGTTCAATTTCTTTTAATGTCCTCCTTCCCTAGCACAGTTATGTGGTAGAACTTCTGGCATTATTAGTTGCCATTGCCTAGGATTACTGTCAAACTTGAGCAGTTTGCTCTGTAAATAACTTGGCCTTTCATTCCTGAGGTCCATTGCTTTTATTCTTTTCCTGTTTTTTTCTGTTTTCATTTCCTGATGATGTTGTCATCATCAGTGGATGATGAAGAAGTTTGGTACTATTTATAGATTCTGGGCTCATAGCCAGCTATTTTCATGCCTTCAGTGCTATTTAAGTCTATTGTTCATTTTCGATTGCAGTACATCTTCCTCTCATTTTGCACCTAGAGCTGTGAGTTTTCTGACTTTACCAACAACAAAATTATGGGTTTATTCTCTATTTTAAAAAGCCATCAAATAGAAAGAGTGGAAGATTTACTTCCTTTGTTTTTGTTGAGTTCTACATACTATCACTTAGTATTAGTTATTAAAGTGGATCTTGTGCTTCTGCTGAAGATAGGATATGGTGTTTTAAAAGTTCAATTCAAAGGGGGTTCATTTAGAAGATCATTCCTGTTTTATTTGATAAAATGCTATGCACATGTGCAATAACAATATACTGTTAAAAACTCTTGACAAATAAGGATAAATATTCAGCATGCTACACGGACAAGTGCTCCTGAGATTGCTGTATTGTTAGTACAAAGAGATACCTATTTTTTGTGCACTATACTGAAATACATCCCATTAGATTAAGAGTATGGCTCCTGCTCTTGCTCCCACAGGATCTCAGAGTTCTCCTTTTGTATCTTCTCACTATTTATCTGATTATGGCTCTCTAAAATAGAGAAAAATAGAATGTTTCACAGTATATTCTCCTTAAATTAAGTCCTGCAGAATACAATGAGGATATCTTGCAAGGCTATTGATGATATAATAAAGCTGTTTAGTTACCTTGAACTGGTGCACCAACACTCTAAATCTAATAATGCAGAGACAAAAAAAGTTTAATGTTATGTTTGTGACTTAAACTGATAATAAAAAAGAGAATTGTTATTTAGAGTGATGTACTGCCTTGAAGTTAGTCTGTTGTGAATGCATGGTATATTCTGAGGCACAGAAGCGTGAGTAGAGGCAAAATCATATCATATTTCTGGCAAGTTCTTCCCACAGCCTTTTGAAACTCAGCCTTTGTTTATGCAGGTGAAATTTGTGTTTCTGGATTTGCAACTGCACATGAAAGATAATCTCAGGCCTTGCATCACAAACTCCCTGATTTGCAAGTTTGATTAGGTAGCTGCAGAGGTAAATACTGTAGTGCTTAAGACAAGCTGAAGTTTTGCCAACCCCCAGTGACACTGCTGTTTATTTACCAGAAAAGACTGAGATTAACTTTTTCAAATCTGCTTTATTTGTCACAAGCTTATTGTCATTACAAAGTGCTAGGCAGAATTCCTTATTACTCTAGGAGAGTATATTTAGTAAAAACTATGCAGTTGTTGATTTGGTTAACATAGTAACCTGTGTAAGCTACTACAGTGCATGCATTTTGAATTATTTACCCTATTTCAAAAGAATGGGCAAAGTTATTCTGATGTTTTTAAAAAGAAATTATGTCTTTCTGCAACAGTTGTTCCTTCAATACATCCAAACTCAAGCACAGTCCACACTATGAATCTTACTCCTTTTTCATTAGAAAGTATTTGAAATGAAGGCTACTCCTAATGTAAGGTCTTTTAAAAGTGAAGAAATAGCATGAAAATGTTCCCTAATCACCTCTGAGGAAGCTGATCTGGAATGGAGAGTAGACATTCACAACTGAACATATGGAGAGCAGGAACAGAAAAAAAATTCTTTCAAGAGAATTCAACAATTTTTTGTGTTGGTGGCTGAAGAGTGGTTAAGCTCTAGAGCAAAAAGGTTAGGTTGAGTTCTAAGTTTTACTCTTCTATAAATTTACTGCCTGAGAGTTTTGACTAAAGGTCTTAGGAACATAGATTAGTGTTAAAGTGAAATACAGGTGTTTATACAATGAAAGCAAGGAAATGTGATTATACTCCGTCAGCAAAGAAATACATCTGACTTTTGTAGAAATTAGGAAGTGTGGTCTCCAGAGAGTCGAGGTATTATTTATGTTTCTGATAAATCCACAGTGATCAGATTGTGCAGGCACTAAAGGACAGGTTCTCTCACAAGGGAAACCTGATTTCCTAAATGCTATCTTCTTTCTATAAAAGGCAGAAGGAATATAAGACACAAACATGTGAAAGATAAGTTTCAGAAACTGTCATAAACCACCTGGAGACTTCTTACTTTTTAGCTAATAAAATTATTCTGGTCATGCAGAAAATTATTATTGCATACCTTTAGAAAACTGTAACCTTCTAAATATCTAAGTCTGTTTGGAAATTATCGATGAGGTGTCTGAGGGGCTATGTCCCTTTATGATTCTGGTTTATTAGTTTAATGGTCTAATGTTTTACCCAGACTTCAACATGAAAAAAAAGAATCACAGCTGTTGTCATTCAAAACCATTTGATGGAGTGAAAGACTGCACTTTAAAGTAACTAATAACCAGGTTTCATTTATGGGAAGTGGCTGACAGGTTCTAGGTCCTCTTCAGCTTGAGAAGACATAAACCATCATTTCTTACCTTCTTAAAAGTGACACCATAATAAAAAATCAACCTTGAACAGGACTGGTTTTCTGTCATTCATTTGAAGAGAAGTCACTTGTGAATAAAAGAAGAAAATGAATGTGGGACTCCTGGGCCCTGGAAGGGCAAGCTCCAGAGGAAGTGCTGCTGCTCCAGTGGCTAACAGGACACTGTTCTTTGGGAGACCTCATACTTCCTAGGATTGTTTATGTGTTTTCTATTAAACAGCTGTCAGAAAAAATATATTGTTTTCACCTTCACGTTTCCCTCCATTGGTGTTTAAAAAAGAAAATAGCCAATCATCCATTCTTGAAGGGAAAACATGGTTACTGATGCCTAATAAAAGGCTTTGTGTTAGGCATTGTTGTGAGCTGACTCTTGAGTACCCACCAACACCACTGTAGCATTCCCATTCCCAGCTGGTCAGGGGAAAGAAAATATAAGGAAAGGCCCATGGATCAAGACAAGGACAAGGAGACATAACTCATTGGTTTACCATCATGGGTAAAGCACATCCAATTTGGGGACATAAGTTTAATTTATTACCAATCAAATCAGAGTAGGGAAATGAGGAATAAACCCAAATCTAACAAAGCCCTTCCCACTACCCATCCCTTCTTCACAGGCTTAAATTTATTGTTGGCTCTGTACCACTTCCCCATAGTGACCAGTGGGGATGATGAAAGCAGGCTGTGCTTAGTCACCACATGTTGTCTCTGCTGCTTCTTCCTTCTCAAAAGAGGACTACTCAGATTCTTTCCCTGCTCCAGCATGGCTTCCTTTTTTCCATGGGGTACTGTCCTTCAGGAATAGATTGTTCCAGCATTGGACTGTAATAGGGTCACCATTCTTGCCAGGAAACATGCTTCAATATGGGCTCCTCTCTCCATGGGGACAGAGCGTGGGCTTCCCACAGGGTCACTGCCTCCTTTGGGTGTTCACATGATCCAGTGCTGCATCCTCCAGGGGCTGAAGATAGATCTTTGCTTCTCTGTGGGTCTCCATTCTCTCCTCCATTGTGGTCTTCAGCATGGAGGATCTCTGCTCTGGCACCTGGAGCACCTCCTCCCCTCCTTCTTCACTAACCCTGGGGTCTGCAGGGATGCTTATCTCAGACTCTCTTCTCCAGCTGCAGCTGCTGTTGTACAAGTTTTTTCTCCTCTTGTTGAATATGCCATCTGAGCTGTGCTACCACTTATGCTGATGGTTGATAGGATCAGTCTTGAGCATTAGCAGGTCCATCTTGAATATGGCAGGCATCAGGGAAATCTTCCAGCAGCTTCACACAGAAGCCACACCTTTAGCTCCCCTGGCCACTAAAACTTTGCCATGGAAACCCAAATCAGACATCTAGTCAGAAGGGCTAAAACCATGGGTGAATTGGGGTTTCAGATTCAGCTCTCTCTAATGTTTTTGAATATTTATCATGTGCCTGCTTTGGTTGTTTCAAATCCCAGTCTTAATTCAGTGCATAATTCTCTCTGGAGGCTGTAGAGAGATTTTGAGATGAGTAGAACTGAGGGACCAGATATGTAGAAATTTACACTTTTATAAAGCCAGCAGTATTTACATAGAGGATATCTGCACAAATCAAAGGATGAAACCAGTATTGTTTCTATGAGTACATAGCTTATAGCTTAGCACTTCAGTCAGCCAATATTTGATACAAAATTATTGGAGTTCCATAAAATCAATCCAAATGTATTTTAGATGACAGTCAAAGATGGAGAATAACAAAAGTCAGATGTGATATCTGGGGCTGAACTGACCAGTCTGAATTGATAATGGTATTTACAATGGGAAGGACTACTTTTAATATTAAGAGTGTGGATTTGAGTAGATTAGTGGATTCTGTTTCAGACTTCACCACAAACTCACTTTGATTCTCCTCAGATCTCTTTGAGTTTGTGTGCTGTGTAAAAGAAAATCTTAGAAGAGCCCTAGCCCTAAATAAATTTTATACCAAGATCTGCTGTTTTATCCCTTAACTCCTGTGGAGAAAAACGTCTATAAGACTCCAGTGTAATTTTATACTATAGTTATTCCCACTGATTCTAGGAGGAGTTGATCAGTAAAATTCTCAGCACAGGGAGCTTGTTTGAAATTTCCTTAAACAGACCTAGAATTGTCTGACCTTGTGTCTATGTACACAAATATAAAAATAGGTATAAACTGCCTGCCTCATTAGTACAGGGCACATTTTGAACATAATTTTTTTATTTTGGAAAGGATATTTGCAATGCTCAGATGGAAAGAGAAATATGTTATTATTATGAATAATTAATTTTCAGTGGTTGTGTGGGATTTCATGGCATGAGCATTTAATTGAGTTTAATGGAATTCACATGGCCAAGTCCACTCACTGCTGTAAGTCTGCAGGGTTTTGGGATTATAAAAAGAGATAAAAGAATCTCCATGTCTCCCACAGTAAATTGCATGCCCCATTCTGTATAAGTGGAAGCAAAATTGAAATGACCATTTAAAACAACCAGGTCAAATTTGGCAAGATGTTGATATAATCTACGTTACTTTAGTAAAAAGCTGGACCAATCAGAGGATTACAACAAAAATTTGATGGAAGGGGCTATTTTAATAGACATAACAAAATTATTTTTCTGGCAAGTTGTAGTAAAGAAATACCTGAAATTGGATTGGTTTGTAATGTCAATAGCATATTGAAGTCTGGACAGAATCTGAAGTACTGTGGCCATATATTTTTAAAATGGGTCTTTATTTTGGAGAGGGCTGATAAAGGTGAGATTGCCTCTCATTCAAGAGGGGAGTGGAAAATATGATGAACTCAACTGGGTAGGAAATATCATTCGGAGGTTTTGATGCAATGCAAAACATTGTCACTGGTGTGAAAGAAGCCTTGAGAAGCTACCAACCTGCTGCCAAGCAGGAGTGTGCTCTGAATGGGCAGAAGCAGAACAGGACACAGGACCCACTCCAGTATGTGCTGAGAGCTGGAAACAACATTTCAGAATGTCTGTCCCCTTCCTTATCCATATCCCAATCACCTATTCAGCTCTTTGTTTCAGCCAGTACCATGTAATACTTTTTATTCAGCAATAACTATCTTCTGGTAACCTTGACTTCCCCAGAACTCATCTTATACTAATACACAAATCCCAAACCCCAGAAACACTGCCATAGTTTCCTCAAGCTGCTCAGCCTCCATCAATGTCTTTATGTATCAGTGATTAATTCTACCAGTCCTTCTTCTGTAGCTCTCTCTTCATAAATGACCCTTAATTTTCCTTTTAGATGAATATGCCAATGTTATGGAAATGGTACAAATAAACTTACACTGCACTAAAAATCTTCCTTTGAAAGAACACAGGCAGAACTATAGAAGCAATATTTCTTTAAACCCTTTCAGCTTGGTTGGCAATGGGCAGTTCTTTGCACTGTTGTCCTAGGTTCTGAAATTCCTACTCCATTCCTGACATATTACTGAAAAAAAACATTATTACTCCAGGACCATCATATAGAATGCTGGGGGTAAAAAATGAAGAAGCATCCATCATGTCCAGCTTTTCTTCATCTTCAAAATGGAAGTTTTGACCTCTCTGTTTTTCTGGGGTTTTGTCTTCTCAGAATTGGATGGGGCCAGAATTACAAACAGGAATATAGAATCATAGGTTCATAGAATATCCTGAGTTGGAAGGGATCCACAATGATCAAGTCCAGCTCTTGGCCCTGTACAGGACAACTGAAAAACTCACACAGTGTGTCTGTAAGTGGTGTCCATCCAAATGCTTCTTGAATTCCAGCCAGCTTGGCATCTTGAGCAGTTTCTTGGGGTCCTGTTCCAGTGCCCAAACATCCTCTGGATGAAAAATCTTTTTCTAGTATCCAGCCTAAACCTCTCTTGATATGTCTTCAGGCCATTCCCTCAGGTCCTGTAACTAGTCACCAGAAAGAAGACATCAGTGCCTGTCCCTCTGCTTCCTCTCAAAGAAGCTGTAGACAGATAAGTCTCATTTCCTCAGTCTCCTCTTCTCTAGGCTGAAAAGACCTGAAGACCTTACCCTCTTGTACAGCTTCTCATCAAGACTCTTCACTGTCTTCTTAGCCCTCCTTTGGGCACTGTTTAGTAGTTTAATATCATTACATTGTGGCACCCAAAACTGCCCCCAGCACTCGAGATGGGGCTGCCCCAGTGCAGAGCAGAGTGGGACAATCCCTCCCTTGCCTGGCTGGCCATGCTGTCTGTGATGCCCCCCAGGATAGGGTTGGCCCTCCTGGCTGCCAGGGCACTGCTGACTCAGATTCAACTTGCCATTGACCAGGACCCCCAGGTGCCTCTCCATGTTACTGCTTTCCAGGATCGTATTCCTCAGTCTGTCCATATATCCAGGGTTGCCCCATTCAAGGGGCAAAATCTGGGACTTTTTTAATTTCATACAATTGGTGATCACCCAGCCCTCTGATTTGAATGTATTGGAAATATGGTTCCATTTGAGATATATCCCATATGGCTAGACAGATCAATGTATGGGAATGCCACTGGGAGAACAGTTGTCATATAAATGAAAATAAAATTTCAGGTTAAAGATTCTGAACAAGATTTAGCTTATTCAGGCTTAAAATTAAAGAGTGAAAGAAACAACCTAAACGCTGGAACTTTTAAAACTATCTTTTTTCAATATGTGGTTGGGAAGTCTGAAGGCAAAATGCTCAATGTCAGTCTGCCTGTTGTGACCCGAGACAAGGAACGGCATGTGGTAGAGTCATTCCTACTGCCCTTTCAGTCCTGTTGAATGCTGGCTGTGAGAAAAATGAAGATCAAGTTGGGATAAAAATTACAGTTTTCTATTCATGTTTGCCTAAAGCGATTACACCCTTAATGGCCTGAAGTACAGTAAATGTAAATTATCTTCATAACAGGGGTTAGCTTAATGAACCTTTCTGAAATATTGCATATTTTTGCCTTATAAAACTGACACTCTGTGTGTCATCAGACACAGAACTGGAGGCAGCAAAACAAATTTCTTCCATGAATATATATTCTAGAATTGACTGTCTTGAATAGGTGGATTAAATATTTGATATAGCTTGATACACCTGCTAGAAAAAATAAAGCCTTCTTGCTGAGTGTTATAGCAACAAGGGGATTGACTAGGTAGACCACAGTACTTTCTGTGTTCTTAAATATCTATATGTTTGTAACATATATCAAGGCAAAATAAATTTCTAGGCAAAATATTTATTCAATAAATACTTACTAGATCAATTTCAGTGCCAAAGGAATAATGTAACAAAGAACATTTTTGACAGGAATTGTGAGGTTTTTTCCTACAGTTTTTCATATAAATATCTATGACATAATGCATTTTTGCACTGCATCTGTTTATAAAAATATCCATAAAAATATACTGTTTAAATACAAATTAAGAACTTTTCAATCAAAATTATTTTTTATATTCCTTCCTTGAAGTGTTATTGAAGTGGTTTGTTATTTACAGGTATTGGGACTATTCTATAGATTAATGTCTTTGGGAAAGTTGGTAGAAAACCTAACTTTATTCAAATAAAGTAAAAAATAGCAATTAAACTTTTTTAAAGACAAATTATTTCTAATGTCTTTCAAACCTATCTTTGTCCTTTGTTGCTTTCTGTCATTATGTTAAATATCCTATTTTTTTCTTTTTTTTTTAATAAAAAATTTAAGCTATCTTTTAAATTAGCTGTATGAGTGGCTTTGATTTTAAAATTTGGAAATAAATTCCACATATTTAACAACCTTTATATCTATTTTATTTTCTATTTAGTTTTCTAAATTTCATGCTATGTCCCTGTCCTTACTTCCTCATTCTTGCCTGTATTTTAGCTTCACACAAAGTTGTTTTATAATGAAAACAGACTGCCACAACACCAAGATGATACTCTCTTTTTCCCTCTCCAGTTTTGATATTGTCGATATTGACTATCTTGAAAAAATGCAGCACAAATTACAATCTAAATTCCACCCTTTGGAGTACATAAAGCAAATAAAATGCTTGTTTCACAAGAGTTTTGTATCATATAAATTAAAGTAATTCAAATACATGAACTCATAAGTGTTTGAATTTTATGACCTCTGAGTCATCCTAAATACAATTTGATTGCCTTAGGGTGCATTGAGCTGTTGCAAAACAGTTTAACTTCATAAAAAGAAAAGAATCATAGAAGAATGTGTAAGAATTAGTTTTAATGTAATTTAACATGTAACCTTGTCAATTGCAATATAAATGTTTGTAATTTCTGCTTTTGACTTGTACTAAACTGCACAATGATTATTACACAGGTAAAATATTCCATGTTATGCTATGGCTACAGCAAGCATTGATTAAACTCTCCAGTGTTCATGAAGGCTGACAGGGATTCAAAGGAGGAAATGTAAAACTTGAAGGTACAGCAGTATAGTGACATTTCACTCTATAAAGCTGCCAATATTTTAATCCTGCACGTAAATCATTTTCATCAGTCCAATTCCATATCTTAATTTGTGTAGCAAACAAAGTATTGGATTGCATTATGTTTAATAATTAAGAATGTGATATCAATTTCCATATATTTTAAGTTCCTGGAAAGAAATAGAGCTAACATTTTTACTTTCAATTAGTTTGTTTTACAAAATAAGAACGGTTAAGGATTAGGTCTAATTTTCATGCTATGATCAACCAAACTTTCATTATTTGTTTTCATAGAACCTTTAGTTTCTTTGCCTAAGTGATGTCTTCGTCAATGTTCATGTTGTATTCATTTAGAGTGATGATTGATATGGTAATAGATACAGTGTGATTGAAAGCAACCTTTGTCAATAGGAAGGCCAAATACTCAAACAGTGTATTGGTTTGAGTTTGCTCATTATTGGAGACCTTTCATAGTCATATTGACTTGCTGTCCAAATGTTGTTACTTACCTGATGCTTTCATTGTTTAAATGGTATAGACATTAGTATTGAACGTGACTTTTCCCAATATTTATCCTAAAATACACACATGGCTCAATTATCCACTGAAAATTCTAAAGGACTATTTTCAAAGTATTAAAATGGTATTTGGGAACATAAGCTAAATGTTTGTGGCAGAGAAAAATACTGTTATTTACTGGTGATATCATGCAATGTGTTCTGCGCTGCAAATTTGTATTTTTTTGATATTAGTAAATTAACACAAGTTTGCTTTCTCTTAAATGCTTTTTCATTACAGCAGCATAAGTCCAGGGAGCCACACTTATTGTAAAAAGAGCCTTCCAGAATTACAGAAAATATAATTGTTCCCTTACATGTAGATTTTGTCATTCAAGAGTGTTCCTATTCCTGACAAAACTCTTCTGGACTTATTCCAACCCTAATCATATATTGGACATTCCTACAGAAGATGTGACCTTGATTTTGATACTAACACATTTCAGGAATGTGAAGAAAAATGCCCTTCCCTTTCTTCTTCAGAGTCATTATGCTTTGAAACTTGACAAGAAAACAGGCTCCACTAAAATCTTGTGCAAAAAATGGACGTACAATATAAACAAAAAGAATTTTTTATGCAAATACAGCAAGTCTTCATGGGAATTCAGAGATGGCTGATGCTTTATGATTTTCAGTGCAGCTCAAATAGCAGCAGGGAAGTAGGATTCCTCTGGGAGGACACTGAACAGAGGAAAGTTATGAATTTGGTATGAGAGGTTTTAGATGGCATGGACAGTTCTCTGCTCCGACAGTGTAACACAGTAATTACAGTGAAACAATACTGCCACTATCCTTTCTGACTTGTCCATATCTTCCACAAAATATCTTCCATATATTCCTAAAACTTTAAATATATCTTGTTCATGGCTTAAAAAGACTACAATTACCTTCTTTCTCCCTCTAATTTGTTGTCAAAAGACAGTACTTCTGTTGCAGATCTTTCCAGGTCCCCTCAATTTTGAAAACCCACTCAAAAATGAGATGACAACATAAATTTATTAACTTCTCATATATGAGAGTTGGGAAAATGGAGAAAGTGCATGAAAGTTTTTCTCTTTTATCTCATGTTTCTATTTCCCCTAAATAAATACACTTGACTGAAGAGTTAATTAAAAATTTCAAATTTATGAACTACCACAAATGATTTTTCAATCAAACCCTGCTTACATATTGATCAATTAAACATATAGAAGACATTTACCATTTTCTGAATTCTCCTGTGATAGCTCCTTCAGAAAAATGCAATGAAAGGCTAGTTTGAAAGATCTGAAGATAAAGTTGTTGTTAGAGATTAAGGGCTTATGTAGATTTCCTTCCAAGGCCTGAGTTATCCATTTTAGCCATTAAAGACCCTGTGTTTATTGTGATTTGATGAGCATTTCTGTCCTTTTAAATCACCTGTTGCTCAAAGTAACACTAAGCTATGGCTTTCTTTTTCTTAACAGTGGTAGCTGTCTTCCTTGCTCAATTTCCTTGCCTTGTGTCTCTGTGCATAGTGCCTGAACTTGTGACATTAACCATCTGCAGCTACAGTAGAGAACTGCTAATAATATGGAAGCAACAATCCTTTTCTGAATTAGGATGAGAGAATGGACACTGAAAAATATTACAGAAAGGGATCTTTCTCTTGTCTAAGTGTCATAATTCACACCCTATATTCCCTGGAAATATATACAGGTCTAATTAATGCCCTAGGTAAAGTTTCTTTCATTCATTCATTTCTGAACTGAACACCCTTTTCAAATTGAATGTACACTCTAGAAGGCAATGCCTATATCCTTGTTAGGATCTATACAAAGATAAATAATTTATTTCAGAGTTCAGAGATGTGTTCAGCAATGTCACCCCTAATTTTTTTAAATTTATAAAGGTAAATATATTATATATAATGTAAATATATATTATAATGTAAAATTATATGTTTATTTCTTTGGATTTTTACTTCACTTTTGGTAATGTTCCCTTAATTAAAAATAAATGAGAAAATTTAGACCTGTGGATATTTATTAAAAAATTTCAGGACAGAAGCCCTCCAGCTTCTTACATAATTTAATTTATAGGAATTGAATGCTGCGCTGTACTCAGCATATTTATTAAATAAATACATATTCCCTTCCAGAAGAGTAAGTTTAGGTATTTGAGAAGCTTTTCCCTGCCTTCCTTGTAATACTTCCTTATAATAATGAGGAAACTTTTCTATTTTAAGAGGAAAACAAAGTAAACAAATAATCAATATCATTGTATTCCCATCTTCAGGTCTCTTGCCTTGATAGATTATATTGTACCAAAGAGGAACCTTTATGTTGCCCACATTCTAATGTCAGTAATTCAAATTCTAATTTTACAACATGTACAACTGGAAAAAAGTGATGCAATCAATGTTGGGACTCCTTAGCTTTATACATGCTAACTGAAATTGCCCCCTGAGCATCCCAGTAAGGCTTGTTCAAATTACAATATTTTGCTTCTTCATATTTACAAAAAGTTGCATTGAATAGCACCTGAACACCAAGGTATGTCCTACTTCAAGCAAATGTGAAAAGCATGCCAATGCTCCTAGTTTCTAAACACAAGGTAGAAAGAGGGAAAAGTTTCAAACACTGAAATACAAAGTAGGAAGGTAATATGAACAGCAGATGTGAAAGACAATTCAGTGGTGTAGAAAAGAGCCTGGAGAGTGCAATTAGAAACTAAGTAGATGAAAATGTACCTGATGACAGGCAGCCAATAGAGTGTACATATTCATTTTTCTTACTAGAGTGATAACAATGTTTCTTTCCTCTGCCCTTTGGGAACTTCTATATAATATTGGTGGGCAGATATGATTCCAGGCTTCTCCTCTTCTGAGCTGTCAGAAACTAAGCTCTCTAACTGGAAACTATTCCAATTATTGGGCTTTTTTCCAGAAGTTCAAAAAGGAGTAGGAAAACAGGAAAATCCAGGTCATAACATTTTTATTCTTCAGTAACATAAGCCAGCAATTGCTACTTTTTACTTGATAATAGTTACTTTTTATTTTATAAGTCAGTCTGGAATACAAAAGGCTTTGAAGTGCCTAACACTTTTGGTGTTGAGGGATGGCAAAAAGCAACTCCTGCAGGATTCCTACTAGTAAGAGAGCTTCTGGAAAAAATGGTGTTCCTTTGGATAGATTGCACTTTTGGGGAAGTTGATGGGAATCCACTAGGGATAACCAAAAAGAAAAAAATTGCACAACTCTTTTATAACTTTAGAGCTTACAGTAACAACAACATGATAAAAGTTATTTAATGAGAATGAATAAGATACTCATGCAGGTAAAATATGGGCAGTTGTGAATCAAGGGCAAATTGTAGACAGGTGGGGGTCAATCTCTTTCACTGGACAGCAACTAACAGAACAAGAGGACACAGTCTCAAGCTACGTCAGGGAAGGTTTAGGTTGGATATCAGGAAAAAAATTTCACTGAAAGAATAATAAAGTACTGGAATTGTCTTCCCAGGGAGTTGGTAGAATCACCATCTCTGGATGTGTTTAAAAAAAGACTGGACATGGCACCTGGTGCTATAGTCTGGTTGAGGTGTTAGGGCATAGGTTGGACTTGATGATCTTAGAGGTGTCTTCCAACCTCATTATTCTGTGATTCTGTGAAGTCATTCCAGCTGTGAAACATCACGAAAGGCACTGTCAGCAAGAAGGTTTGAAGAGTCTGTTTGGATTGTGAAGAAGTTTGGTTTTTTTCAGGGAACAGTAAAGATTTTGTGCAAGAAGTTTCCCTTTGGTGATGAAGCCCTGACATATTATGTGCTAAATTCCTTTTCAGGAGAGATGAAGCATTGCAGGGACTTCTGAGGGAAGATGGAGAGAGCTACATGAAGCTTTTGTTTTAAAAAATGAAAAGAC
The DNA here is from genome assembly GCF_050655825.1 of Lonchura striata. Classification (NCBI taxonomy): domain Eukaryota; kingdom Metazoa; phylum Chordata; class Aves; order Passeriformes; family Estrildidae; genus Lonchura; species Lonchura striata. The sequence continues at coordinate 126,411,793 of NC_140704.1, forward strand.
AATCAAATAGTGAAATATTTCTCTGTTTAGTTGTGAGCTTATTCCAGGAGCCAGTGGGTGAATGATAATGTGGCTACGAGGGAATATGGTGGATCTGATCCGACCTGTAGAAAATGGAGATGTTGCATTTGTGTTCTTCTTCCCAAGTTCATGAGCAGCACTGGGCACAATGAGTACTTACAGTAATAATATTTGCCATTGGTATATGTATAAAGATTTTTAGAGGAATAAGACAGCTGTTCATTAGCAAGCATTTTGGGTAAGTAAAGACAGCTAATGGAAGAATTCAAATTATGTGAGATAAAATAAGAGGATGTTTTTGAACCATCTTACCTATGCTAAAGAACACAAAATAAGTGGAGTGGCTGGTGGATTTAATGCATTAGCATTAGGCAAGTCTGAAAAGGAGGAGTCTTTTCAGAAGTATTCTATGCTTTTCATAGTCAATGGCAAGTAGCAGATGAAACTTGATTAAAATTTGGAATATGAAAAAACAAAACAGAAAAATGTGTGGTAGAGAATCTAACAATGAGGAAAACTGAAACCTGGTCAGAGATAGTAAAAATTGGGGTTTGGAGATTTGGAATTCAAGAGCTGCAGAATGTGAAATGCTGAGGATAGAACAAAAATACAATCTCAAGAATTGAAGGAATTGAGAATCTATAAAATCAAACATAGTAAATCAATAGAAAGTTTGAAGGAAAGTTAGAGATTGTTAAAGATGTAATAATTAGGAGCAAAAGTTCTGTCCTGTATGTTATCTTTTAAGAAATATAGGACCAAAAAGGGTACAAAGACAGAGAGGGAAGACTCCCTAGGTTCCCTTTGGTAGACAGAGACAGAAAGACAGATGATGAATGCTTGGGGTATTCTGAGGTGCAGAGGAGCAGACAGATTGATATCAAAGAGGGACAAAGAAGTGAAGGATATAGCTGAAATTAGGGACCATAGTGACAACAAGGGAGAAGGAGGTTTGGGAGGGAAGGACAAATCTTGAGCATCACAACCAGAGAGCATAGATTGCAGATCATAAATACAAATGAGTAAAAAGCTGTGGAAGGGTAGTGAAGGAGAACAAGAGATGATCTGATAGAAAAAGTGCTAGAATTTGAAGATAAATAAAAGGAATTGGTTTTGGGTTTGTTTTTTTTTTTGGGGGGGGGTGTTTTATTTTTTGTTTTGGTTTATTTGTGTTTTTGTTTTTGTGTTTGTTTTTGTTTTTGTTTTTTCTTTACTTTCCCATTTAAACAAATGAAGGCTTTAACATATGGTACAGTTTGCTTCATACTTAAACCACTTAGAATATTTTATATCTTTATTTTGCATATACAAATATCTGTCTAAAGGATCTTGTTACTAATAGGAAAGAGGAATTTGCTCCAAAGAAACTCCGAGAAATACCAGTAAACAAGGACAGATTTTCCCAGCAAAGAAGTAAATTTATGTCTGCAAACTAACTAACCAGTTGAGATTTATTTATTCAATATTAGTGAGTAAAAATTAAACATTTTATTGGTGTTTGCCTGTCTATGATGCATTCACCTCCAGCTACATGCTAATACTGTTAATATCTTTCCCTGATGGCTTGTGACTGTAATTGTCTGAGTGTATCAGATCTGTTTAGCACTGTCCAAAGTAAAAAAAGCATGAAGATATAAATGCTAATGGAGAAAGTGCACCATGGAGAATGTACATCATAACATGAAACTACTTTCTTTATGTACATGAGCTTTAAGCAAAGAATCTTGGGGTTTGATTGAAGTTAGATTTTTTTCCAACATACTCACTCCCTAGATTTTTTCCTCCTTATAGCTTGTTGTATGTCACGTATTACATATAAAATGAAGCTCAAATTGCTACTTGCTACAAATTAAGCTGAAGAAGATCTGTGTCTGACCATCCTGGAGCTGTGAATTGAGCTTTCATGGATGGATGATTTTATTTCAAGTCACTTGTTTTCATTACAGTTGCCCCAAATATGGACTTCATTTCAGAAGGGCTTAAGAGGTGAGTGCCGGCAGTTTTGACATAAGTTATATGAATAAGTATCATGGTGGGGGAGTTACATGAGATATGAGATCAGTATTTGTGTAAGTGCACCACACAAATAAATACCTGAATGACATGAATATCCTAAAAGGATTACAAAAGAATAGAAGAGCAAATGTACAGAAGTCCAAGAAGACAAAAAGAATTCCTTAGAAACACTGAATTCTCACATGATCACAACTTTTAAAGTGTGATATTGCACTTGGATGCATATGTCTTTAATACATATAACTTGGAGATGATACACTGTTATTAGAGACTTATCATGCCTGATGTGCAATGCAGAGGCGTTTGCTTTGATGAATTGGAATTTGCTGTCATGAATCCAATGGCAGCAATGAGACACATCACTACCACTATCATTCAGAGGCTTATAGCTATAATTACCCTATATTAATACATGGACATATATGGGACAGGAGCAAATCTCTATCTATTTGTGTCCTCCACCACAAAATTCTTATTTCCTTCAATGTTTTGTATGGCTTATGTGTTTCAAACTTAATCCTGCATATCAAAACAACACTTAGTCTTTATAGCTACACTAAGTACTCATATCACTAAACATGTATATTATTCTAGACTTATTTCCATAAGATTTATTCATACTGTATAAAGAAGCAGAGGAAGAGACAGAGACTTGAGAATTTCTTCCCTGCTTAAAAAGGATTTCAGCTATTCAAAAGATCTGAGAACAGTAGAATGAGAAACATAAAGGAAAACAGTAAACTGTAGGAGCTGCATCCTTTGTTATAAGATGCATATTCATTGGAGAAAAAAGACACTGGAAACCTTTTAAAATTGCATATATACAACTTTCAGCTGCTCTGACTATTCTGTATGCCATTCAGTTTTAAAACAGACAGCTTGGCTCTGTTTATGCAATTTTAGAACTGTCAGACTCTTCCTTAGAAATAATATAAATGCAGCTTGTGAAATGGCTTCAGATATGGGAAGCCACAAGGATTTGTATGGATTTCTAAAGTTCTTAAAGTCCTGTTTAAAATTTTAGGGAAGGAAAAAAATCCCCATTGCCCATAGTTCTAGATGATATGGAAAAGCAAATGTACCAATTTATCTTTTTAGACAATGTGAAAATTACCAAGCAAATTGTCACTGTGTGATTGCCATACTCTTTTTTTGTTTGCTTTTTGTAGGTTTTCACAGAGATCAGAAATAGGACAGGGTCCAAACCAGTTTGGAAGTTCGTGAGGATGCCATCCACACCTGGGTAAGTGGTATGTCTGACATACAGGAATATGATGCAGTCTAAGAACAACCTGGAGACCCTCAAGAGGGGGGTTGCCTGTGGTATAACTTGCAAACCAGCAAGAATTCTCTTTGGTTGTGCAGACTGGATGCTCTTTGTCTGGGCTGCCCAGATAAGCACCACATGAACTGTAACTTTCATGTGGATAGGAGGAAAACAAAAGGTGTGAGCACACTGTCAAATGCTGTAGTGACCAAACTTTATGAACAGTTAGGGAAACACTCATTAATCTTCTCTCACTAATCTTCTCACTCTTCCTTCCTTCCTTCCTTCCTTCCCTCCTTCCTTCAGCTTGGTTCAATACAGGTATCATACTTAAAAGTGCCAAAACCTAGAAACATTCTGACCTCTGGTGTCTTACCACCATCTGTTTTGTACAAAGCTATTCTGAAACTATTGCATTTATGAATTCATGAATTGTCTTGCAACTTCATTTCTTTAATAGTTTGGTTTTTAGAAGTTATCATCTTGTTTTACTACAAAACAGGAACACACACCCTCCATTCTTCCCCCACCCCCTGACTTCCCAAAACCAACTATGGCTTTATGTTTTGGTATGGGGCTTTTTTTAAGCTTTGCAGAAGTGAAGGGCTGGGGAGGGGAGGGGAGGGGAGGGGAGGGGAGGGGAGGGGAGGGGAGGGGAGGGGAAGGGAGGGGAGGGGAGGAGGAATTTATGGTAGTTTTTCGTGGGTTTTTAGTTGGTTGTTCAGTTGGTTAGTTGGGTTTTATTTTTTTCTTTAAGTTTTTCTGCTTAATATTAAAGGTATGTTACACTACCTGTGTATCTTGATTGTGACATACTTTACCTGATTCACTTTTTAATTTGTCTGAGCTTATCACCAGTGATGTAGTCTGTTATTGATTAAATAATTCATTTAGCTGTCCCCAAGATGACAAATCTGCTTATTGCCACGAGAAAGTTGATATACTATACTTTGTTTACAAAGGTTGTACTACAGTCAGAAAGTAATGTATAACTACAACATTTTTATAGATTTTACATATTATGTACATTTCATTAACAGTTACATTCAGCAATAAATGTATATTTATTTGAGAAAAATTGAAATTGGGATTAAAATAACTCACAGTTATTAGTTGTGCTCAAAGTAAAGAGAATCGAGAAAAAATTACATGGTGAATTAGCTTATGAACCTTTTAATAATTTTATCATGTTTGCTAAGATCACCCATTAAACCCTTTCAACACTGCTTTGGGAATGCACAGAAATTTCCTCCAGCTGTCTTAACTTGTGAGCATATTGTATATTGCATACATCCATAGACACATCCCAATTTTGCCTCTCTGTATGAAATCCTCACATGTATTCCATGGGTTAAGAAGAGTTTATCTTGTTAAACTTGTGCTTAAAAATATAACTCTGTTCCTAATTTGACACTACATTGAAGTAGGCATATTTTTAAATTACAATTCTAAGAAATCCTGGTTTTTCTTCACTCTCCCTTCTTCACTCAGAATACTACCCAGAATCTGGATTAACATATTGAATAAAAAATTATCATTCTTACCATCACCTTTTCAGCTACAGATCTCCAGTCAGACACAGTTTTAGTCTTTGCTTGTAGAACTCATACTGTTTCAGAGACCATTTCAGAAATGAGCTTGGGGTTTTTCAAAATTTGGATAAGATGAATAATGAAAGGGACTAAAGCAGAATTAGAGGTGTGCTTAGCACACTACTTCCATCCTGATAAAAATGCCAAATACACCAAAGAAAATTGCAAGTAATTATTGTCAAGAAACAGTAAAAATTGCAAACCTTTTGTAGATGAAAATTGTTCTTTATTACATTTGGGCCTGGTACACTTCTTCATCTCATCAGTTAAACCAAAGTATAAATGCCTTGTTTTCAGTGTAATAAATTCATAAAAACAAAGGGAGGAACGCTGTAAAATTTTCCTCATTTCCAAGGTATTTCCTTTTTATATATAAATATATTTTTAATGTGTTAGATAACATCCTTTTAGCAAAAAAGATGCTGGAGAAATTAGCAAACATGCTAACTAGCAAATGTATGTGAGTTAGTTTTCAAGTACAGTGTGATAGGAAGAGTTTTCAGCATTACTAAATAATCAGCAAGAAATGTGCTTAGGCTGCAAGTGTAAAATATACATACTGGGCGTTAAGAACTTTGGAAATAGACTATTTCACTCCCAAGGTAATTTTTTTCACTGTATTTTATCTATGCGTTAATTTTACATTTAATGCCTTTGGATGTAACAAAAATTTGACCTGTGATATTCAAGAGTCTTTACAATTCCAAAAACCATGTTAATCACTTTAGTGTCTAAAGGAGTAAATTTGGGTTATTTTTCTTGCCTGTGTCACTCAGAAAATACATACAGTGGATTTATAAAGAAGTATGTTTATGGATATCTCTGTCTACTGACCTACTGAATAATGTACTGAATTTATATATTTATATATACATATGTGTGTGTCTTTATATGTTGACTCAACACATAGATAAGTATTTTCAAGTGATTATAACCACCCATGTTTTTGCATAATGTCAGTATTTTCTCACAAGTTTTCAGTATTATTTTCCTCACAACATTTGAACATTTTTGATGCATACCATTCTGTACACCCCTCCAGTGGACTCAAATTATATATACAGACTTTCAATTTATATTTTTTGTCGTTTTATAAGGCTTTATACACTGTGCTTCAGTAGAAACAATGATTCATATGTGAAAAAAAATTAAAATACATTTTCATAAAAAGGGCACAAATTATTGATAAACACATCTATGTTTGCAGATTGGTTATTTCTCAGAGGTTATTTGGGGTCATAATTGTAAATCTCATTACCTTGCTTGAAGGAGAAGGTCTCTTTCATTATTACGGTGCTGAGGTCCATATCCCTGAAGCTAATTGCAAGGTATTGCTTCAGAGTTCTAATTGTTTGCCATCAAAATAGCTGTGTAAGCTTGATTAACAGTGTTCAGCAACATTCATAATAGTCCAAGCCTGGTCCTGCATAAAATAGAAACTGGGAAAAAATCAATAAGATTTAATAAGATCAGGAACAATCACTTACAATAGTACATCAATCACACAAAGTAATAGGTGCAGGATTTGATAGGGTCCTGAACTGCCTGAGAGATTCATAACCAGTACTCGTTAATGATTTGTTCATTTGCATTTTATCAATCCAGCTACAGCTGACAAGCAGAAGGAGCAGTAAGGAAATATGTTGACTTAAACTCATCAGAGTTTGCAATTAAAAAAAAACCCAGATAACTTAATAGGAAAATCAGACGTGGCTATATATGTGGAAGGTGTGTGTATATACATGTGTAGATGTGCTCCTTCTTGCTGCAAGATTATAATAAATTCCCACTCTATAGTGGCTATTAGTATTCCCATAATCCCTCAGACAGTCTGCTTATGTCTGAGAAAAAGTACAACAAAAATATAAATTTTTAAATTCTTCTCAGTGCTTCACAATGTTTCTTTCCCATTGCATTTCACATAGTGTATTGCCATCACAATATTTAATATGAAACATGCATATTGTCTTGTTTTCCTACCCTTTTAAATAAATAAAGCCCTGGGCTTTGCCTTGGGCCAAACCCATATCAAACACAAAACCAATAGTAATGAGATGGCTTTCTGGTGATTATTATTTAGCATTATATCCTATATCAGCATTTTATGTCTTTCTAAAGTAATTAAGTTTTGTTTACTATCTGAACATTGTTTGAAATTGTCATAAATAAACATCAGATCTCATTTATCCAGACTCTTGCCTGTTTGTAATGCATCAGTCTTTTGTTGAAAATAAGAAACCCAGAGCCAAGCCAAGCTAAAATGCTACAAAAAACCCCACCTGAGCTGCCTTGTGTGTGGATGAGTTATTTAGAGTGTGATCTTGTAGGTCTAGCTGCAGACTGTTTGTTTGCCTCTGCTTGTTGGGTCCATTTTGATGAGTGTCTCATTATAAACTGGATTACACATCTCCCTTTTCTGAGGAGCAGTTTGCTCTGTTAGATGCAGTAATTCTAATTTATATCCCAATTAATGTGTTTCCCTAGTATATAGCCTTTTCTTGTCTTTGCACCAGATTTATTTTTTTTCACAAACAGAACCTTAAAATACAGTCTTTGGTTCTCAAGAGTATCTCATGACCCAGAACATGTGTTGTTTATTTGTACAATGCCTTTTTTGCTCATTTTAGTCAGCTTCTACATTTTAAAATGAGAGCAGCAAATTCTTAATCAATATATGCTCCTATCACATCATCTTATACTATGACAGTGTCTAATACCAGTACAAAGTCTGGGCTTCCTTAAGACATGGTTTAAAATGGAAATTGTCACATGGCAGTATGATATGAAAGGAATTTAATTTGGATTTTCTGTCCTACCTCAGGTCCCTTGGCCTCGGCAACTGTAATGGAGGACCTTCCCAGGTTAGGTGACACTATGATTTTTGAGGTAAAAGGATGACTGAATTTACAGGCTGACTGATGCTGTGATTTTAAGGTTGCACCATGACCACCCCAGTTGTGTGTGTTCCATGGAGACAGAATTGGCAGGTTGGTGGCTTTGTCAGAAAATTGGCTGAATCATTAACAAGATTTCAGAAATTATATTCTGTAGACTACTATTCTGGGACATGTAAAAACTATCAGCTACTGTATTAAGCATGGATTAGTTGTAATAACTATTAATTTTATAGTACTTTCAAATTTTTTATAACTTTACAAATATATCCTGAACTGGATAATTAAATCCATGAGCTGTATTAAAATCAGAGTAGCAATAAAAGAAAGGGAATTATTTGCTACAGTAAGTCTTGAGAAAAGAATATTCTTTTTCTAATTCTGAGTTGACCGTGAATAATTTGTGGTTTTTAATAAATATGTTTGCTTCATCAAATGGCTCTTTAATGAAGAAATACTATAGCCTCTGAATTTTCTAGATATTCTTGGAAAAAAATATTAATTTGGCCATTAGATATATGTGGTTTAAAGATAAACTATTCATTTCTCTGAGTAGGTTTGATAAAAGAGTCCACTTGTCAGCTGTTGCTTCAGCCTGCCCTGTAAGTTGTCCTTGAGTCACAGATAACCTGTAACATCTAAACCATTGGAGTCACCAACTAAATTTAAGCCTAGGCTGATTTCCCCATCCAGTTTAAGTCTAGGTTGCAGAGTCTAGCAAGAGCTAAAATGTGCCACAATGAAGACTCTGTCCTCAGGAAAAGGAAACAGAAATGTCTGGAGTAGTTGCCTTTCCAATTTACTGACAGATGTGAGCTAGCACCTTCAGTATCAAGCTAGGTTTTGTTTCTCCTTGATTAAGCTTTTTCAGGAACAAACCTTCATCCCTGACTGCTGCACCTGAAATACAGACTGCAAACATCTTCAAAGAAGTATACTACCCCCAATCCTTGAGAAAAAGGCCAGGTATCTTTTAATTTCAGATTAATTGCTTGTTTTCAGATATGTGCATGCATGATACCCAACTGTAAGCTTTCTGCAATATGTAAGACCTTGAGGGATAAATGTGTGACTCGTGAAATGGGGATGGACTCTTGTTATCTGTCTGGGGGCTGTGCCTTTTAACAGGACTTCCATTCATGGGAAGCCCTGAGCCACACTGTACTGCAGAACTGTCTGGCACCATCTCTCTGTCTCTGTGGCCCAGGACAAACAGAGCCTGGATTTTCCTAACCAAGACATGGCATCAAAGAAAGGAGACTTCTGAAATGGCCTGGGTATTTAAGAAAAGCTGTAAGGAGCAGAGACATATGTCAGGTGTAGAGGATGGAGACATCTGTGTGACATAGACACAGCCACCATGTGCAGGAATGTCCCAGTGATTGATAATATGAAAATTTTAGGATTTCTTCTTAATGAATGTATCGCTGCTTGGATCCTCAGAGGCAGTAGTTTTCATTTTGCTCTCTAAGAGCCAACTCAGAGCCAGATCCTTTGTCCTGGGTTGTAAGATAAGCTTGTATTCCATTTGCCATCTGTCGAAGGCGAACCGGTTGGACAGGTTTTTGTTATCTCTCTCAGAGACAATGGTTTGTGTATACACCTTTGACTGATTCAATGAAAGGCTGAAAAAATGTAACACCAGTGAGGGGTCCCACCCAGAGGGGGGAAGCAGCTCTCCCTCTTCTTTGCGGGATTCCCAGAGAAGCAGCTCTCACTCTCTCTTCGCGGGATTCCCAAAAAAGCAGCTCTCTCTCGCTCTCTCTTCGGCGGCACTCGCAGCGAAGCAGCCGGCGCGCGCAGAGGCGACGGCAGCGGAGCTCAGAGGCAACCCCGGCGCAGAGGAAGACCGGCCCCCACTGCCACCAGATCTTCAGAGGAAAATTATACCCTTCTAAAGATCACCACTTCAGCTGCAACTCACCAACTATTGCAAGGGAATGCAATTGTCCCAGCAAAACCTGATACTGGCATTCCTCAGGTTCTAGACTTTTTCTTTCACTAGTTTTGTTTGTACCGATTGCATTTGCCTTTTTAAATTGTTGTCTAGTTTTCTCCTAGTAAAGAATTGTTACTCCCACTCCCATATCTTTGCCTGAGAGCCTTTTAATTTAAAGATCCTCGTAATTCAGAGGGAGGGGGGTTTGCCGTTCTCCATTGCACAGGAGGCTTTGCCCTCTTTCACAGACTCCTGTCTTGTCTAACCAAGACATCCTTAAAAGAAACTTTTCAGTCAGTTTCACTCTTTAGAGAGATTAAAAACAGAATCAATAAAAGATTTCCATAATTTCAAGAACTGAAGGGCGGGGCGGGGGGGGGAAGGAAAATTCACAGAACTTGGAGAACAGCTATAAGAAAATTGCAAAATCATATGCAAAAAATCTATGCAAAATTGCTGGGCAAATCACATGAAAAGTGAAGAAAAGAATATAAAACCAATTATCTGCGATGCCTAATAGAAAGTGGTAGCTTGTGTTTACTCTGAATTTTTTCCATTCTGCAAGAGCTATGTTTGTTATGACTCTAAGAATCTAAAAATACTATTTTGGAAAACTATGTTCTTGCTAAAAGAAAAAAAAAATACAAGCTTTAGAAGCACTTCTCCTTGTCTCTTTGCAAAGTGTTATATTAAAAAGTGCTTTAATATTGCTGTTGTTGAACTTTTAGGTGTGACAATATCACATTATTCTAGACTTTAGGAGTCTAACTACACAATATTTCTGTTTCTTTATAAAAAGAAGTGACTATGGAAAGATCTCTAAATATTCTGTGTATATAAGAAGCAAAATACTCCAAACTGTGCATTCTTCCATAGGAGGAAACAATGGGAAAAGCAAGATCCAGCTCTAGACACATCACACTGGAATGTTTTCTATCCCAAAGAAGAAACAGCAAAGAAGGGATTTCATCAGTATGTCCCTGATTTGGGCATAAGAATAAAGCTCAAACAGGTATTATAGCCTGTGGTTGACAATTGGTCCATACACCTGTTGCGATATGCACAGACTTTGCAAATGAGAGTCAGGGTTTACCATGGCTACAAATCATGTATGCAGACCAAGCTGGAAAAAATTAGCTTCTGCTTATGAAATTCTAAATGTTATACATGTTTTGGAATGCATTTTTAAGGCCTAGTTTTGAAATGAACACACTAAAAGTAATACAATTTCTGAAGACATCATGTTAGCAGCCAGAGCTTGAAGTCTCTTTCAGTGAATTCCAGATTGAAAGATTTTCTGTTTGACTTGTGTTTTTTCAAGTTTTTCCCCTAGAATACTTAATATAAGCTTAATTTTCTTCTTTTCTTTTCCTTCTTCCTCCACTTCTTTTTTCCCTTTTCTTTTTTTTTTTTAATCTTGTCACCATGTTGTCATTTTTTGTCATGTATATTATTCCAGAAGGATTTGATGTCTGGAGTGATTGCATAAATCAACTCAACTATGTCACTACTTATAAGTTTGCAATATGTTAACTCTCTTCATAATTTACATAATGTTTAAATAATATACCTTCTTTTTCCCTTACCCTTACATTAATGTGATTAGAATCAGTGGAAGCGCTATAATTTTCTTGTAACGTGTGCTTTCCACCTACGCTTGCTTATTATAAGAAGTATCATTTCTAAAACTAGCAGCCTCTGATCAGTTTAGCTGTCAAAAATTATTTTGTTCCAAGAACAAAATTACCTTATAAAATATATTATTGTTTCTACTTAGTATTCCTGTTAAGGTAAACAAACAACAGAAAATTGTTGCTTTGTCTTATTTATTTCCATGATGGCATCTAACTGTAAGTAGTAGTGGAATACATCTTCTGATATATTATGCAATTAAATTGATGGATGGTTAATTGAGTCAGTATGGCACACCATATGTGTACTCCTGACCTGAATGTCACTGGTCAGATTAAGGCTTCACACATTTGACCAAAGAACATATGCTGTTACTGAGAATGTAGCTCTAGATAGGATAGGGATTTTAGTACGTGGAAAAAAAATCATCATAACTGGCTTTGCTCTTTGGTTGTTGGAGCCCTGGCTCCTTAGGAGTCCAGCTGTAAAGGACTTTAAAAATAATGAAAGTTATTAATTAAAAGCTTACTGACATCATGGCCATTAACTTTGGCAGGCTCTTTCATTAATTTATTTGAGGTCTCTTATTACATGACATATCCTCATTGTAGCGTTTGTGCCTTTGTACATCAAGCTTGAGATCTTATTGGCTTTTAATTTGAGCTTAGCCTTTTCTATTTTTATCCCAAATACCTTTTTCTTTTAAAGAAATAAAATATTTTCCTTATTGGTGGTTATGATACATATACAAGCAATAAACTAGCAGAAGGAGGGGAGCTCACAGATCTTTAATGACAGTGACACATAGACATCAAAACACACACAAATTCTCACACAGAAACATTCTTGTATATATAGTTACATCACCATTGCAAATAATGGTATTTTTAGAAATGCCTTGCTAAACCATTGTTTTCTTGATGATTAGTCCTAGTTTTTGGCAGATTTAATATTTCTGTTTTATCTTATTTATCTAAATAATATTTAATGACATTGTATTTTTTGTCAGCTATTTTGCATATTTTACTTCTAAACCAGCTATTATGGGAGCTATTTTAGCTTCACAAATGTTTTAAAGTAAATTATGTTATTTTACAAAATTATTGCAGTAGAACATACATCTGAGCAATAATGTTTTATCTTTGACATTGCTTTGATGAGTCATCCATTTTGACAGGTAACTGCTTTAAAGCTATTTAGTTTGCATCAACACTGAGATAAAACGAGACTTGAACAATGTGTACCAAAGAAGAAAAAAATATACTGTCATCATAAGGTTAGAAAAAACAAAGATTTGTAATGGGAAAAAACAGCTAATAGAGAAATATCTTTGATTCAGTCATTGCTTATTGTAGGAAACCTGCATATTCTTTGTCCACTGACTTAATCTAGAAAAAGAGTAGTACTGTCTCTGCTGCATAATTTGTTACTGCCACTTTGAGAAAGATTATGATAATGTACATATAACAAAATTGACAACAACGGAGGAGTCCTGTAATTTTGAACTAAATTCAAGGAGGCTGCTCTGAGCATAAGAACTAACAGTGTCTTCATTATGATTAGCTTACCTTTTCAAGTGTTCTGCTAGGAACCTCTATCACATAAATTGAGGCAGGAACTTTATTATCATCACTATAGCAACTGCAGGGAAATTTATTTCAAAACAGTTGGCTACCTGAAAATTTTCTTGTGATGGAAAGAACAGCAGATGATATATACATTTTAATTCATTTTCATTTATTCCTGTTTTGAAGTGTTCCATAAATGAGTAAAAGGCTTTTTTCCTTTAGTTGTTTTAAAGACAAGATAGCCAGTTCCATCTTCATTTTTTTTTCCTAATCCATTTTTTTTTTTCACTAGGAGCAAAAAGGAGCGCTGAAGGATTTTGGTTCTATCATCGTATGTAAAACTTTAATTATGCTAAGATGTGGAATATTTCAAATTGGTCATTTAATGCACAATTCTTTTCATTATTTTAGTTTTGAGCTTAGCTTTTACCTGTATTTTCTTTTGACTTTGATCTTAAATCATATAACTGCTCAGCAAGAATCGTGAAGCATGCTTTTTTTTTATTATTTTCCCATGGTTTTATTATCTCCTGTGCCTAAAGAAAAGGAATAACTGCACAGATGAATTTGTAGGGGATGTGAGGAAACTGTAGATGCACATAGAAATTGAATGCAAATACAAGGCAGCGTCTCTTTTTTGTCCATGGCAGGATAGATCCCATGTTCACACTTGTAATTTTTCATGCACAGCCCCCCTTTTGTTGCATTTCTGTAATTACAGAGCTAGCACTATGCTGAAAACAATGCTTCAGAACCTGGCATCAATCTTTTATTGAAAATGTACAAACAATTTTTTTATTTCTTTCTCCTCCATGAAAGTTATATTTTCTTTAAAATGAAGAAAGAGAAAGACAGTGTTTTGAAACACGTTTTTCATTAAATAAGCAGAGAGAAAAGGAGAAATATCTCAGCTGTCTTGAAACTTTTTCTCCACAAAATATAAAAAGTGTAAAAATTCTTATTATTTATGCATTGTGGCTGTGCAGTGTATCTCAAAGGTACCCTATATAACACACTTCAGCCACTGCTTTAACCAATGCCTATTTTTTATTGAAAAAGACAGTATAAAACTTACTACAATCTGCATTAACAAATAGATCACATGATGGGGACTTCCTTAGCTCTCTTTAACTTTTATATCTTACTTGTAGCCAAATTTCTCTCAACCCCTCCTAATAAAGAAGAATAGTTTGTGCTTTGGATTTCAGTGGGTTCTTCTTTCTACAATGAAATGGAAATATGTTAATTTTCTTTCACAGACAAGAAGGCATTTAAAGAATTGCTGAAGATGAGAATGTAAGATTGAATGCAAAACAGTCAACACAGTTGAATATTTCAGATACTTCGCATGAGGCTCATTTTCACTTGAGTTTTAGGAATCTCACCAGGACACCTACCTAAACAGTCAAGTTGTCCTAAGGCACTGAAATAATTCATTTGGACAGGTTTGCCCCTCCAGAACATAATCAGAACTGCTCTCTGAAAGTATCATTTTTTCTTCTGATGACTAACTAGAAGTCTATTGTATTCTTCCTTACTACCCTTAATTCTCTAAAAAATCCATCAGGTCAAAATATTTTCACTCACAAACATCTCACAGTGGGAGGACAGAATTTTCAATTGCATTATGTTTGGTTGGGGATTTTTTGTTCAATAGACTTTGGTTGGCTGGTGACTTGCGGCTTTGTTTATCAGAGAGCATTTTTTTGTGGTGTGGTTTGTTTGTTTGTCTAGTTCTTTGGTTGGTTGTTTTTGGTTGCGTTTTTTGACACTTTTTTGTATCTACAAACTCTTGAAGAATATGACAATCCCAGGAGGCCAGACCTTGAAATCATTGCTGCCAATGGGAGTTTTGCCAGTGACTCCCCCAGGATCGGTATTTCACATTTTTACACAAATTAAGACTCAATAAACAAATGTCCTTGGAAATGAGAGTGGAACAAGTCAGGGTAGTTATGTGAATGATCAGAGATGAAATTAGCTTTCAGTGCAGCTTAATAGTTATCAAAAGAACATCTATCATTAGGTATTATAATCCATAAACACAAATGATTACTTTGTGGAAGAAAGTGCTAGTGCTTTGAAAATCTATCTCTAGGCATTGAAACAGCCATTGTAAAATGTTGTTCATCTATATGACATCTTAAAATATTTTTGGAATAGAGATCTCAATTTATTAAGGCAAAAGATCTATACATGAATGTATTTGGGCCAACTACAGTATCTCACTGAAGTCCCATCAGAACCAGACTCATTCTACATTGATTCACTATTCTGCTAGCACATACACACTTGCAGTGTTAGCATTTCTGCTATCCACAGAAAGCCAGGTACTTGCTGGTCCAAAGTGCACCCACAGGCTCTGCCACTTCTTCCCCTTCCCCCAAGGCTTTGACTGCCTTTTCTTGTGGTCATCTCTGACATAGCACAGCTGTGAGAACTTGGTCAGAGCTGCAGAAGGAAGAGCCTTGTTGGGGTCTCCCACTTTCCTTCACCTGAGACACTCCCCCTGGATCCTTGCTGTAGGCAGTCTTGACTTTTCTGATCCTGACCTTGACCCACTGACCCAATATTCTGCCTTGACTCTGGACTAGGTCCATCAGTGGGGACTTACTGTGATCCTTGGAGGGACGCTGACTCTGCTCCCTGTCACAGACCCTGCCATATACATCTCACTGGGCACAATAGGATGGCACCCCATCAGTGTGGCACTGACTGGTCAGCCTGACCATGGACCCTGGCTCAAGGCGCTTTATAAGCAGTCTCCTCCTCCTGCTCCTGGGTAGCACAATTCCCAAGGGCCAGCCAACCTGAGATAGGAAAGCAGTGCTACAGCTGTTCAAGAATTTCTTTGTTTCCTTTCTTGATGCCTGCTTTGATTAACTTCTAAGTGGAAAGATTTTCCTACGTATAATGTTGGGCTTTGGTCAATACATAAGAGACAGAATGTATATCCTAATTTAGACAATAAATTTTTGTTCATTGGGAGCATAGAAAAACTGATTGCAATCCATTTTTTTGTTGGATCCAGTGACTTGAACCGGAGCAGCTATACAGCCCCTTTATGTCCTCAGTTCTCATATATCCCTTTATGAGAAAATGTTCCATTTGACAAAGCAGGCATTGTGCCAGAAAAGGAATGATTAACTCCACAACCAAAGGATTAAGATGATTGTATGTTATTTTCACTTAGGAATTCCAACTTTGAATTCTGCTGTAATATATGTTTGTGAAGAACAGAACACTCCCATAAAGAAAGACTCAGCGTAAATGCAGTCAAAAACAAGAACAGTGGCATTCACCTGAGAGTCTGGAACCTGAAAAGTCACTGCTTGAACCTCATTTCTCAAATACAAATAAAGGAAAGAAACAACACTCAGTTGGCTATCTAAGGAAATGTGAAGGGTATGTTCTCAACAGTTTGTCCTCAGAGTCTCTTTATGAGGATTAGAGAATGTGTTGTGATGAAGAATGGAAAATTTAATATTTTTTGTCTGAAAATACAACCTCTTTCCTGTCTGTCCAAAGAGTTATATTCATATTCTTCCTATTCTTCTTCATATTCTGATGCACTAATACACCATCTCAAATTTTAGAATCAAAAAAATCATAGTCTGAATTTCACGTCTATCTCTCGTCTTGAACTTCAAATGTAAACTTTGTTATAAGAAATCCTTTTCAACATTTCTGGTTCTTTGCCATCCCCTAACTCTTGAAATGTTGGAAAAGATAGCTCATGCATAATGCATTAGGTGAAAAGTCTATAAATTTTTTTGCTTTTAATTCATTTAGGAATCAAACTAATTTCATTTTCTTCATTGAGTATATTTTTATTCCTTGTAAAACAATCATTAAAACATTCAAAATAATAGAAGTGGAATAAGAAAGCATATCAAACATGTAGTTTTAATAATAGATTGCATTGTTAAGTCAGAAAGAATTAGGTAATTGTAGACAGTAAATATTTTAATGTATATTCTCTTCGTGGCTTGTTAATTCGGTTACTTACATTAGAATAGTTGCATAAGAAAAACAACATTTTTTGCTAAATCAATTATCATAGAAAGCATTTTCTTAAAATTTATGCATTTATGTTACATATGAATGAACAATATTGTGTTTATATCTAATTTAAGAAACATGTTTCTAAGGAATTAAGAATGTGTCCAGGATAGAAGGGAATGGGAGGCACCTCACTTTGTTAAAAGAAAAAAGGGGCAAAGTTCCCCTAAGTCCATCTACTCAGGATTTGTGTTTGAGCAGAGAAACATTACTGCATCAGGATCTGGATCAGAAGAGTCCCACGGAATTGAGTGAAAACTTATCAATTTTTTCAGCTGAGAGGGGGTCAGAAGAAGGGAATGTTGGTCAAGTATTTTTATGGTGGTTAAATGGAGAAAAAAAAATTCATTTGAAGTATTAAACATATTCTTACAATCACAGAATACCTTTTTCAATACCTTTATAACTCCCTATAAGTCCCATTATCTCTGAAAGTTATTTGAATGCTTTTGAAACCCAAGTTACATACCCAAGGAACAAGTATTTTTAAAATAGTTACCAATACCATACCATCAGTGCCTAAATACCTTGTAATATGAAAAAAAAAAGACATGGCTAGGCATGTCCATTGTCCATAGCAAAACACATCACTTTGATTTGATCACACAATTAGAAACAATAAAATTAAATTGTTTTTTAAACATGCATCTATATTCATCACTAAATGCTTCAAATAACACACAGAGTTTTCTTCATGGACGCCCCTGTAGAGTGATGCCATTGTACCTCTTGAGGCACAAAAGGAAATTTCCAATGAAACAAAGGCCTCAGTAAGTTGCTTGAAGCCACTGCCACTTCATCATTCAATTGGAGCTTTCAGCATTACCTTTTCTGACCTTGGTGAAAATACTAACATAACAGAAGCAATACCTCTCAGAAAAAACCTTTTACTTCCTAGGGACTTCAGGAACGTAAGAGGAAGAAGAAAGAGGTGAAAAAATCCTTACTGACATAGTGTCTTTCCAGAGCAACACTCTCTCCCTGCTTCACTGAAGGCAATTGCCCACACCTGGGATGGAGAGTCACCTCCTTTTCCAAAGTTTCAAAGATCCAACATTCTCCATACATTCGTTGCATCCACAAAATATTATAAATATGGGATGTTTTGGCCAGCTGGATAGGAATAGAGAGAAGCTATGCATAACCTTCAGGACCTCTTTCTCCTTCATTTGCAGTAAAATAGGGAAATAAATAGTTAGAAGACATAATTTTCTCCCTTATTCGTAGACAGTATAGATTAACAGCAGGTAATACAGACTAGCACTTTTACAAGATTCAACCTCAAGAATAGTTTTCTGCTCTTTACTTCGGTTTGGCTGATTTTTATGCATTAGTATAGAAGGGACTTTTCAATATTCAAATGGATGCCAAGCACAGTAGTATAGTGCATTAACCTTTCCCTTTGAGATATTTTAGTTCAATTGGTGGCAGAGAAAACCACAAACTGTGGCACAACTGTCAGTCTCATAAATGATTTGTGACTGTGTAAATGCAGATGCCACAGCTGTCATGTAATCTGCGCACAGGCTATACTGGGAATGTAACTCAGACCCTTCTGCTCCAACAACATGGGCCTTTTCCATTTGTACTGTTCCATTAGCTGTTGAAATGGCTTAAAACTAGAACAATTTATCCTTCCCCTTTTGAACTTTAGCAAAATAGGACAGAGCTCTAAACTAGCTTTCATTTACCAACCAAAATTCTCCCAATGTGATTTTCTAAAGCAAACATTTAAATCCAGTGATACCTAAATAGCTGTCAACGGTATTACAGAGAGCTGTACAAAACTTAAAAGCCCAGAAACAGATACATTTTCCTGGTTTCAAGTGTCACTGCAAACCACAGATTCATGACTCTGGATTGAATATAACATCTAATTTATGGGTTTGGGTGGAAACCGCCTAAAAGCTGCAAATGCTTTGGAGCTTTTATTTTAAAAGACCCAAAATTGCAATTCTGGCTAAGATTTGCTTTTTGAGGGAGTTAGTTTGAACTGAAAAATCACAAAGCAATACCAGGGAGAAATCACGTGAAATAAGTCAGCAAGGCATGTCCCAACATGGAATCAAAACACAGCATAGATATCTCATGTACTTCCTTTGCAGGCCCGATAGAGAGGACAGTCACAAATCCCAGCAGGTATATACCTCTTTTCAGTAAAAGGCAAGTTGGTTACTTACTCTCCTCTCTGTTTAAGAAAGACCTAAGTATCAAAAGGAATTTTTCAGTGCACAGGACTCAGAAACATAAAGGAGTATGAGAGAAAACTGCAAAGCCCCTATTATTTCCCAATATAATATAGCAGTGCTGACTTCACTTACTTCTGAATAACTGATCATTTATTCCTCTGTAGAAAAGCAACATTTTTATAAAACTTAATATGGAACTGTTCTAAAATTATTACAGGAAACATATTTTCTCAGCTACTGCATTTAAATAGAAAAGCTCTGCTGAATATAGTTTTGTACTTTCTTTATTTGTTTATATTCAGGAACAGTTGGCAATTCTTTCCACCACCCCACCCCAATTCATTGGGCCTATAGGTCTTCAGGCAATCAGCAAAGACTAGAACAGAGATGTAGTGTTTAGTTGTTGCTTCCAAAACCTAGACTGCCAGTAACTTAATGAACCCTCTGGAGATATGCTCCCGTGTGGAGCAAGTTATGCCTGTGCTTGAGAAGGTTTAAATTAGTTATTTCTTAGAATACCCTGTGATGAAAGCACTGCTACCAACTGCTTTTCTTGTCACTAGCCCATCAGGGCAATAAACCAATTAGTTGTTGCCATAGTAAGGGTCATTTCTTACTATTTTAAATTCTTGTGAGGGATACAAAGCACTTCCCATATTTGTGGAATCAGCATTTTCTGTTCATTATGATTGCAAATTAATGTGCTTCTTCACAAAAGCAGTTTCGTTGTCAAAAAAGGACTTGTTACATTGCTGTTTTATGAAGTGCTAGCATAATATGGGGGTACAGGGTAGGAGGGAAGAGAGCAGGAGGTAGTCTGCTGCTTCAGATATATCAACCATTCATTTTTTATGAATGCTTTTGAAAAATATTTGGTCCTCAATTAGAAGTAGCCACATGCTGCTTCCAAATCACTATTGGCAAGAAATGCTAGTTTATGCCAGAACTACAGACTTGCATCCTTCTGGAGGTTTGAGATTTCTTCTTTGAAATTTGTCTATAGAGAAATCACTTTACTCATGAAAATTAAATGTGCTTGAGAAGTTGGATTGTGCATTTTGGTTTGTATGAATGTACTTATGTCTTTAGGAGGGTGCATCATGACCTTGTTCTGCTAAAATATTTCTTGCAATGTGTTGTGCTCCTTGGAAAGAGCTGAACATCCTTACCTTCTATGTTCTTCACAGAAATTTAGTAAGCTTGGCTACAGAAATGTTCTCATACAGAGTAAGTAGCTGACCCATATGTCAGTTGCCATGGAATCATGTCACAGCATCTGCCATTGGAGTAAGGAGCCTGACAGATACTATTGCCAGAGTACAGTACCTGACCAGTGTAGTGTTGAGGTTTCACTCTGGTGGGTGGCTCAGCCTCACTCAGACACTCTCTCACTGTCCTCCAGTGGGATGGGGGACAGAATAAGAAGGGCAAAAGAGAAATAAAACCCAAAACACTGCAGTTTAATAGATAAAGCTGCACATGTAGTTGAAGAAAAATAAAAAATTAATTCAAAACCTCAGATTTTTAGCCATCGCATGTAATTATTAGACAAATGCCATCACTTCAAATTTTCAACAAGTCTTCCCCACAGCTTTTATTGCTGAGTATGAAGCTATTTAATATGGAATGTCCCTTTGGTCAGCTGGGGTCAGATATCCAAGTTGTGTCTCCTCATAACTCCTTGTGCATCTCCAGCTGCTTGCTAAGAAGCAGAAAAGACCTGGACATTGTACACTGTCCAGCAATAACTGAGACAGTCCTATGGTATCCATGTCATTTTGATCACAAATACAAAATACAGCACTATACAAGCTGCTACATAGAAAATTTACTCAATCAAAGCCCAAATACGTAAATGTTTTAGGTTTCCAAAAATGCCTTCATCAGCAAAATAGTTGAATATTGCATTTGTCATGTAAAACACCATAAAAGGAATTAGCATAGAGACATTACATTAAATTAAGTTCAGGTAATTTCTTAGGTGATTTGAATAGCTGCCACATATGGCAGTTTTTAACAGCTTTCTTTACTGTACAAAACTTTTCCTAGGTGATGTTTGGGACCAAGGAAAATCATTTTCATGGGAACAAACTTGAAAGTATGTTCCTGCTCTGATGAGAGCTGCCTTTCAACTATCGTTTCCACAGCCCTGCTCTGCAGTCCTGAAGATATAATAAACAGAGTCAACAGGTTTTCTATGAAAATTAGTATTTTTCTTTCTTTTGTGCCTCTCCCACAAACTAATTTGCAAACAATGCCAACACTAAAAGCATATTTAAATTCCATTACCTAGAGAAAATATCCTGGATATTGGAGCCTAAAAGGTTTCATGCAATACTTTTTCTTCATAGACAGCCTCTTAAAGTACTACAGGAGAATACAAATGGAAGAATACTGTGTCTCCTCTTTGCAACTGAATTGAAAATCCTGATTTACCCTATCCATGTGTTATAGTTTGCAATTCTTTCATTTTACGTTTAGTTTGAGTGTCGTGTTCCATAAGAAATCTGATGTTAGGTCCTGTTGGAACACCTGAATTTCAAAAAAGTTTGGAGCCTAGTATTTCTGTTTTTAAAGGCACAATTTTTTGGATCCTCTACTGAAGGATCCAAAAAAAGGACACCAAATTAAAGGTAAGCTGCAAGCCACAAAATTACAAAAGAGAATAAAGGGAAGAAAATTAAATTTTATTTTAAGATTTCTAATCACCTTAGCCAGAAAAGATCTCTAATATTTAATGCCTCTACAAGAAACATAAAAGACAATTCACTGAGAGACTGGTGTAGTTGTTCTTCCATCACTGCCAGCACTGAATGCTTTGGTTGCTGCTTTCTGTCTGAATTAAAACCACACTGGTGCATTACTGGGCTTTGCTTCCCAGAACAGACACCTGCAGCTCTGATGATAGCTCCACTCCTTCATGAGGCTAAGGAAGCTTGAGAGATCAGGACTATAGTGCACAAAGAGTTTTTTCCTACAAGGATCAGAGGTAGATACTGAAGTCTTCAGTCTGGTCAAGTTTCATGGTGGAGCAGTAAAGCTGACTGCGAGGTTCAAACATACTCAACAGTACAAGGATGGCAAATTTCAGCTCCTTGCATCTGGAACAGTGATGGAAAGGATCACTCCAAACTTTTGTGATATTGTATATTTTCAAGAGTAGGAAACAGCATTCACTTTTGCATGTGTGATTGAAGAAGGGAGAGTGAAAATCTCTTTGCAACTACAAGGCTGAGGCAGCTGATTAACTGAGGAAAGGCTCCTACGTTTACTCTGATGACTCTTTGGCACTGACTCTGGAGAGGGACGTCAAGCCATCTGCACAGAGTCCTACCAGTATAAAAGTGGATAGACAGAGAGCAGGAAGGAAATACATTTCTATGCAGATAGTACCACCTCTTTTGAAGTAGAAAATTAATCCTGAATACATCCAGGACACAAGACCTGAAAGGCAGGCTTAGTGGGAGGTAATCTGCTCAATGCCCTATACTTTTACTTAGCTAGAAATAACTACAGGACCTGCTTCAGTGTTTCTGTCCCTTACTTTTTTTTCATTCTTTTTAATAATATTTTGCATTTTTTAGTGCCTTTAATCCTAAGAATTCCTAAAATGCTGCACAATTAAAAAAAAATATATGCTAACCACATACTTGGGGTCACATGTCTTGTGATCAGCACAGAGTTTCCTTAAGAAATAAAATATTGGTTATAACCATCAGCTGTGCTCACCTTTATATGTCATGACATCTTCGTGGCTGCTTTTGAAGATGTTCTTCTGAAAGGTACTAAGTGGTATTTCCCAACAAAATTGTGAATTTTAGGTCAATGCCTCAAATGTTAAAAACATATATCCACATGTAATTAAAGAGAAGGGCTAAGGAATTTTCAGCTGCATTGAAGAAGTGCTTTGTATCTGCAGAAGCACAGACACTGATAATAATGGGCCTAATCGTGACTATCTCAAATTTTCTATTTCGTAGAATCCCAAGGGAATTCTCAGGGAAAAAGCAGCGATTCACTGAATGAGTTACTTCATTCTACTTTTTCGTGGTGTTGCAGATGACAGGAGTACCTCCTACCAGTCCTCTTGAGAGGCCAGCTCATAAATACTGAAGAAACTGAATGGTTTTCCTGTCCAATGAATGGAAATACATAGATATATCAGCCACAGCAATCAAGTGATAGCTGGGGGAAAAAAAAAAGGCAAAAGAGACCCTCTTCCATGTACAACTAGTATTGGGGAAGCACATTAAAAAGTACCTTCTCCTTCTCTCATACTTTTGTGAAGCTCTAAGCGTCTGCAACCCTGCTCTCACTGTTTCCTTTTAAGGTCACTTCATGGGTGTTTTTGTACAGCAAGGTACAAAAACCTCTCTGATCTCTGCATGAAGGAGAGGAAGCTTCAGAAGTGACAGAGGGCAAGAAGCTCAGTACATGAACCTTCTGTGTTCCTTTGAAAGGACAATGCTGAAGATGGAAAAGATCTACCCTATATCAGGATCATGGGGTCAGCACAATTTTTCTGCTGTGACTTAACATGCCTGCTTTTGAAAAATTTGGCCCCAAAAAAAGGCACTTACCTGAATTAATCTACCTTTTGTCCCATCATCTCCTGTTTGAATAACCAATTACAAATATAGAAGGCATGTGGAAATGCTAACACCATTTGTAGTGTGGAAAAGCCTTGGCAGACTGGCGGCCTGACTAACACATCTATAATTCAAAATTTTGAAGTTCCTATGGTATGGATGTGAAAGGAGATTGCAGCCCTATGAATTTTATGCTTTGCTCTTGTCATATGGGTGGATGATGACACCAAATATTTGGTCTGGAACTGAGTATACTGCATATTTATGTATTCAGAAACCTGAGCCAGACTCGAATGCTGAAATCATTTATGAATTTTTAGTAGTCTTCCTACTGTAAATGTTTAAAGCTGCAGCTTAGTAATAAGATATTTGATAGTAGTGCTCAAAAAGATACCACTTGGGAGTTATTAAAAAACATCTACAGAGCCTAAATGCTTTTATGGAAAAAAAAATGATGTGGCCATCTTTCTTCCCTTTTTAAATAAATACCACAGAAGCAGCTAAATAGAGATGTAAACCAAATAGTTGAAAAGTCAGTTTGCAACTTGCATAAAACCAGATGAGGTAAAATAAGATCCAATTGTTTTTCAGGACCAGATAAAGCACATTTTGCAATAGGAGATTTTTATGTGTGTGTTTGCATATATATTTATATGTATATGTGTTCGTGTCCATCTTAAAATTTACATATGCATATATGTGTATGCACACACAAACACATATACATATAAACACATACACAAACAATTAAAAAATCCTCAAACAGGCCTGCTGATAATGACAACTTTTTTGCCCATGATCATAATATGCATTATTCTACTAGACATTGCTTTAATAATAAAGAAAAAAATTGATGCAGCCACTAAAAGGACTAATTTATTATTTGTATTAAATGTTCATAATAATTGATTGTGTATCACAAATTTGTGTAAACTTGTAATATGAAGAAAACCATCAAGAACACAATATTTATTTTCCTTGTCTAATGTGCCATAGTGTTTCCAAGACTGCAAAGCTGCAAATAAGAGTAATGTCTGATGGGGCACATTGAACAGTTCCCCAGAGACCCTGAAAGGACAGTGTATGATAACTTTCAGGCTTCCATTTATAAAAGCAAGATTTACTTTAAAGTTTGCATGTTTTTTATATGAACTATGCAAAAGTTATAAGAAAATGTATGGAAATATATTATTTTTCATATTTCATTATTTTTAATTGGTTTTTGTTTTTCTTCACCACAACAATACTTGCTTTCCTCTAACAAGATGCATAAATGCTTAACCTAGCATAATTATGTGTATACATTCTTACCATTAGTAATTCATGCTTTAATTATATTTATCATTTGGACCATGGTATATTTCTGTGACTCAGAGTTATTTAGGAGTGTTTCATTTTCACAGGTTTCCACAATTTTTCTATAGATAAATTAGAAAAGCTTGGGAAATTGCATACTGAAAATTGAAATAAGGACTATAAAA
Source organism: Lonchura striata (assembly GCF_050655825.1). Lineage (NCBI taxonomy): Eukaryota > Metazoa > Chordata > Aves > Passeriformes > Estrildidae > Lonchura > Lonchura striata. The sequence continues at coordinate 126,437,043 of NC_140704.1, forward strand.
TCCATTTTGAGACTTGCCTTTTGGTGTTTACTTCAAAGCATGCTTCTGTGTGTGTGCTTGATTTACATTTAGCAATATCTAAGTGCAAATAGTAATCATACACCAAAGTAAACTGGACTATATGCAATTGCTTCCTCTGTTTCTTCAATTGCAGTTGCAATCTCATAGATTCAAATCTTGACAGGTAGCATAATTAGAAAATTCCCTTTGTCTTATTAAATGTGACTCTTCTCAATAGAATTCACTTCATTGCAGGCACAGAACAGAAAATATACTTCAAATCTAAAATGGGAAATCAAGGGGGACTGTTTTATTTTTATCTGTCTTTGTGCAAGCGACATTATTATCAAAGGATATTGTAATGCTGAAAATGTACTTTTGGGATTTAAATCACGTATTAGCCTGGAAAGCAAAAAGTGCTGTAGGGCCCATGCAATATATTTTCTCATTAATCTGATTGAAAGATTATCCTTCCTATAGCTATGAAAAGTCTAATACCCATATATCCATCTTTCCTGCTAGTAAAATTCAGCTTTGTGCGTAGTCATTGTCTCTTGTGTCTGAGGTCCTACACTCTTCTTCATTTCTCTGTATAAGCCTATCTGTATTAAAATAAATTCAGAACAGGCCGCCATTTCATGCACACATTTTGATTATTTCATAAGCTGCTGAGGAAAATGGAAGTATCAGCAAGTCATGCAGTTTTCTGGTAATGTAATGCTGTCATTACCTCAGTGGTCATGTGAAAAAGTTTAGCTATAATATCTATGACAAATGTTCGGTGAGTCAAAACAGTGCATTTAAATGAAATGCAGATATGAATGAGGCATTATTGCAATCACAACTCCAGCTTAGAAATTATTAAATATGAATATATACACTTTCACAGTAGCCTGACATTTGTAATACATAACTAGCTGTGCATTTCTCACCCCCCTCCTCTCGTTTTCCTCCCCATCATCCCCCAGATTGAGAATAGAGGAAGTAATTTTGATCAGAGGCTGCACACAGTAATTGAAGACGCTCCTGATGATTTCATGCAATCAGAGTGGCACATTATTTGTGATGAAAATTAAGTAAAGAAGGAAAGCAGATTTATAGGTTGCCTTGCTTATGGTCAACTGCCTTTATAAAAGATTAGCAATTCTATGCTAACCACCCCAACTGCATATATACTTTTCCACATCGTAGATTTACTGAAATTTTCATATAACCTTAGTCATAACTTGTGGTACCTCATGATTTTAGGCTTTTAATGAAACTACAGAAGATGTCTTAAACTGAATGATTTCTATTCTGAGCTCTTTGAGAGCTGATAGCATGAACAGTATAGATGGCTCTAGCCATAACTGTCACACAGATAATATTCTTTTATGCCTCAAGACACTAAGATGGTGCTGTAGATAACCAAAAGGAATAAGCTGCCACCATCACTAATCTGCAGCTTTGAAACACTATAGCTTTTGCATGGTTAAGAGAAGGTAAAATCGCCTAGAACTGGAATATAGAAGACATTTTTAAGTTAACAGAGAAGAAAGAACTAAAGGTTTCCATACTTTTTAATCTATATCCACTCTAGATCAAATCAAGTATAACCCCCTTTTTGTTCATGGATAACAATTGAAAATGCAAAAGAAGCTGATGCCTTTGAATCCTCCTAGGATATTTTACACTAATATAGTGAAATTGAAACATGGGAAATAGGTAGCCTTATTGTTCCCTTTGGAATTTAACTTCAAGATGTTTCATATAGACTTTTGGTTCGTTTTATAATACATGTAACAAATTTTGTCCAGAATCCACTTTGTGCCAGAGTACTATAATTTTTGTTGATTATTTTTCAATATGTAAAAGCAAATGCAACTGAAATTTTAATAAAAGACTGAAATTTATTTGTGTTATCATAGCTAAGGTCACCAAATTAAAACTACATGGGAATATGAAGTAAAGCAAAAAGTAAAACTTTTATAAATGTTTTACACTTTATAGCAGCATTTCCTACTAGTAACCTTCTTTATTCTTATTCTTTTAAAAAAAACTTCAGGACAAATGTTTTTAGCATTCATGTTGCATATATTTTTTTCATCTTATTTGTTGTCTATAATACGAGTTACTACTAAAGATTAATTTATAATAAATAGAAACAAGGAACCAGTACAATTTTGGAACTTAGATTTTTTTTTTTCTACATACAGTTTAGAAATCCCTAATCAAAAATCCTCTTGTTGTAAGAATACAGTCTGACATGAAAATGTCAGGGAAGCAGCGAAGGAAAAATGATGATCTTAACATCAATAGAGTTGGACCGACTATAAACCACATTTTCTGGAGGTGTTTTTTAGATATTGTGGTATGCTTTTCAGAGGAAAGAAAAATATGAATATTTTTTATTGAGCACATGAACTATTAATAATAATCTGCTAATTTGTGCTCCAAAATACAATCATTGTTAGGGAAAAAAACCCAAAGCATGCAGGAAGCTATTAAATGCACAGCAGAATTTGAAAACAAACCACAATGACTTATTCTTACGGCATGCTGACGTTATTGGTCCTTGTATATAGTTACATAAGCGCCTCCGCAGCCAGATTTTAAAAACGGTCTGTAAAGCAGTTAAGGAACATCAAAATCTGGCTTTGCCATCAACTCTCTAAGCTCTGTGCTAAGCATTACTTATCACTCTTCTGTGTAAACAACTGCATGCAGTTGAAACTAAAACAAAATACCAAAATACGATGAAACTACTTCCCACGGCAAGACCTTATGCTGTGTAACAAAGAATTTCAGATGATACTCCTAATCAAAAATGAAATTTTAATCTCTCATTTTACCATTGATTAATTAATGCAGATATCCCCCACCCTCAATTTGACTTGAGGTAGCTCTAGAGCCTGTCCATGTATAGCTTTATTAAAAAAAAAAAAAAATCCCAATTCCTGAGAAGAATTCACCGTCATTCTGTGACTCCACCCATTACCATGTTACAAATTATCTTGCTATTAATTGTTTTGAAGAATCTGCCTAGGAATAAGGCATATTACTCATGTGCATAGAATTTTCATTTACATATAAAAAACATAATTTTTGGCCCCAGTAGTAGGTGAAGTAGAAGGATTTTGACTTACTATTTTGCTGCTGCTCTTCACACAGTCTATTTGAATCTCGCTGCTAAAACAGCTCAAAAATGGTTTAAAAGAAAGAACTTCTGTAGATTTATCCCTGTCTAGCTGTATCCACTTAAAAATCATAGAAGGGGTATTATTTAAAATTGTTTTACTGGAAAGTTAATATAGACTCATGTCACAAATTAATTCTCTTTTGTTTTCATTTGTATTAATCACAAAACACCTGCTTTTGATTACAGTACTTATTCAGTACTTAAATTAAGGTGGTCTAATGTTAATGAAGGAACCTGATATGAGTATCTAGAAGATGTTTATTATATACCATCACAAAAATGCACCAAAATACAGAACATGATCCTTGCATTTGTCATTGATGGAGCTCTATGTAGAGCTTTGCAACCTACATTCTTTCCCTTTTTCCAGGCAAAAGATAATTGTTTTCTTGTTTGAGTATGAATATTGTGCAATAGGTGAATAGTTTATGCTTGCAAGCTTATAGTGTTTATGTCACTGAATAAGAAACATACACTTCTCTAAATTGTAGGGATTTTGTCCTGAATGATATATAAGATGTATCTCCAGCATTTTATGAAGGGTTTGAACTAAGCCAGCCACTTTCTTTTTTTTTTTTTTTTTCCTGGCTATTGCTCAGTTTGCCTCATGTCTTTGCTGCAACCAGACATATTCTGTATGTGGGTATCCAAAACTTTGTGTTTAGGGAGCAAGACAAAATTTCATGTTGGAACAAGAGTGCTACAACAAACTATTGGTGTGTTTTCCCTAAAAGCACCTACTGACTCTGCTGTCCAAAGTAACCCTATTTCAGCTGCTTTGCCCGTTGCTATTGAGGTTATTGCAAATAAAGGCAAGAGAAGTGCCTAACACAGAATTTGGATACTTATGAACTAAAATAAAATCCCGAACTGTGCATACAAGGAATGCATCCACAAGCTGGCCTGAGCATAAGGGTGGCCTACCAAACGGGGTTGGTTCAGCCTTACAAAGACAACTTACTGCTGCGATTCCTGAATCAAGGCTTAGAGAAGACATTCTGGCTCTTCCATAAACTAGATGTTCTCCAGATGTCCCTGACCATCTTAAAAGGTTCTCTGATGCTATTACTTTGAAGTTTAGGTCTGCTAAGTTGGCTAGTCAACTTCAAATTTAGATAAGCACCCCCAGAACTGGCATTTTCTGCATAATTAAGAGAAGAAAAAGATTATACACCTGAGCAGCAGGAGTGACCAGAGGTTTCTTGAAGTGTATAAAATAAAAATTGAACATAGACCCTACTAGTCGTGCATAAAATTTAACTTGAAATGTATGTTTAAGTACCAAGGCTAACTGCTTAAGACATTATAGCCATAATTTCACTTTTATGAAGATTTTTAATGTCAAATGATACTTCCCAACCCATTATTACTAGGCTAAAATGAATGACAGGTAGCATTGAAAATATCTTTGAAACATTATGAGTGCTATTTGAAATTTCCAAATTACTATCATGATATAATTTTATCAGCATACTGGAATTAGTACAGTACTAGTAATATACTTATTGGAGAAGCAAGTCCTGCATACATGAGTTTATGTAAGTACACTTTAGCAAGCATTATACTCTGTTATTCTATACAGTAGTAAAGCAATGATAAATAAGTCATGTTGGAAATACAACATTATGAAAAATATGACTGCCCAGCTCATCAGTTGTATGCCATTTTGCTTTTTTAAAACTTACAAAGCTTATGCAGTATAGAATATAGACATCGTAGCTGAATTTTTCAAAAGGGCAGATTAATTTATGGCAAATAACAACATCTCTAGTTATATTACAAAAATAAGTTCTATCAGCTCTTATGCTTCTGGACATAAACTGATCATTGAAAAGGTCAGGGTATAATTTTTATGCATGCATGCAACTTTTTACTTTATATAAAGTTTTTGTATCTGCTGCTCTTTCTTTGTGTTTTGCTGAATCACAGAATCAGAGAACCACAGAATATCCTGAGTTGGAAGGGACCCACAAGAGTCATCAAATCCAGCTCCTGGCCATGCATAGCACCATTCCCAAGTCACATCATGTCCCCAAAAGCACTGTCCAAACACTTCTTGAACTCTGCCAGGCTGGTGCTGTGACTTCCCTGGGGGGCCTGTTCCAGTGCCCGAACACCATCTGGGTGAAGAACCTTTTTCTAATATACAAACTAAACCTCCTCTGGCATAACTTCAGGCCATTCTATTCCCTTGGGTCCTGTCACTGGTCACCAGAGAGAAGAGATCTGCGGCTGCCCCTCCCCTTCTCCTCATGAGGGAGTTGTTACTGCAGTGAGGTCTCCCCTCAGGCTCCTCCAGGCTGAACAGACCAAGTGACCTCAGTCACTCCTCATACGACTTCCCCTCAAGGCCCTTCACCATCCTCGTTGCCCTCTAATACCTTTATGCTTTTGTTCTATTGTGACACCCCAAAACTGCCCCCAGCACTCGAGATGGGGCTGCCCCAGTGCAGAGCAGAGTGAGACAATCCCTCCCTTGCCTGGCTGGCCATGCTGTCTGTGATGGCCCCCAGGACACGCTTGGCCCTCCTGGCTGCCAGGGCACTGCTGACTCATGTTCAATTTTCTGCTAACCAGGAGTGTCAGATGCCTTTCCTTTGCACTGCTCTCCAGCTCTCATTCCCCAGTCTGCACATCCATCCACAGTTGCCCAATCTCACATGGAGAATTCATCACTTTCCCTTGTTGAACTTCATATGGTCTTCTTTGATAACTTTTAATGAGTCTGATGCTTTCTTCATTATTCTAGAACATAGTTTCTTTAATCAATAGAAACACATCGCCAAATCTAGTTACTCATCACTCTAATCATCCAACAATTTTCTTTCTTTATGCTGAGGCTGATAATGTCTCTAAAGGAAAAATACCATTTTCCCCTCATGTTTTCCCCTAATGTTTTGGGAAAATGAAATATTCATAACCAAGTGTTCCAATATCACAGAATTATCATGTTGAAAAAGGTTACCAGTTAGAAATGGTAACCTGAAGGTAAACCTTCTGGTTGTACTATTGTTTAATTTTCATTCCAGGCAGATCTTGAAAACAGATATAGCCAAACAACCTTATGATACCATATTGTAAAAATACATGAATGGATCTTGCCCTGTATAGAGGCAAAAATCTGCCTTCTTCACTGCAAGAAATAAGAACAAAAATAGACAATCTAGGAAGAGAAAAAGTGATCTCAGTGTTATGGTCTCTCTGTTGGATTTGATTCACTACAAAATAATTAAGTTTTTCAGAGTACTTCCTTAAAGCAAAACCTTTTACAGCTAGCTGTCAATTGAGTTTATCCAATCTGAGAAAATTTTGATCCTGTCTTCAGAACTAAGAGATCTTTCAGCTGCAAGTAATTTTAGGAGAAATTGTGTTGTAAGAACATTATATTTTAGACAATTGCTATAGTTGTTAAAACTCAATCTGTCAGGTACAGGACCCAAACTTAGTGGTTTATTTTGATGCTCCTTTTTGCATTTGATGTTACAAAATGAGGATAGCAGTTTATTTCATGCATGCTGTGAAGATAAGATCCTATGCATACAGTATTGTAGTTTTGTGGGGAGGAACACCATAGAGAAGGCCATTATACTAATAATAATTTTATATTCAGTGTTGGATTTAGTTTATGTCAGGTGAGAAGCCAATGGTAAGGGTAAAAAGAGATATTAAACACACTCTGGGTTTGTTGGGTTTTATTTGGATAGACAATCTCTCTGTATTATGCAGTAAATCAGGCTGGGATGTGGTGGGCAAAATAAAAACTGATCATAATATCTTTATAGAATTTGATCTTGTTCTGGTTCTTAGTTCCATGTGAAATATCTGAGAAGAGTCATGGTTGGGTCCAGTCAATTCTCTGTGGGGAGACTTTGAAAATCAGAGTAGCTCTACTGCAACAAACTAGTCAAACTAATCAGCACTGCAGGAAAATCTAAGCAGGATTTCATCTACAGAAAGCATCTCTGGAGAATTTATCAAAATTTCAATTAGGGAAGTGGACAATGCAAGTTTTTCCAGTGCTTGTTATTCTGATGAAGATGTGCAATGAAATTATATCAATGTTCAGAACCGGAGAAAATAATTTCAAGAATTATGTCTTTTTTCGCCTTTTTTTTTTTTTTTTTTTTTTTTTTGTTTTTTTTTTGTATTCTCTGATTAATCGGTGGCACAACAGGAAAATTCATACCCAATATAAGTTCAAATGTATTTAGAGGGCTTATTTTTCCAACAGGCTGAGTCTTCTCTGTTCCTTTATGTCTCATAGCAACTGAAGGTTCTCAGCACTCTTTGGTATTGGGAAATTAAGAAGCAATGTAGCTAATTTTATACTTGAGAGAAGGTGGAATTAGAAAAAGACAATGTAATATTTGTTGATATTATGGAGTTGTAAGTGTATGTTGTAAAAAAGAAAAATACTTTGCAAAAAATTAGTTGAATTAACAGCAAGTTGAATTATAAAGGGCTAGTAAAATCACAGTTTGTAATTATGATGGGAAATTAATTGCAATGCAGTTTGATGTATATAGAGACAATTAGCCATTTAAATAATGCAACATGACTAGTGATGGTGTCAGATGTGGAAGAAAGCCTGATGTCTCTTCAATCAATGGCAATGGTTTTTGTCTTAATGAGACATTTTTAATAACAAAATATTTTGTCAGATAACATAAGAATTTAAGTTGTTTCAAAGTGACAATTTCTTGTCTAGAGATTGCACTTCAGTTTGGTGGATAAATAAAGATTTTATAATGTTGATATTAATATTGCATTCTCCCAGCTACCAAAGAATCTGTATTATCTGTATGTTCCTTCCTTCCTTCCTTCCTTCCTTCCTTCCTTCCTTCCTTCCTTGTCCCTTCCCATTATTGATTGGTATCTTCGTCAGCCTAAATTATTTCTCAGGCAACATGCAATAATTAATAGTAGAGTTATCTTTAATATAATATAGCATAAAAAATAACATAAACCACATGTGTATTTGAAATAGCTGTTTTTACAAATATCTGTACCTGGAGTGGGATGGGGCAAGATCTGAGTGGTGGTTTTTTGTTGGAAAAATCACATGACTGTGACTTAAGGTATTCTTGCAGTACTTTCACTAACTGAGACCTGGACTGAAATTCTGGGCCACCAGTGATAGCAAATAGACTAGACTGGAAGGAGTAAATGAAAATAAGGCAGTATGCTCCTAACTATTCCCAGAGTACAACACTTTACTTGTATGGAAAGCTTGTAGGGAAATCAGTTTTCATGCACTTTCTACTCAAATGGGAAGAAATGGACATATAAGAGCATTAGGTCTTCTCTTCCTTCAAGTTCTTCTCTCCAGTGAGGAAAAAACACTTTCATGAAGATTTAATTTAACTGCAAAAAATCTCTGTGGATAAAATCACTAATATGAATCTCAAAAGGGATATTTCTGAGAGATGAAAACTTTCAGAGGAAGCAGGGTTGATTTGATTATAAGTGTACAAAGCTCAGAATTCCCAGTGGTGTGATAATCCTTAAAATGAAAATGCTTCCTAAACAGAACACTCTGTATGAGAACATCTTTCAACACACACTTATCTGAAGTTCTTTACAAACAAAATCCCTATCAACAACAAATTCTTATGGGATAAAGGAGATCTATTAGAATTAAAGTAGTGAGTAAGAGACAAGCTCAGCAAGCCTATGGTGTTTTTGAGGACATGATCAATTTTATTACAGAAGTAAAATTAAATGTATACTACTTGAAAATATGTGTCTGTCTTTAGAAAAATATCACTTTTATCGAAATGATCAGTCTGATCTGGAAGAATACTCTATTAATATGTTAGTGAATACAGAGATTTGAATGGATAAGTACCAGAGTATAAACTGAACAAAACTACTAAACAATTACAGCTGAAAATTTGGAGAAACAATATAAAAACAAAAACAGCAAAGAAGGCATACATGAATGAATTATTTTGCTATCTTTGTCAACTTCTTGTTGAAAAAATGTTTTATTTTCCTTTCCCTTCTCTTTCCTTTTTTTTTTTTTTCAAAGACAATGATACATTTTCACCTATTTTTAAGATTTCTCAATTTTTTGCTTACTACTTCCCAGTCCTTTGGGAATGTTATCTCATACAGAAATCATGGATTTGTGTTTTCCATAACAATCACCACTGTGTCCTTGTGCCTGCTCCCTGCCACAGCACTTCTTATTCTCTCTGTTTTTTAAAAATATCTAGAAGAGCAAGTAACTGGATCATGTAGGATGCCTCATCTTTAGGAAGATATTGTGAACTACCAATCATTGGTAGTTATATCTAGTACATAAATGTTGGAAGTAAAAGAATTTCAAATCATCTTGTAGTGATAACAAATATATACAGCTTTGCCAGTTTAAAACAAGTCACCAAGAAAGAACGTTCTTCATATTGGATTAGAGTAAATGTCACATCAATTAATAATTCAGTAATATTTCTTCAGCTACTATTTTCACAAGCGATGTCTATATTTGCCCAGTGTTTGAACAAAAGAAGATAATGGAATGAGGTTTTAGAACAGCATTCAGACAACTGGAAGTTATGCTTGACTTAAAATCTCTGCCTGTTTTTATACTGTATTTTGATTGTTGATTCCATGGTATAATCAGTAATTAGACTGAATAGTATAGTAGATTTTTCAGCTTAAATCTCACTCTCTTAATTTCATGAGGAGATTGTGATGACTGACTCACATTTACTCTTGAGTTAAGCATTAAGATAATTGTATAATAAAACACAGTCAATGAGGACCCTTAAAGAATGTCACTTTTTTTCAGTTCTTATTGTTTTAAACACAAATCTTGACAATCAGTTTTGGCTAGCACACATAAAGTGGTATACAGAGTGCAAAGGAGATTTGTATATGTGCACAAAAATTGATACCGGTATTATCTCAGTTATCAACCATCTCATAAAAAGATTATTTATATTTTCCAGTCCAAGAAGAGGTTAAGATGCAGTCAGATCTGTAAGTAATTTAATAAAAATGTAAACAATTAATCATTAGTTCGTATTTCACGTTTTAATGTTTGTTTTATTGGTTGCTCTATTTTCTCATAGGTTTTCTGGGGGCTTGTCTAAAAGAAAATATGCTATTCATTTGAGCCAAACCACAGTAAAATGATTCTGCCTAACTCTAAAAAGCCCAATCATTCCTTTTTGTATTTTATAATAACATATGACATGTCAATTTAAACAAAATACACAATATTTGCTGACTGTAGTAAAATGTTGATATTAAAATAAAGTATGCTGCTGTTAAGACCAGATAATTGAGCATACCAAAGTGTAGGTAGTATCTACTATAGCAAATGCAATACAAAAGCCTCATTTTTTTCCTAACAAAGGGTGCTCATGTAGATAATATTTGGTATCTAGCACTTTCTCAGTGTGACTGTTTAGCAGAAATCTCTACTTTTTGTACACTTATGCCACAATAAATTTTAAATATGTGTATCAGACCTAAACCGTTTAGTGCCAAAATAATATTGTAAAATATAAGTGAGGTCTTTTTTCTGGGAAATGCTGTATGTGTGTCTGTATTTGTACATGCCTGTGCCTGTATTTTAAAAAGAAATTTTACTCCCTTGGGTTTGATTTGATTCTTTCTGAATTTACCCTGAGTGAGCCACCATATGTTCTTCTTCCTATATTATATAAAAAAATGCATAAAGCCTCCAAGTCTTAGTACACCACTACTCTAGTGCAAACAAAAATGCCTCTTGCCCTCAGTCCAAATATTTTACAGAATTCTCAAATTTTTAGACAAGCTATTTTGCACTCCTTTTTTCCTCTAAAATTTTACTCTCACTCATGTCATATGGACGTGTATCCTACTGTGTTTAGTATAACACAAAACTCTCTATACTTCAGCCTTCTTGGCTTCTTGCTTTTTCCCCATGTACTGGATGAAGTTAATAATTTGAATTTGCTGCTTCATGCCACTTTTCTTGTTTCCTTCCCTTAAATTTTGCTTACGTCGTCCAGGTTTACACTTGCCCCTGAAATACTTGATCCCAGAAAGAACTTTTTTCAGGTACTAAAGCTCTGCTAAAACTTCTTTATCCAGATTCTTTGCCTCCTTAATTACCAGTCCTACTCCTGATATAGCACTCTAAATCGTTCTTTACAGTAATCAGGTATTTTCAGCTTTGTTCCCTACTCTGCTGCCCCTACCAGAGGGAGGAAATGTGGTGGCAATAGCACAGTCACTTTATTCATTCCTGACCCAGTGCCATTCAGGCGGGCTGTGCAGAGGCTGCCGTTGTTCCGCCATCTGAGCAGGGGCACACGGCAGGAGGCATCCCAGTCTGAACTGGCCTTCTCATCTCCCCTCTCCCCATTCTCACCCATGCAAAACTGAATTTGGCCCTGCAGATTTTAACTAATTAATGAGGAATCAATCTCCTGAGGTCCTTGTACGTCAGAACAATCAGCAAGAAACAGGTTTTGGATGTTCCACCAAACAGAAGTCCAGGTGCTCAGGCATTCCCTTTAGCTCAGATTATAGGCTCATTATTCTAACAGTGTATTTGATTCTGTCATGCTTTTTATGTATAATGCAAAGTTGAAATTATATACTACATTGTTTTCAACATATTTTTACTGCAGTGAATCCATGACTTATTTTTGTCTAATATATAGAGCTGCAAGAAGTAAAGTGCTATGCATTTCTACATGCAGTTTTTGTTATATTAATGATAAGAGTTGTATGGTTCTTGAAGCAGGAGTAGGGAAAGAATGCTATTTCATTTTGGGGCAACTGTGAATAAGGAGTATAAATAACTTCCTATCCACATTGTTAAAGCTTCTAGAAAAAAAAAAATAAAAAAGAGAGAAAGAAAAAAAAAAAAAAAAAGGAAAGGGGAAAAAAAAAAAAGCCAAACAAAGACCAAAACCCTAAAGCCTAGTTATGCCCTTTTGGAAATGAAACATAACAATCCACTTAAAGTCATTCCATATTTTATATGTTTGAATAAAATCTGGTTTATCTTTTCAAAGATCAGCTTTACAAGAGTTCATGTTTTTTTGCCTTTTGTCTAGAGGTCCTCTAAATTTTAATGGCTTATATTATACCTATGGTTTGCCCCTGATATTTACCTTAGTTTTTAGGATCTCTACAGTAATTGCCTCTTGAAAAGGTCTGCTAATCTGTTGCCACATTAGCATGGTAAATGTTTATTAAAATTATGGAATCAATGCCAGTGTGCTGTGGCATGGGAAAATGGTGGGAGGAAATACTGTTGCAAATCTATCTGAAATATCGGCTTAACTTTACAACTTCTTTTTCTTCTTACTGCTTGTCTGCCACGCTGAAATAGGATGCTGAAAATATTGAAGAGATTTTGGGGTCCTATAGACTTTAGAATAAAGTCATGGATATGCCTGCACACCTTTTGCAGCCCAAGTGTAAAACCTGTAGTCTTATAAGTTAAAATAAATTTACACACAACCAAACTTGAACTTCACCAGGTTGAGTTTGTTTCCCCTCTTCTACAAATATGTTGTAACACAGTATACAAGTAAAATTCAACTCTTGAGCAAACACTTTTGTATTTTCCTTTTTGGGAAATGGAAATTCCAGAGGGACCATAATTGAGATAGAATTTTAGTGTAGGGTTTCCCAGAAGGGGAAAATAAATATGAGAAGTTTTAGATATGAATACAATACCTTTTTTTTTTTTTAATTTACTACTTATATAGTCTTTTTCAGAGAGGGGAAAAATACTTGAGTTTTAGTTCTGTTTTGCTTCAAGACAATGTTCTCAGAAGCAGACAATGATCATCACAAGACCTATTTGAGGAATTAATTTTTAACATTATCTATAATTTTCTTAAATAGGTTTTCTTTTACCCAAGTACTGTGGTGAAAGTCTTGATTATTTAAATATTAATAGAGAATAATTTTGCCTCAAAAGAGAACTGAAGTCTATATGAGTGAGGATAAAGAAAAACTAGAGAGTTCTTCATGCGAAAAGTATGTATCTTGAAAACCTTGTCCTGCTTCTTCCTCCCCCTTCTCTTCCCTCATCAACCATATGAAAGGCTGAAGCCCACTTATCTCAAGCACTGTCTTTCACAATTTCCCAGTGTGATTGCTACACTCATTTGGGATACTTGGCTGATAGATCCCTGGTTTTCATCTTGTGACAATGGAAAGGAGGGCATTCTCAGAGACAGGCCAATAATAAGAAACAAATTCCTACAAAGCTGATCCCAAACAAGTGGCGCCTCTTTCACATGACTTTCAAGCTCACTACAAGGCATATCTGTATTAAATGGCATTCCCCAATAGGTATGTAGTAATGACACTGAACACAGGAGGAATCATTCTCCAGAAGATTATGGTAAAGAAACAGCTTCAAAGCAGAGAAAGAAAAGTGGTACCTTCCAGAAGTAATTTTGATGTATCTTTAATCATTTCTATGTGCTCAAATACTCCAATGATTAGTGCCATAGAAATACCTATAAATAAATCACAGAATGTTGGAAAACATCTCTGAAACATAAACTGAAGTAGTCATCATCTGTAATGCACATGAGAAATATTTAATTAGCTGTGCAAGGGAGCTGACATGCAAGTACAGTATGTTAATTTGAAGAATTTTCTTTGAGGAACACAAGCTGTTCCTGAAGTGTATGAAAATGAAAGTAGCTTATACAAAATTAAGTTGTGAGATCAATGGCTGAACTTCTTTAGCATCTCTAAGTAGCTCTTGGTAAAACATCGCAGTTAAGAGTTGATCAGTAATTTAATTAAAAATTCAAATATCAAAGTGCGATGTTATTACTAATATAATATTATTCCAGTAATTGCAGGACTGTTACAAACTAAGAAAAGAAAAAAAAAAGTTAACAGATCAAATATGTTACAAAAGTTAATAAAATAAAATTACAACAGCAAAAAAAGAGAAAAATAACAACTAGAGGAAAAAAGTGCTACCATTAAAATGAAGTTGTCAAGATTTGGAAATATCTCATGATATGTAATACTGTAATAAAATATTAAGTTCTTATTGCCAAATGCCATACTGTCATCTAAAATAATGAGGAGGGAAAAGAACTATGATCACTAGGTAAGATTTCAAGAGATCTTCAACTCTTGTAAGTGGAATAGAACAGTTTCGTTCTGTGCTGGAGATGAAAATCTACTCTACTTGGAAACAATCAAAGAGATTATTATTAACAAGGTGTTTGGGAAGTTAAGAACAGAATACCTTTTCAAGAACTTTCCTAAGAAATAGAAGGTTAGAAATAGCATGATAGTTAGCAATGGAATTTGAACCACATAAAAGCTTCTTAAGGGAGGGTGCTGAGAAACTAACCACTTTAAAATCTCCAGGAAATGTGGCACTGAAGAAATGATCATGAATAATGGCTGTTATGTGGCAGGAGAATAAGAAGCAGGAAAAACATCAAACATAAGGTAGAGTGAAACTGCCTATGTTTTTATATAAGGTGATATTAATTAAATCTTGTAGGCAGACCAGGGAGTAACTGGACTTGTAATAGGACAAGGATAATTAACAGTTGCAAAAAGGAAAGAAAAACACTTGGGTTAAGCACCACATTAGATGTGTGCTGCAATATTTTCTGTAATCAGAAATTATTATTATTCACCAAACAAAATATTCAAATTGATTTCAAAAGACTATGTGAAGGAAGGAAATTTTTGCAAGATACTTTCTAGGTGATAGGTTTATAGGTCACAGTATCAACATTAAAAAGGATTTCTCAATTTGAGATTGGAAAATAAATTACATAGTACACTGAGTTTTTATGTCACTATGATCAAAATCTTACACTGATATTTAGGAGGTTATCCATGCAAAATAGTTATATGTTGCTCAAGGGCGATGAAAATCATAAGTATAAAACCAAAATCATCTGGATTAAAGTTTATTATACAATGTAATGGCAGCACATATTTCCAATTGCACTTATAGTTTCTTCTGATTTTGTGCCTTAATATATATTGAAGTAAATTTGGAGTTGATGAAAATCTTTTCTAAAAATAGGATGTGTATCAGATTAGGTAGTCTCTGAATTGCAATAATTTAAAAAGAAATGTAAAATCTTATGTAATTTACTCATTCCTTTTATTTTTTGACTGGTATTTGTCCACTGGTAGATATTTGTGAATTCAATTTAATCATACAGAAGAGCTATTAATTATATACTTAGGATATTAATAAAAAGACATAATTTTATTTCAGATTTTGAGGACAAACACAATGAACTTTTACGAGAGATAGAAGCAAAAATTAAACTGTGTTTAGCTAAAAGCAGAGATACAATAACTACTAAAAAGGCAAGGAAAATGTCAGACTATGGCATTTAAGGGTAGAAGGGGTAGTTAGAATTGGAGAAAGAAAAAATACAGCTTTAAAGTGTAACAAAATTGTAGATATAAATTTTTAAATACCTAGTAAAAACTTATGTCAGTGAAAGAAAAACAGAAAGAAGAAAGATATTTTAAAGAATATTATTTTGAAGGGTGTTTTAGGTTAACTAGAAAAGAAAGTTCCAAAAGAATTTCCTCAGGAATACAAACTGACTTTGAGAATGTACGTGTAACAGGATGGGAAAAATAAAAATGGCTTAGAAATAGAAGGCCAAGCAGGAATTGTGGTGAGTATGGCAACAGATTCTGCTTTACATTGGGGGATCTACATGGAAATAACTAACTCAGGATATAATACAATTTATCTAGCAATAAAATTGCCAATAACTACTCTGTGTTGTAGGAATAGGTTTTGCACAAATTTTAATCAAGCATTGTTACAAGCATTGCCTATAAGACAATGTTACAAGCATTGTCAATAAGAAAACATAACTGTGTCTGAGATAAAAAGAGTAAATTATATATAAAAAAAAAAAAGGAAAAAAAAAAAGAAAATATTAGAAATACCAAGAAAAACAACAGATTAGGAAGCTACAGAGGAAAGAAAAACAAAATCCAACAGTATAATAGATGCATTGTAACTAGAGAGAAATAGGGATGATTAATGGAAGGTGAAATTAAAAGAAGTGATGTAAGAGCAAAGAGTACTACAAGGTCATCTATAGCAATGAGCTATATGAACCCTGACATTTTTACAATGGGTTTTCAACAGAGTGAACTGATCCTAAAGTATAGCAGCTTGAGTGGGACAGAGGAGAAAGAAAGAAAAGGTTATGTTGCAGCATGATGGAAAAAAAGCTTGTCTTAAAAAATTAAGTCTTTTCAACAGCTAAAGCCTCTGAGAGTTCCTTAGTGACCTGATTTGTCAAATGGATTTTTGTCCCTTGCTTGGTATTTTCAGTTCACTGCATTCTCTTACCTCAGGTTTCAGTAAATAATAACTAAAAAAATTAAAATGCTCTAATGTTAAATTTAATACCTTGCCTGCATTGATTTTCCACATCTACTTAGTAAAAACATCTTAGGATTACTTTAGGACTATGTGCTTTTTGACTATTGATAGCAGTCCAAGGGTCCCAAAATACAGGAAAAAATATCTAGTTCAAAGTATCACTCCCTACAGCTATGGATTTCAACTGGAGATCGTATCTCAAAATCACTTTTCGTAGTAACCTACTGGTCTACTAAACACTAGTAACACAAATCAATCTGGCATTCCCAGAAGCCCAGGGAGAATTCTCACACAGCTTTCACTGTAAATGCATTCAGGTTGCAATGGTTGATCTAGAATCAGGGTTTCTCAGAAGAGCATGCTACTGAAAAAAAAATAAACTCCTGGATATAAAAGAAAATAAAAAAAAGAAATAAAGGGAGATTAATCTACAAAATTACAAAGTTGTCTGACCAGAAGTGTGTGTAACTGCCTTTCTCCACCAGGCAGGGGATCAATGAGAATGCATTGCTTTGAATGCCAATCACATTATAGTGTCTGAGAAAAACCTGAAAATTATGATGTTTTTGGTTTTTAACTTGAAAATTTCATCCCTTTTTGCATAGTATACAAAAAATTCTTCCTCTGTCATCTTACAATATCACTATTGCTTCTGCATGTGAAAGCAGGTTGCTCTTTTATTTTGTTTTCTCAGGCACTTTGAGGTGAAATATGTGAAATACATGTATTGTGATCTAGATAATGGTATTGTTTTGGTTTGTGTTTTGTTTCACAAATGGATTAGAGGAAAGGGTACATTCTTATAACTTCAGCACAAGCTGAATCTTGGGAAGGGGTGAAGTAATTCAAACAAAAAAACAGGCACAAGCTTTATCTCATCTCCTGACAATTTTGCAATATTTCAGGTACAGCACAACAAGGGAAAAAAAAAAAAAAAAAACTGCTTCAATGGGCTTCATCTGACACCCCTAGGAGAAATCAGGTGATTCTGTTTGTGCTTCAGCAAAGCTTCTGAAACCCCTTTACAATGGTCCTAGCATGGGAAAGGGAGGACAGTACTCGAACGGCCCATCAGCACCATACACAAAGAAAAGAGAAAGGGAGCTGCCCAAAGCTGTTTCCTAGCCTTCTCAAAATCCAGTTTTAAGACATTGCTTATTTAAACTTCTTATGGGGAGAAAGAGGGACATTCAGGCCATTCAGTCTGAATTCAACTAAAGATACATCTTTTAAATAAAATAGTGCAACTATATTCAAGTCCTCTTTGGACATTCACATGCAGAATTACATCAATTTAAATATATTAAACCTTAGGGGGAAAAGGAAATTATTATATGGTTTGCTTAATCCATTTTAGAAAACAATATTTGGTTTCTTGATGGTTCTGAGTTGACAGGTCCTTACAATCTTATGATTGTGTTCAGGGATTCCTTTGCCTGCTCTGTTTCTTCAGCCTTGTATGCCATACAAGACTTGGACCCACTGAGAGTTTGTGTTGTACTATATTTAATTAGGTCGTTACTCATTTTGTTGTTGATACCTGAAATTTAATGAAATGGCTTCTAAGAGTGCCAATGGTAACAATAAATTATATCTACCCTGCATTAATAATTAAAATCTGCCTTTTAAAATGCTGTTCAGGGGTGTGGTCTCAGTTACTGATGGGGATCTGTGTATTTAACCGTAGGTATTAACCATCTTAAACTCTGAGAAATTGCATATTTGGACTTGTATGTATTTTAATTTAACTCTTATATTTGGGGACTATTGTTATTACCAGTGAAAAGTGAAATAGTCTGCCATTAGGCCTCTTGTCAGTTGGGACGACTTGCATTTTGCTTTCATAAAATTGATTGGTTTCTGCTGAAAGTAAGCTGCTCAAAGACTTGGCAAGCAGCATGAATCTAAGGGCCTTCTGTACATGGTATAAGTCCATTGAGTAGAAATGTGGATACACATGACCTATATTTCTAGATAATGCTCTGTACTGGCAGCTAACCCCCTGTATATTTTGTTTTATGATTAAACACGTATTGATGGGTAAAATAGGCCTTTGTACCTTTTCTATTAAATTTTGCTGTTAGGCAGCTTTTAGCTTACTTACGGCACAATTAGTCTTCTTTCTTCTCACAGGAGGGCCCATTTCTTCTCTTCTCCTAGGATTATCTGAGGTTGATCTCACTCCCTCTTGTTGTAATTTATGTATTTAGGGAAGAAGGTTATCTTGCAGTTTGAATACAGAAGGCAGAGCCCAGGGAATTTCTGCTTCCAACACAGTCCCACTGAGCACTTGGAGGCCCTGCAGACCACAATTCCCCACCCAAATTCTTTTACTGACCTAGCTGAAGTCCTTCTCTTTTGGGAGTTCTGCTGAAGATGTTCAGTTCAATTAAGTTACCCAGGAGAAGTCTTACAATGTTGAAATCTGTTCTTAATTATATTCCTCACTGATACAATTGAGACAAAAAAATTATTGCAAGATTCTCATTAAAAAAATAAAATAAAATAAAATGACCAAACAATAGATATGGTAGTATAACTTGCAGCCTCTAAGCAAACACAAAGAATTTTAATGCATATTAATTAGAAATTTAAACCACAAATTTTAATTGCCTCTTTCAAGCTAATTCTCTGTGGGCAGCTTTTGAATAGGAGGAATAAGGGACATAGAGGAAGTTTAAGTGAATAGACACTATTTCTTTTCCTAAAAAAAAACTAAGAAATTTTTCATAATAGCTCAGACTTCCCTCAAGTCTTAAAAAGAACAGCGTTCAACCTGTCTCCTGAGAGTTTTCTAAACAAAGTTACTGTTGATGCTCCCTCCACAGACTTGGACAGAGAAACCTATAAAACATTTATAATTCCCAGATTGTTAATATAGAAACATCATGAAAATATGAAAAGCTGTGTCTGTGACTGCCTGAGAAGAGGCAGTGTTACTAAGGTAGAAATTCCTTTCACTACCAAAGGAAAGGGGTGGGTGAGACTTCCTGTGATGACTTTGGATCAAGCCTTGTGTTATAAACGGGAAAATGGGAAAACAAAGATCACATATGTATCCACCACCACCACCATAAGTAACATTTCCCTACCCCTGCCTGTTTCTCTCCCCAGAAATATTCTATCTGCTGAACAAAGAAAGAAAAAACCCATTGGGGAAATCTGTGCCTTCAACAGGCATTAGAAAGAGTCTGGCAAGTCTCCGACCTCTCTCATCAGAGATAATAAGCCTGTTTTTATCAACAGAATGAAAACTAAATAGCAATTTCTACCCGTATCTGCATTTTTAGCTCCTCTTTCAAACTGGAGGGTCAGAGCAGTAAGCTTTTTTGTGATCCCTGTTACAATACTGTCAGCTGCAAAAAGTCATCTGCTCCATCAGAGGACCTAAATGCCACTAAACAGAACCCACAGGGACAAGTGAAGAATTCAGATATGCATACAAAGAAATCACAAGAACATTAATCTTTTCAAGAACCAACTGACAGTACATTTCAGAAAGCACATATAACTCAATTAATGTTTATGCTCACAAAACCTTTTAATTTATGAACTATAGCTCTTGGGATTTGCTAAACAATTAAAATCAAATCTAACTTCTCCCCTAAATTTTGCAAAGCATATTTTATAAGTTTAATTCCTGCAACTTCAGCAGGAACAGCTCATCTACATGACCCTGAGAGTAAGAAAGGAAATCTTATTGCTCAGTGATCTGCTGTCATCAATGGACAAAAATTAAATGCTTTTGCTAATCCTTTCACTCTCACTCGCCATTGACCATGAAGCTTTGTTGACCTTGCTGGAAACCCTGGAAAGAATTATTGAGAGGCACTTGAGCGAGCTATTCTTTTCCCTCAGGAAACAACCAGAGGGTAGTAGCTGCTGATTGCTCTTTTGCCTCAATGTAGTCTTATGCAAGATACTCTGTTCTTTCTATTTGATATACATGCTGCATTGTTAGAGCGATTCAGCAGTATGTTGTAAACACTGCTTTTGGATCTGATCTGAAATGTACGGTCACGGACATGGTGAAAGTAGAACTATAGTTCGAATCAGATAAAACAGAGCTGTTGCTGCCAAATTACTGGAAAAACCTTAGGAGGAGATGAATAAGCTATTTCTCTGTTAATGTCAATATTTTTAACTTGCTTTTCACAGTAAGACCTACTGTTTAAAGGTCTGGGCACTTTTAAATGGCCAGCAGCAGTTATTCTTTTCTTAAGTGGTTTTCAAATACCGTTTTGAGTGGGGGCCTTCACTGTGGTAATACCTGGTGTGCCTCTTCAATGCTGGAATTTCAGTGTTGCACCTTTTAGCTGTGGCTAAAGACAGCTAAAAGTTTCTCACCTGGTGGCCTGTACAATTTGGACCCATCCAATTTCAAAAATCATTTTCAACAGCCACTGATTAGACAAGCTGGGATGACAGCCTAATGGCTTACTGCCACTGGAGGAAGTACTTGTGCTCTCTCCTTCTCTCACGTCCATTCTAGAGCCTCCCTAGTGTGTATTGTGGCACACCTCTGGTTATTTGCTGAGCTGATTAGGTTCTCTAAACAGGTACGAAATTCATCCAGTAGTGAAAACCATTGCGTTCCCTAAAAATGAGCTACTTTGTTGATGCATTTTTATGTTCTTAGGTTTCTTCTTAAAAGGGAATTTAGAACTATAAATTAGGGTCTGGCATGCTGGTTTTAGAACTTCTTAATGGTCTCTCTTCAGTGTTGTGAATTTTGATGGCCTCCAAAGGATGCTGCAAGAAACACCGACATTACCTTTTGCTATGTGGGGAATGTGACTTAGGCCAGTAGTACTTTACTTCTTTAAATGCCATTGGTTTAACACATTAATGGTTAATTTTCTATAAAAATGTGCTGTTGTTCACATTATCTGTGTACACGGAACAGGAAGAGTGAATTTTAGAATCTACATGCAAAATTCATTCAGTAAATGAAGGCATTCCACAGTTCCTTAAAACTTTCCTATTTACAAGAGCACCAAAGTCCCATTTAAAAAAGGGGGGGCAGAAATCAGTAGAGACTTTTTTTTTTTTTTTGTGATGAAATAGGTTAATTTCATAGCTGACTTGAAATCTTGTGACAAGTTATGGTATTCTATTATGCCATTATTAGTAGAAGACATAATCCCTTGCAGCTGTGGTAACTCATGATAACGCACAATATATACCCATCAAGATATCTCCTGACAGCAATGAAATTAACTCATGTCACCCCTGTGTCTAACAGAATGTGCTTGCAGCTTCTTCTTGGTATGCTGTTTTAGATACCAATGAATTGTTACATGGGGGAAATTCATCTATTAGGAACAATTGTTTATACCAAAATCTTCACTGCTTTCACTGTACATTTAATGACAGATGTTTCAAGCAAGGTAAGCAGCAATATAGGTAAATGATTGAAAGTAAAAGAAATCATAGTTATTGCTTACTTCTTAAGTGTGTGTTTCCCTCAACTTCAGTGGGATCTGTAGAACTGCTCTGCACAGTTACTTCCAACACATCTTTGGTGAGGTTGAAATCCATTTCTGTGTTCTCTGGCTCAGAATCAATGTGTGAGCCGAAGCCTAAAACCATTGCAAAGTCTGCTGTTTTAAGGAGCTATTTTGAAATTATAGGATGATGAAAAAAATGTTACTTACAACTTTGTTTTATCTGCTAAATTAATACTTCTTATACAGAATTATCTAAGTGACTATGAAGCTTTGAGAACATGTTTTTTTATGGCTAGTTCCAAATTGCTGGAATAAAAATATATTTTACAGTATTTCAAAGAGAAGGAAGAAGGCAAATCAGATGATAGCGAACACATCTCAGCAACACTTTAAGACTGTACTTTTAATGACTTTTTAAAATAAGTGTTTTGCAATAACAATTAAATAAGCAAAGAGATAAAAGCCAGTATTTAATGTCATGCATATTCTCACTTTCTGACAGGTTTCAATAACCAAACACTTCCCACATCACAAACATTATACAAACACTCTGTAGTCCCAGCACAGTATGGGTTATTCCCAACTTAACTTCATGTACTGTTTCCCTGATGACTAGACTAGTTCTGACTTTCATTTTTTATTTAAAAGCAACAACAACAGCTGAACTCCAAATTAGTCTCACGGAATACCCTCAATTTAGCTCTTTTAATAAAATGGAAAAGTTGAAAGCAGCCTGGTCACAAGGGGAAGTGTAACTTAAAGCTTGGCCATCAGCATTACAGAAATAAAAGACATCTTTAAAAATAGAGACTACTGGCTTTATCACTGGTCTGCATTGCTTCCCTTGTGGCAAAGCAGCTTTTAGCTTTAAATTTTTATTAAATAAAAAGAACGAATAGAATTCTTTCCTTTTTTTTCCCTTGATTTAGGCAGATCCTATTTTAAGAAACAAAAGCCAATAACTGTATAAAAATAAACAAAATACTAACTGTGCAAAAAGTGTGATTCTCAACATTTGCAAGTTAGAAAAATATTGATTTTTCCTATAAATAAAGCATACTTTCATTTTGAGACTCAAGCATTTGACAGTACAAATTGACACAAGCTGATTTAAAAGCAGCAGGGTTTTACAGACTATATTTCATACAATGTGACAATATAAATTGTAAATTTATGATAAGTAATTAATGAAGATATAGGAAATAGTGCAGCTGTATTCCAAAGACTAGTGCAATGACATCTTAACAGAAGTAAAAATTTGTTATTGACACTAAAACCCCACCATTTAGGCTTTCAAAGAGGCATGCAACATTTTAATGGCAGTCTACCAAGAAGCTAATATCCTTAGCTGGACTTTGAATGTGTAAGGATAAATGTTTTAAAGATAGAGGTTGCTGGGGGAAAGGTGTGTCAGTGAGAGTGTACAGTGCTGCAAGAATTTTGATTGCACTCTTTTGGATTGCTGTGCGGATTTTTCTTTCCAAACCTTCAGGCGCTTCTACCTCCTAAGACATTGAACCTGTTAACCAATACATTGATTTAAAGTTGTTTTAGAGAGGGCAGATGTGATCCAGCTGAAAAAGGTTAGATGTCTGAACCTATAAAAACAAATGTGAGAGGGTATCTTTGCTATACTGAAGTGTCTGCCTCCTGCTTGGTCTTTTTCAGCCTGTTTCCAAGTCTCTGTGCCTGGCCCTTCTCCCAGAAACTACCGCTACTGTTCCTGCAGGTGTTGTGCTGCTGCTCTGGAGAAAAGATTGCAGAAAACTAAACAGGACATAAATGGACAGCATTTTCATAATTTCAGAGATTTTTGTAGGTATTGTTCAATGGCTAGCTTATCCTACAGCTTTCACTTCCCTTAAATATCACCTTGCAGTGATATGTATTTTCCTCTCCTCAGCTTCTATCTCTGTACTGCCTGGGTTAGAAGTACCTTCCAAGGTAGGTGTGAGTTTCACACTGCATTTCTCAAGAAACAGTGAAAATTTGGGGAACCATGAAGTCAGTGGAAAAGGCAGCACCTAGAACTAGTACCATCAAAGGAATTAATAACAAATCAGAGAAGGTAGTCTCTTAATAAAAAACCAAACAAAAAGCAAACAAGATTTTACATATTACAACAGGGATCTAAACCATAAAAGATCTATGAAACTAATTGCTGAGGATAAATTTCTGTTCAGGAAAGAATTCTGAGTGGATCAGGTACAGAGGAAGACTACTAGGATGATCAGGGGAAGGAAAAGAGGAGATGCTGAAAGATCCTGTATATTGTTTAGCCTAGAAGAATGAAGGCTGACTGTAGGATACCATGACATAAAAACATCAGAAGTTTAAAACACCAGGCTGACAGAGGAGCTGTTATTGGTGTCAACAGTGTTAACTGACCCTGAACAAGAATGGTGTGGAAAAATTCAGAATATTTCTAATATTCACAAATTCTGAGGCATCTAAATACCAGTAGATTAATGGGATAAAAGGTCATCTCTGTTTGTGATAGCAGGGACTTGATTTGATGAGCCAGATTGTCCCTTCCTGTATAAAACTGATGCAAGTTAATATAATTTAAAATTCCTAGTAAAATATACATTTTGATTGAGGCAGCAAGATCAAGGTGCAAAGCAGATGACTCAGATATATTAAAATAGATCACGTGGCCCACCCAAAAAAGAGGTTGAATTAAGCTTTTTCATTAATGCTAAAACTTAAATAACATTACTGAAATCTTCAGTTCTCTGAAAAGCTGTAACTGATCTGACTACACTGTTGTCTTTGGCAAATTATTTTGCTGATTGAAAGTTTCCTTTATTTTTGTATGGATCAATTTCCTTTGGCTTATTCTTTATAAAAGTACAAAAGGATAATTGAGAAGGCACAGAATGTTGCATTGTTTTTGTCATTCTACCAGTGCACTGGTGCAATACGTTTCTTTTGGAAACATAAGAAAGAAAGTTAATGGTCAGGAAGGAATCTTCAATATGAATTTCAAGGTTTTTATAAGAATTTTTGAAGTCATTTTCTTTTCCCACTTTCAGAGCACATCTCACTTTCAGGGCAGATTGTAAAAAAGTTTTGTAGCAGTAGAAGCAGTAGAAACCAAAGATGGAGAAGCAGCATCAAAACTGCTGAGGAAATTAGAGATCTGGTGCTTGAAAAGACAACCTATCCTTGCAAAATATTTTAAGGTATATTACTTAATAAGCATGTTCTGTGTCAGCTGCTTACTCAAGTGTTTTATTCTGAAAAAGTAAATTATGGATCTGAGTAGCTTGGGAAAATATTTTCCAGGGAAGCAGTCTGAGAGTAACCTGAAATAATTGTAAGTTGATGATGAAAATTGGAGGAATATATTTTTCCCTGATTACTAAATATGTTTAGTGAAAATCAAATTCACTATTAAAGAATAAACACACAAGCTATAATTAAACTGTATTTACCTTTGACATATGCCTGTTAGTGGAAAACATCCCCAACTGTTAGTTATAAACTTTCTGATGAAAGTGTCTCCTGCCAAAACCCTGGTGTTCTGCTGAAGATTAAAGCAAGTAACTTGTGGTTTCTTTATTATAGCTGGCTCTGACAGCATGTATAAACTGACGGGAAATTTCCACTGAATCCATGGTGTTTCAGGATTCTGCTAGATGTGCATATGCACATACAGGAAGGTTCAGTGGAATTTTAGCTTTAACAGGAAATAGTGGAATATGAAGTTCTGAGGAGACCGGGCTTTGGAGATGTCCTGACTCCTATGAAGTCTGTAGAAGTGAGAGCACCCAGTTACCTACATCAGGCTTGGCACAAAGGACTATTTTCTTCTTTCCTCCCTTCCACAGAAAACAAAATGTAAGCATGTACCTGTCAGAGCAATTCCTAAACAGGCACTAAATGAGGTAACTCTGGAACTGGAAGTAATAAAGCTGCTTCAGACTGAAGTTACGCCTGAGCTAATTGCCCAGGTGCAGTGCTATGCTTCAGAGGTTACGCTGCTCCAAGTAATTGTAAACTTACCTGCTCAGGGATGTCTAACATATTGCTTCATTGTAATATTTAGACATAACTCAAATGAATCATCAAAAAGCCAGAAAATATCAAAACTGAAGTTCTTTTAGTTATTTTATACAGTCGTCTATGGTATGTGCATTGCAGTAGCGTTCTTAATTGCGCAGCAACTGTGTATTATTTTTGTGGGATCACTGCCTCCTTCACTAAACACACTTGGTGCCTATGTCTAAGCCGCACAGTGAATTGCCATGATATAAAATGTTGTGTATTACACTTTGTAATGTCTGAATGATGTCTTGTGAAACAGAATGACGTCTACTGCTTTTTATACTGAAATAGGTATATAGTGGGCAGTGAATGGATGTAGGATCAGCTGCAAGGTAAAGATGACTTTCACAGACATCTGGTTTTATCCCTTTCTTTGCCAGTGACTTTTGTGAATGACTTACTGGAAGATGGAAGGATTTCTCCATTTCAGTTGCTCATTACTAAACTGGAGGACCATAATCCTCCTTGGTTAAACAGGTTTTCTTAATAGGTAGCATATAAAGCTTTAAGAAACATGCTAAAATCTAATGGAGCATCAAATGAAGATCTAAGAAAGATACTAAATTTTTTCATTTCAGGGCTTGGCCAGCATGAAGTACGGGAGTCATCATTAACATTATATGTAATGTTGAATACTCTTCTTTCAACAGTGAAGGCAAAACCAGCATGTGTTTACATAAGAATGAAATAGAATTATCATACAAGTCACTCTGTGCCATATATCATGACTTTTTTGTCTTTTGCTTGCAGACATCTCCTACTGTGGCTTTCCATACTTTGATTCTTCAATCTTTTAATGCATTGGAAGGTAAAACAATGTCTTCTCAATAACCTTTACTTAAATAAGATCTCTAGAAAAACAGATGAAACACTGAAACTGTTTAAAAAAATGTGGGGATGTGGTACTTGAGGGCATGGCTTGATGGTGAACAAGGTGGTGGTGCTAGGTTGATGGTTAGATTTGATGATCTTTAAGGCTTTTTCCAACCTTAATGATTTTATGATTCTGTGAAATGAAAAGACAAATAGTTTTGGGGATATACAAGGCAAATTTTCTTTGCAGTTCTATCACTATCTTTATAAAGGGCTTGGGAATAGCTTACTTCTTCTTTGTGTCCCTGTGATTCTTTCTCAGCATGTATCTCTTGGGTGTATTCAAGTTATAAATGTAGAGCTGAGTTTTCTCAGTATAAATTCAAAAAGCATATAGCATGCTGCTGGTCCAGTTTCATCTGGCTTATGTAGGCATTTGTAAGGGCAGGCAAATATGCTAATTCATTAAATGTGTAAGAAACAATCAACTTGCACTATGTAACATTTAAATGGATAAATATATTAATCAAAAAAGATGTTTGCATATACTGAAGTCAACAGAGGATCAGAACACAGATTTATAAATTTGATGCAGAAAAGCTTGTCTCATCTGATATCATTACAACTTCCTGCAAAAGTTTTTCACAACCTGAAACTTCTCTCCTGTCAGATTTGCTACTTTTCTGATATTTTCCCAGGCATATTTTAGTGTCAGACATGTGAAAACCATAAACATTAATCCAAGAGTCACTTTGAAAAATGTGTTGCTTACTCATTCTAGCATTTCCACTGGTATAATAGGAAATATTTTCTCACTTCACAGCAGTAGTGTTATTTTGTGCCTAGTTCCTGGTAATAAAATAACTTTCAGATACCAAAGTATATGATACAGTGGATATTAGACATTGATTAAGCATTGATTAGCATTATGAAATTTGTGTGTAATATGTTCTGATTACAGTAATCCTTTAGACCTAGCCCACTCAAGCAGATACAAAAGAATATATCTGTTCACATGTAACAATAATATGCTATTGCAACTTTATATTTGGCAATTTTCATGTAAAATTGCAGGTTAAATTATTGAGTCAAAAATCAAACTCTCTGAGGTTTTAAAACTTTTGTGGCATCTTATCCTGCGATGTTAATTTGTGGAAACTATATGATACTGTATCAGAAATAGCATGGCCAGCAGGACTAGGGAAGTGATCCTCCCTCTGTGCTCTCCACTAGTGACTCTGCTCCTCAAATTCTCTATCCAGTTTTGGGCCCCTCACTACAAGAAAGACATTGAAATGTTGGAGCATGTCCAGAGAAGGGCAACAGAGATGGTGAAGGATCTGGAGCACAAGTCTCATAAAGAGCAGCTGAGGGAGCTGGGAGTGTTTTGCCTGGAGAAAAGGAGACTGAAGGGGACCTTCTCACTCTCTACAACTGCCTGAAAGCAGAGCACAGAAAAGTGGCCATCAATCTCTTTTCCTAAGTAACAAACAACAAAAGAGGAATTGGCCTCAAGCTATGCCAGTGGAGGTTTAGATGGCATATTAGGGGAAAAATTCTTCACAGAACAAGGTTGTCAAACATTGGAAACAGGAGCCAGAGAAAGTGGTTGAGTCTCCATCCATGCAAGAATTTACAAGAGATGTAGATGTGGCACTTAGGGATATGGTTTAATATTGGACATGTGTTAGGCCAGCAGTTGGACTCCATGACTTTAAAGGTCTTTTCCAGCTTGGGTGATTCTATGATCAGTTTCCTTAATAGGGAAAAACTGTGCTTGAACCTCAGGTTAGCTTTGTCTTGCCTACACTGGATTAAAGCATACAGTGTCTATATGCCTCAAGACTCACAATAAAGATGAGGGACATCGTCTTCAGTTAGACGTAAACAATTTAAGTTCAGAATATTTTTCATGGCTTTCAGTTAACATAATACTTTTTCTCTTCTAAATCTATCCCCTAGTAATCAGTGTTTGATTTAATTTGTCTTATGATATTTTAATGGATTTCAAGTTTTTCGGAAAATTATCCTTATAATTTCATTCAGTTGATTGCTTCAGTTAGTACCTGCAACCAGCAATGAAATTTTAGATTCAGCAGATACAAGCCATTCCTGAAGTATTGAGCCTCTTGAAGGTCAGATCTAGTAGCAGCTGCAGTAATGACTGACACTGCTACCTTGATTTGCTGGGCTCACTTCAGCCATCCTTCTAAATTGCATTTGTCTTTGCTTTAATATGGAAGACAAGTTACGGTACAATCTTCTATTTGGGGAAAGGTGGACCAATATTACTCAGAAGATAAAAAAAATATTCCTGAGAGTAACAAAAAGACCATAACACACCTGCCACATACAGTAGTCCTAAGGATGATGTTCTGGTGGTAGAAAGTGTTTTATTTGGAAAGAAATATACAGTAGATGGAGTCTTCATATTTCATAGAAGAATCATAGAATTATTGAATGGTTAGGACTGTAAGTGAAGTTTAACAGTCGTCTAGTCCAATGCATTTCACTTAGAACATTTTCAATTAGATCAGGTTGCTCAGACCCCTGTCCAACCTGTCCTTTAAGACTTTCATAGAAGGAGCATCCACCACCTCTCTGGGCAACCTGTTCCAGTTCTCCACCACACTCCTTATAAAATTCTTCTACCTTAGATCTAGTTTAAACCTACCCTTTTTAATTTAAAACATTATCCCTCATCCAATCACAACAGGTTCTGCTAAAAGCTGTGTCCTTCTCTTTCTTATAAACCCCCTTTGAGCATTGAAGTGTCACAATGTTGTCTCTCCAAAGTCTTCTCCAGGCTGAATAATCTCCAAACTCTCAATCTTTCTTCCTAGGAGAGGTGCTCCATCTATTCTCTGATCATTCTTGTGGTCCTATATCTTAGAAATGAGACAAATACCTTCCAGCTTGTGTATTTTGTTTTATGTTTTAAGCTGTCAGTCCCATTTCCTGTATGTCCAATTCAAAATGATATCTCAAGATAGAAGATGGACATAAAATCCATTAGGATATTCTCATAATTTTTTGGTTCTGAGTATGTGTTCATGCTGAGAAGATAGTAACATTTCCTATGTCACATAAAAGTGGATTTAAAATGCAAATAAATGAAGTTCTTTCCTCTTAGATCTTTCACACCTTCTAAGCACATGGTAAATATTATATAAAATAGTGGAGAGTCAGACTATTTCTCTTCTGAGTGCATAAGAGGATGGATGGATTTAATTCCTTTGAATATCTGACCCTAATAAATTCTCCTACCCAGGGTTACCCACTTATGCCTCTAGTCTGTCCTCTGCAGCTCTGACCCCAATCTTCAATTTCAAAGGATTTTTGGTAGCAGGGGAGCAGAAACCTGCCCATTTCATTGCTGCACAGTGCTTTAGTTAGGCAATCAGCTTATAGCAACTGCAACTGCCATTTTATGAATTCCCACCAAATCCTGAACTTTCTCAGTAAATTATATGCTCCCTTCTCCTCCTTTTCTCAAACAGCCACACTTCCAAGCCATGTGTTGCAGTCCCTGGACCTAGTGTGCAACTCTTATTCCTAAACTGACTCTGCTGTCACCTCAGGCACTCACTGTCTGCCTATGTTGATCTGGTTAACACCACACAGATAATGAGGTCTTCAAATTTTGTTTCCAGGGATTGTCCTCTACCACATTATTTTGATTATAAAATACTGCTGTATCTGTACATCTGTATCGGTGTCACAACTTACATAGCAATATGTATTAGCATTTCTTCAATCAAGCAAAAACTTACACAGTTTTTCTTCTTTAGTTCCTGCTTCATTACTTGTGATTCATCATTTCCAGTGTTTTGTTCTGATAAATCTTCAGCATGGTTTCATTTTTCTGCTATTATACAGTGTCAACTAGCTCACAAAACCAGAAGAACAGTTATTAAAATGTTCATGCTTCACAAATAATATTTTGACTGTTGGATAGATATAAAAGTCCAGTAGGAAAAATATTCTGACATGATTTGTAACATGCTATCTTTCAAATGGCAAAAAATATCAAAATATAATTGAAACAGCCTGCTCATGATGCAATCCCTTTTCCATTTTCAAACAAATGAAGGAAGCACACAGAATGCATTTTTCTGTGAATCTCAGGGCTTAGGTCCACACAATATTTCTATTGAGTCAGTCAAGCAACTTTTCACAAAAGAAAAATAGACAACAAATACTGTGATTGCTTTAATTGTGTTTGACTGAGATTTTTTTACTAAAACTAAGTCTATATGTGTTTGATTTAAATACTTAATTATGAGATTAATTTTTCAATGTATATTTTTGCAGGATATGGTCCATTATATATAATGGATTGAGTGGGTGAGGGAGGAACTGTGAAAAGACAAGTCTTGTTAAAATGAAACCATTATCTTACTAAAGGATGCAGAAAATAATATAGTGAAGAGATGAGAAATTCCTTTTGTTAAATGTTTGTGACCTGTGCCTTGTTTGAAAAGCAGAATGTTTAGCTCTCCTTTTCCCTCCCCCTCTGTAATGTGTTGACCAGATTTTCCTCTGCAGATTTCTTTGGGCAGAAAAGTTACTTTGTGTAATATAAGATTAACAAATTGTCATCTGAATAAAACATTGATAGGCTTATGCATGAAATGCAGTAAACCTTACCTTTTCTATGTATTCATTTACTGTAATATAAAAAGTGATACATGATAGACTTGTATGTCTAGAATATATATTTATGCATGGACACATATGTCTGAAAATAAAATATACACAGGAATACTTTATATAGGTGACTTTCTTCTCCCTGCAAGGTTAAGCTATCTGATTAAATCAAACTCCATTCTTTCTGTTTCATCCATCACTACCAGCTGATAGCAGAAACAGCATGTACCTTCTGAAATAGTTTTTTCTTCTTGTTGTTTTATGATGTGTGAGGCAGAAAGAAAGAAGGTTTAATTTAATCTGTTGGATTGACTTTGCAGAGATGATAGTAACAGAAGCAGTATCTTCAGCTAAGTAACCTGAACAAACATGACATGGAAATTGAAAAGGAGTTAATAAATACAATTCTTAAGCCCCACTTCTATCAGCCCCTTTTATAAGGATGCTTGAACAAGCCATCTCATATTACAAGCAAATTTGCTATGAGAAGACTGGTGTTTTTTCTGGTTTGGGTGGTTTTGTGTTTTGTTTTGTTTGTTGCGGGATTTTTTGTTTGCTTATTGTTGGGGGATAGTGGCGTGTTTGGGGGGGTGGACATTCCCCTTCTATTTATCTCCTTCTTTAGTTACTAATTTCCTGAAAGATCCCTTTGATGTACATGCTCATATTACTTAGGGATTTTTTTGTTGGTTACGAGTAAAAATAGAAGGCCCAGAACACCTATAATGTGTTTTGGTCTATACTGAATCTAGGCTTTCAAGGCAGTTATTGCTTCTCATTTATTTCTTTCAGTGATACATATTTATTTAATGAAACTGTCTTAGCAATAATGGATGTTCTGAGGAACAATTTTGTAGTTTAAAAGCTTTTTAAATTGGAAGTGAAATCAGAAGGGTTTGATTTTTTTAATGACTTTTCCATGTAGAGTGGTTTGGCTTCAATGCCAATAAAATTTAGCGTAGAAGGAAATTTAGGGTATATTATAGCAATAGAAACAGCATGTGTTTCTTTGAGACCTCTATCTCACCTCTTCCCCACCCAAATAAACTCAGGCCAAATCCAAGTCAATTAAAGTATGCCAAATCCTTTCCCACTGGAACACTGGAGTTTGCAAACTGACACGTCTTCTGAAACATTTGAAAAAAAACTTTTGATACTATGTAAATAAACCACAGCAAAATCACAAAATCACAGAATCACAGAATCACAGAATGGGTCAGGTTGGAAGGGACCACAGTGGATCATCTGGTATTACCTCCCTGCTCAAGCAATTTTGTCCCAGAGTAGTTTTACATAGAACTTTGTCTACATGGATCTTGAGAATCCATAACCTCTTTTTTTGCTCTATGTCTTTTAATGAAGAAGTTCTCATGCTTCCACATGAAATAGCACTTTGACAAGTGGTGAATAAATACAATTATAATAAAGCTACACTAACCAAAATTTTAGTTACAACCTCCAGATTTTTCTGGTCTTTCTTTAGCTGTGCTTTCTATAAAACCATGCTAAAAAAGCATTTGGATATGCATCTCTGCTCATCTTAAGGAACAACATTCTGCATGGGTTGTTTCATGATACTTTAAGGGAAGAAAAAGTGAACCAAAACCCCATAACATCTCAAGATCTAAGAAGCTTTGAGGGCTTAACCAATAATCTGGATAATTCATTATCACAAAATCATAGAATGGGTAGAGTTGGAAAGAGCCACAGAAGGATATCTGGTTGCTGTTCAAGCAGGGTCATCCTAGGGCATATTGCACAGGATTGTGTCCAGATGGTTCTTGAATATCTTCAGTGCGGGAGACTCCATAGTTTCTCTGGGCAACCTGTTCTACTGTTCAGTTACCTGCACAGTAAAGAAGTTCCTTCCTCATATTCAGGTGCAACATCATGGGCTTCACTTGCTGAAGTCAAGGTAGAAAATACTGCTCTCCCCTCACCCAACCGGGTAGTTGGTTCATCATAGAAGGCAATCAGTTTGGGCAAGCGTGATTTACTTTTACTGAATCCTTGAAGACTATTCTTGATCAATTTCTTGTTAGCATGTGGATAGTGATGCCCTCAGAATCAGACATGCCATCACCTTTCTAGAGACACAGGTGAGGCTGACTGTCCTCTACTTCCCTGGGTCATCCTTCTTTCCCTTTTTGAAGACTTGGGTTTAATTTGCTTTTACAGTTCTTTGGTACCTCTCTTGATCACCACAACTTTTCAAAGATGATGGTGAGAAGCCTTGCTTTGGTGTTCACCTGTTTGTTCAGCGCTATTTTATGTAACCCCTCAGAGCCCATAGACTTGTGGATGTCAAATTTGGCCAGGTGCTCTCTCACCCAGAGGTCTTTGTCCAAAGGAAGGTGTTCCTTCTGAGATTCCTTTGCCCTAGTCTCCTAGATCAGAGATCCTTGAGGGCTGGTCTTGCCAGTGAAACCCAATGCAAAGAAGGTGTTCAGAAACTGCTTTCTCTGTGTCCTGCTACCAGGGCCCCCCTCCATTTAGTAACAGACCCACACTATCCTTAGTTTTCTTTTTGTTATTGTTGTGTTTGAGCAAATCCTTCATTTTGACCCTGTCATACTTGGCCAGATCTAATTCCTGATGGGTTATGGCCTTCCTTTTCTCATTTTTACTTACTCTTACAACCTCTCTGTATCATTTCCAAGTGGCCTGGCCCTGCTTCCATCTCCTGTGTATTTTCTGGCTATGCTTGAGTAATAATAGGATTTCCCTATTCATTCATTTAGGTCTCCTGACCTTTTTGCCTAAATCTTGCTTATCAGGATGCATTGGTCGTGACCTTGGAGGAAGTGATCCTTGAATATCAACTAGCTCTCATGGACCATTCTTCCTTGCATGTTCTGTTCCCATGAGATTATCCCAAGAACTTTCAGAAGCTAAAGTTAGCTCTCCTCAATCAAGCTGCAGGGTGACTTCAATGCCCTAGCCATCTCAACAGTTTCTTTATGAAGAAACTCATTCCGTAACACTTAACATTCATCCACTCTGGAAACAATATTTGTAACTAAGGCAGTTACACAGCTTATGCAAGCAAAGTAGTTACATATACCATTACATACATGTTATACAATCAAATGCAATTTATAGATACAGCAAATGTAACTTTGAACATGTCATACTTTTCAACTCTCTGTAAAGGAAGAGTTAAGGTAGATTTCAGCCATCTCTCTTTTTTGTCAGTTCTCAATCTGAGTGCAGAATGGTGAAGTTGAGTCATTCTGTAATTTTAGCATCTTCCGTCACCACAACAAATGGCATGACTTTGCGTTTGGAGTTTGGGGGGAGAGGTGTGATTTTATTGGATTTTGTAGGTTTTGAGGGCTTTTGGAGGTTTTTTTGGTTGTTGTTGTGTCTTTTTTGTGAATGGTAGTTTGCTACTTCAGAAAAATTACTTACCCTAGATTTCTTCAAGACCATGTCAAAACTTTGGGAAATGCTTGCTCCTTCAAGCTGATAGGAGATCCTCTGAATAAAACCTATGACAGGAAAAATTCTCCAGTACCAGGTCCCAAGCTTTGGTTGTGATTTTATGCTACCACAGTAGTTTAAAACTTCTTTAGTCCATGTGAGAATTTTTGTCATATATTCATTAATTGTCAGAATACCCTAGGGGTATAAAAGTAGAGATTGACAGTATTCAAAATTCACTGATAGAGAATGTCAGCTTTATAAACTTGTTACTTAATGTACTCTCCAAATTGCCAACTATCAGAGCTCTTGCTTCCTTGCCAAAGTATTTTAACTAAGCATTGAGAAAAAGTTTTAGTAAGAAATAGTGTCAAGTTTTTACTTTAAGAGAAATTTATTCTGCCTATGAAGTCATCTTGGGTAGAAATAAACTACATTCTTAAATGGACATAGTACAGCGAGAAGCAATGGTGTTATGCTAAAGCTCTCATGTTAACCTTATTAACGGAAGTTAAATACAGGATAATTTAGCAATGACTGCTATATATAAGAACAGATGGCTGGTGGATGACTTCCTTCTGTGTACTGAAAAATTCCAATTAAGGCAAAATTAAATGAATTAATAATATCATAAAACTAGTATTCTACATTTTACTATGGATTATGCCCTCTTTAGCAGAGAAAATTGCATTAATTGGTTCAAGAAAGGAACCATTCTGTGCCTGCAAAGGACCTGGTGATGAATTGTTCCACTTCCTGCCATTGCACAGCTATGCATAATGTGACCATATGGAATTCACAAATTGTAAGTAGGAAGGGTATGCAAGATTTTTGCTCTAAACCCAAACTACGCCGTCATTTAACTGGAGAATCTCCAAGATCTCTATTATGACATAAAAAGCTTTTATCCATGCTGGATACCCAATAGAAAGGGATATGCATATGAATACCTGACATTATACTCATTAGAGGACATTATGTTTGGTGCATTGCATAGTCTGCATTGCATAGCCTGCAATCTCTATTCTTATACAAAAATATTTCCTAAGCAGTACTAAATATGATTCATTCTCTCTCTATTCTCTCTCTCTACATATAATAGGTCATGATTTTGGCTGGACAAAGGGTTAAAAGTAAGGGAGAATCCACCTTCTATTATTTTCAAATCCCTAATCTCAATTGATTTTGCTGTATCTTTGAGTTGGATATTTTGACTTTTTTTTCTCCCTGATGTTTCATGCCCAAACCCATCTCACATCTGGTCTTTTCTGATGTGAGTCCTCCACCAGTGGGTTGAGGAAAATTCTGAAGCAAAATTCAGAGGGTCTTTTAAACTATTTTATTATTTTTGTTGGATCTGACATGCTCAGGTTGGGTGTCTGGCATTCAGCCTAAACGATGCATTCTGTCCTCCTGCCCAGCAGTAGTGCATTGGGCTTGAAAGCACTGGGTGTAGTTAGTTACAAAAGACCTTGAGGCTTCTTTCCTCAGCCCTGATGTCTCAAATAGTGAGGGCTGATGTGGTAGGTAGCAGCCCAGCCTCAGATTGTCCTTGTCTTGTAACAGTATGGTTATACCTCATGTGGGTTGGAGTCATCCCTGTAGCTGCTTGAACATCTTGACTGTAGATAGCCAGGGCTTCAGTGTCTATATCTGAGCTAATCTCCCCAGCCTCCCTGTGTCACCAATTGAGCAAAAAATGGACTTTTAAGGAATGATTTGGTGAATCACACTGCAGAAGTGCATGTCCTCTCTAGAAATTGAGTAAGCCAACCAGCTAAATGAGCTGTGCACATCTATAGGTTAACTGTAGGTGGTCTAGTGAATCTCACTCAGGCATGATAAAGATTGAATATATAAATGCTCCAAGGAATACTTTCTTCTTTTAGTGTTTCCCAGCAGCCTGAATTCTCTGGGAGCATATATCAACCATGAAGAAAGCATAGAAGAAAGCACATGAGCCTAGAAGTGGACCCTAACTTTTGCTAGTTGATATATCGACAAAGTAAGTTTGGGACAATGGCAGTGGCATCCTTATAGATATATGCAAATAAGATTGGAGAAACCAAAATGGATCAAAGCAAATCTCTTAAACGGAACTTTATGAGAAAACATGTTACCAGTTACAGAAGAAGTTAAAAAGTTATACGGCACCTGACATTTTGTATTGAGAGGGTTTCTATTAAGCCACAAAGGTAACATAGAACCCTTAAAACCCTAGATATCTGACTGCAATGCATTCTGGACTGCACAGCTAATTAAATGGTGACATTTGTCCACACTGGATACTTATGACAGTGTTAAGTCTCTATACTCATCAACATAGCAGGAGTTCTGCAGACCCCGAAGGAGATGAGCGATATGCCTCCTTAGTATTGAAACGTACCGCTAAGTTGTTGCAGCAGCAGGAGATTGTAAGATCAAGAGGCTTAATAGCTTTGGTACAAGAGCAGTGCTACATTAAATGCAGTAAAATACAAGAACTTACTCTATGTTCATAGCACTGAAAGCCCCCTAGCTATATATAAAGCAGCTGACAAACCACACGTATGAAGAGTTCATAAGTTAAGCAAGTTTAAGGAGAATTTTACTGTATGTCACTTCAGACAGTGATTTTATTTGAAAATTATTTTTTGCATGTTAAAATATAGCCTCACAAAAATGCAAGCTAATTACAGATGGGTCTATTTTATAGCACGAGTTGCAAAAGCAAAAACTCTAAACATATTTTTGAAGCATGTTTTAAAACATAAGTGTTAAGTTACTTATTTCTTGTTTCAAAAAAGTTGAATTGTGTATTACCCGATTGTTTGCAACACATCTTCATACTTTTACTTTGTTTTCCTCATCCCTATTTGTGTGGGCAATATAAGGATTAAATTGAAGAATTAAAGATTTTTGTTTTCACAAATAAAATTATTAAAATATTTTTCTCTTTTTGATTGTTTTCTGTTATTATATCAGGAGGTCCATTTTATTTTTTTTCCTCTAGAGAAGTATTGGTATGGAAAATAATGCAAAGGCTTTCAAAATATATTTTGCAACCCTGATACTTAACATTAAAGCTAAAGATAAGAAAAGTTTCCTCTTAGGCATTACATAAAAATTGAATAACCTATTCGCCCTTTTAATTACCAATGTACATGACCATATGCACTCTGTCACAATCTGGCATGTTAACCCAAGTTCTTTGCTATAAGAGCCTCCTTCTTCACAGCACAGACCTGTTGTACTGAGACAGGTCTCCATGGAGAGGGGATTGAGAAATAAAAGACTTGAGCTCTTGCCTTGTTTGTGCATAGACTCAGACTTTTGTCTGCCTGTGGCTGCCCCACCTGTACAAACTGCCCCAAGATTTTGCTGTTGAAGCTTTATGAGCAGCATCAGCATCTCTCCCTGCCACCCAGTCTGTGTCCTACCTCCTCTTTGCTGTTTCTACCTTGTGTTTTTCCATCTTGGAATACATCTGTTTCTGCTGCACAATGAGCTCAGTTAACAGTACTTGTGCAACTAATTTGCTTGTGTCTATGTCAGGTTGGGGCTGATTGCCTGAGGGTAACTTTGCCTCAACAATTTCTTTCAGGCCTTATTCTATGAGCAGCATTTGAGCTCTTTTAAAGTATTTTCTGCTTATTTCAGTTTTCTTTCTGAGAGCAATTGTTCACATTCCAGCTTACAAATTTCAGAATATGTTTTTGACTGGCTCATTTTACTTTGCATAAGGCATTTTTTCAAATGAAATTCCTTTATACAAGTTTTTGGGGAAATTCTGTGTTTTCTTTAGTAAACAGTTTATTACAGATTATTGTGTTTTAGTTTCTTTTCCATTGCAGATTGACATCCTGTGGTTGGCAGAAAGCTATGGGCTCTCCTGACTTATGTGGTTTTTCCAAAGTGAAAACTTCAAATAAACAAAACAAAACAATCCAAACCAAACAAACAAGCAAACAAAGCAAAAAAAAAAAAAAAAAAAAAAAAAAAAAAAAAAGGCAAAACAAAGGTTCTGTGCATCATTTGGAGATGGCTGGGCTTACAAGAAGACTTACATCTCTGTTGTTATCAATCATTTGAATGAGAAGGAATAATGGTCATTAGATTTCCTGACATTAAAAAAAAAAATTAAAAATTTTCCAGTATTTACCCATGTGAGCAATTTATGAGAAATGTCAAAAGTTTACTAGTGGTGTTATATGGTACCAAAGGTAGACTTCCATACCTTTTCCACTCCTTTTATTCCAAGACATCTTAGTCTCTCACAGCAAATGGAGAGGCAGAGGGCCAGATTCCAGCCTTTACCCTGGAAAATCTGTACATCCCCACTGTAGGAAAGAACAAGCTCTGTGAAAAGTGCTAATTATTATCACCATGGTATTCCTGGAGATTCCCTGAAAATAGCCACTTTGAATCTTTGGAAGGTGCAGCCAAGATAACAGATTTTGTCATTAAGCTATTCAAATCTTATTCATAGAATAGGCTGACTAGAGCATGTGTGTTCAGGATTTTCTTCCTGCCCTACTGGCTTTTGAGTTCTTGTCATTCTTTTCTTATAGTCATTAACTTAAGAAAACCTTGACAGCCTTGTTTTTCCCCTAAGTTTTCTTCCTCTGGATCATCATTCAGGCATGTTTGTAGGAAATTCCTGGTTGTGAAAGAAATACTAATTTATATCTGGAAACTCAGATCTGTCATAACTTGTGACAGCTCTAGCTATGGAAATGGATAGCAAGGAATACACAAAAAGTCTTCTGCTAGTCCTTAGAAACTACAGGCATAATAGCTCTTTCAGAAATAAATTCTATAATTTCACATATCTTGTTCATTTGTCAAGATATACTTGACCAATTCTTCTCATTTCCTAATTTATCTGGATAGTTTTGCAAATATTTTGAGGTATTAATAGCTGAGAAAGTGTTTCAGAATATAAGAATTGTGTTCTGAACCCCATTTGATACTGTAGACTGGATGCTAGAATTTATTCACCATTGTTGCATTACAGAAGTAATCATGGTTTCAATGCTTTAGATTCCCAAAGGAGGTCCAATCCACAACTGAAAATGTTCTATCTGAGGGTAAAAAAAATCTATTCAGTGATGAAGTGATGCAGTCATTAAACTGCAACTTTGCAATCAATGTAAATCTTTCACTGGACCAACAAAGAAGGCAAAAGTATGATCAATGCCCCGTGTGGACTAATTTCCTTCAGCTTTCTTACCTTTTCATACTAATTAAAGGAAAAACATTCTGTACCAAAAAACCCTTCTGGTTCAGGGTCATTGTCACCCTTTCG
Organism: Lonchura striata; assembly: GCF_050655825.1. Lineage (NCBI taxonomy): Eukaryota > Metazoa > Chordata > Aves > Passeriformes > Estrildidae > Lonchura > Lonchura striata. The sequence continues at coordinate 126,477,266 of NC_140704.1, forward strand.
TCAGCACTGAAAAAGATCTGCATGAGAGGTCCATTGAAAAGGCACTAAGAAGTACTGCCTTTCATTCATTTCCAGCATCTTTTCCTGCTCTGTATTTTTTAATGAACAAATTGTCATGCTTCCACATGAAATAACACTTTGACAAGTGGTGAATAAATACAATTATAATAAAGCTACACTAACCACAATTTTAGTTACAACCTCCAAATTTTTCTGGTCTTTCTTTAGCTGTGCTTTCTATAAAACCATGCTAAAAAAGCATTTGGATATGCATCTCTGCTCATCTTAAGGAACAACATTCTGCATGGGTTGTTTCATGATACTTTAAGGGAAGAAAAAGTGAACCAAAACCCCATAACATCTCAAGATCTAAGAAGCTTTGAGGGCTTAACCAATAATCTGGATAATTCATTATCACAAAATCATAGAATGGGTAGAGTTGGAAAGAGCCACAGAAGGATATCTGGTTGCTGTTCAAGCAGGGTCATCCTAGGGCATATTGCACAGGATTGTGTCCAGATGGTTCTTGAATATCTTCAGTGTGGGAGACTCCATAGTTTCTCTGGGCAACCTGTTCTACTGTTCAGTTACCTGCACAGTAAAGAAGTTCCTTCCTCATATTCAGGTGCAACATCCTGGGCATCACTTCCTGGCCCGTTGCCTCTTATCCATGACTTGGCACCATTGAGCAGAGCTGGCTCAGTCCTCTTGACACCATCCCTTCAGATACTGATAGACATTGATAAGGTCCCCTCTCAGTCATCTCTTCTCCAGGCTGAACAGGCCCAGATCCCTCAGCCCATCCTCATTAAGAGACATGCTCCAGTCCCTTAATCACCTTCATCACTCACTGTCTGCTGGAGTCACTGAAAGAGCTTCATACCTCTCTCTTGGAGCCCACAGCTGGACTCCCAGCACTCTCAATGTGATCTCACCAGGACTGAGTAGTTGGGCAGGATCATCTCCCTTGACCTCCTGGCAATGCTTTTCCTAATGCACATCAGGACACCATTGGCCTTCCTGGCCACAAGGACACACTCCTGGCTCATGAACAACTTGTTATCCACCAGGACTCTTGGCTCTGCAGAGTTCCTTTCCAGCATGTCAGTCCCCAGCCTGTTCTGGTGCTTGGGGCTTTTCCTTCCCAGGAACCTGCATTTGCCCTTGTTGAATTTCAGATGGTTCTTTTCTCCCACCTCTCCATCCCATCCAGTTGATTCTGAAGGCTGCACAGTTCTCTTGGCTATTGCCCACTTCTTCCAGTTTTGTGTCAACAATGAAGCTCCTGAGGAGACATCTTCCCCTTCATCCAGGTCACTGAAGTTGAAAATATTGGGCCCATTATTTAACTTTGGAGGACACAACTTGTGAAAGCCTCTAACTAGACCCTGTGCCACTGATTACAACCTTCGGAGATCTGTTGTTGAGCCAGGTCTCAACCAACCTCACTGTTCACTCAAGCCTACAGTTTCCAAGTTTGCCTGTGAGGATGTTGTGCAAGGCAGTGTACAGACACTTGCTGAAGTCAAGGTAGAAAATACTCACTGCTCTCCCCTCATCCAGCCCGGTAGTTTGTTCATCATAGAAGGCAATCAGTTTGGGCAAAAATTATTTACCTTCACTGAATCCCCCTATTTTAATATCTGACCCAGAGTATAGCATCTTTTTAAAACACACATGCAACAATGTTCTGAGACATGATATTGAATCTTGTTGAATGGTCAACAATTTCCGTCCCTCAGCCACAAATTCATTAATCTGTATTTTATGTTTGCATTGGCATCATCATACGCAGACAATAGCAGATGATAACATGAATATATTCTGTATGGAAATGTAGGATGGAATGGAAACTCATCCACGTTTCAAGGACATGGTCACTCTATTGATAGACTTCATTGAAACAACTTCACATTTTGTCTGTCCATACCCCAAAATGTATTAAGTCCAGATGTTTTAAGAAAATAAAACATGGGATAATGTCTTAAAAGATACACTCAAGAAATGGGATGCCATGGGTGATATTTTTTTTCCACAGAATTCAAAAAGAAATGTGTATTCTTGATTTTTTGTCAGAGCAATTAATAAATTCCAGTTTCAAGTTTCTTCTGTGTCTGAAGCCATCCAGGTAATGGAAAGGCTGGCACGTGGCAACTCTAGGTCTTGTCTTCAAAATGAATGAGAGAGTTGTGTTTAAAATCTTGAGAGTCTTGCAGTGCAAGACACAGTAACTACATCACTATTTCTAGACTTTCTTGAGTCAGATACATCACCTGTCAATTTTTTCCACTTCCTCCTGTGGATGGTGGAGGGATCCTAAGGTGGACTATATAATTTCTGACAGTCTAATATCACAAAAGATTCAGTCAAATGGATTATATTTTCCAGCAAGTGAGAAAAATCAATTGTTTTCTCTGTTTAAGTTCCTACACTTCCTACAGATATAGTTTTCCTATGACAAAAAGTTAAGAGAATTGGGATTACTCAGTCTGGAGAAGAGAAGGCTCCAGTGTGACCTAATTGTTGTCTTCCAGTACCTGAAGGGAACCTACAAGGAAGATGGAGAGAGACTATTTACAAAAGCAAATAGTTACAGGACAATGGCTTTAATGGCTTTAAACTGAAAGAACATGTTTACATTAAGTATTAGGAAGAATCTTCTGACTGTGAGGTTGTGAGGCACTGGAACAAGTTGCCCAGAGAAGCTGTGGATGCTCCATACCTGGAGGTATTCAAGGCCAGGCTGGATGGCCCACTGAGAAACCTGGTCAAGTGAAAGATGTCCCTGACCATGGCAGGAGGGCTGGAATGAGATGCTTTTTAAGGCCCCTTCCAGCCTAGACCATTTGATAAGTTTATGACTCTATGATTCTCTGGGTTCTGTTTAAACTTACCTGATGTTTTTCCTCAGAGTATGCATTGCTGATTTTCTTTCATGCAGTTGATGAAATATTTTGGTCATTATCTACATCAGAAATTTTAATCATAAATGGACTAAACACCTGGTGAGTAGGCCTGTTGAAAAAAATGTGCATTGATTTCTCTGTCATTCAGATTCATTAAAATGGTGATATTGATTGCTAGAAGAATATAAGAGAGAATTTCATTTATATAGCTGATTCTGTTTGCATTCCAACTTTGGGAAGCATGTAATTCACCTAAAATAGTATGAGAATTTATCTTTATTCCAGAGACGAATTTGCCCTGAAATAGGTTAGTCCCATGTCCTCAAATTTGAAACTATTTTCTCCACCTTTAATTTTCAGCGTGCATAATTTTTGTGTATGGATTAAAAGAGGCCATTGGCTGTTCATCACCCTACATCTGCACTTAGGTTGTATGCCAAGTGATCTAAACTTACTTCTCATTGAATAGCCAGCTCTATAAGGTTACCTTGGAAAAATTACTGCTTTGATTTTGCCACTTTACCTGAGAAACCAAGGATCTAACCAACAAACATCTTCATGCTTAAGCCTTTCAAGCTTTTATGCAGAACTCAGTTCATACTTGCTGATGCTGCAGTGTTAGGGTTTAAAATGCCAAGGGTATTGAGCTAACAAATGGGATGCTTATTCAAATGGGGAAAGGGGGATGGTCCCTCAGGTTTGATTCATCTGTCAGTGACTCTAACTAGATGGTGTTCTGTGAGGAGTGTTGCTTGGAATCATGTAGAGTTCGAAGGAGTAAACAGGCAGCTGCTTTAGGGGTCAAAAAGGTTTACTTCTAAGTTGTTTGCCTAAAACTCCACTCACAAGCTATTATTCCTGCCTTCTAATTTCTGCATGTTTCTAGCAGCTGACTAGAAAAAAGGATTTGCACTGTAAGACTCTGTGTTCAAAACATGATTGGCTGATGCTCTAGTTAGAGCTATGAACACGTGAGTGTAACTGACAGAAATTGCATGAAGGGCAATCTAATTGTTCTCATATATATATTCACACTACTTTGATAAAGAAGCTCTGCAGCTGGATGTATATGCAAGTCCTTCTAACAGGCCTCATCAGACCTGCTACCTGCCCCCAAAGTATCTCCTCTACACATACAATGTGAATACAGCTGTTGAAAATACATTTCAAAGACAAGTTATAGCTAAAAACCCCATTTTTTCCTGCTGAGACACATCCTTCAGTTAAGTATCTTTTTTTAGATGAAAAGGGTTATATTGACAAAGAAACTACCTCCTTGCTATTATCTTTGTTTATACACCTTTTGCATACTGTTAATGCAGAAATCAAGTCTTTATTTTCATTAGTATCTCTCAATCTTTAATCATCCAAATACTTCACAAACTAATGACCTAAATATGGTTATAAAATTCTTGGGATAAAAGCCTTTCCCTGATCTGATGACTCCTTTTAATTACCTGCCAATAAACACATACTTATCAAGAATATATAGTTCTTCATCAGTCATCCTTTTTTATATAATGTTTATAGTCCACATTTTATTTCAAAGGATTTTACAAGCTACAAAGCATGTACAATAGTCATTTTCTTTATATAGTGCTCGGGGGCATTACACAACAAAGTACAAACAGCTTATCCTTCACCCCCACTAAAATGTAGTCACCTCTGAAGTAAAAGGTAGCAGCTTTTTAATAGTAACAGAAAAACACTATTATCTAATTAAAGCTACAAGCTACATATAGTTAGAAAGAACGTGGTTGTTCAAACTCAAATCTTACTTATGACTTATTAATTTTTCTGCTCTCCCTCCCCCACTTCACTTTACATGCCAGGAGAGAAAAATGCCTTAATGTATGACCTGCTCTTTACATAGACCTTTTTAGTTATCCTCTGCTGTTTTGCAGAACTTACAGAAGTGTTTGAGCTTGATCCCTCTATGTTAGCCGTGAAAGAATCCAACAGTTGCTGCTTCATCTGAAGGATTTCTGTGGGGAAAAGGGGTTCTTTTAAACTAATTCCTCAGGCTGCTCACAGCCTGGACTTTCCCCTTTAGATGTCCTCCGTGGCTCCCTAACACTTTTGGGACTCTTTGAGCTGCCTGAGCTGTCGTCCTTTCCTGATGGTGGCATTTTCTCTTCAAAGAACAGTTTCTGCTGCCCCTCTATTCTGTGCAGGGAGAAAGTGCCTTTGAAATCAACATGGTTCTGCAGCCAAGTAGTAAGCATTTAGAAACATCTACTTCTCATTTGTTTAAAATTTGTTAAATCCTATAGCAGTTAAACAGGTATGAAGTGATTTTCTTTTAATGTTACTTCCTTCTGATAGTCTCTGCAATGAAACTGCATCAGTTTCAAAGGTTTCACACTCCCTGCGTAGAATAGAGCCATAATAGCAATAGCCCTTTGAAAAGGAAATGGCAAATGGCACCAGCAGGACAGGCAAACAGCTTAAGTCAAGTTCATGCAGCGCCAGAAGTGCTTGGAAGCAGAAGATGACGTGAAAGAGGGTGGAGGAAAGAGTCCAAGCTTAGAAAACATCTGTTGAAAGAATTAATTGAACAAGTCACCTCGCCCTAAACAAAGCATAGCAATTGAAAGCAGAGGATAGCAGTTGCAAAGAAAGTAGCTGTAGAATGTTCTTGCACTTCTGCAAATACTGTGAAACCTATTATTTCAAACAAAATTACAAGAAAAACACATGTTCAGACAGGAATTCTTTCCTTTCAAAAAGACTATTAAGTAGACATTTGGTTTGGTTTTTATAAGCATTTATTATGTTTAATATGACTGTTCTGGTATTAGTTCCTGGATGGCCATGTTTATTAGCGCGACTCTTTCTAAGCAGGGGGTTTTCATGATTTTTAAGGTCTTACTACTGTCTATTTTCTGCTGCACACTTATTCTGAAAATGCCCCCTATACTTGTCAATAAAATAGAACAAGACATAGTCACCACACAAATGTTTGAACTCTCTTCCCTCCCATAAACCTATTGGATTTATCAGTGCTGCCTGTTGGGAACAATTGGGAACATCCAACTACAGTTGGGCAATACCAGTGAGAGAACTACTTGTTGCAGAATCCCAGTGTTAAAAAATAAGGACACTCATTTACCACTGCTTGGATCCACAGCCTAACCCTGTTCAGTTCACCAGCATAGGCATGTTCAGATGTCCTCCAAACAATGCTCATCCCCCATCAACCTCCACTAAGCAGCAAGGAGAATGGTCAGTAACCTGTGCAGCCAGGAAGTCCTGAGTCCCTGAGCATACAGGAATACCCAGGCACAGGAGAAAAACAGGAAAGACACAAGTAGAAGAAAATGTTTCTGTGCTTTTGACAATATTCGATTGCTTGAAGATCATCCTTTCAGATAGGATAGATATAGCAAATTATTTAAAACTAGACCAGTGTGCAAGTGGTTTGTTAAATGGACATGAGCATTTTGTTAAATTCTGTGTAGGTTGGTTGTTGAACTAATGGAAGATTCACTAGATCAGGATATATGATTATTTCATATTATACTTTTCTAAACTACTGTGGGAGGATTCATATTCATCTAGAATATTTTTCATGAGATGAGCCTTGAGAGTGGTGGCTTCTGCAGTTAATTTAAAAATTGTGATAAGTAGTTCAGTAATCATAAACTATTCTATCACTTCAATACTGCTAAGAAAATTGTGGGGGAAAAATTGACAAATAATTTTATCTTCAATAGAATCCTTATTTTTGCATTTTTTTAAAACATGAAATGGGTAGTATTCCTGAAACCAATGTCAGTTTGTATAAAGTCTGGACAATGTTGATTGATATAATTTTTATATTAACATTGATATAAAAATTATATATCTTAATGATAGGGAAAAAAAATTTAGGAGGGGGGTTTTGTGTTTGGTTTATTTCCTCTTTTGTGTACCTATCTCAAGAAATAGTTGAGTTTAAAAACCACAGCAAACAGGAAAGCACTTAAGGATGCATGTGGGAATTAGGCACAGATTTCTCTCTGTTGTTAATAGAAACTGTGTATCTAACACTTGTTCACTGTAGTGGAAATAGACTTGAGCCTTAATCTAAAGTGCATTGTGAGAAACTACTTTATTTTTTTTTCATTGGAGACTACTGTGAATGATGTAGCTGTAGTGCACAAAGCAGGTCTAAGGCAAGTGAAGTAAACTGGAAGATCACCATTGAATCAGGGTCTATTGGACCATGGACCATAGGCAGAAACAGATGCTCCTTAACCTTTCATCATATTAATAATTTAACACCACTGATCCCTCATAAAGGATTGAAATGTATTAGTTTTTCCTTTGAGACTACATTTATCTTTTTATTTTCTTCCCCTACCTTAAATTCTGTTTTATGTAGCCTTTCACTAAAGAACTTATACCGAATCAGCAGAACTACTCTGTATAAATGAATGTGGCTTTTTACTTAGGTTTTTGTAAACATCTGTACTGATTGTGCAGGATGCCAGTCTCTGTAGTGTCCTGAACTGTTCCTGTTCATACCAAAAAGCAAGCAGTGATTCCTAATTCCAAGTTTCTACAAGTTCTCAGCTTCTTTCTTAAGAGTTAATTTTGCCTATATTATTATAAAATAAATTTTAAAATAAGTTACCAATGTCTTGTCTTAAATCTATTTTGTGGTCTCCAATTCAGTGAAAATCCACATCCATGCTACAAGTTATTTTATGAGCATATTAATCAAGGAGGTAAAGGTGGTAGATTGCCTCTCTTTCATCTTCCTGTTGTGACTGGACCCCAGTAGACATCCTGCCAGTCACTCTCCCCCAGTGGGATGACTGAGACAATTGGAAGTCCACAAGCAGAAAAGTTGTGGATGGAGATAAAGGCAGTTTAATAGAGGAAGCAAACCTGTACATGCAAGCAAAGCAAAATCAGGAATTCATTCACTACTTCCCATTGGTGGGCAAATGTTTAGCCATTTTTGGAAAACAGAGATCATCATATGCAATGGTTACTTAGGAAGACAGAGGATAGCTCACAACATATTCTTCCTCAACAACTTCCTCCATAACTCACTTCCTCCTTTTTCTTTAAACTATTATTGCTGCATAGGATGGTGTAGGGAGGAAAGAGTTAAAGCCAGAAAATTTGTCAAGGAGGAGGAATAGTTTGGTTCAAAGTGATCTTGCATTTGGCAATGCTAACAAGGTTGTTGTAGGAAAGCTCCATTTATTACATGTAGTGTTGCTCATCCTCTGCCTGTTTTGAGAAGTAACACACTCTCACAGACCTGCCCAAAGCCTTTTGTTACAGTGAGGCAGGTGGGAAGCCCTCCACCCTGGTGCTGGCCAGGATGAGCTGAACCAAACAGAGCCCGTGTCCTCATGTGTCTGCACCACCTGGTGCTGAAAGAGAATGAAATAAATCTGCTCTTTGCATTTTTGCTGTGGTTCCATGGTTGCCTTGGTTACCTGTAGGGGTTCACACAGATGGGATCCCATATGGTGTGGGACATCCTTTTGGCCAGTTGAGCTCAGCTGTCACAGCTGTGCCCCCAAAATCCTTGGGTGCCCTCAGCCTACTTGCTGTCAGGGCACCATTAAAAACAGAGAAGTACTGCTCCAGATTAGCTAAAACAATCTGATGTTATCACAGAATCACTAGGTTGGAAGAACTTTCAAGATCATCAAGTCCAACCCATGCCCCAACAACTCAACTAACCCATGGCACTGAGTGCCACATCAAATCTTTTTTTAAAAGACATCCAGGGATGGTGACTCGCTCACCTCCCTAGGCAGGCAATTCCAGTACTTTATCACTCTTCCCATAAAAACTTTTTCCTAATAGCCAACCTATCCACTATTTTGGTCACTAAACTAAACTAAAACAGCGTCATATTGGCTGCCACAAAGAAAACTAACTCCATCCCATTCAAAACCTGTACAAAGTCTCACCTTCCCATATTTATCAGGATTTCACATAATAAACTCATGGATTGCAAGGAAGAAAACCTTTACTTTTTTTTAAAATTTACTTATTATTATTATTCTTAGGAGAAGAATTAGCTCAGAATAAGTTAGAAAATCTTGAACAATGCCAAAGTTTCAGGTAATGCATTAGAGTTTCTACCAGGAATGCACACATACAATGTAGGAAGTCATTAGAGGGGCATAAAGTAAATATAGTACATTATAAAGTAAAACTGGTGGGTCAAGGCAGGATGCTGGGAAGAGAGCAGACGATTGGGAATAAAATTAATCAGTAACTTACCAGTGAAGGATAAAAGTCAGGAGGGATAAAAGGAAAAGAAAAAAGAATATGTTAACATAATGAAAAGTGTGAAATTAGAACAAAAATGAAACAGGAGAAAAAAAATGCCTTTCAGATCTCAAGGTTGAAGAAAATTGCTTAAGTAAAATGAAAAAAAATCTTCTGGAGATTCAGAGTATGAAAGTTCATCCCTGGAAGTTTTGGCCATGTAGATCAGAAAGCAAGACCTTTTCCTGGAATTACCTGATGCAGATTTTCTAGGAAGAAGTCTATTAAGGGAAAAATGAGAAGATTAAAACTATCTAAATCCTTGCTGAATTCTTGTATAAAATATGGATAATTATTCACAACAATATATCAAGTCATTCTGAACTTTTGTTGTCATGAACAGACTGGGGTTTTATGTGAATGGATAAGGCTTTTTTTTTTCCTTTAGTATTTAAATTACAATGGTTTCGGAAAGCTAATGAAAGTTAATTACACTATTCTGGTGCATGCACACAATGATGACACAAAATACTATTGCAAAAGAATGAACATCAAGGAAACAAAGTTTCCTTTTAGGTATGAAATTTGACATATTGATCAATTAGAAAACAAAATGAGATTAAAAAGATCTTATTCTTCTCTCACACTTGTTCAGTATTCCTTTGATGTAACTGGAATTTATTCCAGCATAATCTGTTGTTAGAGGAAACCTAAATCTAAAGAATGAACACTGTATTATTTTGTAACTTTGATTGCACTATCATGGAGAATAATTTCATAAGCATGCTTTATTTGCTTTAAAGTTTGTGAAGGTGGTGTTAACATATTGTTTGGGAAAACAATACGGGTCTTGCATGTCTATGCATTCTCTGATTATATAAACTGTGCAAAATCTCATGTGATCAACACTTGTAAAAATCAAATTAATTTCAATGAACAAAATACATAAATCATAGCTCAGTTTTTATAGATCAAACTTCATGTGCTGTTCTCAATTACATGGGAAAAATGTTATGAATAGTTGTTTTATTGAATTAATTATTTTAATTTCAATCAAAGCTGATAAAATATTAGTAAATGTAGTTCAACACATTGGAAGAGGTGCAACCCTTAGAGTCAGCTTGATGAGGACAGCGTGCTATTCTTGGTTGCTATTGGGTAGAAACTCATGTTTTGCAATTGACTGTCTGCAGTTCAGAGCTGCTCAGTACTAACATAGAATAACTAAAGTTTTATTTATAATTACCTACCTCTTTTTAATTAATTGAGGTGTATGATACCTACTTATGCATCAGTAGAGCTTTAAAATATTAGAAAAATACCAGCTATCCACTTTGGCTTGTCAGCAGCAGCCAGTATCTACTTTGAAGAATCATGTGTAAAATATAGACTGATGCCTGCAGGGAATAATGATTTCTTAAATTCAGAATGAAGTATCCAATAGATAGCAGCCAATACAAAAAGCAAAATAACAAAACTGCCAGCAAATGAGGCAGCAGGTATCTGAAGTTCAATAACTGAACTAATGGAGGGTAATTTGGCACATCCTAAAGATCTACTCTGCTTTCAGTTATTGTCTGTCTATAATATGTTAATTATAATGTTTAGAATATTTAGACCAGGTTTATAATTTATTTGAACCATGTCTGTAAATAATTGCACTGAGCAGGTAGACTGGCATCAATCAAAACAGAAATAAGTTCCACATGAATGACACAAAAGGATGCAAGAAAGCCTTGTGATTCTTAAAATCTTTTTGCTGAGTAAAATATTTTTCTGTCTCTTTCAATTACTAGAATTAATTTGCTCTCTATCATTTGACTAATTTAAGATACTTTACATTTTGGGTCTTGCACATGAAGTTTTTGCATTCCTTATTGAAGTGTCTTTATCTCAACCTACAAGTTTTTTCAATTTTACTCTCCTGATTCTTTCCACCCGCTTACTGGAAAGAGTGAGCAAGTGGTTGGGTGGGGCTTAGTTGCTGGGGTAAAACAGTGGCAGTCCTTTTTGGCGCCCCTATTTGGGGTCCAAAGGGTTTGATATAATGACAGAATCAATCTACAGTCTTAGTGTTTATTAAAGTTCATAAGTGTAATATGGTGTTTATGTGGTTTTTGTCATCAAATCAGGGAAGATTCAATGCAAAAATTGCACAATTACTGAAGCTTTCTTTACCTGTAAAAGTTCCATGCCCTATATTAAACATTTGCACTCTACCATTGATGTGAAAGAATTCAATATCTTTGTACATTTTTAACCATGAAGTGAATTCTTCAAATACTGCATTTTCTGGTAAACAGTCTGAGTTTAATTGCCTTTCCATTAAAACAAAATTTAGTCTCTCTAATATTCTACATGATAGACTCATGTACTGACTGCCATTTGCATATCATTACGGGATGCAATGTTATAAATATTAGAGTAAAATAAGTATATCTATGTCTTATATAGATATTCAATTTAAACTTTAGAGAAGGAAAGATGCACACCGAAGGATGAACTGAATTGTTACTACCAGTGGTGTGTTCAGTGTGCATTCATGACTTTGTGAATAAGTTGTCACATTTCTGTCCTGAGTACCAGCAGTATAAATATTGTTACATTTACACATGGAAGCAATCTCTGAATGTTTGTGTCTTATCTACTTTGATCAATTTTTGTCAAGGCAGCAACAGTAGTGTTTTCTTTTCTGATTTTACTAAAATGAGCACCATGAAATTTAAACCTATCTGCTGGTCCTGGTTTTGGTCAGGGAAGGAGTGAATTTTTTGCATTAGTTGTGAGGAGGTGGAGCCAGGAGCCATGTGGGCGTGTCTAGGTTGTTATTCCACAGCACATTGCTTCATTGTGGAGCGGTGGAAAGAAGGAAGGTATTCTCAGGTATGGGACGGAGGGTGTGGCTTGCAGGTGAGGTAGAAGTGTGATCAGATGGTCTGGACACCACTTGGTTCATTATCTCAGGGTTGCACCATGTTGGTTGGTCAGGGCTGGTTGGTGAGCAATTTGCAGGTAAAACACCCTCTCTTTGGTACACCGTTGTTGCTAATACTGTTGCTGTTACTGTTCATTTGCTTATCTAATTGCTGTTTCTAGTAATTTATTTTAATTGCAGCCCATAATCTCTGCCTCTTATCGCTCAAACAGGAGGGGTGGGGAGTGGGGAGTGAGACTGCCGTTCCTAAACAATGACACACTTCATGTCTGTTCTAGGCTTGTCCTTCTCATTTGTCTCTATCACTTTAACCTTGACATGAAACTGTGCTATGGGCACAGCTCCAGGATCTGAAAATCCCCCATAGTGCAGCTCTCTTTCTCTCTGCAAAGTTCTTCTCTCTGTCTGGGCTGACACTCCCAACCCAACACCTATCCTGGCAGGGAGCCCTCCTTTGGTCAAGACCCTTTACCATCTTTGGAGCCCTCCTTCGGATGCTATCTAATAGCTTACTACTTTTCCTATATTGTGGTGCCCAAAACTGCCCCCAGCACCTGAGGTGAGGCCACCCCAGTGCAGAGCAGAGTGGGACAATCCCCTCCCTTACCCAGCTGGTGATGCCCCCAGGACAGGGTTGTCCCTCTTGGCTGCCAGGGCACTGCTGACTCAGATTCACCTTGTGCAGCTCTGCTTTCCAGCATCTCACTCCCCAGTACATCCAGGGCTGCCCCATCCCAGGTGCAGATTCTGGCACTTTCCCTTGTTGAACTTCATATAGTTGGTGATTTTACCTCTGGGGCCAGAACTCCTTCCACAGCTGCAAGCACCTGGAATAATCTTCAATATTTATGCCTCTCTACACACTACATGTCTTAAGTGTCAGCTGAGAACAAATCCTTTCTTCCTTACCTTAATTCCTCTTTGTCATTGGTATTTGTTTCTTACTCGACTCTGTACTTTTAATTAAACCTATAAAATAGTTGTACAATGTCTTTAAATGCTCTATACAAAACTGTTATGTTTATGCATTGGTAATTTACACTGCACACATTTTATAAGCCTATTCCTTTACCATTCATGAGAATACCTACTGTTTATTTAATAACTACCATATTATATAATACATATGTTATCTATAAGCTACAGAAGTCTTAAAAGCCACACAACCACACACTAATTTAGCATATAAAACTTTAATTTTTTTAGGAGTGATTTCACAAAACATGTGTAATAACGAAACCACATGCTTTTTCAATTTGCCAATTATTGTTGTTTATTTGTTGTTTTCAAACTTTGAAAGCTGTATTTGATACTGAGAGAAAATGTAAGTTTTGGTGACAAGAGGAAACTGATGGCTATTTTTTTTTTGTATGTTTCTGTTTTCCTCTTACAGAAAACTAGCAGGAAATACATCTAAGTAAACAATGTAGATGTCACTGCATGTAAAGTGAATTCTTTCCTTGGTGTAGGGAATGACCAGTTTGGTTTAAACAGAAGCAGATGTTTCTATCTGACCATCTGGCCTGTATTTGCTTATCCAAAATCCTATGCACTTTCTTTTACACAAGGGGAGAAAAGGTGGCAATGATGATTTTTGTTGTTGTTGATTGTGGTAGGAGATCATAATTGTGTTATTTCTTTGTAGCAATAAAAAGAAAGCATGAAAATAAAATATTGCAATTAAAAAGGGAATATTTTAAGTGGGGTATGAGAAAAGAATTTCTCCATTTAGCACATCAGTGTTTTTCAAAGTTCTGATCTGAAATGCCATGGTCTTGTGTCCTCTATATTCTGCACAAAACCTGTCCCTGAAAACCGATGTGCATCTGACCCATCGGGAGAGCATGCCCAAGTTTTCAGTTATGAATAAGATTTGTATCCACAATCGGCAAAGAAGCATATTTTATTCTGCATTGATCAGTTTTCATAAACTCTAAAATATTTTAATTTTTTCAGTAACTGTACTCTTTGTTTTGAATAAACTTAACAAATTTGAAATATTAGGGTCTAGAAAGAAAAATTCCGGGAAACACAAACCTGTTTGATTTGACTTAAAATCTCCAGGATATTTTCTTGTACTTAAATTTTGAGTGACTGCAAAACTATTAATAATTGTAATTTAAGCTCAAGTTCTGTTAAAAAAATTAATGTTCATATCAACAGGTCCTTACAATTATTTTTGTGAAATGCAAAGTATCAAGTACTTAACTGTCGCTATAGGACACGTGAAAGCACAACGCAAGCCACCTGCTATTTGCAAGGTAAAGAAGAAAGTTTATTTCTCTGACTCCACCTTTTATACTTTCCCAAAGGTGACATTGGATTGGAGAGTGAATGGGCCACCTCTCCAAAGACATTGGACAAACCACTAGTACATCAAGTTTTACCACCCTCATAAAAGAATGTAAACAATATGTTGTTTACAGAAATTGTGTGGGAAAGTTCTCTAACAGAATGTAAACTCAGAAGGCTTTAGAAAATCTTAAGAATTAGGGTGACACTTAACATCTTTCCTAAGTATCAAGAACTTAACATCTTTCTTCACTTTTTACACCACAGGCTTAGCAAATGAAGATCTGGTTTTTTTAAGCATGCCAATGAGTAGGATTCAATACTTGCCTACAGAGACCAGACTCAAGCCATCCAAAACTCATCCCAACATTTTCAGACATTAATCACATACAAATCCATTGATAAATGGAGTTAATATATGATAACCTAATTTTTTGTGGTTTGAGATTCAAATATTTCTGCCTCCCTTCTACAAGCTGAAATAAAAGGAGCTTTGTGCTGGAGACATTTTGTGGCAGCAAGTGTCAGTGAAACAAAACTACATTTTTTTTGTAGCCCCATGATTGAAATTAAGCCAAGTAGCTACTTTCATGGCAATTACAAACTTGTTCATTTATGTTTCATAACAAGATTGGTTTATTTTTCTCTTAATATCAGTGTATTTTCAAAATTGTACTTGCCTTTTGTTTTAATGTAAATATTAAAATTTTCACCTTTCTAGACATGAATATCATCAGCCTATCATACAAATTCTCATAGTAAGAAAACACTCAAAAGTCTTGTTTTCTGCATTTACTGCAGCATATCAGACTTTCACTATTTCCATGAGTTGTAATGCACACTTTGTGCTTAATTTTCTTTAATTCACTGAAGGACACAAAACATTAACAGTGTCAGTTGGAAAACTCAGACTGAAAGTAAGGTTGGTTGCTACAGTAAGAAAGTCAATTTGTGTTCTCCATTATATCATTGCAAATCAAGACTAACTATATTGACTTCAGTGGGGAAGGAGGTTGACAGACTTATTTCTTGTGCAAAATGATCCATACACCTCTAATGATGCAACAGCACAGTTAATTGTTTGACTGAGAGGATGATGGCTGAGATGGCAATGGTTACTTTCAAGGTTAGAGTTGCACGTAAGTTTTATGTACATTTCAAATGGGTAAACCCAAATAATTTTAATGTCTGAAAACATCTGGTTGAATTTTTCTTGGTGTCTTTTTTGTCTGTCTTAAACAGGATTTAACCAATGAGAAGTTACTTGTGCCGAACACTTTTTCCCATTTATATATTCTTGTCTGGACAGAAAGAGAATAATCTCTTAATTAAGCCAGACTTCTATTTGTCATAATTTTTGTATTTAAGTGCATAATATGCATTAGAGAAGACTTTTCTGAAGTGATGAAGAACTATTGTAGAGATCAGAAGGATTGAAACACAAAGAAATTAAAGTCAGAATTATTCTTTTCAGAGGTTCAACATCAGGCATCAGCTGCCTGATTCCTTCACAATATTTTGGCTTTTTAGCTAGCTCTCCATCTGAACATTTTAATTCTGGTGAAATCAGGGGTTTCAGTACATCCATGGAATGAAATAGATATTCTTAAATTAAGTGCCCAATGAAAAGACAATACATTGTAACCTATAAAAACACTCACTGGAGTAACCTGCCAGCTGTCACCCAAAGACTTTTTGCCACAGCAGGCTGTAGAGTTTGTTGTTTCACAGCAACCCAGTTCCTCAGGGCTATATTTATCCAAACTAGTTAGAAGGATAAAATCAGTAGTTTCATTATGCACATCTTCCATATGCATCTTCCATTTTGTGATGCATATTTTTAAAAAAATCTTGGACAAACTCAGTTTCTATATAAATTAAAATGTATTAATGTTGCCTTTTAAATTAATTAGGCAGCATTTCTATGAGAAAAATACTGCATGAGTGTAAAAACATATTGTTGATATGGGCAGCATTAATTATATAATTTCCTAACATACTGAGTCAGGTAACCTATAGTTTATCGTGAACTCATGGCTCACACAATCATTCACCAGACCTTCACACTTGAATTAGAAAAACTCGAAGTATTACCTGCTCTTCCTCCAAAAGGGAGGTGACATCTTGGGTTTTTTGTCACTGTATTTTGCTAACACTTGACTTTTTTTTTCCCAACTTAGCTTCTTATCTGATGGGATTTTTATCCTTACTTTTTCTTAATACCTAAGTTCTAGTTGTTGTAAGGTAATTCTCCTTCAATGAGGCATGACAATTAAAATTATTTTGCTTTCTTTTCACACAGGTATTATCATCATTGACACTTGAGTGTTAGATTTGTACCAATAATATTCATCCTGAATTTGATGGTGAAACTGCAAGTATAAAAACAATGTAAGAGTACTGGAGTTACCAGTGGCAATGCACATTCATTTTTAAAAGTTATTTCCCTTCTTTTTCATGAGGATATGAGATTCCAGTCCAGAAGTAACTCTTTAGCAAGACAAAAGCTACCTGTACCTCCCAGAGAGGGCCACAGCACTCTGTGCCCCCACACAAGAGAATTTTTGTAAATGGTGTCTGAGACAAAACACAGTTAAGTCAATTAAAAGTTTCAGACTGACTTCAGATATCTTCTGACCAAGCCTTCACAAGACATGCTTTTCTATAGCCATTTTTTCTTCTTAAATCTACTTATTCCCTGATCACCTTTAAGGTGATGTACCATTAGTTTTGACTGGGTGTTTACTGGCCCTCACTTGCCAGTAGTGACCACGCACAGAACTAAATCAATCTTTGTCAGGTCTGTAATTGAGCACTTCCCTAATTTATGAGACAGCTTTTCCATTAACAAGAAAATCCTGAGAATTAAATAAAAACAGACCTTCACAAGTGCTGCTGCATTGGTGAATAAAACAAAAACATTGATAAATGTACACCCCTTTTCCCAGGCTGACTTTGAAAAATTCTGTGTCATAGACCTTGGTCATATTCTGACAACAATTAGGAACACTAAAATAAATAGTTGGCAATTCGTTTTTATGACAGGCTATGCAAAGCTGGACTTTTTTACCAAATAATACAGCAGTCTGTGACTATGAATTATGTAATTACAGTGTGTCTACTAGTTTGTATGTGTCTGTACTGTTATGCCCCCTTCACAGCATGACTTTTTGTTTCAAATCTCATTCAGCTGAGACTTGATGAAATCTTACACAGACAGATGAAAATATATTCTTAAGTTTTACTGGAGTAGTTTCCATTGTTAAACTAAATCACTTACTCAAAACTCAGTCTGAACATTTTTCCTCCAGTCTTTCTAATGAAGCTTTGAATGTCTCATCAATTAAGACACTTAAACTAGACCAAATAAATCACTAAAAAATGCAAGAGCCATGACAAGGGAATGGATTGATAACCTAATAGGTATTTTCTACATCCAAGGGCTGCATCCTTGATACTTACATGTGAATAGCTTATTGGTGACAATTGCACTGTTGTCATCAAAATTTAATCAAGATTTATATTGCATGATTTTGTAAGTTAAAAAATAATATTTAGTTCTTTCATTGAATTTTTACAGTTCTTGTCTTCCACTTCCTGAATGCATCTAGAAAAGTTATCTCGTTATAGAACCTGTTGACACAACACTTTCAACATCTCTTTGAAGTGAAAATGATGTTTTTTGAAGGTGCTTACTTTCAAGAAATACAAATACTGACTATTTGGGATTTATTATGCTTGATAACTCTGCATACTTTCTAATTTTTTTTTATGTATGAAAATAGACACTGTCTAGAATATTGGTAAAATATAAACTTTTGTGGACTATGTAAAGGTTTTGCATAAATCAGCAGTAATGCTAACACAGTCTCTCATTCAGATTGAATGTAGCTTTAGGAAGCATCATGGAATTGAGAAAGAAAAATAATATATCATACATGTAGAATTAGGAAAAATAAGATTTTGGTGTATAGATTTTCTTTGTCCAATTGATAATGGATTTAAAATTTGAAATGCTTAATCCCTTACAATTGCAGATTTTAAGTGTGGCAATCTTGTGATTTAACAGTTCAGTAGTTAAAAATTATGGCAAGCATTTGATATAGATAGATGTGCATGAACTCAAACACAACAGAACACAAATGTGTGCTACTGAAATAGGGAAAAGGGATAGAAAATCTCTTAAATTCTTCATCTAAAATACAGATGTAAATACAAGAGTTTATATTGACATTTGAAGCTCCGGAGACAACACTATAACCTCCTGGTAGATATCCATCCATTTGAAGTATTGTTTACATAGTCAGAAGAAACCCTCTATACTCAGACTGGCAGTTGCACATAGGTAGCATCAGGTGGTCCAAAGCCTAAAACAAAAGTCCTAACATGTAAAATTTAGAAGTTCTGGAAAGAGAATCAAAACCAGAACTGGAAATACAAAGCAGAACTGTTGGGGGTGGTTGGGGTGGGTTGAGGGGGGTAAGGGGGGGAGGAGGATTCCAGAACACATATTCAGTGGAAGTAAAAAAACTTGGAAGAAACAATTTTCAAAATTCAGGCATAGAAATTAATCTTGTAAGCTTTACTGCTGGAAAAGATGTTGGGAATTTGATGTGTGTTCTGTAACTGTAAAGTATTTCATTAGGAGACATCCAAATGCCTTCATTCTCTCTGCATTTGTACCTTACCCTCCATTTCAAGTGAGAGAAAGGCACAGCTGAGACCAGCAGCTCTTCTTTCTATAATCTTACAATTTGATCCCCAGATCCAATGCAGTCAGTTTTACTCCCACAGCTGCTGCTTAATTCTCTAGGAGAAAGTGAGGGAAACAGACCCAGAAAGGTAAGACAAAAACAAATGCAAACTGGTCCAAACACCCTTCATACCAAACCAAACTCTCATTTAACACTAACTAGTGAATTAAACTTCTGTGTCAACACTTTTTAAACACTCTAGAGTCAGCTTCTTAAACTCAGCTGTTCATACCTGTGTTACTACTTTTGGTGCATATACTCTCAGTTCCCTCAGGTTATTACCTAAGCATCTTTTCACTTACAAATCTCTAGTGACTGTGGTAATGGTCCTGGGCTATAGTCCCTAGCCCAGGATTGCTTTACAATCCTATAAACAGCAATAAGAGTGGTTGTTGTGTTCTTTCAGACATGGGGAAATTTTTTCCTCATCTTTTAAGACTCCTGAAATATGAGCTTTTCCGTCCATGGCTTCAGATACTGAGGCAGTGGTTTTGTACCATTTTATGATAGATGAACAAACTTTTGCCACAATTTAGTATCCTAATGACCCATTCAAAACAGGATAGTGAATTCTTCAGTGGCTTACTCCCTTGATCAAATATTAAATCTGAAATTTCATGAGTTCTTTTGATAGCAGAAAAGAGGTTTAATAAAACAAAGGTTAGGCAAAAATTAGAAAACATACCATAAAGACAGAGTTGTCCACTGCTTCTGGAGAATTTTTTTTTAGCTCCGACAACTACAGTCCCACCTGGCTGATCATGTCACATGTTACAGTAAACTTTCTAAAAGTATCATGTTTACAGAGCTTCTAATTTACCTCATTCTCTTTAATTGGATGGTTTTAGGAAACACAGAATCACAAGACCACTAAATGCTTGGCGTTGCAAGAAACCTCTCCATAGGCCATCTGATTCAACCTCTCTGCTCAGTCAGGATCCTGTAGAGCAGGTTGATCAGGAACATGTCAGATTATGTTTTAAATACCTCTACAGATGTCTCTGGCTCCACAATGTCTCTGGACACCCTGTTCCATTATATGACCACCCCCAGTAGAAAAAGTGTTTTGTGGTCAGCCAGAATTTAATTTTTTAAATTGTTCTCATTGCTTCTTGTCTTGTCA